>NC_090921.1:1165842209-1166474187 GCF_040938575.1 Ambystoma mexicanum
AGGAGGTTGAGAAAGTTTGGGAAACGCATGATCCTAGTTGCCCCAGATTGGGCCAGGAGGACACGGTACATGGACATTCCGGACATGGCCATCTGCTCTCCAATATCTCTTCCACAGAGAGGACCGTCTCTCACGAGAGGAGGGTCGGGTTCTCCATCCAGAGGTCAAGACACTCTACCTTCACGCTTGGTTTCTGAGAGGCTGAGATACAAGGATTGGCACCTCCCATATGATGTAATGGAGACTTTGCTTTCGGCCAGATGGCTAGCAACAGAGTCCTTGTACCGCTGCTGTTGGAATAAATTCTGCAGCTGGTGCAAAGACAAGAATGTAGACCATTTACTATGCAAGACACCAGAAGTGATAACTTTTCTACTATACCTAGCCAATCTTGGGCTCCAGGTTGGAAAAATTTAGTTCTATTTGGCGGTCCACTTTCTATCCTCGCCCTGGCAAGGAAGAGGAGAGGTGACACAGGTTGGAGCCACGTAGAGCTCTAAGCTTCTAAATCTCTAGATCTAAAATTTGTATTGATGATCAGCTGTTTATAGGCTATACAGGTCACAAACTGGGTCAGGCTTTGACTAAACAGTCCTTATCCAGATGGATCATTCTGGCAATTTCAGAATGTTGCTGACAGGCAAGGATCCTTCAGAAGGTTTAAGGGCCCATTCCACCAGGGGCATGGTTACCTCTACAGCTCTGCGAAGGGGTGTCCCAAAACATTTGTGAGGCAGCTACGCGGTCTACTATGCACACGTTTTCAAAGCATTACTGCCTTCAGTCTTCCCTCGGTCAGGATGGAAGCTTTGGAAAAGCTGTCCTCCATTTGGTTCATGGAAACCATTAATACCTAAATTCCTTACCTCCACAAAAACGCACTGCGTTGGGAGTCAATCAAAGATACTTGTGGGACTCTCTCTCGATTGGGACGGGACCGGAGCACTTTTTAAGCTTAAAAAAAGGAAGACTTTTGTCCTTTTTATTTTTATGAAGGGACACCATACAGAATCGCAGCCTGCCTTCCTGAGTTCCACCCAGCACTTCGCACTTCCGTCCTTTTCTGCGTGTGGTTGGATGTACTTGCATTTTAAGGATTTTTTTCTTTGTTTTCTTGTCCTTCATATTCCTGCTCCGGTTCCACGGTCCTTTCTTCAGTCTATGCCGGAGCGTCTGGGATTCGTGTCCTGTTATTCGTGCGAAGGCAAGGGAAAATCAATACTCCCTCTGTCTGCAGTGCTTGGGCCCGGAACACCAGTGGGACTCCCTCTCTGTAGTCCAGCTTCGACTTGTCAGGTGGGAGGCGTTCCAGCAGATTCCTCCTCCACATTTACAGCACTTCATTGAATATAAGAGGAAGAGGCCGGTAAGTTCCTTCCTTTTTTTAGGGTACTCCTGCCATAGGAGTGTGGGGGGAGGGGACTCCTTCCCAGGGTCTTCTGGTACCAGGGTTCTCCCTAAGGTGTCTCGAAAGGGCTCTAACCTGGACTCCGGTGTTTCCTCTAAGGTTTCCTCTAAGGTTCCTTGTAAGGGGGCTACCAGAACAGGATATTTATCAGAGGTTCCCCATCTGGTGGCTAAGGTTAAGACCAGTACTTCTGGGGACTGGTTTCACCAGGATAGTTCCTGAGGTTTCTAAATCTGGTACGAAGTGTACAGAGATTCATCTCGAGGTTTCCGTTAAGGTGACTAAAAGCACCAGGGTTACCCCCGAGGACCCCAGACTAAGATTGAGAGTCCTTCTCCGATGGCTCTGGCTACTGGGGGTGACCTGAAGCCTTCCACCACACAAGCCTTTGATCGAACTGATCCTGCTGAGAGGGCAAAGAAGGCAGTTAAACCCCTTAAGTCTTCAAGTACCGGAGCTGCTGAGGTTCCCTATTACAAGGCTAAAACGGACCATAAGTCCCCTTCCACCTCGCTGGTGACAACGGCCTCACTTACACTTGTGACGCAGTTCACCTCGGGCAGTAACAAAATGGCAGTCCAACCCCCGTGGTCTGTGGTGGCCATTTTGACTACTTCTCACGCCAACGTCAACGGCTGGCTTCGAGGGGCCTGTTTTTGGGGTGGAGCATCCCTTTCCATGTAATGTGGATAAGAATCAGTTCTGCCCTCCGATGGATTGGCAAGCTCGTTTTCTGCTGCAACAGTCTCGCTCCCTTGGTTTACGTGGCTCCAGTTGGCAGAGGGCCTTCCTGGTGACCATCCTCTTTGTAATCCTGGGAAATGCCCCTTCAGAGTGGCTTCTACCCACTCCAGTGCCTAGGTCGTCTTCTGAGGATGCGTTTGTTTGGCAAGTTTCAGACACCTATGCACTCTGATCCAATGAAGGAATACATTAAGGATATGTATCCTAAGTCACCTGAACCGCAACCTGCTCAAATTCCTCCTCCACCGGTCCCGGTAGTAGTGCCACTGCCTCCCCCACTTCCAGTGGGGCTGCTGCCTTCTCTGCTTCCACTTTAACCTGTGCTAAAGACTCCCATTGCTCAGTCAAGTCTGCCCACGGGGTCTGAGGTGCCACTTGCTGTGGATCGGGATTCTGTTCCTACTGCACTGGATGAAGATAGCGGCGTCCGCCCCGCTCTATTGGAGACTTTCCCAACCTGGTAGTGGATATAAATGCGTTGCTAGACGTTCCAATATGCGCGCCTCAAGCTCCACAAGGTGTACTTTCTGGAGCCTTTACTATTGACACTGGAGCGCGCTGGCCTGTTCCTTCAAAAGAATATCCTGGCTGAAGCCTGCAAGGTCTGGGGAAAAACCCTCATTCCGGGCAGCACCTAAACAAGAAAATTGATACTCGCTACAAGCTACACGCGTTTATAGACCTATCCTTGACTGCCTGTCCACTTCCCTCATCAGTGGTGGCAGCAGCTACGCTCCAGTCTAAGCAGTCCTCTGCATCCTCCACAGCAGCGTCACGTCCTTTCCAGGGAGGACAAGCTTTTTGAAGCCATTAGGATAAAATGATTTTCTAATTCGGCACTTCAGTTGCGTCAGGCGAATACTGAGGTCATCCTGGCGGATGCTAATCTGAAGCTGCGGAAGAGGTTGCAGAGTTTCGGGAAAGTATGCCTCCTGACAAGCTCCAAGACTAGAAGGGTGGTTTATCGGTTGCCAAAGTTCTGGTGCAGGACCTGCTGGAGGCCACAGCCCATCACGTTGACACTTTCGCTCAGGGCCTTATGGTTGGAGTAGACATCTCCCGCCAAGCATGGCTGCATGCTACCAAGTTCTCGCTGGAGGTTCAGGACAAAGTATTTGATCTTCCCTTCGTAGGTAAAGAGCTATTCCACTCCTCCACTGATGAGGAACTCTCCAAAACCAAGGCAAACACGCAAACTGCTACGTCATTTTCGGTCCTTGCCAAAACCCTATCTAAGGCATCTCATACTCTGAGGTCAGGGTCTCAAATTAGGTCCTTCTCTGGTTTCACAGGGTTCCAGGACTGCTGTGTGCCGTCAGATGCTCCTGCTGGTGGTGCTAGCCGCAAAGGCAAGGTGTCCAGTTTGTCCCGCAGTTAACAGCCTCCTCTTCAGCAACAGGTGATCTCCCCGCTGATAAACTATCTAAATGAGGTTTTCCATCGGTCAAACAAGACTCCGGTGGGAGGATGAATATCGTTTCATCTGGAGGCGTGGCAGACATCACAGAAAACTGATGGGGTTTTGTCTGTCTCCCGGGTGGGCTTTCGCTTTCCCTGCCTCCCCACCCCCACACTTTCACCCTCCTCAGCAGACTGGGTCAGCCTCCCTCAGAGTCGAGGTACAGAATCTTCTAGACCTCAGCAGTGGAACTGTTCCCTTCCGAGAGCAAGGGGAGGGCTATTAACTTGCATCTGTTTACAGTGCGCAAACCCAACTAGGCTGGCCTGCGCACAATCCCCAACCTCGCCAATTTCGAAGGGATTGTGTCCTCCGACGTATTCCTTATCTTTATTTGTATCTCCAGCTTGCTGGCCTCGGAATGTTTTTTCCCAGTAGAGGGCACTGTGCGTCGACGTCCGTCGAGTAGGTGTTCCTAGACAGCCACCGTATCGACGCCGACGTCGTCATGCCTATAAATGGCCACGCGCAGCGTCCGTTGCTCAGTTCCGTTTTTTCCGCGCTTCGTGTGCCTCGGAATACCGTTGCTCAGTTCGTCAGTCGAAATATATTCATATTTCCTCGAGAAAACCGACTCGTACTCGATGGCTTCCTCTTCCTCCGACCCGACGACTCCTCGGTCCGGTTTCAAAAAATGCAGAGACTGTGGGAAGAAAATGTCATTGACGGATCCTCACAGGATCTGTTTGTGGTGTCTGGGAATCGAACACCAGTGTTCGGAGTGTGAGAAATGCCTATCCATGACGCGAAAGCCTTGAAGGAGCGTAAGGGAAACTCGAGAGGTAAGTCAGTTTTAACTTCCTCGAAAGTTTCCGCGGTAGAGTCGAGACATTCGTCTCCTCACCGTCGAAAGCATTCTCGGACTAGGTCTCGAAGTGGCTCCCACCACTCGTCGAGGTCTAGACACTCGAAAAAGAGACTTAGAAGATCTCCTTCGTCTTCTAGTTCCCCTGAAAGAGTACATTGCCCCACAAAACACAGCTCTCAGGCTGAGTGGGAGGAATTCAGAAAAAAGATGCTAATCGTCTTCGAGAAAGCGGCCTCGACCCCCTCTAAGTCAGCTGAGGGTGATACCCCGGGTGAAAAGCCCAAAAAATCTAAACGCTGCGGGTCGAAGCACCCAGCGAAGGAGTCGACCCGAAAGCGCCATGAGCCATCGGGAAGTAAAGCATCTTCGCCATCGTCGAAAAGCCCCTTCGAAGCATAGATCGGCGCCATCGCCGTTATTGAAGGGTTCTTTGACGCATCCGTCGATTGAGTCGACGCCGACAAAAGAAAAAACCACGGCTACTCCACAGCCAACGGTTAGGCCAAGAGTCTCCGACACGACGCCGAGAGCGTCGTCGACATCCTCGAGCAGGGTTTCAATCCTTTCGAGTTCTACGGGGACTCTTCCAGTTTTCTCGACGCCTTTGACTGCGCCTTTGAGGACTTTTACATCGGTGTCGACGACATCGACCTTTTCAAGGCCAGTGATGATGGCTCCTTCTGCTTTAGAAATGAGTTTTGTCCCTTTTCACTCAGAACACCCCCCCCCCGCCCCTTAACCTCAATTTATGAGGAAAGGGAAGACTCAGATCAAGAAAGGCCTTTTGACCTGCAGAGGACCACATCACCTGAACCAGAGTCTTTTGACGCTGAGGAAAGAAGGTTGAAAGACCTTCAGGATGTATTAAAGGAAGCAAGTGGTTTAGACACTTCCCCTGAAGTGGAATTTGTCTACTTAGGGGAACATGCTGAAACCCCTTATAGAACCCTAATGTCAAGAATCGTAGAATTCATGGGTTGGTCTGCACCTTCACCTGTTTTTCAGCAGGATGACCTCATTGACATTTTGGATAAAGGTCCACAGGAGGATCCTGTGGTTCCATTTTTCTCTGCCTTACAGAGAAAGATTTTAACTAACTGGGAAACTCCTGAAGTTATCCCTGCGGTTAACAGGAAGTTGTCAGCGAAATATAGGGTATCTGCTTCTGACCCTGAATACCTATCTAAACATCCTACTCCAGAGTCTGGTGGTCCAGGCTGCAACTTCACCAGGCAGTACATCTGCATACCTCACTGCTCCACAGGATAGGGATGATAAAAAAATGATGCCATGGCTAAGAAAGTCTTCTCGGCCTGTAGCATGGCTTTAAAATCTATTAATGCGACTTGTACACTCGCTAGGTTCAGCCACACTCTTTGGGAGTGTGCTTCATCAGCGGCTGACTGCCTCCCAGGAAGGAGAAGAAAGGGACGCATTTTTAAATATCAGATGGTAAAGATGCAATGTGTGAGTCCTTTCAAACTGGCATTGATTCTGCTGACAGTATCAGTAGGGCCATGGCGGCAAGCACCACAATCCGCAGGCATGCGTGGTTGAGAAAGTCTGGCTTTGCTTCTGACGTACAGGCCAGACTTTTAAATATGCCCTTTGACGGCTCTTCCCCGTTTGGTAAAAAGGCGGATGACAGTTTGGAAAAACTGCAAACATCTAAAGCAGCAGCCAAGTTACTAGGAGCTGCAATCCACCAAATTCATTTTCGTCTCTCAGGATCCTCTTGGAAAGGAAGGTCCTTTCTCTATTATTCCTCATATGGAAGAGGCAGAGGACGGCGCTTAAAGAGGCCAAGGAAAATTTACCCGTGGTGCACGGGGTAGAGAAAAGAAAGCCGCATCAGCAGGAGCCGCTTTACCTTCGGCAACTGCATCAGCCGCTCCCAAACCACTCTGAGGTCTCCCATCACAAGACACCTGTAGGGGGCAGGTTAACTCACCATCTGACGGAATGGCAGGCTATTACGTCAGATGCTTGGGTATTGGAGACAGTTGCCCAAGGTTACTGCCTGCCTTTTCTATGCATCCCTCAGTTATCCACCGGGGAACAGCTCTCTAAAAGTGCCGGATCCGCTCCTCTTGCAGGAAATTGTAGACCTGCTAGAGAAAGGTGCCATAGAACCGGTACCTTTAGCAGACGGGAACAAGGGCTGGTACTCCCCCCCCCCCCCCCCCCCCTACTTTATCATACCAAAGAAAGATGGAGGACTGAGACCCATCCTGGACTTACGAGAATTGAACAAGTTCCTCAGGAAGGACAAGTTCAAGATGGTAACTCTCTCTCAGATCCTTCAGGCCCTCCAGCTTCAGGACTGGTTGGTATCTCTGGACCTTCAGGATGCTTATTTCCATGTGCCAATCCATCCCAAGCACAGGAAGTACCTGAGGTTCGCAATTGGCAACTCCTTATCAATTTCGAGTTCTGCCATTTGGGCTGACCTCCGCCCCGAGGGTCTTCACCTCTGCCTATCCGGCTCACCACCTCACACCCCTGTGCTTCCTGCGAAGTACTCTCAGCAAAAATGCAACTCTCCAATAACCGCACGCTAGCCATTCACCTGATCTACAGGCCCCCAGGTCCCCTGGGAACCTTTGAAGACGACCTTACTACCCTCATAGCGAACAATACCCAAAATCACTCGCAAACGCTGCTGATGGGCGACTTTAACATCGGCTTCAATGAGCCAGGCAATAAAAATGCCCTCTCTATAACAGCTATCCTAAATGACCAAGGCCTTACCCAAAAAGTTCTCTCCCCCACACATGTTAAAGGCAGAACCCTTGACTGGGTTTCAGAACTCAACTGCAACATAGTCATCACTGCCATCACCCCCAAACTATGGACCGACCACTTTCTAATAAATTTCACTGCCACACTTGACCTCCCCAGCCCTAAAACTATCAAAATGATACCACCACTCCCTACCAGAAGTAAAAAAGATATTACTACAGAAAAACTCATCCCCCTCCTCCTGCCCACTATTAACGGTCTGAAGGACAACACTGACCCAGTCACTAGTAGATACCTTCAACAAAGCTATGTCTCACGCACTAGACACCATTGCACCCGCAAAACTACGTAAAGCTAAGCAAGA
The DNA here is from genome assembly GCF_040938575.1 of Ambystoma mexicanum. Lineage (NCBI taxonomy): Eukaryota > Metazoa > Chordata > Amphibia > Caudata > Ambystomatidae > Ambystoma > Ambystoma mexicanum. The sequence goes on from NC_090921.1 coordinate 1,165,849,735, forward strand.
AGCCCACATTAATGCCTGGTTCACCCCCCAGCTTAAGGACCTTAGAAAGCAGAAACGAAAACTCCAAACCATCTGGCGTAATTCGCCCACCAACGACAACAAAGCCAAGCTAACCCAAGCTACAAAACATTACAAGTCAGAAATTATCAACACTAAAAAAACGTATTCAATGACAGAATCACCAATGCCAAATCGAATACCAAGGAACTTTTTGCCATCCTCCGGGAAATGGAATCCCCTATCCAACCAACTGACACGGTCCCAAAGGACAAGATATGGTGCACTAATATACAGAATGCCCTATCAAACAAAATCTCCACCCTCCAACTTAAAATAATGAATAAAAAAGACACCCTCTCTCTTACTGATCAACAAGCGCCTCTAGTAACTGAACATACTACTATCCCCCCTTTTAGCTTCAAACCCATCTCCATCATCGACACTGAAAAGGCTATCCTCTCACTGAAGCCCTCTAACTGTAAGGGCGACAGCTGCCCAGCTCAAATAATAAAGGACGCTGCCAGAGACTTGGCCCCTTTCATCTCGAAGCTTATCAACTCATCCTTCAAATCCAACACAGTGCCAGCCAACTTAAAAGAATCCTGGGTCCTCCCCCTTCTCAAAAAACAAACCCTCGATCCATCCATCCCGACTAACTATAGGCCTATCACCACGGTACCCTTCCTACTAAAAATTATCGACAGAGTAGCCTATCTCCAAATTCAAGAGTACCTAGAAGCTAATCATCTACTAGGCTCGCGCCAATCGGGCTTCTGCCCTCTCCATGGCACGGAAACAGCCCTGATAGATCTTAAAACTAAAATGGAGGAATTTAAGGATAATGGGAAAACAGCGCAGCTACTTTTACTGGACTTGTCAGCAGCTTTTGATCTGGTGGACCATGCAGTTTTATGCAACCACCTCAAGCTGGCTGCCAACTTCACAGGAGATGCTATAGCATGGGTCCAATCCTTTCTAGCCAACCGGACCATGAGTGTTCTCCTCATCCACCTGTGCCGATCCCATCCAAATCACATGTGGAGTCCCACAGGGCTCCTGTGTCTCACCCACTATGTACAATATCTTCACCAAGCCATTGTTCGACAAGTTGGACAGACTGGGCGTCACCTACACTAATTACGCAGATGACACCCAGATCCTCATACCCCTTTCGGGCAACTACGAAGTGGACTTGGCTCTGGTGAATAAAATTTACATCCTCATTCAAGCATGGATGGCCACACATGGCCTCTGCCTGAACGACGATAAAACTGAAATCCTGCTCCTCGGCTCAGACCACAACTTATCCAAACTCACCCCGGACTATGCCTCATTTAACATTTATAACAATACTATTAAGGTTATGCGCGAGGTCAAAACGTTGGGTTTTTACCTCGACTCAGCTCTCACCCTCAAAAAGCAAGTGAACTCCCTTGCCTCCTCAACCACCTATACGTGTAAACTCATCCGCGCCGCCAGACCCTTCCTGTCCAGTGCCAACTGCCTCACCTTGGCCAATGCCCTTGTCATGTCCAGACTGGACTATTGCAATGCCTTATACTCAGGTGCTAACAAGTCGGTCACTGACAAACTCCAGAGATTACAAAATACGCTCTTAGAGCAGCTCTGAACATCCCACGCAGAGAACATATCTCCAAACACCGGACAGAAGCCCATTGGCTAAAGATAAAGGACAGAATCCTACTTAAAACTATTTCCCTCACCTCTAAATGCCTCCACAATCAAGCACCCCCCTACCTAGCGGAAAGAATCAATTGGAGACCCTCTCACCGACTGACGAGATCTGCCAACACCTTCCTACTGGAAGTCCCTAGATTCAAACTTACCACAGCGGGTAAGCTTCCCAGTTAGAGCTGCACAATCATGGAACACACTCCCATCCGACCTTAGATGCCCTTTACCTTACACAAGTTTCAGATCCTACGCTCTCAAATGGCTGCACAGCAACGACATGCAACGATCCTCACCCTAGCGGAAACGGCACAACCTGTTAAAATGTTATTCTTATGCGCTTAACCCTTGTTATTCTATATGCATTGTATCACCTATTGTAAGTGACCACTGTTTTTCTGTAATTATCCTGTGTCAGGCATTGTAACTAAGTTTCGAGTCCTCTTGTACTGCTGCGCCCAGATGCCCACGGGCTCGGAGCGCATTACCAAATAAACAAACAAACAATGTCGGTTGTGGCTGCAAGTCTAAGGAGGGAAGGGATTCACGTCTACCCCTACCTGGACGATTGGTTGATCAGGGCAGTTTCTTCGGAACAAGCTCGGATCCAACTAGATTGTCTGCCACTTCCTTCACAAGCTGGGCTTCTCCCTCAATTTAAAGAAGTCACAGATGATACCATCACAGAGACTCCAGTTCATTGAAGCAGTCCTGGACACGTCCCTGGGAAAAGCCTCGCCACCAGAGGTGAGGGCTCAAGATATTCTGCAGATGATCACCAGGTTTCAAAACGCCGAACGTCTCCCAGCCTACGACTTTTTGAGGTTGCTAGGCCTCATGGCATCCTGCATATCCCTTGTGCCAGAGGCTCGCCTGAGAATAAGATCCCTTCAGTGGGCACTGAGGACTCAATGGTCACAATTCTCAGGGAGAATGACAGATCTCCTCGATTCCGGACAAGGTAGCCCACGACCTTTAATGGTGGGCCTATCCAGAGAACATCTTGAAAGGAGAACTGTTTTGGCATCCAGGGCCGGAGATAACTGTAGTCAGACGCCTCACTCACGGGGTGGGGAGCCCATGCCAACGACTTGACCATCAGCGGTCGTTGGTCTCCATCGGAGTCCAGACTACACATCAACCTGTTGGAGCTGAGAGCCATCAGACTGGCACTGAAGGCTTTTCTGCCATCTGTACAGGGGAGAAACATCCTGATAATGACGGACAATACAGTGGCCATGCACTAACTCAACAAAAGAGGAGGCGTAGGGTCACTGCCACTGTGCAGAGAGGCGATGCAGCTCTGGTTTTGGGCAATTCAGGAAGGAATCGCTCTATCAGCAATTCACCTAGCCGGAGAGAAGAACTTAACGGCGGACGCTCTGAGCAGGCAGAACAGTCTCCCACGAGTGGGAGATAGCTCAGGAAGTCCTTCGCCCTTTTGGGAACCCCTCAAGTGGATCTGTTCGCCACCAGTATCAACAGGAAGTGCGACAGATTTTGCTCAAGGGAATTTCCCCCGAGAGGAGCTCTAGGAGACGCGTTCGTAGTGGACTGGGAGTTCCCACTTCTGTACGCGTGTCCTCCTGTCCCTGTCATTACTCAACTGATCAGGAGGTTGAGAAGGTTTCGGAAGACTATGATCCTAATTGCCCCGGATTGGGCCAGGAGAACGTGGTACCCGGACCTTCTGGACATGTCCATCCACCCTCCAATTCGTCTACCGTACAGAGAGGATCTTCTCTCGCAGAAGGGAGGTCAGGTTCTCCATCCAGCCATCAAGACCCTCAACCTTCACGCTTGGTATCTGAAAGGTTGAGGTACAAGGATTGGGACCTTCCAGATGACGTCATGGAGGTGTTGCTTTCGGCCAGAAGGCCAGCAACTAAAACTCTATACCGCTGCCGTTGGAATAAATTTTGCAGCTGGTGCAGAGAAAAGAATATCGAACCCTTTTCATGTGGTACACCTGCAGTGTTATCCTTCTTACTTTATTTGGCAAATTCAGGCCTTCAAGTTGGCACTATTAAGGGCTATCTCGCAGTGCTATCTATCTTTAAGCGCACTGCAGAGGAGCCTTCATATTTCAAAATTCCATTGGTAATACAATACCTGAAAGGTCCAACTAATGTTTACTTCAAGACCATTCCAAGTTCCCTTATGGGACTTAAATCTAGTTTTAAACTTCCTAAAGGGTGCTCCATTTGAACCACTCCACTCTTGTTCATTGAAGTTTCTCACCCTCAAAACTGTTTTATTGGTAGCATTAACATCTGCTAGAAGGGTTAGCGAGATACAAGCCCTATCTTGTAAACCTCCTCATACAATTTTTCACAAGGACAAAGTCGTTCTACAGGTGAAGCCTAACTTCCTCCCAAAGGTAGTTCCTGAATTTCACATTACTCAGATTACTTTACCTTCATTCTATCCTCCTCCCCATCTGGGGAAAGAGGAAGAGAGACTACACAGGCTGGATCCTAAGCGAGCCTTGTGTTTTTTTATCAGTAGACTTGCTAAAATTAGACAAGCAGACCAACTCTTTGTAGGTTAAGCAGGACATAAGTTGTATTACCAATAACCAAACAAACCATCTCCAGATGGATTATTTTAGCCATTCTGGAATGCTACAAACTGGCAGGGAAAGAGCCCCCTCAAAATCTAAGGGCTCATTCGACCAGGGGTATCGCAGCCTCCTCAGCTCTTCAAAGAGGGGTACCAATTCGAGACATATGTGCGGCTGCCACATGGTCGTCCGCACATACCTTTACCAAATTTTATAGCCTGGATTCCTCCTCTAGTCAAGAGACTAGATTTGGCAAAGCTGTGTTACACTCTGTTCATTCTTAAAGAGTAATATGGCATCTTACTCCCGCCTCCAATCACATACCACTGCTATGGGAGTCTATCATAGATAAAGAATACTTCGGAGGACACAATCCCTTCGAAGAACAAGTTACTCCTTACCTGGTAACGTTCTTTCGATGGGATGTTTCTCCGACGTATTACTTATCGCCCCTCCCATCCATCCCAGCAGTAACATTTCCCTTGTGGTTGCAGCTTACGCTCCTTCAAGGGTAGTAACCATTCATGCAATAACTACCTTACTCTACAAAACGGAACTGAGCAACGGACGCTGCCCGTGGCCATTTATAGGCATGATGACGTCTGCGTCGATACGGTGGCTGTCGAACACCTACTCGACGGACGTCGACGCACAGCGCCCTCTACTGGGAATTTTTTTTCCCGAGGCCAGCAAGCTGGAGATACAAATATCATAGATAAGGAATACGTCGGAGGAACATCCCATCGAAAGAACGTTACCAGGTAAGGAGTAACTTGTTCCTCTCTACCACAAAAGAAATTCAAGATGATTACGCCCAGTCAAATGGTCCTCTCCGGAAGGGCGATTGGCGCAACATAATAGACCATCAGGACGCCTACAATGCATATCATGATGTGGAGCCTGCATTGAAAATATCTGCGGTTCTCTGTGGGAACTGAAAACTTTCAGTATAGGGTGCTAGAGTTTGGTCTCTGCTCTGCGCAGAATGTCTTTTCGAAGATGGCGGTCATTGATGCATTCTTCAGACTGCAGGGAGTTCATGTATATCCATACTTGGATGATTGGCTCCTGCGCAGTCCTTACCCACAAGCTGTAACGGCCAATCTTTAGTCACCATCTCCTGTTCCATCTCGGGCTGTTAGTGAACTGGCAGAAATTGTCTGACGGTTGCTCCAGACCTGATATTTCAAGGTTTCCGTTGGGATACTGTCAGTACCGGAGTGTTCCTGATGAGGACAGGATTGCAGACCTTTAAACCATGTGCCAGCTCTTCCTGCAGTCCCCCCACGTCAGCCTGGTGGTTCTAGAGACTTGTGGGTCTTATGGCCTCTTGTGTGTTAGCTCTACCACTTGCACAACTGAAAATGAGGTGCACTCTGCTTGCTCTTCGGAGCTGCTTGTCTCAGGCAACGGATCCGAACTCCAAGATGATTCCAGACCCATTCTCCATGACAGCGGATCTTCAATGGTGGTTGTCCACCAGCAACCTTTCAGTGGGGACCTCCTTCCAGCAGCCATGCCCACTATTAACTGTTACTACAGACTTCTCCCTTCAATGGTGGGGAGCTAAAACACAATGATACTTTTATTTTTATGGCCCTCATACACAAGTGTTTCACACGTGTAAAACACAACCCAGAAATAACAGTAAAGATTGCTGATAAAGGAGGCAACATAGTACTTATGAATACTAAGGATTATGTGAAAATAGCTACTCAACATCTTGAAGATCCATTATGCTATGAAAAACTGACCTCAAACCCAACATCGGTACTAAAAGAATGGCTAACCATGAGCGTATACGGGAGAGAAAGAGGGCTCTTAACAGACACAACAATATAGGTCTACTCCCTTTCCAATCATTTCTACAATATATTTCATACCTAAAATTGGCAAACCATGTCAAGGATTACCATCATGTACAACAATAATTAATAGAATTGAATCACTTACAGAAAAAATATCAGAGTACATTGATGAACATCTCCAACCATTAGCAGGATCATCCTCCTTGATTAAGGACACCAAACATCTCATTCAACAACTAGAACTCGTACAGTGGGAACCAAACTACCGGCTGGTTACATTAGATGTTTCAGCACTGTATAAGGGTATCGTACATGATAAAGGATTGGAAACCAGCAACTATTTTTCTGAAACCAAGATCAGTGTCCTTTCAACAACAAAATGATGATTCTCGAGGCTTAACTTCACTTTGACAATCTTTTCCTTTTAATCAACAACTATATAAGCAAGTACAAAGTACAGCCATGGGAGCCAAATTTTCACCCTTGTATGCCAACCTATACATGGGGCATTATGAAATTGAGCATGTGTGGCAACATCCAGCATTTAACCAAAACAATGTGATATATTGGGGCAGATATAGAGGTTATAAGCGTATGGAGCAGAACCTTAGAACAACTTAATTATTACCGCCAGTATCTGAACCAAAATTCATACAAGCTGACTTACGCCACAACAAAGTATCTCACAAGTAGACATTTTGGATCTTCATGTGTATTTACAACAATGATTCATACCACATTGTTCATAACACCTATAGCAGTCAATAGTACACTACATGCCTACAGCAACCATCCAAATCATGTAATTTGCAATATATACCGTATGGAGAACTTTTGAGAGTAGAAAAACCAGAACAGAAGCTGAATTTGAAAAATATGCAAGAGCAACTATGACTAAATTCAAACAAAGGATACCGTCAAACATCTCATGAACACTTATTAAAAGACAAAATCAAGAATAAGAGAAGAACTCCTTAAACCTATAATGGACCCATCCAAGGAACAAGAAAGGGTGAGCTTTATCACAATACACAGTACTAACAATTCCAGAATTAAAGAAAGTACTTGCAAAAAATTGGAGCTTTCTAAAAATGGATGAAGACCTCAATTCTTTTCTGGACGATGAACGAAGCATTAAATTAAGAAAATCTAATCTTTAAGACATCAGTCTGTCTCATTCTATACAAAATAAAAATTCAACCATTCGAAATTCAAAAACATGGCTCAAACCACCAACACAAGGCAACTACAAATGTGGAAATTGTCAACTGTGCCAATACTCTGATAATGGCAAGACAACTGTTCAAATTGCAAATGGAAATGGACCAATTCTCCAATTAATAAATTGCAATAGTAAAAATGTCATATCGAATCCAATGTGTCTGCAAAAAGCAATATATAGGTAGCACCTTAAAATCAGAATTGGAGAACATATCGGGGCAATCAAAAACAAGGATTTAAACGCCTCTGGCATTCCATTTTGTAGAACATGAACCAGCACAAATCAGACTTGGGTTTTTTGGCCTCGAAAATGTGTAATTGTCCCCGAGAGGAGGCAATCTTGAAAATTGTTGAGGCAAAAAATCCTTTTGGATACGTATTATGGATACTTGTCACACGGGGCCTCAACACAGCTACAGAACTGCACCATTTTCTTTGACAACTCAGCATGTTTAATTTCTGTATTGTATGAATGTTGCACATGCTATTGAAACTTTGCATGCAACTAGAAACTGAGCTAAAATGACCCAGTAATACAAACGCAAATGAAATTGCATGCAGTAACTGCTTGAATGTGTTTCATAAATGTTGCATATACTATTAAACTTAGTATTGAACTATAAAACTAAGCTAAAATGAACTCAATCTAAACGTAAATGAAATTGTATGCACTAACTACTTGAATGTCTTTCTTTGAATCAGCTGCTCAATACCTAATATTCTAGTTTGGATGCACTGACCGACAAAAACTGTATCCAACTAAAAATGGAGCCAAAATGAACCCTCATTTCAAACGCAACAAGCGATTTATATGTAGTAATAGCTTGAATGTTTTTCATGAATCAATTCTTTTAATAACTAATACTTTAGTTTGTATATATTGACTGCCACAGATGACCATTATCATACAAATGAACTGTATACAAATCTACTATTCAACACATGCTTTTGAACACAAGCTATCTTAACAAAAAATAAGATTCAAAGGAGAGACCTTATTTCCAATCATATATATATATATATCTCTCTCTGAGGCTTGTGGAATGTGCTTAGATCACATGCTGTGCATAGGCCGACATCTAGTGGAAGCTGCGGAGTATTAGTTTGTTTTTCAAAACTCGAAAAGGGCGGGCCAGTAATACTATCCCTAGTGTGATGTCCACTGTACCCATGATCCCTCGCGCGTCTAGGACCCTCGGTTGTTTTTTTTTGCCATACTGGTCGGAAGCATCCTGCAGAGTTCCTGGCCTTAGCCACAATTTTGCTAAAAATCTTAATATTTCCCCATTTCTCCACCCCAACATCGAGCCACCGAAGTTCGACACTCGACGTCGCCCCGGAGAAGGAATCAACCGTCGACAGCTGCACAACGGACTTGGGCCTCGGAAGGCCTCTGGCCTCGGCCCTGCAAGTAGGGAGAGTGGGGGGTGGCACATACTCTACATACACTCTTTAATATATAGGTACATCTTGTATATATATTCCTACAATCATTAGCCCGCTGCCACAAGGTGCGTATGGAGGGTACCCCTTTCCAATTCTGCCGCAAGTACCCTTGGGTTGACAGACACGCCACGTGCAACCTCTGCTTGCCGAGGGACCACCCCGAGGCGAACTGCAGAGCATGTAGTAGGTTTAAACCGAAAACACTAAAGGACCGTTCGATCAAGCGTTGGGCCCACCACGCCAGGCGTCAAGAGGCCATTGCAGCGGAGGGCGCCTTCAGCGATGCCATGCTTTCGGACAGCGAGAGCAACGTGGCGTCGAGACAGCCAAGCGCAAGTCCCCGACCTCGGAAGGTTGTCCGGCAGGGCGGCTATGGGAAAAACATCAGGAGACATGAGCGCTACCTACACCACTTCCACCAAACCTAAGGCCCACCGAGACTCAACGCGCACATCGAGTTCTCGGAAAGAGGCACACAGAGAACGGTCCACCGAATCGGTGTCCTCTGGGCGATTTCGTTCGCCGCATGACTCCAGGCAGCCATCCACGCTCCCTAAGGTAACGGATGTTCGATCGTCGGGAGACGAAGCCGACCTCTATTCCCAGGCCGCACTCCAGGAGTCGGCATCAGCAGACCACTTAACGGCTGTTCCCGGGTCCCAACCTCCACACTCTAGAGATAGGGACACTACCCCCGAATCTCGACGCCAGAAGACAAAAGGCTCTGAAGGGGCGAATAAACAGGGAAAACACTCTTCCACCCACGGGGAGGGGGGGGAAACAACTAAAGAAGCATTCTCTACCTTCTTCCACACCACAGAAGCAGTCACAGGCAAAAACAGACGGACTAGCCTCAGTCTTCTGTCATGTTAGACCCCTGCACAAACACATAGGTCCAGTCAGGACAAGACAGGGAAACACTCCCAGGAAAGAGCCATTCCCAGCTCAAAGGAATGGTATAGTGACGACATAGACAGTGTTATGTCTAGGATGTCGTCTTTGACAGACTTCTATGCCAAGAATCCTGAACACTTCCTCTCATATACCCCTGACAGGGCTTCACCCTCAGGTTCTAGGGACCCGATACCCCCAAGTAAAAGACCCGGGTTGAAGCACCAACACGGTCTTCAGAACCTTTCTATATACAGCCCTACTCTCAATATGAGGATCCACCCTTTATTGAGGATCCTGATTTGGGATGGGCTACTATGGGGATGAGGACCAAGAGTAGGAAGAAGAGGACCCAGAAACCTACAGGGTAGATTCCCCAGTAGACAAAGATCCTCCGGTTGCCGACTCCGCCCCCAGCCCCCCCCCCCTCTACCAAACGCCCCCTCCCGGTCGACAACCAATCTCTCCTGAATGAGCACTTCCACATTGATACCCAGGGAGCACAGGAAGAGAGGGACTTTGCCGAAGAATTAGTGGGAGAAAGGAGATCCTTCTATCGATACAAAGGTGGATAGACCCTTCCCTTGTAAATCCCAACCTCACCAGGGCGGTAAACCCCAGGATAGAGAAACTTTTCAGGGCAGCCTAATCAGACCCGCTGTACATAAGGGGTCAACTGAAACCGGACTCCCTGGTAGTTACGAACACACGAAAGAGGGCAGGAACACCCCTGTCATCGAATGAAGCTCTGAGAGAAGGCGCATGGATGCTTGTAGTCTTACCTTTCTATCTGCTTGGATTATCTGTACTGGCGCTACTCCTCATGTCAGAAAAAATACAATCTGAGGGTCCTAGGCGCTTGAGGGATCATGGGTACAGTGGACGTCACACTAGGGATAGTATCACTGGCACGCTCTGTGTCGACGCCCATTTTCGAGTTTCGAAAAACAAACTGTAATACTCCGCAGCTTCCATGGCAGCCTATGCCCAGCATGTGAATCTAAGCAGACACAAGCATCAGAAATACGATTACGGTGAGTAATGTATCATATTATATATATAATTTTTTTTTACTTCATTAATCTGCAAGATGGAAACTGCCCAAATCAAAATGGGCACGTACATGATGTGACGATCGTACAATACGTGCGTGTCATTTATTTACTCCAATATATAAATGAAAGGTCTTCTATATCCCAGACTTGGCAATACATTTAATTATAAACTGATATCTAGCAAGTGACCTAAAGAACCTACAAATAATTTGTGAGTCGATCACATACACAATATTATTCAGTGTAACCTTTAAGTAATGTAATGAAACATGGCAACAATTATAAACGTAAAGATAAAAATTCAAGCACTCAAAAAACAAAAGTCAAATTAATGACACTAATTTCGACAACAATGAAACTTGCATTATTCAGCAAGTTAGAAACTTCCCAAACCAAAATGGCGGGTACGTGATGACGTGATCATGTAAGTATACATTTCTGCCATTTTACATGTCCCACGGCAATCGTACCGCGAGGACACATTTGAATTGAGAAAAGTAACTATTACTCTACAGGTAAGACAAAATATGACGTACACCTAAGCAATTTGTTTAAACTCATAACATTTTTGTGAAACCAGTGTATCAAACAATTATAGTCATATTACTTTGTAGGTAAATGAGTAGAATTTATCCTGCCATAACACTTAAAGAAAACTGGAATGTAATAATTCTAACAACCAGCACCTCTACTATGAGGGTAGAAGTGCATACTAAGCAAGGCAAACATACCTCTTCAGGTAAGACAAATATGTCCTAAAATTCACAATTTTCATTATTCTAATCTCTGTAGAGTGCTCAACAAATTGTAATATAATATATTACTTTATTGTAGGAACACTTACAGATCTAGTTACAATTAAAGGTAAAATTGGAAAGCAGTCATTTAAGCTTTAAGCCCTAAGCAAGAAATGTAAGCACATCAGTACGTATGTTAGAAACAAATCTATAATTGAATATATTTCAAGAAAAGTAGCAACAAATATAGATATAAAACGCAACTTTATTTCTTATTGATTACTTGAACCAAACTGCAATAGAGTTCCTAAACCTCCTGATGAACCGTCCAACAAAAGACTGGGAAACGCGTGTCGAGGTTAGAGGCTATTTGAACTGGCATAAATCAAATTAATGTAATTTGATCTCTTCAATTGAAGATGGACTCGGACTGAAGGAAACAATCCTGGAGACTGAAATAACTTTGCACAAGAAATTCAACGCCTCAAAATTGGCATGAGATCAAGATTGAATGAAGTAAATTCAGTAGACCTAAGCATGAAACCAGTGCAAAAGAAGGCATCACCTAATGCAAAATGTCGATTTGAATGAACCTACTTTGACTAAACAGTACAACATTATGTCCTATTATTATTGAACAAACTTTATTTTTGGCGCAACAAAATATGATCCAATTGAGCACAGCTCTATGGGGAGCGACACCGTGTCCCCTTGAGGTGTATGATTTGTGGACGCCCCAGGGCAGGCGGTCCCATATCAATTATGTAGAGCTCCTGGCAGTTTTTCTGGCGCTCAAGGCTTTTCAACCCTCTATCACCAACAGAGTGGTTTGAATTTGCACGTACATTTCGAGGGGATTGGGTCCTCCGACGTATTCCATATCTATGACAGGTAATGTCCACAGCTGTGCTGCTTCGGAAAATCTTTGGCGTCTGCGTCGATGACGTAGACCTCACCCGATGTGATAAGTAGGACGCCCATAGCCTCAGTTCCATTTTTTTCCGCGAACGTGTTCGCTTCGTGAATCTCGGTACGCCTCGGCTCGGAGTTTGCTGTTTTCTATTCTCGGTTCGTTGAACCTGTTGGGTTGGTTGTGAAGACCTGTTCGTGGCAATGTCTTTCTCATCTTCGACCCCGCGTCCGGGCTTCAAGAACTGCGGGGACTGTGGGTCCAAGATGTCGGTCACGGACTCGCACGACGCCTGCCTCTGGTGCCTCGGGGAGGCCCACGATACGGGGACTGTCGACTGCCAGTCGCTCACTGCAAAGGCCTTGCGGGAACGCAAGAAGAAGCTGTCGGTAGGCCGGGTGTCTAAGCCCCGGAAGTCGAGGTCTGCGGGGCTTTCTACCGATGACTCGAGGGTTGACTCTCCGCGTCGTCATCGGAAGTCCGGTGGGTCTCCTTCCAGGAGTCGGTCTCGCCACTCCTCCGCCTCTTCTAGGCATTCCAGGAAGCGCCGGCATAGGCCGCCTTCCCCGTCCTCTTCCGAGGATTCCGCAAGTCGGCTGGTCGCTTATCCCTCCATGCAAGCAACACCGGAGGAATGGGCTTCCTTCGGGAAGCAGATGCTAGCGATTCTGGAATCGCAGGGCACCGGTCCGTCCGCGCCTCCGAGTGGGGTCGGTCGGCACGGGTCGAGAGACACAGCCTGTACGCCTTTGAGCTCGGGTGGTCGGCACGGCTCGCGGGAGAGATCCCACTCGGACAAGGGTAGCCGTTCTCGCCATGCCCGTTCCAGATCCCGGTCCTCGACGCGCTTGAGATCGTGTGATCCTGTGCCGTCTTCGAAGAAGAGGTCGTTGACGATTTCTCTAGACGTTCCGTCTCCGAGGGGGTCGTCTATGCCGTTGGCCCCCAGGTTGTCGAGACACGCTCGGAGCTCCGGCTTCGAGGACTGTATCGATGCCGCCGATGCTGGCGGCGCTGCAGCTGTCGATGCCGATTCGCTCAACGCCTTTTCTGTCGACGCCGGCTCGTTCGGCGCCCTCGACGCCTTTTCTGTCGACGCCGGTGCCTTTCGAGGCGGTGGTCTTGGAGGGGCCCCATGAAAGGCTATGGCTAAGGTCCGGCACTGCTTTGGTCCGCAGAGGTCTTCCTCTCCCCGCCTGGAGTACATTTCAGAGGGTGATGAAGGCTCTGATGGTGGCCTGGTTCCGGTTACGGTTCCAGATGACCTTATCCCTGGCCACAGCCAGTTTGACCTGAGGCAGTCGCTGCATGATGCCAGTGGACTGGACTCCTCTCCGGAGGTGGAGTTTTGTCGGCCGGAGCCTGGCACTCATGCCGATTCTTCATATCGGCGCCTTATGTCTCGGGTTACCGAGTACTTGGGTTGGTCAGCTCCCCCAGGAGAGTTCGTTCAGGATGATCTCACGGACATCCTTGATCTCGGTCCACCCACTGACCCGGTTTTGCCTTTTCATATGGCTCTGCAGAGAAGGGTGGCGGCGGCTTGGACTGCTCCGGAGAGTCTCCCGGCAGTGGGCAAGTCTTTGTCGCGAGAATACCGTCCAGCCAGTAGCGACCCCTGCTACTTGTCTAGGCACCCCACACCGGAGAGTTTGGTGGTGCAGGCGGCTACGGCCCCGGCAAAGCAGGCGCCGTATCCTACCATCCCTCCGGATAGGAACGACAAACGTTTTGACGGGTGAGCGAAGAAAGTGTTTTCTTCGGGGGGTTAGGCGCTTCAGGCGGCCAACTCCCTATGTGCCTTGTCTCGTTTCACGCACACCCTGTCTAACTGTTGCATTAGCGGCTGATCATATTCCCGAAGGGGACGAACGGGATGGTTTCCTTGCTATGGTTCAGGATGGCAAGGATGCTGTGTGAGGCCGTTCAGTCAGGTTTGGACTTGGCGGATTGTGTCAGCCGGTCCATGGCGGCGAGCACCGTAATGCGCAGGTTTGCGTGGTTGCGGAAGTCTGGGTTTGCTCCTGATGTGCAGTCCCGGCTCCTCAACATGCCTTTTGACGGTGAACACCTTTTTGGCAGCAAGGCTGACGAGAGCCTTGAGAGGTTGCAGACCTCCAAAGCTGCAGCGAAATCGTTGGGTGCTGCAGTTCGCCAACCGCCGCCTTTTCGTCCTAGGGGATAGCAATGGAGGGGAGGTTCCTTTCGCTATTACTCGTCCTTCAGTAAAGAGAGGAGCTAGCAGTCAAGAGGCCATCGGAAGAGTGCCAGAGGTGGAAACAAAGGTACTCGAGGTGCCAAGGCCGCTCAGGCAGTTGCCTCTTTGCCCTCAGGCAACGCCGCAGCTGCTACCACTCAGTCATGAGGCCAGGTCCCATGGTTCGCTGGTTGGGGGAAGGCTGGCGCAGCATCTTGTAGAGTGGCAAGCCATTACTTCGTTCGGATGTGTGGGTTCTGGAGATCATAACCCACGGCTACTGTCTTCCTTTTCGGCAGAGGCCTCGCGACAATCCACCAGGGAACCTCTTTGAAGAGTCCGGATCCGCTCCTTGCGCAGGAAATTCAAGCCCTGCTGGAGAAAGGCGCCGTTGAACTGGTGCCTGTAGCGGTGAGGAACAAGGGATGGTATTCCCCTTATTTTTTTATTTCAAAGAAAGAAGGGGGATTGAGACGCATGGACTTTCGCGGTTTGAACAAACTCCTCAGGAAGGACAAGTTCAAGATGGTGACTCTCTCAAGTCCTCCAGGCCCTTCAACTTCAGGACTGGTTAGTGTCTCTCGACCTCAAGGATGCTTACTTCGATGTGCCGATCCATCCCAAGCACAAGAAGTACCTGAGGTTTGCGGTTGGCGACTTGCACTTTCAGTTTCGGGTCCTGCCGTTCGGATTGACCTCCGCCCCGAGGGTTTTCACCAAGCTCATGGTGGTGGTGGTGGCAGCGCATCTCAGGAAAGGGGATTCACGTCTACCCCTACCTGGACGATTGGTTGATCAGGGGGAGCTCTCCCGAGCAAGTCCTGGAGCATCTGTCCGTCACCTGCCACTCCCTTCACAGGCTGGGCTTCTCCCTCAATTTAAAGAAGTCCCATTTGACACCAATGCATCGGCTCCAGTACATCGGAGCAGTGCTCGACACGTCCCTGGGGCAGTGGTTTCCTCCTCAGGTGAGGGCTCTTCACATTCAGCAGATGGTGCACAAGTTTCAGTTTGCCCAGAATCTCCCAGCGTCCGAGTTCTTGAGACTGCTCGGCCTCATGGCAGCCTGCATTCTTCTGGTGCCAGAGGCTCATCTGCGGATGAGATCGTTGCAGTGGGCACTCAAGCTCCAGTGGTCTGTCCTCCGGCAGGCTGTCGGACCCTGTTCAGGTGCCGTCCTCGGTAGCCCGGGACCTTCTGTGGTGGGCCGTCAAGGGCAATCTGATGAAGGGGGCCCATTTTGGCTGCCCTGGCCGGAGATGACTATCATGACGGACGCATCCCTCACGGGATGGGGAGCTCATGCCAACGAGTTGACAGTCAGCGGTCGTTGGTCTCCGTCGGAGTCCAGACTCCATATCAATCTGTAGGAGCTGAGGGCCGTCAGGATAGCCCTGAAGGCTTTTCTGCCGACTGTGCGCGGGAAGAGTGTCCTGATTCTGACGGACAACACGGTGGCCATGTACTACCTCAACAAAAAGGGGGGGCAGGGTCACTTCCGCTGTGCAGGGAGGCGATGCAGCTCGAGTTCTGGGCCATCCAGCAGGAAGTTTCGATCTCGGCGGTTCATCTGGCCGGAGACGACAACGAGACGGCGGACGCTCTGAGCAGGCAGGGCACGATCTCTCACAAGTGGGAGCTGGCTCAGGAGATTCTCCTGGAGAGCTTCGCCCTTTGGGGGACCCCTCAAGTGGATCTCTTCGCCTCCAGTGTCAACCGGAAGTGCGAAAGGTTTTGCTCGCGGGAATTTCCTCCAAAAGGAGCCTTAGGAGACGCGTTCGTCGTGGAGTGGTCATTCCCACTGCTGTACGCGTTTCCTCCAGTCCCCGTCATCCCACAAGTGCTGCGGAGGTTCGGTTCCCGGATGATCCTCATTGCTCCGGCGTGGGCCCGGAGGACGTGGTACCCGGACCTTCTAGACTTGTCCATCTGCCCTCCACGTCGTCTTCCCTACCGAGACGATCTGCTCTCACGGGAGGGGGGGGTCAGGTTCTCCATCCAGAGGTCAGATCCCTCAATCTTCACGCTTGGCTTCTGAAAGGTCGAGGTATAAGGATTGGGACCTCCCTGAAGACGTGATGGAGGTGTTGCTCTCAGCCAGGCGGCCGGCAACAAAGTCTCTGTACCGTTGCCGTTGGAGAAAGTTCTGCGACTGGTGCAGAGTTCAGAATGTGGATCCTTTTTGAATGCGACATTCCCATGGTTTTGTCTTTTTTTGCTTTCTTTGGCCCACATGGGCTTGCAAGTGGGGACCATTAAAGTTTACCTGGCGGCGCTGTCCATATTTAAGCGCTCGTCTGAAGAGTGTTCATATTTTAAGATTCCTTTAATTTCGCAGTTTTTAAAAGGGCTCACTAATGTGTTTCCTCCGTCAACCTTTTTGGTGCGAGGTTGGGATTTGAACCTTGTTAAGTTTCTTATGGGTGCTCCGTTTGAGCCTTTACACTCTTGCCCTTTGAGGCTGACTCTGAAAACTGTTTTTGGTCGCGGTTACTTCCGCTCACAGAGTGAGTGAGTTACAGGTACTTTCAGTTAAGCCACCCTTCACTGTGTTTCACAAGGACAGGGTTGTCCTTAGAGTTCGTCCTTCTTTTCTTCCAAAGGTGGTTTCGGATTTTAATTTGAGCCAGAAGGTTGTTCTTCCGGCGTTCTATCCTCCTCCACATCCTGGTAAGGAAGAGTAGAGGCTCCATAGGCTTGATCCTTGGAGAGCGTTGAGCTTTTATATTTTGCGCATGTCCCGGGTCAGAGTGGACGATCAACTTTTCATTGGTTACGCTGGAAAGCGTTTGGGACAAGCTGTGACGAAACAGACTTTGTCTCGTTGGATTATTTTGGCTATCTCCGAGTGTTACTGCTTGGCGGGCAAGGACCCTCTTGCTGGCTTGCGGGCCCATTCTACCAGAGGAGTGGCTGCGTCTACTGCCCTGCAGAGGGGAGTTCCTATCCGTCACATCTGTGATGCAGCCACTTGGGCTTCAGTACATACTTTTGTACGTCACTACTCCCTCGATTCCATCAGAGGGCAAGATCTGGCCTTTGGCAAGGCAGTTCTCTATTCCGCAATTTGATTGGGCATGCTATATTTGTATTCTAAATTCTTTCCCACCTCCTTGCTTGGTACTGCTTTGGGAGTCTGTCATAGATATGGAATACGTCGGAGGACCCAATCCCCTCGAAGAACAAGTTACTTTCTTACCTGGTAACGTTCTTTCAATGGGATGGTCTGACGTTTTCCATATCGCTCCCTCCCTGCCTTCCCCGCTGCAGAATTTCTTTTGCGATTGCAGCTTGCGTTCCGCAAGGTCTTGTGTGTCTGACTGGCAGAAAACTGGTGGCACATGTTCTGGGAAAAAACTATAACTGAGGCTATGGGCATTGTGCGTCCTACTTATCACATCGGGTGACGTTGGCCGTCGGAGGAGGTCCTCGGGGACGGCGCATCGACGCAGACGCCAAAGATTTTCCAAAGCAGCACAGCTGTGGACATTACCTGTCATGGATATGTAATATGTCGTCGGACCATCCCATCGAAAGAAAGTTACCAGGTAAGAAAGTAACTTGTTCTTCTGTAGCGATGTTCTACATCCACAAACTGAGGGCACCAGGTCTCCTCTGGTGGACCTAGCTATCCAAATTTGGAATTGGGCTATCCAACACAATGTCTGGCTTCAGGCAGTGCACATTCCGGGTCACATCAATGTGGCTGCAGACTCCCGCCGCCGCCAATCTGCGGTGAGTTACAAGTGGGAGATTAACACTGTTCTCACCAAGATCTTACAGCAATGGTTTTCTCTGGCGGTGGACCTCTTTGCAACCTCAATGAACAGGAAACATCCTCTTTATGTTTCCAGGGACGGTCTCCAAGTGTCTTCCGTGGGGACGCTCTCAAGATCCCTTGCGACATGAAGGCTTACGCCTACCCTCCTTTGTCGCTGGTTCATCTGTCACTCTGGAAATTCTAGAGTGCCTCTAACTGCACTCTCCTCTTCATAGCTCCTTGGTGGCCAGCCAGGTTCTGATTTTCGGAACTGCAGCACAAGTCTGTGTGCCCCCCAATCAGGTTGCTGAAGATTCCTGACCTTCTTTAACAGAGCCATTACCAGTTGTGGCACCCCTCCCCACAATCCTTCAGATTGGCGGCCTCGTACTGGAGTTCCGATCATTAGCACAGTTCAACCTGAGGATAACATGCGCATAATTCAAGCGGCACATATGCCTTCTACGAGGCCTTAGTACAGGAGCAAATGGCTCTGATTGTCATTGGTGTCCAAACATTTTGATCCCAACAGGCTTCGAATGACTGTCCTTGTCTTTTGTATCAGACCTTGCAGCCTCTGGCATCCATGTCTTATCATGCAGGACATTCCTATCTGCCATTGCAGCTTATCTGTCCACTGGCAAACCAGTCATCAAAAGACCTTTTGCAGGTTGTCTTCATCTTTCTGCCGGTTCAGCCTCCTCATCCCAAAAGGGTTCTGAATGTGGTCCTCACCACCTTGTGTCGGAACCCTTTTGAACTTATGGCCCCTACCAGGCTCAGGTACCTTCTTCGAAGATGTCTTTCTTGATTGCGGTAACATCTGTTTGAAGAATAAGGGAACTTCAAGCTTTCTCTATCGAACATCCGTTCCTAACTTTCCATGAGGATAAGGTTGTGCTTCGCACTCACCCTACTTTCTTTCTCAGTTGTCTGAATTCCACTTAAACCAGTCAATATCTTAAGCGTTTTTCTTTCTGAACTGTCTCCGATGCCAAGAGGGTTTTTTTCACAACCTAGACGCCTGACGTGAAAAACTTTTAAGTTCGCCTGTTCTGTCGAGGTAGAGATTCAGAGCACAACTCTTTGATACATTTGGTGACCCAAAAGGGAAACCGGCCTCGAAAGCGTCCCTCTCTCGTTGGATAGCTTCATGTATTTCCGAGGCCTACAAAATTCAAGGCCTTCAACCCCCAAAGGACATTCATGTACGTTTGGTCCATGGCAAAGCCGCTGCGGTTGTCTTCCAACAATACGTCCCTTGTGAGTCCATAGCCAAGGCTGCTACGTGGTCATACCCTTCAGCTTTTTAGACATTGTCGTGACTTGAGCTCCCAGGCTGATGGCCAATTTGGCCAGGCAGTTCTTAAGCATTTGTTCCAATAAGGGACATTTCCATCCACCCATTTTTCCTTTGGTCCGTGCTTGGGAATCTCCCACAAGTATGGAGGAAAGGGATCAGGGCGTATAGTTACTCACTGTAGTGACTACCTTACCCCTAGACCCCTTTTCTCCATACACCCGCTTCCCCTCTTAAGTTTCCTCTATTGTTGCTAAATGGTCCTGGACCTGGTGATAGAAAAGGACTGAAGTGCAGTGTGCCGGGCAGAGCTCCGGAAGATGGGGCTGCGGTCATGTGCAGTGGCACAGCATAACAAAATAAAAGGACACAAGTTCATTTTTTGATGCTTAGAAAGTGCTCTGGTCCCGTCCCGATGGATGAAATGTCCCACAAGTATGGAGGAAAGGGGACGATGGACCAGGAGTAAGGTAGCCACTATGATGAGTATCTGTCAAATTCGACTGGATGTTCCTCCCACGTATTCATCGCCCTCCCAGCCTACCCCTCAGTAGAATTTCCCATGCGATGACAGCTTTCACTCCTTCAAAGTTTAGTGGGGGTCAAACCCGTACTTATGCAGGTGGTTTCTACTGTATGAAAAATAGAACCAAAGCCAACGGGCGTTGCATGTGCTTTGGATGTAGTCCCTCAAGGGATATCTAGCCGACTGCATCGATGCACAGCGCCCTCTGGCAAAATGTTATGCTGAAGCAGCTGAAGCTGGATATCAAAGATGAGGAATACGTGGGAGGAACATTCAGTCGAAAGAACATTAGCAGGGGTAAGTAACTTATCGATATTGTATAAAAAAATACCATTAGATAATCCAGCCCCCATAGAAAGATGTTATGAAAATAATTCGGCAATAGTGAGGCAGTGTCAAGGGGATGGCACTTTTTGTATTTTAAAAAACCTAGGCGGGTCTACAAAATACTGCACATATTTTTAGATTTTTGTAATGAAAGGAAATGGTAAGTCAATTTTTCCAGAAAGGTGAGAATAATTTGTCATTTTTCATGAAATGGTGAAGGAAACATTTGTATGAAAGGGTAGCTCATTTGAGGGATAAGATTTCAGAAGAATGTGTTGGGCCCATCAAATAGACAATGTGAATTAACCCTTAAGACTATTTTGAGCATTGCGTTAATTTTGCTTACTGTTAATAGACTCACTGACAATGTATGAAAATCGCACAGCTCCTGCTGCCTGCATGACCGTGACATTTGGGAGGACAAGGGGCCAACATCTTTAACACATGTAGAAAATACATTTGTTAAACAGATTTGACATGCATCTTGTCTCACTTAAAACCTTTTTTTGTGTTCAAATATTTTTTTATTATATTTTGTAAAGCATAACCTCACAAAAATACAATTCCAAATGTGCATTCAGCAATGAAGTCTTGTCTTGCGTTACTGCTCAGCAGACAGAAAAGCTTCAACTTTGCAAAACCCACCCACCCTCAGCCCCTCATGTTGCCGTGCAAAAATGCCTGTTTTTTGCAGAGGCATTATCACATGGAACTTGTGGGGGCGCCCCCTATATATATGGGCACCTATGTCGCCACAAACTTATCCCTGCAACATTATGTATGGCAACATATATATAGGGACATGATTACCTGATACTGCTTCTTTAGAAGCGACTCTTCCCCACTGTATCGCAAGTTGCATAGTTGAGTCGCTTAGGACTGATTAGGCAGGCCAGGGCTCTAAGCCTCGCTGGTGGCGGGGCGCTGAGGGGGTGGCATGAGCAATCCTTATTGGTTGGTGGTCTTGATGTATTGTAGAAAGCGCTCCCATTTTGTGAAAGAGTGCGGGTATATTGGTCAGTATTTGTCATTGTCTCAGATGAGAAGCCACCACATGCCCCATAGCCAGTCATCCAATGAGCGGGATCTGCTTGGATTTCCATCGAGCGACAATAGTGTTTCTGGCCAATAACATCACCCTAAGTAGCCGAATGGAGTGCCACTGGGTTTCCAGCAACATTGGTTTGTGGAGGTGCCCACCACCCTAGTAGGAATACCTCTGGGGAGCAATCAATCGGCAGACCCGTTATTTTCTTTAGTTGCGGCCAACACGTCTTCCAAGTAAGGTTGTGGCTTGGGGCATTTCCACCATACGTGTATGCATGTGCCTGCCAAGCCCCACAGCCTCCAGCACAGCCTGCATTCGCTGGACCCTAATTGGGAGCCTCTTTCAGGTTAAAGTACTACCTCGCTAGCATCTTAGTTTTTTTTCAGCATACTGTGTACTGACTTGTTTTCAATACCCCTTTCCAGATCTCCACCCAGTGTGCCAGCTCTAGTCCCTTGCTTAAATCCCTATGCCAACCCTTCGTATATGATGCTAGTCTAGTTAGTGCTTGCATGTTGAGACATTCATACAACTGTGAAATCAGACACACCAATCTTCCAGGGGTGAAAATCAGTTTTTCAAATGCGGTATGCAGTCTCGTAGCATCCGTCCTGTTGCTGCTTTGGAGAACCCAGTGTTGCAGCTGCATGTATGTGAAGCGTTCTTCCTCAGTTACTCTATGGGCGTCCTTGCAGTCTGCAAAAGATCTGCACACGATTGCATCCCCCGCCTGCTGCACTCAGCAGGCCTTGTTATCGTATGCTGGAGTGAAATTGTGGTGGCAGTGGAGAGAAGGTCTTAATGGCACCTGGGGCAATCTTGTCGGGGAACCCTTAACCCTTAAGAGCTATGTGCTCTTACATCTGCCTCCAGGCTTTTGTTGACTGTCGACCAAATGCAGCAGAATTCGCAGCTGATCTGCATCATAGTATTTGTGAAGTTTCTTTAAAGCCAGCCCCCCACGATCTCTCAGCCTATTTAATGTAATTCTTGCATGGCGATTTATTTTCCACACATTTTTCCTATTTCCCTCTGTAGATTTTCTAACACTTTCCTGGATAACGCTATGGGGAGGGTTTGAAAAAGGGAAGAGTTTCGGTAGAAGCTGTTTTTATCACTGAGATTCTACCTAGCAGAGAGCTCCCGTGCACTTTATTTCAGTAAGCTGCTCTTGAGTATGCCAAGAGTCTCGGGGCGGGGGGTATTTGCATCATAGAAGTCCCTTGCCCTCTCTGTAAGCCGAAAACCTAGGTTTTGAATGGACCTTGCCTCCCACCTAAAGGGGATATGTCCAATAAATAATTTTTTGTTCAGCGCTTCGCGTTTTATCAAGGTTTATTTTAAACCCTGAAACCGCTCTGCACTCAAAGTTAAAGCATTGGCGGGAGTGAGATCGCCGGCTGGGACACAGCTAGAATGTGGTCGGCATATAAAACTATTTTTTTCCCCTTACCCCTTATGATACCCTAGATCTTTACTACATCTGATTTGCTCAGCTAACTGCTCCACTGAGTGTGAAAAGGGATAAAAGCAGATATCCCTGCCTCGCTCCTCTGTTTACCCTGGAGCCTCTAGAGAGTTGCCCATTAATCGCCACCTTCCACGTTGGGGCTCTAGTGCAAATACTCCCCTTTAAAAAGTTCTCACCCAGACGGACCTCAAGTAGTACTGCCCTCTAGTAGTCCGACTCTACCCGATATAACACTTTTCCAGCATCTGAAGCTACCAGCATATTCTGGATCTTTTTCTGATGTGCAAGATTGATGAGATGTATTACTAGTCTGTTGGCAGCTTGTCTTCCTGCCACAAATCCCAATTGTTCTGTTGTAACCAAGCCTGGAAGAACCTGGTCAAGCAGAGTATCGAATGTTGGCATAAAGCTTCCTATCAATGTTCAGTACCGCAGTGGTGTGGTATGATGAGCAGAGACCAGGATTCCTGCTGTCCTTTGCAATCGCTGATAACCTTGCTTCATCTGTTGAGCCTGGTGCTCTTCCCTCCCTCGTAATTGCATTAAATAACGCAGGGAGCAACCCCAGAAGCACTTTCAGTACGTCTTGGTAACATTCTGTGGACAATCCATTTAACTCCAGTGTTTTGAGGGAGCTGATGTCCTTTGGGACCTCATCCTTTGCTATGTCAGTCTAATCTTTGCCTCTGCTCTTTTTTCAGCTTTGGTAAACTACTTTTTCCCTAATAATGCATCTATTGCTCCCATCTATTGCTCCCTGCTTTGGGGAATCTGACGTATATAGCCCACTATAGAAGTGGGCGAATGTATTTCGCTTCTCAAATTCAGAGTGACAGTGCTGTCCTCAGGTGCTTGCAGGGCCCCCACAGCTCTTTTAAAGCACGGCAGTTAAGGTGCCTGTATGAATATTAGATTCTAGCATTATATTATATTAGATATAAAAATAGATAATAGATCATAAATGATGTATGATTCTATTTGTGCATATTGTATTCATTGATTAGTACCTTTATGGACTTATTACCCTGAGAGGTTTTTCTGGCGGATACTAAATGTTTGTCTTCGAAATTGAAGGAAGCTGGGAGCTATTTAGCAGGAAGGTTAAGTGGCAGATGATCGAGAGAGCTGGAGAGCATGGTCTGCCTGGGATGCGTCACCTGAAAGCAGGAAGCTGATGTGGAGCTGCCTCAGAACTCTTAACTCGGGAGGTCTCCAAACGAGGGCGGGAGACTCAGAAGCAGCACACAGTGACCAACAAGAGGAGGGTTGGGAAACTGGGTGTCTTGCCGGGAACCCCAGAGACTATACTGCAGTGGGAAAAGGGTTGGAGACTCCCATCCAATAATGAGTGTCCTCCAGAGCCATCCTCTTTGTGGCAGTCCTTGGGAGCATGGAAGACCAGGGCTGCCCTGATCAAGAAGCCGCCAAAGGGGTCTGAGACCTGAGGGAGAATGGAGCCAAAGGGGTCTGGGACCCGAGGGAGAAAGGTGCCAAAGGGGGAGGTTAGAAGAGAGGGAGTGGTAGGGAGAGAGAGAATTTGCAATACATTTATCAATATCGCACTATAGTGTGAGGCATTTGATTTTTAAGTTGCCTAAAAGTCTTGATTGCAGTATAGCTTAGAAGCTACCAGTCTATTATATGCAGCACTAATACCTAGTCCTCAATGCTAGATTTTGATAGTGATTTGGAGGTACCATATGTTTCTCCTTGGGAACACAACTTAATCTCGGTGGTTAGAAGCAAAAAAGGAGATGTTTTGGATTTGCATTTCACATATTTAGAAATTAATTTCTAGCATGGATTATGGAGTTGGATGCTTAGAGGATGGTCTACTTTATTCACAGTGCTGTAAATAGACAGGTGGCCAGAAATACAAGACCTGTAGGAGCAGGCAATCCATTATTGGCTGCCACAAACACCGGCTGAAATGTAGTTGATATAACACTGATCCTCTATTGTTTTTCTCAAATGTCATAGCTTTAAGAATGGCCATTCACAATGTGGGTACACATGTTTTGTTTGTGGATGACATGCCCCTCTAGCTATGTCAGTGGGATGCCTATTGTCTGGCAGTTAAAGGGGAGAATTGAGAGGTAAGTTGCAGTTCCATGTAGTTTGTGTTTAGACGGTGATCACTGTCCATTGTACCTCACTTGCCTGTGAAAACTCGCATGCTTTCCTCATCACATCAGACTTGATTGTACGAGTCCAGAATTGCATAAGCAGAATGACCTGACTTTCATGTATGCCATTGAGAGGGCCTGTTGGCACTTACACTGCTAGCATGATTTGCATTAGGTGTGCACAGGTGAATCTGCCCTCAAACAGGTATGTTTTTAAATGCCTTAAGGAATTTTATGCAGTCTTCTTCTTTGAGGTTCTTAGCACACATTCGTGTCCAGCTCAAAGGAAAAGCTGTGTCTTCGTCCTCCCCTATTTATCAGAAGATGATCCTTGGTTTTATCGCCAGTGATTAGATTGCCATTGTCTCAAACATTTGTTTTGCCTTTTAAAAGTAGGCCAACTGGTATGCTGTCAACCTTTTTGATCAGTATTTGCATGCAATGTAATCACTCTTTGTTGTGATGCACACTGCTGTTGCTGAGGTCCGAGACTGGAAGAAAAGGAGTGATGGCAAAGGGATGGTGATAGAGAGATGGGTCTACTTTATTTTCTGTTAACTTGTTTAGTGTTTTTCACTGATGCACATCCCTGAGTTGTGATCTTCTCTCTCCACAGGAAGAGTTTGTAGGTTTTCGCTCTGATGTTTCAACTAGAAGATCTCTGCGTTCAACCCTTCAGTGTAAGACAGGTAAGAATTACAGCTTGTTCAGCAAACATTTTCTTAAAGCTCCAACTCTCCTACGCCCAACCAGCACATGGCTTTGTACTGTATGAAGTTGCTTGTTAGTGTGACTTAAGCTTTGAAAAGGTATTTATTTCTAAAGATGGTTATTCCGAGTGCTCGATTGTTCCCAGGGTGCGTGCTCCTGTGTCAAGCCTGCCCAGGCTGGTTTATGGTGATCTTGCAGCAGGCCTGGCCAACAGCCAAACTCCAGATGTGTTGGCCTACAGTTCACGTGCCACAGGCAATGGGGTGAGATGGACAAAGCATCTGGCGAGTGACCGCTTGGCATCACTATGCTAGGTTAATTAAATTCTTAGTGTTGCCACACTTAATTTGCTATGTTAACATCCACATCAGTCAGAGGGATGGACCCATGTCAACTGGTAATGGACTCCCTTCACACCACTGGCAACAGAGTAGCATTGGTTTGAACCAGCAGTCTAGCACGTACATTCTTCAATGTGAGTCAACGTTTTTCCCCAGCTAGGTTTCTTGTGCAGGTATTCTGGTTATTCTATCCCTCTCTCAAATTACATTTGCTGTTTTCTCCTTTCACGCTCTTTAAACCGTGGAGGGGGTGGGGGGGGGGAGCTTCTATGCAGCTTCCTAGCCTTTTCCAGAAATGCACAACTGAAATGGGTGCCATGTTTGAAACTTCCTTTTCATAAGGGGTCCCAGATCTATAGAATATCGGGCAGCATATTTGTGGGGAGCTCGTACACTTTCATTGTAGCCCCCTTTGTATGGAGGAGCTACCTTGCTGTCACAAACTGGATTTTGACATGTTTTGTTGTCCTCCATGCTAACCATATGGGTCTTGTAATACCTATATTCAAAAAGAATTGCCTTCATATGGTCCAATTGTTAGGTGCTGCAAAGAAAAACGAATGATGTGCATTTTAATCACGATTTAATGTTGCAGTGGCTGAGCAAATATATTCAATTGCATTTCATGTGATTAATTTTAAAATGCATATATGTAAAAGCTAGTGCATTATCCATTTACTGCAACCCATTTATCTCAACTAACAGCAGCATTTCAGTGTATTCATTTAGACTTGAACCCACCTTTCTTTCAGGAAACTTTACACCAATGTTCATATTACCATTTTTGGACCAAACCAAGGACTGACTCTCAGTAACTGTGGAGCATTGGTTCCATGTTCTTTTGTCGACAGTAATTACTTTGTGGTACTTTACCACAAAGTAATTGCTTATGTTTTCATCAAATTCTTTCTTCCAAATGTGCACCCCTTTTACCTCTTACCCCACAATTCCCTAAAAATGTCAATGAAAAGTCAAAGTAATGTTTTTGCAGTAAACTAAAGTAATTACTGTCGGCAAAAGAACGCAATAGCAGAACATTAGAAGGGAATTCTAGGTTGTCCTTCTTTGAGGGAGGATACTTTCCCAAATGATCTTTTAGATAACTTCTCTGCTTTTGAAGGTAGTAGGGTAGCAACTTTAGGTCCGAGGTCATAATATCATTCAGCTACCATCTAGGAGGGTCTTCTTTAGAAGCTCGTTAACACTCTTCACCTACTTAATGTACAGTTATTTGATCTAATATTTGCAGTGTATAGCAGTGGGTGCTATCTGTATTGCAAAATTCTGTAGATATCTGGAGTCATTCTGGCATCTCCTCTGACCGGTGGAGCCCATATCTGGCTCTGATTTTCATCTCTGAAGGCAGCTGTTCTCGTGGGATGCTTAGACAGTTGGAGTGCGCTGTCCTCTGAGAAGACTAGTTGTGTGGACTTCCTGCAGCCCTCTACCCAACAGTGAGGGGCAGTTTTGATGCTGGGTTTTTGGTGGCGTTACTCACTACAGATCCTCCTGACAGTCGTCAAGAGGAGCAGTTTCAGCACTTCTGCCTGGGCTTACCCTAGAACCTGTTTATCCTAGCAGCACACCACACCTTCTCAGTTCTGTCCTTAATTATATCCCCTGCCCACATGTGTCTAAAGGAAATCTGACCCTCCTATGTTCTTACTGACATGCTACTTTGTGCAACCCGGTGCTTCTTAGCTTAGTGTAGCAGTGATGCCCCATTAGTACATGATCTGCTAACTGTATTTGATGCATTACTCTCTCAAATTCTTTCTCTCTTTAAATAGTACACAGGCAGAGATTGTGTCTTTACACTTTTACAGCTGCTGTAGGGCACCAGCCACTGAGCAAAAATGTGCGATTTGTGCCTGAAGCATGTCTTTATGGAGGTGTGCTGGCCATGTGTTTGAAGTTTATTGCCTGGGAGGCCTGGATGTCACCCCTCAGTGGGCATATTGTTGCAGAAATGAAGGCAGAGTCCTCCTTTGTTGAGAAGTGGGACATGTCGATCTCTGAGCACCCTGCCCTCCAGGCCCTTTTTAGCTGTGCCCCCACGATGCTTCCGCTTGTTTCTCTGCCATTTCACATCTTAACTGTGGCGGGTGTAGCACTGGTCTCTAACGTTGCCCCTGTTCCTTTGGCTTACTTTCTATTCTCGGGAGTGTGTGGGGGCGGTTGGCAACACTTGAGAAAGCCCCTTCAATCTGGGGCCAGTCTGGGGTGACTGCTGTCCTTCGATACGATTTCCTCCTGGTTGTGTGCCTTTCCAGAGTTTCCCCAATTCCTGCAGTGTAGGAAGGTCCCCAGGGGTTCACTGGCCCAGTTGGAAGGTCCCTACCTTCTACTTTTGGCAGCGCGTGGGGCCTGTTCATGTCCCTGGGGGCATGGGGTATCTATGAACCCTGCAGTACCCTCTGTGTGCTGGTGTTTTCTCTTTAGGGTGCACTCACCGGGCTGTGTCAGCTGGGCTCCTCCTCTCCTGTTTGCCTCTGGGCAATCGGTGTGTCGCACAGCACTCCCCCTCCGTTTCCTTCCAGAGGGCTCTCATTCTGGGAAGAGTCTTTCAGGTCTCAGCTTCCTTCAGATGTCCGCCGTAGGCTCTGCTTCCTTCAGATGCCCACTGTAGTTATGGCTGCCTCCCGTCCGGGCCACACAATGGAATCCATTTTCTGCCAGGGATTCGGTGTGGTCCAGCTCCCCGCAATGGCAGCAGTACTGAAGATTGGCACACAAGTCGGAGTGGCCACTGCTTGGTTGCAGCAGCAAGTGAGCCTCTGCGCCACCCTCCTCCCTATAAACTCGGTCGTGTTGCTGGGTCGCTTCGGCAGACTTTTCACTTCCAATTCAGGCGGCTGGCTAGCGTACTTATGCACAGTATCATATCATTGTTGCTGGTTGGGCGCGAGCCGGTGATGAGGCAGACATGTTGAGCTGCACCCTCTGGTCCACTCCTTTCTTTGACTTTTTATGAACCTTAGTCCAGTTTCTACTTTTAGACCTTAGTCATCTATTTAATGGTCTTGGTCCTCAAAACGTGATTCGCTATACAGATAACTCTTCGGGAATAAGTGAATGCAGCTTTTTACATAACTGCATTCCTGCCTGGAAATGATGGAATATATAACCTGGTTAATTAAAGAATTTCGTTATTGTATCAAATTTAATTTGGGTTGGTTTGCTACCTTATTTGATCAACTTGTATTAATTGTACATCATAATTATCTTAATGTTTTCTTGAGTGCAGATTTAATTTCCTATTCTGAAAGAAGTAGAACAAATTAAGGAGGGTAATGCTGATAATATATTTCCCTCTAAATATTATTTTGCTGAATTTAGTTAGTGTTTTAAGAAAAATAAACCTTATACATTTTGGTTACTACATTTTGGAAGGAGGTAAGGAGTGACTCTCCTTTCTGCACTGTAGCTCTTAATTTGTGTTTGAGAATGCAAAGAACGTGCTTTGCAATGACATGATTTTGAAATGTCATGTCCGAGCGCATGATGTCCTAGATACTGCGTCTTTTTATTCCGACTGATGCAGAATAATGTGACATTGCCCATAGCATTGTATATATACTATACCGCTTACGTGCATTTCTTTTATGTAAAGAAAATGCTTACTCAAGTAAATTTGGTGCTATACCACAAAAATTAGGTTCCATGTGATATTGTCACTGTGAAAGTCGCACGGTAGGTGACTTTTGTCCTAAAATTCCTGCCTCAAATATTCTAGGAGGGGTATAATTAATTATTGCCTCCAATCGTAGAATTTATGGGGAAAGTGTTGGACTGTCTGGAGGGTGCATTTTTAGGGAAATGTCACCACTTGGCAGGCATTTTCACAGCAGTATTACTGAATACTAATTGTATATTATGGCAGAATATAAAAAGACATTTCAACATTTTTTTACGTGGGTATTTTTTTGCAACCCCAGAAGATTTCATTTTTTTTTGTTGTAAGACTTGCTTTGCTGGACACATGTTCATACTTTATCAGTTCCTCGTACGATCATTATACAATTTTATTTACAACCTGTAAGCCTCTTATATTGAATTTGTGTACCTTTTTTGGTTTGGATGATCACATTTATAAAAGCTAATCAAAGGAATATTTTTATATATAAGAATTATATTTCTTGATCTTTAAGACAAATAATACATGCATTCATTTTATTGATCTAAATAGCTTCTAGCTGTTTTAGATTTAGCTGTTTATTGCAACCCCTGGGTGATAACTTAATCTCATACCTATGCATTTTATAGACTATAGTATGATTGAGAACACTGTTGGAAATATTGATTGAATATATGTAGGTCCAAGTAAAACAAAAATGACATTGGTAAATGACTTTGAAAGAACCTGCAGTTTTTTGGATCCAAGTAGTGTTTGCAAATTGAGCAGGATCCATATTTGTAATTGCAGCCTGGGGTTTTAAGCAAACAATTGTCAGCTTCTTTGTTAGATGTGTGAAAAACCAGAGTGTTTCACTGCCTTGACTCCGGGGATCCCTTATACGGGTGGCCAGGTCACGGTCACGGCCATCACCTTTGGATCCAGACCCTGTGAGTGGACCAGTGCAGGAGGATCACCTGGGTGAGGGGTCCTCGGGGAGTTGGGGAGGAACTCCTGATGGTGAGACAAGGTATTCTCCCCCCCCCTTCCAAATACCTCGGTCCATCCTATTTTATAGGCAATTCCAACTTCCCAGATTACCCCCACAAAAAAATCCCCCTCATCCCCCTTTCCTACACAAACACCGAGTCGAGGAAGAGGAGATCTGAGGAGTACAACCATGCAATACAGTGGACATGTCCTACTAATAAGATCAGGCAGGGTTAGGCACTTTCTTCATTACAAACACCTAGTACCTATTAGCTCGCCCCACATGGTTAAAAGGTTACTGAGACACACTTTGAGCAAGGTGATACACGAGAAGGAGCAGTTCTGCCTGGTTTGCCGTCGCCCTGGAAGAAGAGCGAGCGACAGGCTGAGGCACTGCACTGAACAGAGGTACAGAGAAACATTAGACACCCCGGAAAGAGTGCCTCTGAAAGGCCTTGAAAGTTGTGCAAGTAAGCCCACTTGGAGAGAAGAGACAGTGCTCTTGTGTTTCAAGGATACCAGCCACCCTTCCAGGTGAACGGCAGAGTTGGGGAGGTGCATTGGCAGTTGTGGTATCAGCCTTGACTTCAGGATCAAAGCTGCAAAAGATGAAAATGAAGTAACACGGCCAGTCAGTTGAAGAAAGCAATGAAAGGCTGGTCTGTGTTAAATGAAATTTGATGGCAACAGTATCCGACGAAAGAAGGTTTTGTGTGTGCCAATAAGAAGCGAGTGAAGTAAAGCATTGTAAAGAACTTTAAATTAAAGATACTTACTAACAGAGTGGTCTTGGGAAAGTGGATTGCCCAATCGAAAGTCTTTGTGAAATGTCTGCCGTAAAAATGGCGGGAAGAGAAAGAAACTGAGATACAAGATTGCAACGGTTAGGTTTGATCCTGGCAGAGGGAATCCTGAATCGGAGAAATTTTTGAACTTTGAAATAAGTACTCTGCTCGAAACTACATTTACCAAGAGGCCTGGGTGTAGGAAAGAGTGACATTTGAGGAAAGAAGGTCGGAGAGTGGCCATGCCGAGGTAACTGCAAAAACCTCAGTTTAGAAAGTCTTCAACAGTGGAAGGAAAGTGAAAGAAGGCTTGAGTCCGACTGAGGGAATCCTATGAACGTGTGATTGATGCTTGGGGAAGGGAACCCTTACACATTGTGATTGAATGTTTTGAGCCTGACGGAGAGAAACTTGTACTGAATTGTGGCAACAAGAAGGAAACCAACTTTTGTTGAACTGTATTGTAAGCTAAAAGGTGATCTGGGCTGGAGTGAGAGAAAGCGCAGAGGTCCAGCAGATAAACTAGTGACTTTTCGTGGAAGGCTAAGTGGGCATTGGTCCACGAAACAAACTGCATCCTTGTGTCCGAATCCAGAGTATGTTGCATGGTCCAAGTGTGCCACCTTACACCGTGCTACAAAATGTGATGAAGGGCGTTTACTCGGCCAACCTGATATTTCTTTTGAACCCTTTTCGCTTTACACATTCATTGTATTAGAAAGAGGACAGGCATTAGGTTTATTAGTATAGGCCATTTTATTTTGAATAAGGACTTTTCTTTTTGTTTGTTTGGTCGAGAATAGTCCCAGCTTCTAGGACAAGATGGCAGTTTGTCCAACCCCTTTTAAACCATCAAGGGTTTGAAACTTGCAGCTCTTGTCTCAGTATCTATGTGTGAATACCATGCCTCCCTCACAGTTGGTTCATAGTTTGGTTTGGGTAAAGCTTGGGCTGATTTTGCTTTTGAATCGTTGACGCTATTCAATGAGATTGTAAGTTTATCTGTGAGAGTCTCATATGTCTTTGAAAGCTTGTAAGACATTCCAATGTATTTTAATTGTATTGTGTAACTTGCGTAAATGCGTGTTAAGGACCAAGAGCATAAAGAGGATACATTGAAGACTAAAAGGACTACAAAGTTCAAATTAACTGAACTGGATTTAGGATTAATCAATTGAGAAGACCAAGAGGATTGAAGATTAAAGAGAATTAATGGGATTTATGAGAACATTAAATGGACTAATGGATATTTTAACAAGTACTAAGTATTTTATATAGAAACATTTTTTAAACATGTTTTTGATGTTGAAAATTTATAGAAATAAAGTACCTAGATTTAACAATGTGGTGGGTTTGAGCCTGAATAGACCACAGTACTAGAAGTCATTTTGTTCTCCAGCATGGGGTTTGGCATGGATTCACATGCTCATGAATATTCCCCGTCAGGCTGGGAATCCTGGGTCAAGAAAAAATCAGTATCAGTTTCGTTTCTGATCTGTCTTTCTTAGTAATAACCAATCACTGGTCTCTGGGTCATACCGCCCCCAGCCAATGACTGCCCTCTCCCTAAGCCCCGCCCCTGGCAGCCATCCTCAGATTTTTACTGCACGTTCAAGTGTTGGGAGTCCTCGTGCTATAGCTCTCGAGCTTTTACTGCGTACTGCGTTTTTTCAAGAGATTTCTCATTTCAATCGAGCCTCAATCTCCACCGTTTCTACTTCCGATCAACAAACGGGGACCTGTTTCGGAATGTTCTACGCCCCTCAAGGGCGAAGTTTTCATCAAGTTACGCTTCTTGGGGATTCCAGAAGTTTGAGGCCTACCTCGTGGACATGGCCCAGGAGAAAGGAAGCTCGACTCCCGGATCCAAGCTGTTTAGGAACTGCCCTGGATCTGGATTGCAGAATGTGTTCAAGAAGGACGAACACTCGATGCCTCTACTGCCTTCATGGAGACAAAATGCATGTGGAGAAGGACTGTGTGTTTTGCATGAACATGGCGGATCGGACTGAGGCATCGTCGGACCTGTCTCGCCAACTGGCTGGAAGGAAAGAGCACAGCAGGTGAGAAGTCCAATCGGTCTTCTAAGTCCTGTGAGGACGCTCCGGCGACGGGGGCCCAACAGCAGGCAAAGCACCGCGAGTCCGTGGGCACCAGGAGCGCTGAACAGCCGGCCTCCTCGGCTGCCAGGCAGGGCGCACCTTCATCAGGGCCCTCAACCACGAGCCAACGCTATGGCTCGGGGAAGAGAAAGTCCAAGAACCCGGCTAAGCTTCTGGAGAGGCCCTGGTCGATCTCAAAGGAACCAGCTGAGGGGGAGCGAGGCAGCAACCTTCCCCCACCCCACCCCCCCAAGGTGAAGGCCTCAAGCGCAAATGTGGTGAAGGCCTTGATTCACCCGGCTAAGGCCTCTATCAAGGTAGTCGCTACGGCCCTGGCAAAGCCTGTGGAGGCGATCTTGGGGCCCCGTCCCACGGGAGGAATCCCGACGAGGACGACGAAAGTGACAGTGGCGCCGACGAGCCTCCCGTGGAGGAACAGCAACCATCGCGCCCATTGCAACCGGAGCTACAGGACAACTCGGTGGCCATTTTGATGTCAATCCAAACCGGATGAGAGAGGACGAGATTGCCCCTACCCCCAACAGACGACTCAGCAGAACCAGGCCTGTTGGGAAGCCCTCCAAACAAGAGGAGAGTTCATCCACCCCCACCCTTCCAGCCCTCACAGCCTTCTCAGCCTTTGTCTCCTTCCCCTATCCCTGGGGGTGACACGGGAACATATACGGCCACGACGGGGACGGATGACTACAAGGGGGACAACGGGACGGACCTCGCATCACCACCTCCTCAGGCCTCCCCGCCCGATGAAATTGGCTCCTTCCACGCCATGATTTCCAGGGCATCCAAGCTTTTCCAGCTCTGCCCCGAAGGACAGAAGGAGGAAGGTTTCCTCTACCAACGGCGCAAGGCCAAAAGGAAGACGGTCCTCGCGGTCCCGTTGCTGGATGACATCTGGGATGAGGGACTTGTTCTTCTGAAGAACCCGTCCACGACACCTGCCAAGAGGGACCGGTACGGGAAGAAGTACCGGGTCCCCGAGGCCGCCCCTTTGTGCCTTAGGGCACAACCGACCCTGGATTCGGTCGTCTCGGTGGCAGCCAAGAAGAAAGCAGGGGGGGGTGGGGCGGCGCGCGCATCAGCCTCAACTTCGACTTCCCCACTGGACGGCGAGGGAAAGAAACTGGACACCATGGACGAATCATTTCGGCGGCGACGACGATTAAGGCGGCCAACGCCCTAACGATTGTGGCCCACTACGACAGGGAGTTGTGGTACAAGATCGCCCCCCCCCCCACTCTTGTTGGACTTCCTACCGGACGACAAGAGGGCAGAGGCCCTGGCGATCCTACAAGGTGGTGAGGTGGCGTCAGACCACGCCATAACGGTAGCCACAGACCTTTCCGAAACCGGGTTCCGCCAGTTGGGCAACAGCGTTTGCCTTCGACAGCGGGGGTGGCTCAAGGCGATGGATTTCCTCCAAGATGTGCAAGGCAAGGTCTTGGACATGCACTTCGACGGGAACAATCTGTTTGGGAAGACAGTGGATGAGTCGCTGCAGGCCATCAAGACCGATAGACGGCTCGGGCCTTGGGAGTTCTGCAGCAATGTCGGCCACCCTTTCGGAACGCCGGAGGCAAGCAGGGTGCCTCCATAGGATTCGGCGGCGGCTCCTCTACATACAGTCTGGCGGCCCGCTTATCGTCGCAAGAAGCCTACAGGGGATGAGGCAATTCAGGTGGATCTCGCCTTTGGCACCAGGAAGGCCAAGGCGGCAAGGCCGCTGCCAAGCAAGACTGAACCAGCCGTCGCGTCGGGCCCCCACCGGATCACCCCGGTGGGAGGCCGGCTGACGAAGTTCGTCAGCGTGTGGGACTCAATCTCCACCAACCTTTGGGTGCTGGATGCTTGAATTTCGAAAGTGCCCCCCCCCCCCGCATTCCTCCCGTGGCCAGGAAGGAAAACCACATCCCTCAACTGCTGTTGGAGGTAAGGGCGATGCTCAAGAAAGGAGCCATCGAGCTCGTCCCAAAGAGGCTCCGTGGGTCTGGAGTATACTCAAGAAACTGCCTCGTCAGAAAGTAGACGGGAGGATGGCGTCCAATCCTGGACCTGCGTCAACTAAACAGATGCATCAAGGCACAGAAGTTCCGGATGGTCCCCCCTCCAGCACGTGCTGGGCCAGCTGGAGGAAGGGGACTTCCTATCGTTGGATTTGGAGTATGCGTACTTTCACATCCCCATTCTAAAAAGGAGACCGAAAGTTTCTCAGGTTCGTTGTCCAAGGATGGCACTACCAGTTCAAGGCCCTCCCATTCGGATTGAAGTCGGCGCCCAGGGTATCCACCAAGCGCCTAGCACCAGTGGCGGCGTGGCTGCACCTGCAGGGGATCCACATCTACCCCTACCTGGATGATTGGCTCATCCGAGCAAGGACAAGGGAACTCTCCGTCCAACACACAGCGAAGACCATCCGGCTGCTCATGGATCTGGGATTCCATCAACTTCCCCAAATCCCACCTGGTTCCGTCGCAGGTCACACTGTTTCTGGGAGCCAAGCTCGACACAGTAGCGCGATTGGCCTCGCTGTCGAAGGAAAGGACGAAGGCCATCCTGGGCAAGGTGCAGCGTCTGCTGGCCAGGGTGAGGTCCATCAAGTCCCTTCCCGGGATGATGTCCTCATGCATCTATCTGGTGCGCCTGTGCAGGCTTCGGATGCGTCCTCTACAGGAGTTCCTCGACTCCCGTTTGATGCAAGCGGCGGGCAGTTTTGAGGACAAGATCTCGCTCAACGAGGTTTTCTGCCAAGCAATTCGGTGCTGGGGCACCCGCGCACATCTCGTGGCAGGCACAGACTTTCAGACCCCAGCACACCAGGTGACTGATGCCTCCCTGGAGGGGTGGGGAGCGCACACCAGAGATATTCAGGCGAGAGGCCTTTGGCTCCCGGTGGAGAGGCCGCTCCACATCAACATACTGGAGCTCCGAGCATTGTTCTGGGCCCTCAGGCCGTTCCTCCCGTCCCTCAAGGGCCAGGTGGTGAGGGTCTTCACCGACAACACCACCGCGATGTTCTACATCCGGAAGCAGGGAGGAACCAGATCCCCAGCCCTATCCAAGGAAGCCCAGGATCTGTGGCATTGGGCCGTTGCCCAGGGGATGTTTCTGGTACCCTTATATCTAGTAGGGGGGAAAAAAAACATTCCTGACTCACTCAGCGGGAACTACGCCAGGATCAAGTGGATCGACTCTTCCAGCGACCCCAGCAAAACCCAGATCGACCTGTTCGCGACGGCGATGGACTCCAAGTGCTAGAGGTTCGCCAGCAGGTTTTCTCAGCCGAGGGGCATGGGCGATGCTTTCTCATTCCCCTGGGACGACCTGTTCCTGTATGCGTTCCCTCCATTGCCGTTGCTGCTCTGACTCATCAACCAACTCAAGAGGTCCTGGTGCAGGATTATCCTCATCGCACCAGCGTGGCCGAGACAGCTCTGGTTCCCGGACCTTCTGGACTTGTCAGCGTCCCCACCAGTCAAACTGTCGACGGACGCAGTTCTTCTCTCCAGAGAGGGAGGCGCCATCCTTCATCACAACCCGGAGTCGCTGAACTTGCAGGCCTGGCTCCTGCAGCACTAGAGTTTGGAGGGTACGATATCCCGGCGGACTGCAAAGAGGTTCTTGCAAATGCCTGGGCATCCTCAACTCTTAAGTGCTACGGACACAAGTGGAAGAGGTTCTCTGTCTGGTGCCGTGCACAGATTAACCCTCTACGGATTACGGCCCCTCAAGTGCTACCGTACCTACTGTCGCTGGCCAAGGCGGGACTAGCACATGCTTCCATCATACACCTGGCAGCGATTTCCCATATACACCAGAACTACAGGACGGCCATCCCTGTGGTTTCATTGCCTGGTGAAGGAATTTATGAAAGGACTATTCCGTTGGTTCCCGCCGGTGAAGGCTCCGGCCCCGACGTGGGAGCTAAACGTGGTGCTGACCAGGCTCATGGGGCCGCCATTCGAGCCTCTGCATTCGGCACCGTTGAAGTTCCTGTCGTGGAAGACAGCATTTCTTGTGGCCATCACCTGCGCACGACGAGTGGGAGAGATCCAGGCCCTATCCTGCATGCCTCCCTACTTGACTTTTCACGAGACGAGGGTGGTGCTGAGGACGCACCCCTCCTTTATGCCCAATGTGCCGTCGGACTTCCATCTCAATGCGCCCTTGGTGTTACCAGTTTTCTTCCCGTCACCTTCATCGCCGGCCGAGAGGACTTTGCACTCGCTGGATGTAGCTAGAGCGCTGAAGTTCTACGTGGACCGCACGAAGAGGTTTCGGAAGACGTCACAGCTATTCGTGAACTTTGGACCTGTGAACCAAGGGAAGGCCCTCTCGAAGGCTTCAATTTCCAGATGGCTCTCTGGCTGCATCATGCACTGTCACCGGTTGGCAAACCGACCGTTGCCCGGCCGTCCGAGAGCCCATTCGACCAGAGCGATAGCTGCTACCACGGCGTTCTTTTCTGGTGCCCCCCTGCTGGACTTCTGCAGGGCTGCTACGTGGAGGTCGACGCACACCTTCACAAGGTTCTACTGTGTCGACCGGGATTCCAGCGAGGAGTCCAGAGTCGCGCAAGCAGTGCTGTGCAACCTGTTCGCCTAAAGGTGGACCTGATGAGGAGGTAAGAGTTGCTTAATGTTGAGTTTGTGATGCTTGATATTGAGCCTTTGCCACCTCCCATGGTTGCATGTGTGTACTGCTATATGAGCATGAGAATCCTTGCCAGACCCCATGCTGGAGAAGGAACACATTAGTTACCTGTAACTGTTCGCCTGCATGGGTCTGGCATGGATTTACATGCAAACCCTCCCTCCTACCCCTCTGCGTCTCTTCACTTGCTCATACTGCCACTTTACGTGCTACCAAATCTGAGGATGGCTGCCAGGGGCGGGATTTAGGGAGAGGGCAGTCATTGGCTGGGGGCAGTATGACCCAGAGACCAGTGATTGGTTACTAAGAAAGACAGATCAGAAACTAAACTGATACTGATTTTTTTTCTTTACCGAGGATTCCCAGCCTGATGGGGAATATTCATCAGCATGTGAATCCATGCCAGACCCATGCTGGAGAACAACAGTTACAGGTAAGTAACTTGTTCCTCACTCCATATTAGGCAAACTCAAATGCAATTCTGCTGTAACATTCCATAGAGGTGTGCTGAGCAACTAAGGAGGCAAGTGGCTGCAACACTGCTGCAGCCAAAAAATAACTTGTAAATACAGTGGAATGTGTGTATTTGTCCGGCTATACAAATCCACACCATTGAAACCACGTCTACCAAATTTTGCATGGATTCATTTTGTCTGGGGCAAGGGCGTAGTCTGTTTAGATGCAAACACAATTCACCCCGTAGATACCCTAATTTACTGATGCTAGCCCTGATTCACTACAGTAGTTACTAGGAGTCCACATTTGGATAAGTGTCTGAAGCTAAATTTTCGATATGTTGGTTACTCCTTTGAAATGTATTACTATTGTATACAGTTAGGTGTCACAATCAATATTTCTTGGACACTTTCTCAAATGTGCTGAAACCATTCAGTGACTGAAACATGCCCACATAAGGCAAACATCACTTGGAAATGCTCAATCTGATTCAAAACGAAAATCTGTATCCAGAGCTTCTGAAACAAAACAAACAGCAGCAGGACCTGCTGACCAGAGGACAAGAGCAACTTTCTCCAGGGCACAGGAGGTGCCAGAGCAAACTGAAGCAAGACTTGCTGAAATGGGGACAAGAGCAACATCCTCCAGGGCACGTGATACAACACTCAATCGGGTCACAGGCAAGGCTTGGGGGCCAGGGGCTGGCAGGTGGTGTTGCAGTGTTCTAGTCCTCTAAAATATTGCTGTTATCTGTCTGTGCCACTTAGTGTATTTGTTTTTTGATCCACAATGGTATTGCTGCCGATGTCCCCCTTTGTGGTTGTCATTGCGTAGTATCCAAAGCTCGCCCTTAAACCCCAAATATGTACCTGTTGCATGGTAGCCCCCTCCAAAAGCCCTCCTGGCTGCAGTGGTTTACAACACCTCTCCCTCAAAATGAACAAGAACTCCTAAACAAACAAAATTGGAAATGACACTGACCTAGTGATCAGCCAAAATGTTGGTAACCATTTTGAACAGACTCCGTTCATCCCCATGCCAGGAAAGTGAAAACCTTAAACCTCCTAGCCTCCCATCCCCTCACTCCCTTCTTTGGCAACCTCAAAAGAAACCAACAACCGGGGCCGTAGTAATAACCCAAACCATGTGTCTGCAACCTTTGGCTTGCTAGATGTGTTAAAACGTGGGGAGGTGCAGGTTGCTGACCCTTCGCTTCCAATATTGTTATGCCCAGTTGCTTCCCCCTTGGTGCTCCCGACTCCCTCCCCTAATGCTACCTACACCTGATCCCATTGAGCTCTGCAACCTCCATAACTTTGTTTACCTACCTGCGCAACACACTCTGCTAGTCGTGTAGAGGCCCTCTCAACAATAGCACAGAAAAGGACCCTCCAAACTAAGCTACTTTAGGGGGGGTGGCTTGGGGCATCCATCAGAAGTGTATATGCCGCTCTAGCAAGCTTTTCCTGTTGCTTAGATCGTTTTGGCCTGAAGAGCTCTGAACCATCATATTCAATCTCCTCTTCCCCCACTCCCCTGCTGAGAAGGCAGTGCTGGAAAGACAATGCCCAGACTCCTGCACCCAATGCTGCAGTATTGATTGTAATGGCCTCATTCTGAAGCTAATAACCACATGGGTAGGAACACAACATACTCTCAATTCTTAATTTTTTTTACAGTTAATTTGTCACCGTTTGATAGCTCAAAATCCCTCCTCAGTAGGGTCCCCTGTAGCAAGTCTTGTAAGATCTGAACGGAAATGTCAATGTGCTCAATGCTGTGTTTTCATGGCATTCCTACGTTCATGCTCCTCAAGGGAATTACTTGCAGAACATTGCTATTGTATCTATAGGCTGCGGAGTCTCAACAGGGCCTGTCTGCAGTGGGCTCCGTCGCTCTGCTGGAGGTAGAGTGGTATTTCTGTAGGAGTCTAGAGGCTGGTGATCCCAGAGGGACTATGGTTTCTCTCCCCCCTCACCTCCCCTCTGACCCTCCCCTTACAGCTCTTTCTGATAGTTCATTCTCCCAGCACTTCAGGTTGAAGGTAGTCCTATATGGACTTGAGTGATCTCTGATCATACAAGATGGGTGTCGGGGAGGCGGGAGGGGGGGGGGGTGGAAGACGTCAGACCAAATTAGAAATATTTGATCCACCCTTTCACCCAGATCAGTACTGGTGTGGCGTTAGACCAGCTCTTAGTGGTAGTATAGCCAGGTAGTTTGGAGTTATTCTTAGCAGAGATAAATTCAGAGTACAGAAAACTCAAAGGGGAACGAAGTAAGGTTGTCCACAAAGCATATACTGAAATATTTTTTTTTTATAAATTGCGTTCGTTAGTTCAACTAGAGGTTTAGAGGTTAAGCAACAAGAATTGTATACATATTAAAAAAAAAAAAGCAGCGGGCCCAAAGTGGATGCCACCTACAGTTTAAAAGAAAACCAATTCCACAATGGTATGACCAGATGTACACTGTTGTAGTGAAGAGAAAAAAACAATGGGTACCACTTAATATATGCTTTCTAAATTAAAATGCCAGCAAAATTACGAACACTACCTTACAGTCCAGGCAAAGGCCCTGGGAAATTCAACAGAAGTCCCAGGTAAGTAAGCGATTTCACTATTTGAGAGGTTTAAGGTTAAGTCCATAGGAAAAGTTCTCCCATAGGCTAACCCCAATACCCAAGTGATTATTGAGCTGCATTTTGTAGCTCAACTGTTAGGTAAGGTTGCCTATAGTTGGACTTCTGGATCCCAAATGAACACTTCTGCTTGAAGTGCCATGATGCTTGAGAAGGGCCCTTGCTGGCTGTGATCTTCAGGTGACACAGCCGAAGCCTACCAGCAACTAGAAGAAAACTCCCTGCAGCTCTGGTGACCTAACTCTGTCTGGGATTTCTAAACTGCAGCAGACCAACAAAGACGTTGCACAGGAAGCAGCAGGTACATCAGTCCGGTGTCCAGGTTGAAGATCATTGGGGTGGGGAGGGTAAGTGGACTGTCAGAAGTGCAGGTTTTAAGACATAGGCACTATAAGAGCAAGACTAAACTAGTTGCCATCACTAGCTTATGGGAGGAAGATCTGTGGTTGGTTTCCTTTGGTAGACTGAGGCAGATCTCTGGTTTACAGAGTTGGCTGGTTTACAGCAGCAGTCCTGACATCTTTAAAAGGTCCTCTTGGTTGCTCAGATATTGGTTTCAATGGTAGACTGAAGAATAGTCCCAAAGCTTCCCCAGATGTACAGAATGCCTAACTAGGAGTGACTCCATCCGGGAACAAGAAACATTCAAACGAGTGCTGCATTTATTGACTGCAGCCAAGTATCCATGTAGAAGAGCCATCTGCGGGACACTTGAGGAATGCTGCAGTGAGTAGCTTTGGATCAGCTATTAACCATAAAGTTCTACCTTCTCAACTCTGGTGCACCCTGCTCCTCAAGTGGTGGAGACCTGCCAGTGTGAAGTATGGCTTTCTGTCCCAGAACTTGGAAATGCCCGGGCTGCCTTTCGGCTGGAGCTTGTTTGCATCGGGGTATCGATGCAGTCGAAATATGGAGTTGGACACCTCTCAAACACCTTAATCTGCAATCAAGAGACTGCTTCATTTTACTGCTCTCCTTCCTGCCTTCTACCGAAGTCTGACGGCCGTTATGCCTTATTATGCTGTCCCTGTTTGGGGAATAAGTTCCAGTCTGCTGCTCCAGGATCTTCCTGCCTTGGGTTTCAAAGTAGAGCCATCTTCTGCCCATCCAGCTGTATGCTGGTTTGTGACCCGTTAGACAAACAAAAGCCATACACCAATGACCTGGAGCCCACCACTTGAGACCAACGTTGAACCCAGGTCTCCTCTTTCCTGTCGAAGTGACATCTTGCATATGAGGTTTTACACTGGACAACCTCCTTACCTCCAGGTGGTACTTAGATGGGCAATATTCTTTCCAGCCCCCAGGGTTCGTAATCTGAGAGTAGGTGGTGCTCTGTTGCCCTAACCCAGTACATTCCTGAAGCTGGGCTGTGCATGCTCCCCAGGTGTATAAATGCAGGCATGTGAGCAGGAGTGCCCACGCCAATCCGATCTGCCCACATCCGGTGGTCCTGCACACTCTGCACAGTTTTCCACTTTACTCTGCAGAACAGGTGCATTCTGCCCCCCGCCCCCCAACGCACACAAAGTGGCAGCCTTCTGAGCTGGGCTGCTATCCGCTGCTGCTTACTTTGTAGCTAGTCTGTTACAGCAGCATATCCCTTGGTGTTGTGCATTGGGATGTTCAAGGGAGAAGGCCAAACTAAAATGGGATGTTAGGGTGTGGAGGCAGGGGCAAAGATGAGGCATGTATGCAGAGTGGGTCATTTGGAGCAGCTTCGCACTCCGCCACCTTCCTAATTTTTGGCTGTTGAGCTTTTGTTCAGTGCTGGTTATAGCACAGCAAATTCAGGCTTTCGGTCTCTGAATTTCCGCTGTTCGACCACTAGAGTTCTGCTGCCAAAAATCTGCTCGCATTCATCAGATTTCTTCTCAAAATGCCTTTTGCATTTCAAGGATAGTGCACCCTCTTTTTAGTTTGGGCTACTGGGTGGCGCTGTAAATGCAAACTTTAAGCTGAAACTAGTGTCATTAAAATAAGAACTTCAACTATGGGATTTGAATGAGGGTCTGTAATGCTTTACCAATGGAGATGACATTTGAGGAGGGATACAGTTAGGTTGTTGAACCGCTGTCATTACCTGCCCCTAGTCATAATCCCTATGGCTAATCCCACCTATTCCTGCCCATCTCAGAATTCTTTGAGCTCTTCCATGGAGACAGCTATCTTGGATGACTGTCTCTAAGGATGCTCTCTTGAAATGAGCCGAAACTAGCGGCCATCTTTGAATAGGAAATATACCATGCATCTTCCAAATAAAATGATGCATTGAATCACGTAAGTATACTCTTTTTAAAATAGCTAAAGTAATTTACAATACTTTCGACAGCAGTAATTATTTGTACTTTCAGCATTTCATTTCCTTGTTTTTTTAAATTTAGCTAGCGCTGTTGATCGTCCTTTTCATACAGGTTTTAATATGCATGAATGTCTTGCAACACAATTGGCAATGTTGTGATGCATGTCATGTAGTGCTCGAACCCTTATTGGCTCAGTGATTGCCTCTGTTAGCTGAGAAGGGGCATGCAGATGCTTGCCCCGCATGGTCCTGCAATAAGACTGTTTGTGCTCGGCTTCACACACAAATTGTCTGGCTCACTGCACCTCTATTTCTGTCCTTCAATGCATTCCCTTGCTGTTTTCCTTCCCCCGCCGCTTTTAATCTAACTGTAAAGTGTTCAAATAAGGAACTTGCAATAAGACATGAAACCACACAGTGCTCACTTCGGAGAGGATTTAGCCCTGAGATCCTCTGCGACGTGAGCACT
This sequence comes from Ambystoma mexicanum, assembly GCF_040938575.1. Classification (NCBI taxonomy): domain Eukaryota; kingdom Metazoa; phylum Chordata; class Amphibia; order Caudata; family Ambystomatidae; genus Ambystoma; species Ambystoma mexicanum. The sequence goes on from NC_090921.1 coordinate 1,165,893,894, forward strand.
GTCCTCTGTGTGTTCGTGGGATTCTGCTTGCATTCAGGATCTCTAGCTCACTGCACGTGGCACGTTGCCGAACAGCAGGGAGCTAGAAATCCAAAGTGCAAGCAAAATCCTGCGAACAGAGTACAGTGCTCAAGGATTTTGAGCACCGTTCTATGTTCTCGCAGGATTTTGTACACATCACATTGTAAACTGAATTGACAAATATATAAATTCTTATGAGAACCAAAAATAGTATGACAGTAACGTTTTATGTATTTATGTAACGAAAGAATAAAAGTTTAAAATGTCAGCCTAAAACCATCTGAGTTATGCAGCTTTTCAGTCAAGTCATAAAGACGCAGAAAAAACAAAACTGTGGCAATGCGATCGGTTAGTAAACATGGGCCTGATTTGAATAATTGTTTTTCAAATGGAAAATCAATGTCGATGCTTCCAGAATAAATTAACTGCTTGTAGAAGTGCCTTATTACTGCTTAGGAACTGTCATTTAAACATTCCACCTGCCGAAGAAATGGTAAGTGAGCATTTCCGTTGGTTTAGGGCAATTTTGACCTTGCTGGGTGGCACTCCCAAGCAAGTCTGCTACAGGGGTGGGGCTTTTTCTCCTCTTCTGAAGCGCAAAGGCCACATAACACAATGCAAGGTGTGGCTGGTGAGTATTGTAGGTAGGGCAGGGCAGCCTCTGGGACATATTTGCAAGTTACATTGGATTTTGTTTGTTATTGATGAGCCACCCCCTTGATTGAAACATAATGGCGCTTAAATGTTCACCTTCCCTCTAGCCAGCCGGTGAGCAAGGTGGTCCCACCTCGCCCCAGGTGATGCTGAGAACCTGGCGAAGACATGAGGTTGAACTCTTGGTGTGCCTTCTCCTGAAGGCACAGACTTTAACTTTGCTCCAATAACCTCCACGGGACAGTGGAACAGAATGCCAGTAAGTGTGCGGGCTCAGCTGCATGAAAGTATATCCGGGTCAACCAAAGATGGTTCCTTGGCCATTCTGTGATGAAGCTAGGCTTTATGCCAGTTAACTGCACTAACAAACTATGGTGAGACTTGTGCGTCACTCAATGCCCCCCCACCCCCGCTGCACCCCCAATCTTATTGGCTTGTGCAGCAATGGTCTCGTAGCGGTTTCCTGGAAGGGCCACTCTTAAAGCAGGCACTACATGCATCTTGTTTTCTCCTTGGCAGGAGAACACTTGGGATCTCAGTGTTGCTTATGTTCCAGTCAGCAGGCATCGCTGGCCAATCTGGAGGCTTGCCAGTGTTTTGGGCTCATGTCCAACCCACTTTACACCAGGACCGGAATGCCCCACACTGCCTGCACCTTCGCTGCTGCCCCAAAGCTGCACTCCGATAAGTGGACATCCATAGATTAAGGACAACCAACATTGGAAATTTTGAAGTGCAGGTAGGCAGTACGGCCAGCTGGGCTTGGGATGTGTCCATGATGGGTGAAATGCTAGAGTGGAGGCATAGAAAGAGAGGGACAGAGGCAGATTAGAGGTGAGGGGAAAATGTTAGCTTTGCTAGCTAGGCTAGCGGATGCTGTGGACTGAGCACAGAATGCAATCTATAGGTCACATGTTGGAATCCCATTGATGTGGAATCAGGATTGCATCCATCTGTGATTGACTAGAATTGGGACAATCTCGTTTCGGGATATTTCTTTTTAGTAGCACAGATCTGGAATCTGTTTTTCTTGCAGGCGCAGCGGCAAACACCCTTTTGGTTGATAGATTATCTTGCAGCTAATCAGAGCCCACAGCCAAGCAAAGCCCAGAACTGATTTCTTGAAGTTGTGGGTGCTTCCGTTTTGGTGCATTTTGTTGCATCTCTCTAGATTGTGCGAGTGCCATATGTTGGAGCCGACACAAAGCTTGTAGGTGTTTGTTTTTTTTTTGTCCACCCATACATTGACAATGTGTATGAAGTATTAGGCATTTCACAGAAAAATGCCAAAAAAGCCCAAGCTGTTGGCATTGCCAATGCTTGTTTGCAAAGGTCATGGTCTTAGAATCTTCCCACTTCCTTGGAATTAAAGGAAAATCGTGATTACTGTTTCACACTGTTGGATATCCAGACGTTCTGGAAGAGCGGAGCTTGTCCTAATCTATGTACTTTGGTGTATTTTTATGTCACTGCCTCAAATACACGTGATAGTGAGCATCTGCAGCAGGTACATCACTCGCACAGTAAATGCTCTTGGAGAACTGCTTACCATACCATATTCCTCTCCTCCCACACCTTCAATATTGTCCCAAAACTGTAGTGTTTCCACCATGGATAAATTGGACTGAATTTTATTTTCCGTTGTGGTTTTATTGCCATAAAACAGACTGAAGTAGAACAATTGTAGTTCCAAACTTAGAACTATGCCACTAATGGTGTGTGATTTTCTAATATTCTGTGATTTTGTTTTCATGTCACTTTTTTAATGTTTTTTTTGGAGTGGTGTACCAACTGTGGCAATATCTGTGGATTTTGATGGGGGGGGGGGAACGGAAATAGCGATCACACACTATTTATTGCCTGTTACATGCTTTATTTAATAAACCCTTGTGGGGTTGGTTAGTCTGTTGGACATAGTTTGAATCATCACAAACTTTGCAGAGCACATAGCCGTTTATGCTGAGGACTTAATATACTGGACACAAACAATCCAACACATAATCTGCATGCAATTGATCTTCAGTAAGCCTGCAAGTAATGACTGGCTAACCTAAATATATTACTGTGCTGCTCACATTCATTCTTCTGTGCATAGTCTACTTAGCAAATATAAATTACGAGAGCAGCGTTTTCCTTTTGCATCTTTAAACAGTGTCTCAACCCTTTCTCAAATTAGAGAACATTAACTTTTTTTCTTCATTGGAGGATCACCAACGTTGTGCACTGAGCCCTCAAGGAAAGGCTTCCAATTTGACACTGCTGTGTGTCTGACGGCAACGGTGGCTTGGTGGAAATAATACATTGTTAAATGTTTTCTTTCATTTATGGCTGGGTGAACAGACTGTTTAAAGATGCCCATAGTGAAGCTGCTGGCAGACAATCGTCTTGCGAACGTTCTACAGATTTTTAAACAGTGCCTGCAACCTGCCACAAATTAAGGAAAACCTGTTCCATTGAATTAATTTTTAAGGCACAGAACACTGTCTTTAGACTGTAATGCTCTTGATGAAAACGCATTACCGTTAATTGCCACCGGGGCAATTAAGTCTTCACAAAATGGAAGCCTTCATATTGGGGGTTCTGGGCACACAAAGTTGGTGATGCTCCTTAGGAAAAATAATTGTAAAATATATTTTCTGTAATTAGTTACTGGGTGCAGGCACTGTTTAAAGAGCTGAACAGAAAGGGTGTACCCCCTCCCCCATTAAATCTTGCAAAAGTGACTTACTGACTCACTTGCACACACAACCGCCATAAAGTTACATGGGCAGCTCAGGCTCTCGAACCATCAGACACAATATCACTACACCCAAGAATTCTGTTGATCACAATAGCTTAATGTGGAAATCTCTGCACACAACTTCAGAGAACACAACTGTAATTAAAAATGTAACCGTGTAGATGCAATCAAATTTTGTTTGCTTATAGCTTGAATCTAGCCCGAGAACAGCGCAGCGCTTTACAACAAGTTGGTGCCAGTATTGGGTGTTACATTTTATACAGTAGTGCAGTACTGTTGGTGGAGGGAAGGAGGGATTTAAGTTTTCAGCTTGATCAGCAGGTTGTTAGTAGGCAGTTATGTAGTGCTTACTCAGTGGAAGTGAATGCAAGTACCAGTTTTAGTCCCAATTTTTCTTTTTACTTTTTTACTGTTGTCATTTTAATTGAATTGTCAAACGATGCGTAACTTTTACTGCAAACCCATCACTTTTTTTTTGGTATAAATTGGTTGATGGTCTCGACTCTAGAGCTTTGTCCATTGGATATTTGTTGGAAGGGTTTGCATTTGTGGACTACTTTCATGGCAGGATTTTGGTACCTGTGCAATGACGAGATTTGTCCCGGGTTTAACAGGCCAAGAAGAACTTATGTAACAAAGAAATATGAGGTGCCAACAACTCTTAAAGATATTTGAAATCCTTACATCTCTGGGAAGCCCTAAAGCATTGGCCCGGCCTATCCATCCTACATCATATCAAGTTAATATAAATAAGAGAAAATTCATAGCCTTTGGAACTGAGATGTAACAAAACCACTATCCATTGTGATCTTTGTGTTATTAGAAGGGTGGACTCGTATAAATACCTAGGCCATGAGATTGAGTAATAAAAATGGGGGGTAAAGGACCCTTGCAGGCAAATGTGAGCGAAGGCCCTATCTACAATGGGAGTTATCTCCTCCTTCTAAAAAAAACTGCTGGCTATAGCTATAGCCTGTGTGGGATTGGAACCATCGACAAGCAGAAACTGGCTGCTGCCTTTTTGTACGGATTAGAGGCTTCTTATAGGAACTGGACTATGAGCGGATAAGATTGAAGGCTGTATTTGGCGAAGAATCTTGGTTGAGCAATTACACCCCTATAGAGGCTATCAGGGTGGAAATGGGAATAATTTCCCTTGGCAACCTGATTAACCTGACTAGAGCGAAGCTATACCTAAAGATTATGTTCGCCCCTCCGGACTCCTTTCTATCAATACTTAACATAACTCTGAAAAGTGGGGCAAATAGGATCCTGAATAAGTTTAAACATACTAACAAATGCTATTTTGAAGAACTGTGTTGGACCCCTAGGCGGGAATATGGTGCAGGGGTGATGTTAAAATCTCTGAAAAAAGCAGCAGGAAAATGTGGTAGGTGGAAGTCATGAGAAGGTGGCAAGTATGAAATTATTGACCTCACTTGCTAGGATGCCTTTTAAATATAAAGAAATGCAAAGATACCTGAACCTTTGCTCGTCATTGGTAACACAACGGATATTTCTGGATATTAGGTTTAATCAACTGGATATCCCAGAAATTAGAAGAGCATTGGCAGGTATTACAGCAGACAAGAGTGCTGAATTTGCTGCGATGAGCAAGAACTTGAATCGGCTCGACATGTTCTCACCAGATGTATAGGAATGACCACTACATATGAACACTACTACTCCCAATGTGTGGAAAATCTGTATGAAATTGCTAGCAAATCTTTCTGGTTTAGATGCTTAGCTGGATATAGTCGTAGTAAGATTGTTGCCATAAGACAAGTATCGAGATGTGTTGATAAGCAATTGCGTAAGTTTGAGGCTGATGTTGGGCTGCTTGAAGAGCTTGATAATAGCTGATACTTGCATATACATCAATTTTGATTTTGATAGCCATTTTGATGGGGATACATTTTTTCCTTTTTATTATTGATTTAAGGTTTTACTGAAACAATGTTGTGTAAACGTTTTTTTTGTTCATAACGGTCTACACAGTAAAAAACAAATTTTTATCCCATTCATTAACCAACTTGTAAACGCCTCCTTTGACCATCTGTGTTCCAGAGATTGTCACTGTCCCCGCCCCCCCCCCACCAGAAATGCACCAGACTACCTAAAGTACTGCATCTCATTGTGCATTCCGAGACGAAAGTTACCCTCCACCGATTTGGGACTGATCAACACCGACCGATTCAAAAGAGCAAAATGTTTAGGAAATGGCCTTTCCAACACTGGCCACTCAGACACGGTACTCCCTATCTCGGAGTTTACGACTAAAAAGAATAACCGACTTCAGAACTGCGTTGACGACCACCCCGTTCTATATGTAAGTCCAATGTGTTCATGTGCGCCCAGATGCCTGTGGGTCCCCGCTGTTCTAAATCTGTACACCCCACCCCACCTGGATGACATCACAGGGTTTCATTCCCCCAATCATGAAAAGCTTGCAAAGAGTTTGTCCTCCTTGGAGTGTTTTTGCTTGGACCACGTGCGAAAAGAGGCAGTAGTCTCAATACCATCCTTGACCATGTCTGGGAAGAGGGACTTGAGACAATGAAGCGCCCATTCGCAACTCCAGCTGTTAAAGGACGGCTCGATAAGCTGTACAACCCGCCAGAAAATGCACCTAAATGCTTAACTTCTCACGCCTCACCCGAGTCGGTAATCTGGCAGCGGCAAGGCACAATCGGGACAAGCAGAAGTGTGCTGTAACCCCAGACAATGAGGCATGCAAACAGGATGCTTTTGGGGAAAAAGGTTTTGGCAATTGGTGCCTCAGTGGTGAAAGCAGATGTGGCAGAAATTTTCTAAATTCTTGATTATCTCCCAGAGGAAAAATGAAAGGAAGCAAAGGCGATCCTAAACTGAGGGGGAAGAAGCTTACAACCTAGGGATCAACATGGCAGTAGACCTGGGGGAAACCTGATTTAAACAGGTGGCCAACGGGGAGGTCCTAAGAAGAAAAGTGTGGCTCTGATGCACAGACCTCCAAGCTGATGTCCACCAAAAAGTAGAGGACATGCCCTTCGTGGGCGACGAGCCTTTTGGTCTGAAGATTGACAAAGCTCTCAAAACCATTGAAATGGACACATACAGTCGTATCCTTTTGTCAGTTTAGGGGAGCTGCGGGCAGAACATCCACGTCTTCACCAACCCAGGGATGACCTTACTCTAGGATCCTTGGCTCATTACTCCCAGGGATACAAGAACCAAAATTCGAAAGACTATAGGCAGAACCAACGTCGCCAACAGCCCTCCAGATCCCATAGAAGACTGCTGAGCAAAGCCTAGCAGCGACTACACAGCCCATGGCGCCCTGGAAGGGAAGATCTCCAGGTTTGCCCGAAACTGGAGAAAAATGAGACCAATGGATGCTGGATGTGTTAGTGGATGTGATAGTGTATGGGCTTCTTCTGGAATTAAAGCGAACACCCCCCTGGTGTGCCTCCAGACAGCCAACAGCAGGCGCACAAGAACACACTCCTCTCGGAAGTGCAGCTCATGCTGCAAAAAAGTGCCATAGAAAGTCCCTGTGGGGCTGGGTATACTCCCAGTACTTCGCCGTCTGCAAAACTGATGGAAAATGACGGCCGTTTCAGACCTGCGGATGTTAAACAAATCAAGTGCCAAAAGTTCATCATGATCATGTAATGGAAGCGATGCAGCATCACGACTACTTCATGTCCCTGGATCCTGAGGACTCATACATTCACGTCCCCATCCACCCAGGGCGTCAAAGGAGTTCAGGTTTGTGGTCAGCAAGTCGCACTAACAATTCAAAGTGCTTCCATTCGGTCTAAAATCTGCTCCTCACACCTTTACAAAGTGCCTCATGCCAGTGGCGGCCATTTTCTGCAAACATGGTCATCACGTCTATCCCACTTTAGAAAACTGGCTAGCGTGTGCAGCATCCAGGGCGGGAGCTAAGCTCTGTGGCGGCAACAGTGCATCGCCTCCAAACATTAGGCTTCGCCATCCATCACAAAAAATCCTTTCAGCCATCGAAGAAACTTATTTCTTGGAACGGAATTCTCCACCCAGGAACCCAGAGTGTGCGTTCCTTGCACAACAGGGTAAGCACCCCCCCAGCAATACTAATGTCATTCACACCAAAGAGAATACGAACAGTGTGCCAATGCTCGGTACAGTGGGGTCATGGATACCACCGGTCCCGCTCTGCAGGAATTCCTGGCGGCGAACAGTTCCAGGTAACCGGGTCGCGGGGGGTGGTGACAAGGTGCAGATCACTCGCAGGCTGTGCTCACACCTCAATGTCTGCAGAGATGTTTCAGGATCAAATGCCCAACAAAACGCTGTTGACTGATGCCTCCCTCCCAGGGTTCGACGCACACGTGGATCAACCATGTCAGAGGGCTATGGATATCCAGGAGAGGTCCCTACATCATCCTTCTCTCCTGTCGCACCCGAAGAAGTCACCAGAGTTGTCTGCTCCATGAAGGTCTCTGCCAAACAGGTTTCCCTTGTTCCTCCAGAACCATTAAGGACAACATTGGCTCCCTTTCCCCTGCACTTGCTGATCTCTGCAATCACTCTTTCACCACTGGATCTTCCCCATCTCCCTCAAGCACTTGTGTGCTCCCCATGAGAAAACCTTCAGCAGACTCTACCTGTCCAGCCAACTACCGCCCCATTTCGATCACCCCCTTCCTTGGAAAACTGCTGGAGAAGGTGGCCTTTCCACAACTTAACTAATGCACTCAACTCACGCTCTTCTTGCTGTACTTGCAAGTTCTGAATACTCACAAGGCATAGTAGGTCCGTCTTATCCTCCACTGTTCTTGTTTGAATCCCATGTTCCCGTCTGTCATCCTGTGGGAACTTTGAAACAGAATGTACTTATTGCTGAATAAATTCCTGCAGACCTTGTAATATTCATAGCAAGTGAATTTATGAAAGATACCAATTCTGAAGAACAGGAGTCACAGGTAAGAAACCTTCGAATGGATTGTCCTCCAACGTATTCCATAACCTTGACATGTAATGTCCACAGCTGTGCTGCTTTGGACATTTTTTGGCAGAGGGCGCCCTACATCGATGGCATTGGGTCGATGTCCCTCGAAAGCCTCCGTCGAGGGTGACGTCATCAGATGTTATAAGGAGGACGCACAGCGCCTTTAGCCTCAGTTCAATTTTTCCACAAACTTGTTTGCTTCCAGAACTCAGTGCGCCTCGTGTTATCACATTCGATAATGTCTTCTTAGACCCCGCAGTCAGGCTTTAGAGTGCATGGACTTTAAGTCCATGATGTCCATCACGGAACCGCACTGTCTGCTTGTGGTGCCTGGGCGAGAACCACGCCACGGGCCAGTGCTCAAAGTGCCAGTCCTTGACTGGCAAGGCCTTACGGGAGCTTAAGGGGACGTTAAAGGTAGGCTGTGTTGCCAAACCCCGTAAATCCATATCGGCTGGAAGGTCGACCGACGAGTCGAGGGAGTCTCCTCGTCCTGAGCCGTCTGGCAGGTCTGGGTCCCAGAGTGTTTCCCACCACTCATCCTCTTCATCGAGGCAGTCTCAGAAGCAACATCACTGTTCGCTTTCCTCGTTGGATGACTGATACCCAAAAAGGGTGTCATGCCCCAATAAGTCCTCTACACCCGAGGAATGGGAGGCTTTTCAGGAGCAGATGTTACAGATTTTTCAGTCTCGCGGCACAGCCCCGTCTGCACCTTCAGTTGAAGCCAGCTCTGGTTGGTCTCAGTCCGATACTCGCACGCCCTTGGGCTCTGGTAAGTGGTGCGATAAACATCGGGAACTGTCACGGTCCCATTCAGACAAGGCATCGGGAGATCGCCAGAGACGTGCCAGGTCCGGGTCACGTCTTCGTCAGCCACGAAACTGTCGAGGCCTGAGAACGTCTAGGCTTTTGGCGCCATGCTCATTGAAGGAGTCTCTCAGGTCTCTCCCTAGAGTCGGACCTTCGAGGCCTTCGAAATCTTCGGCGCCTTTGTTGACGCCGATGCAGTCGGAGCCGTCAGCGTCTGCAGGGCTGGATTTGCTGTCGGACACCCCTGTGGCTCCTGAACCTCTTAGAAAGGCTCTTACTAAACTGTGAAGCCTGTTTCAGATGAGGTGCACTCCTCTCCCTAGGAAGGAGTTTTTCCAGTCCCTCAAGAAAATTTGAGGAGGATGATGAAGAGAGGTCTGATTGTGACATGGTGCCTTTTCGTCTGCCTTATGGGACACCTAATACTATGGAATGTCTCATTGATGAGGCTAGTAGGATTGAGCATTTTGGTCGGTCCTTGCATGATGCCAGTGTCCTCGACACCTCCCCTGAGATGGAATTTGGGAAACCCGATCCGGGTGAGCATGCAGAATCCTCCTGTAGGAGACGGATGTTGAGAGTTGCCGAGTACCTGGGTTGGTCCAGGCCTCGGGTTGAGTATGATCAAGCTGATCTTACGGACTTCTTGGATCAGGGCCCGTTCACTGTCCCAGTGTTGCCATTTCATGTGGCCCTACAGAAAAGGGTGGCTGCTACTTGGACTTCCCCGGAATCTATTCCGGCGGTTACCAAGTCTTTGTTGAAGAAATACCGCCCATCATGTGGCGACTCCAGCTACTTATCCACCCACCCCACTCCTGAGAGTTTGGTTCAGGCGGCTACGGCCACCTCCAAGCAAGCAGCGTATCCCTCCGCACAAGGGACGACAAACGCATGGATAGGCGCACAAGGTATTTGCTGTTGGGAGTATGGCCCTGAAATGGACCAACTCAACCGTGCGTTGGTGAAGTTTTCACACACTCTACAGAATAGGATCTCACTTGCGGCTGAGCATATCCCAGGAGGGTAAGAAAAGGATGGCTTTCTAGCTATTGTACAGGATGGCAAAGATGTCATGTGTGAATCCCTTCTGTCTGGGTTGGACACTGCATATTGCTTCGCGCGGTCCATGGCTACAAGCAATGTAATGTGCAGATTTGCGTGGTTGCGGGAGTCTGGTTTTGCACCCAATGGGCAGGCCCTTCTCAATATGCCCTTTGACGGGTCGCATCTTTTTGGCAGCAAGGCTGATGAGAGCCTTGAAAAGTTGCAGACCCCCAAGGTGGCCGCCAAATCTTTGGCTGCGGCTGTCCTTCAACCTCTGCCTTTTTCTACCTAGGGCGAAAGGAACCACCCCTCCATGGCTGTCTATGGAAGGATGGTTCCTTTCGCCATTACTCCTCATTTGGAAAGGCGAGGGGGGGGGGGGGATGCCCAGTCAAAGGGGCCTCTGTAGAGGCACTCGTGGTGGACAAGGTAGGGGTGCCATAACACTCATTAGCTGCCTCTTTGCCTTCCGGCGCTGCCACTGCTATGAAGCCATGACTTATCGTTCTCCGGTGGGAGAGCCATTACTTCAGATGCATTGGCTCTGGATACAATAGCCCACGGTTACTGCCTCCCTTTTCTCCGACGCCCTCACGGCAATCCACCGGGGAGAAACTCTTTGAAGGTTCTGGATCCGCTCTTTGTGCAGTAGATTTTGGCCGAATTCACCAGCGCTCCTGGGTTTGGCTTCGGCCATGTAATTCGACACGCGGATTATTCTTTGTCTTTTTCATTCAGGTACTCGGTCCTCAATTGTCATGCTCCTCCCCGGCTTATGTCTACTTCCACAGGGTTCAGCAGGTTTCCATCCTGCAACAGACACTTCCCAACTTCAGTCCCCCACGTTTTCTGCCTACGTAGCCTTGGTCCAGACCACGGTTTGCAAGCTTGTACCGCGTGTGGCTCGCTGTCATCGAAAGCGCTGAAGAACAGACTAGCCAGGTGGAGGGAGCTCTTCCAGAAGTCTCTTCCAGAGGACCTCAAGAATTTTGTGAAACACTGAGCCAGGCCCAAAGACGGGCGGCTGTTTTCCATCGCACCCTGCAAAGGAGACTCCTTTCCAGCGAGACTCCCTCATGGTATAGGGACCATTCAGGTCCTTGTACCGGCATGTGCACCGAGGCTGCTGCAGCTACCGGCCTTTGTGCGGAGGGATCCTCAGATCCTCCCGGTGGTAGTGTTGAGGGACTGGAAGGTTCTTGTATCGGATTGTCATCCGAGGGGCTTTGCCCTTAAACCAGCAATATGGCCGAGGGGGCTACGCCCTAGTACTGGCAATATGTCAGGGGGGGGGGTGCCTATACACAGCTCTACCGACCCCTGTCAAGGCTGTCTCACCTACCGGGCCTAGGCCCGATGAGCAGGGCAGGCCTTGTGATCCAGAAGCAAGAGTCTTGGAGGAGGCTGGGCCCAGCGAGCCGAACAACACGTGGCAGACAGCTCGACAAGATGGCCGCAGCGCCAGACAGAGGCACGCATCGACACCATTCCAGGAGTTCGGCGAAGAACGAGTGTCGAGGTGGGACTGGCCTCAACCAGGTACGTGGCTTACAGCCTATCCGTCTTGTGCAGGGCAGCTTCCCACTGCGTCCATACGGGCAGGGTATGCAGCGGTTCCTGCAGCCCATGGCTACCCCGTCAGCTAACCCTACGACCTCTCTGGCCAGTGAAGAGGGGTTCTTCGAGAGATTCCTCAAGCTCATGAAGTTGCCTCAGATGGGGGGTTATCAAGGATGCAGCAGCGAAGTCCTCCCTATGCTAGCGGCACCACAAGTGCCGGCGCTGCCTCTGGCTCCCCAGCTGATTCCTCAGGCGGTTCCTTCCCAGCTTCCACCGCCGCCTCCTCAGCCTCTGGCCGCTGTCACTGTATCCCAGCCTCCGGCTACTCCTCCACCTCTGCAGGATCCTCCTGATCCGCATGACACCGAGGAGGATGATCTGGACACGCCATCCTCAGCCAGGGCCTTCCATGAACATCTTGCTGGGCTGATGAGTACCTGGGCCTACCCCAACCCGAGGTTGAGAAGCCGACAGTGGGGGTTCTGGCTGAAGTCCTCACGCAGAGCCCCTCTACAAAGATGGGGATTCCTCCGCAGACCGATGTAGTCTCCCTGGCCAAGGACTGGCTCAAGCCCCTCCCTTATTCTCCCCCCCCCCCCCCCCCCACCGTCCAGCCAGTCAATTGACACCTGGATGGCAAGTACAGGCAGATGGAGGGGTATACGCTTGCTCTCGGCCCATCCTCAGCCACACTAAACTGTGATCGCAGGGGCATCACTATACTCCAAGACTCGGTCGTCCACAGCCGCCTCCTCTGCAGCACTGCTAGGCAAGGAGAAGATCTTTGAGGCGTACGGGAAGAAACTCTATTCCAACACGTCCTTGCATCTTCGTCGGGCCAATGCCATGCTGGCTGCTGCCAACCAAAGGTTATGGCAGGAAATTGCAGACTTCCTCCTGGAACTCCCTATGCAGAGCCAATCATGTTTTAAGGCAGGGCTGGCTGAGGCCACGTTGGTGGCGCAGGACCTTATGGAATCCAATGTGGCCCATATCGACACCTCTGGCCGTGCCATCTGTATCGCCAAGGACATGAGGACAGCCTGGCTCCGTGCGACAAAATTCATCCTGGACGGCCAGGAACGCATATTAGATCTACTGTTTGGGGGGGGAGCGGGGGGGGATGAGGGACCTCTTCCACTCCACCACTGGAGGAAGAGCTCGACAAGAAGAAAAACAGCTCATAAACGGCCAAGTCTTTATCCATCTTGACAAAGACCACACCCAAGTCGTACACCCAGTCACAGCAGCACTCTGACTGGAGGCGTACGTATGCAGGGTTCCGCGCCGTCCAGAAACAGAGATCCAAGCAGCCGTGCTGCTCGCCGTCTCAGAAACGGCACAAGCAGCAAAAAGGGGGTGGGGAGTGTAAGGCCTTTTTTCAGTCCCCCCTCCTCCGCAACAGCCTTCGCGGGAAAGAAGGCATGACACGCCCCCTCGGGGTCCACGTGTCTCCAGTGGGGGGCAGTCTTGCTCTCCATGCACATTTCTGGTGCCAGAAGTTCGCTCCTCTCCATGGCATCCATGGGGTACCGCCTACCCATTCCAGCCTCTCCTCCCTCCTCCCCTCCACTCACTCGGGTTGGGACAGCAACTCTTCTGGTGGAGATCCGGTCACTCGTAGAGAGCCCAGGCAGCGGAGGAAGTCCCAGCCTCCCAGCGAGGCTTGGGCTTTTTACTCCAGGATTTTCACCATTCAGAAGAAAAACCAGGCGGGCCTGAGAGTTGTGCTGGACCTTTCCACCCTCAACCGCCCCTTACCCGTACAAAAATTCAAGATGGTTGCGCCCGCTTTTATAGCGGGGATATTGTGCAAGGGAGACTGGATGTGCTCCCTGGATCGGAAGGACACGTACCAACACATCCCGATTTGGCAGCCACATTGTTCTTTCCTACGGTTCAGGATCATGGGCTACCACTTTCAAAACAAGGTCCTTCCCTGTCGCCTCATTTAGGCCTCCAGGGTCTTTACCAGGCTCATAAATACAGTGGCTGCCCTCCTCAGAGCACAGGGCCTCCATCTACCCATACCTTGACGACTGGGTTGTCAGGGCTACATCTCCGGAAGTGGTTCACCACTCTTACCATGCCCATATGAACACACTGCATGATCTGGGCTTCTCGCTCAATCTCAAGAAGTCGCAGCTGCAGCCCACGCAGACTGACATTCTTGGGCCTCATCTGGGACACGTGCTCAGAGGGTATTTCCGTCAGAAGACAAGATCTCGGCCACCAGACACTTCCTCAGCAGAGAGGTGACCGCAGCATGGTGGTGCCAGTTTCTCTTGGCGGGGGTCCGATTAGCGGTTCCACACATGAGATGGAGGATTCAGCTGCACTTCGTGGCCTCATTGAACCAAGACCAGGGTTCCCAATCCAAGATGATCAATTTTCCTACATCTCTCCACCTGGACCTATCGTGGTGTTTCAGGGACTGCAACCTGGGGACGGGCAAGCCCTTTTGGCCACCCACCCCGCAGGCCACCATCCCCACAGACTCCTTGCTCGAGTGCTGGGGAGGTACCCTGGACGATCACTCGGGCCACGGCACCTGGACTCGACAGGAGCAGGAATACCACTTCAATTGGTTCGAGCTGAACGCCATATGGCTAGCGCTCAGAGCATTCCTACCACTTCTCAGGGGCAAGGTTATCCTCATCCAGATGGACAGCTCAACCAGCATGTACTACGTCAACAAGCAGGGAGGCACCAGATCCCCCCTCCTTCGTGCAGACTGGCAATCAGCACATGGGAGTGGGCCCTGGAAAACATCTGCCTCATGGCAGTCCATCTCCCGGCGGATCCAACCTGGAGGCGGACAGGCTCAGCAGGTTGGGAGCGGACAATTGAGTGGCAACTAAACAACCTTGTTCAGGAGATCTTCAACAGGTGGGGTCATCCCCTGGTGGATCTTTGTCACCTGGCACGAGAAGTGCCATCAGTTTGCCTCCTAGCAGGGACAGCGCCCCGGCTCCCTGGCCCACGCATTTATGCTTCAATGGAACGGCATGAAGGCTTAATCCTTCCCGCCCACTCCGATGATTCAGTGATTTGCAAGATCAGGGAGTCTCGCCAACTCAACATCCTTCTAATAGCTCCATGGTGGCCGGCTAGGCCATGGTTTTTGGAGCTGCTCAGCCTCTCGGAGATGCCTCCGATTCACCTCCCGACAGGCCCACCACATCTTCTGGCGCAGCAGGGGGGGGGGTAGCGTCATCCACCCCGCGCCACATAAACTAGCCCTCAGCGTGGTACCTGTGCCGGTAACGCAGCGGCACCTCAGCCTCTCTCAGGCTAATCTGAAAATCATACAGGGTGCAAGGAGCAAGGCTACCGGGGCGCAGTATAAACGTAAATGGACCAGATTCTGCCACTGGGCAGACTCCAAGGAAATTGACCCCCTGGCATGCACTTTGGAAGAGGTGTTCTCCTTTTCAGCGCACCTCGCCCACTCTGGTGTGCAGGTTGACACCTGGCGTACATACCTCGCAGTCATCAGGGCTTACCGGAACTCTGAGGAGGGGGTCTTCTCCTAGCCTATAGTCCAACATTTGACTGGGCTCGCAAGGCTCTACCCGCCCCGCCCATCAAGAGGCTGCACCCTTTGTGGGACCTCAACATAGTATTGGGCGCACAGACCGTATGAGCCAATGGTGTCTGCAGACATTAGGCGGGCCACCATCAAGACGGCCTTACTAGTCTGCCTTGGCTTATAGAGTCAGCGAAATCCAGGCGCTGGGCTCCTCGGAACCATATACTACCTTTCACAGGGACAATGTAGTCCTGTGGACACACCCAGCATTTCTGCCCAAGGTGCCGATTGCTTTCCACTTGAAAAGGAAATAGTCCTTTCTACGTTTTTTGCCAATCTTAAGGACAAAGCACAGAGTGCTGCACTGCCTGGATATCGGGCGTGCCCTGACATTCTACTTGGACAGGACCAAGGGCTTCCGCCAATCGGACACCCTGTTTGTCACTTTCGGAAGCTCTAGACCATGCTATCAGACCTCCATATCCCGCTGGATGGTCTTGGCCATCAAAGAAGCATACGAGGGCCAGCACAGGCCGCTTACGGCCAACATGCATGCCCACGCAGTCAGGGCCAAGGCAACAACCATTGCTTTCCAGCGCCATGGCCCTTGGCAAGTCATAAGCAGGGCGGCCACTTGGGCCACTCCCTCGGCTTTCTGCAAGCATTTCTGTTTGGATTCCGGCTCTAGATCTGACGTGGCTTTTGGACAGGCGTTTCTCAGGAACCTATTTGCTTAAGGAGTGTCTCCTCTCCACCCTGGGGCTACATTCAGTTGCAATCGCCCATGCAGTATGGAGGAAAGGGGACGGGATGTAAGAGTTATAAGTTACTCGCCGTAGTGACTGTCATGATCCCTACCCCCTGACTCCCCACTGGCGAGGCAGCCTGCCAGGTAGGACCAGGTTTCGGGGTTCCATTATGGCCTTAAAGGCCCTAAAATCTCACCAGAAACTCTTGGAGTCAGTCCTGGCGCCTTTGGCACCAGGCTCATAATCCCTATGGAGAACGTCTTTAGGTTGGGACTATTTTTCTTGGAACTACTTTCTTGGGGGGGCTCCAGTCAACATGGAGGCACTCGCATAGCTTGGTTACCAAGAACCGAGCTATGCAGAATAGTGTTTAGGGTGTGGTTGGCCTGGGACGACTTTACCTGGACTACTTTTCATGAAGACTATTTAAACCACACCCAAACAGCAGAACACGCTTTGCGTTATTCTGCTGTTTGCAGCATAACGCTCACTGTGTCCAGTTGGGCCTCCAGTATTCTTTGATGCCAGCTATTCTTGAAACCATGAGCCTGCAGAGAGAAAAAACATAGTTATTGGGATTTTACGTGCGAGTAGCATCCGGTTTTCAGCCCATTATCAACTCCTGATTCTGCTTACCTGGAGACAGTCGATCCAGCGAACTCCATCTTCTGGGCACTGCATGCTTCCCGGAACGCAGCATCCTGAAGAAAAGGAGAGGGAACAGCATTTGTGAGTGCATACTCACGATTCCACACGAACAACTAAAACCACAAGATTCATACCTGGTTAGTCTGCTCTTGGTCAGCATCATTCCGGAACATCACTGCAGCCGGCGAAGAGTACTGCGGCCTACAAAGGAAGGGGAAAGACACAGGTTAGCATATAGAAGGCAAAACAGCGCTGTGCATTACTTACCAGGCAGCATCACGCACACTGCACTTTCATTTACCGGCTCCTGCTCAGCTCCAACCCGCACGAAAAACACCAAAATATCTTTGCACACCCAAAGAGAAGAAATAAGACATTAATAACAATAAGTGGAAGGAAGGAATGAGAATAGATTACAAAGACTGTAAAGCAGCCAGACCTACCTTGTAGACACTCAAAAGGGCTCGCACTAGTGAAGCAACTTGGTGTCTCACGCCCACACAAGACTACGCACCCCTGCCACGGAGACAATGACAGAGAGCATGCATTCTAAAGAATTAAGGTGAAGGGGCCAAGGGAAGGTTTTGAATCCAAGGGAGGTGGGAAGGCACCCTACCAGAGACAGGTAAGTCTTGTATCCAGCCCTCCTGTATTTCGGGCTCAACATCAGTCGGAGGCACTACCCATGGATCAAGGAAAGGGTTTGAGGTGCATATCCAACCAGGGCTGAGTGGCATCCCTGTGGATACCAGGTGAGCGTAACACTAACATACTTAGTCCCCTTTCCTCCATATGTCCCACCACCCCCCCAATAATACTGGTGTCATTAGGCAATGTTAAATCTATTGTTGACGCGTCAATGGGAACTGAGTTTAGGCACCGGAGTCAGGGCAGTGCATGCTCCCTGGGCCGCACCCCCACGCACCTCTAAATTTAAAAGGGAAGGTTTTTTCTGGTGAAAAAGGTTCCGTCTGGTGTCCCTTGGAAGGGACGCCCATGCAGTATGGAGGAAAGGGGACTAAGGACTAAGAGTACGTTAAGTAACTTATAATTCTTGTGATAACCAAGAAGGACGGAGGACTGAGACCCTTCTTAGATTTGCATTACTTGAACAAGTTCCTCAGGAAGGAAAAGTTCAAGATGGTCACACTCTCAGATCCTTCAGGCCCTCCAACTTCAGGATTGGTTGGCGTCATTGGACCTGCAGGATGCTTATTTTCATGTTGCCGATCCACCCCGAGCACAGGAAATACCTCAGGTTCGCAGTCGTTGTATCCCACTATCAGTTTTGGGTCCTGCCGTTCGGGCTCACCTCCGCCCGAGGTTTTTACCAAGCTCGTGGTGGTGGCAGCACATCTCAGGAGAAGGAGGTGGGGATTCACGTCTACCCCTACATGGACAATTGGTTGATCAGGGCTCTCTCCCGAACAAGCCTTGGATCATCTAAGAATCCCCTGCCACTCCCTTCACAAGCTGGGCTTCTCCCTCAGCTTCAAGAAATCGCATAGGACACCGGCTCCAGCACATGGGGGCAGTTTTGGACACGTCCTTGGGGTTGTGCTTGCCACCCAAGGTGAGGGTTCATCACATTCCTCAGATGGTCACAACAAGCCCAGTGTCTTCCGGCTTTAGCATTCTTCTGGTTGCTCGCCCTCAATGACATCCTGCATTTTTCTGGTGCCAGAGGCCCGCTTGAGGATGAGATCCCTTCCGTGGGCTCTAAGGACTATGTGGTCCCAGTTCTCAGGCAGGATGTCGGATCTCCTTCATGTTCCGCCCTTTGTCTTGCAGGATCTTCTGTGGTGGGTTGACGAGGTGAATCTCATGAGGGGAGCCTTTTTGGCAGCCATGGCCAGAGGTCACGATGGTGACTGATGCTTCCCGGACAGGGTGGGGTGCTCATGCAGGCGATCTGTTAATCAGCGGTCGCTGGTCTCCATTGGAGTCCAGACTTCATATCAGTCATTTGGAGCTGAGAGCCATCGGACTGGCACTGAAGGCTTTCCTGCCATCTGTACGGGGGAGGAATGTCTTGATGACAGACCACACAGTGGTAATGCTTTACCTCAACAAAAGAGTAGGTGTAGGGCCACTGCCTCTGTGCAGGGAGTGGATGCAGCTCTGGTTCTGGGCGATCGAGGGAATGTCCCTGTCAGTGGTTCATATAGCCGGCAAGGAGAACATGGCGGAGAACGCTCTGAGCAGGCAGAACGCGGTCTCCCACGAGGGGGAGCTAGCTCAGGAAGTCGTTCAGGAGATCTTTGCCCTTTGGGGAGCCTCACAGGTGGACCTGTTTGCAACCGGTGCCAACCGGAAGTGCAAGAGGTTCTGCTCGAGGGAATTTCCTCCGAGGAGCTCTAGGGGACGCGTTCGTAGTGGAGTGGCTCTCTCCGCTACTGTACGCGTTTCCTTCAATACCAGTCATCCCTGAGAAGATTTTTGACCCGCATGATCCTCATTGCCCCAGATTTGGCCCGGAGAGCGTGGTACCTGGACCTTCTGGACATGTCAATCTGTCCTCCAATATGACTGCCCCTCAGAGAGGCTCTTCTCTCGCAGGAGGAAGGTTGGGTTCTTCCTTCAGAGGTCAAGATTCTCGACCTTCACCCATGGTTTCTGAGAGGTTGAGATAGAGATTGTGACCTTCTGAATGACTTGATGGAGGTGCTGCTTTCGGCTAGACGGCAGACAAGGAAGTCCCTGTACCGTTCTCATACGTTTTGCGACTGGTGCAGAGGAAGGAATGTGGATCTTTTTCAGTGCTCTATTCTGGAGATTCTCTTTCCTGCTTTCCTTGGCCCACAGGGGTCTTCAGGTGGGCACCATTTAAAGGTTACTTGGCAGTGTTGTCAATATTTAAGCGCTCGTCAGAGGAATAATCTCAATTTAAAATTCCACTGATCACTCCGTTTTTGAAAGGGTTCACAAATGTGTTTTCGCCATGCCGGTCTGGGACCTTAATTTGGTTTTGACATTTCTGATGGGTGCTCCATTTGAGCCTTTGCACTCTTCCGTGTTAGTTTAGTTAAGTAGCACATCCAAACCTTGGGGTTACTGGCACATTAAACTTGTAGCACAACATAGGTTATTATGTAGAATTGAGACAGGAAGGTTGTACATGCAAAGGAATTACAAATGACAATAAATACAGACAAATGCAATAGGAGACCAGGCTACAGATGGTCTGAGTCAATGGACAAGACAGATGTTACAGATGGAGGAGTTGGAGAGGGCATATAGCAAGCTATATGTATCTGAGTGCAGAGGTGGCAGACTGTGCAGGGGTGGTATTACTGAGTAGAAAGCAGGACCTTCACCTTGGCTCTTAACGGCCAAATGGAAGAGTCGGCTCTAATGTCCGTAGGGAGTGAATTCCAGCATTTTTATGCTAGCACGGGGAAGCTAGCTCTCCCTGCTGTTTTCAGGTTAAACTTGGGAATGTTCAGTTGGTGCAAGTATGGGGATCTGGTCGGTCTGGTGGTGCACTGTCTGATAGAGGTGTTGTCAGGAAGAGGCATTTATGCGTCATGACAATTGACTGCAGTTTAATTCTGTCACGAATGGGAAGCCAGTGAGCTTCCTTTCTAAAGGTGGAGATGTGGGCCGTACGCGGTAAATTGAGGGCACATCTGAGGGCGTTGTTCTGAAGAACCTGTAATCTGTTCAGATTGTGATTGGTGGAACCAAGAGTGTGTTGCAGTAATCCAATTTTTACAGAATCTGAGCCCTTGCCGGGTGAGGCAGCTGTTGAACAAAAATGGTTTACTAGCATTGATAAGTTTATTAGTGTAGACAGTGGATGAGATGGTGGCATTTATCAGTTTAAGTGAGTGTGGTGTCAACGTTTTGACTTCTTTGGATACTTTTATAATGTTGCCGTTAACAGTGAAGGACTGGTACCGGGGGTCGAGTTTGTTCAGACGGGCCTGGGATCCCACGATCAGCAGGTCAGTCTTGTCATTTAAACCAAGGCTATGAGTAGCCATCCAGGCCTGGATTTCAAGGTAGATTTCATTTAGTTTTATGTCTTTCTCATAGCAGCCGGTGAGGGTGTTGAGGACCTGGGTAACGTCGGCTTAATTCGTGTATGTGACACCCAAATCATCAAGACAATGTTAGTGAAGATGTTGCAAAGCGTGGGAGAAATGCAAGACCCTCAGGTGGGGGGGATGTAGGAGCTCTGCATTGAATGGAGAGTGGGTCAGCCGCGGCCCAGGGGGCAAAGACCCTGGTCGTTCTGTTGGGGAGGAAGGATTGAATCCAATTGGTGGCATTCTGAGAGAATGCAGCAGCCGAGGTGGTGTTGGGTCAGGATTTGATGGTCGACAGGTCGACGGCTGCAGAGAAGTCCAACAAGAGAAAGATGGCCAGCTTACCTTGGTCTTTAGCTTCATCCATTTGTATTTTTAGGTCGAAGAGGGCTGTTTCTGTCCCATGCCTGGGTCTAAAGCCAGATTGTCGCAAACGTAGCAGGTAATTATCTTCCAAATGTTGTATTTGGAGGTAAGCCACTCTAGTATTTTCAGGAGAAATCAAACCATCATAATGGGTCTATAGTTGGTCGGTATATAGTGGTCTAAATTGTGTTTTTTTGAGTAGTGGTAGGACCCATGCTTCTTTAAGGTTGTTCGGGACAGACAGTTAAATTGGGAATTAATCAGTGGTGATAAAGGGAGCTAGGTCTTTAGCCCCATCCATGATAACTGGGGCTGGACACAAGACACCTTGACAGTTAGGTTTGAGGCTAGCAATTATGTTAACTACTTTGTCCACCGTGACTGGGGAGAAGTGGAAAGGGGGGACAGTCTGGTCGAAGAGAGCTAGGTATGTTACGAGAGTGGTCTTTGGGGGCGAGGTGGCTTTTTTAGACTTTATCTTAGCTTGCAGGAGAGCTATTTTGTTTTATAGAGCTTGCAGGATGTTACACCAGGTTTTGTCCTTCATGCAGTCATCAGTGGGCAGCACTGGTGATTCCAGTTCTCTTAGGATAGAGAAATTGATGATTTCTTCTAAGCCACCCTTTACTTTGTTCCACAAGGACAGGGTCATACTGAGAGTTCATTCGTCCTTTTTGCCTAAGGTTGTGTCAATTTCATTTGAGTCAGAAGGTGGTACTCCCGGCTTTCTATCTTCCTCATCCTGATAAGGATGAGGCGCGGCTTTATAGGTTGGATCCTAGGAGAGCTTTGAGTTTTTCTCTCCAGAATGGCCCAGCTCTGTCAGGGTCCCATGGGGCTTGGGCAGGTTTCCCTATTACAAGACGCACTTTAAAGGTTAATTTAGGTTTCCACACTGCAGTACATTATTTAAACACACTAACTGGAGGTGTAGGAGTGGTGATCAGTAGTACACTTTAGTTAGCATTTGGGTATGAGTTTATTTGCTGGTAGTTACTGATTAGGAATGTGAAGTGTGGCTTTCTGGAAGCCTTTGTTTCACTAGGGCAAGATGGAGGCTTAGCTTTGCAGCAGTGATTGGCTGTGCCTGGTGATGAGGTAGTTTGGAATTCTTCAGGGAGTTCTAAACTGCCTTTCATTCTAGTTTCCCTAAGGAGAGGTCGCAGTTTTCATAGCTCTGTATTAAGTTAATAAATTCCCTTAGAAATACCCAAGTCTAAATAAGCAGAGAAGATCTTCAAAGATTCAACTAAAGCAAATGTGATCTCAATAAGCCAAGTACAGATGAAGAAAGCAAAGTTCGACAGTTTATTATTTCAGTAGCTTCAAAAGTTTTACAGTTAAGATTGTAAAGAGAAAGTTTTAAAGAACTGTTTCTAGAGATGGCATGCGGACACGCAATTGTAAATACAGTGGTGTTGGATGTTAAGCAAATAACAATTGGCTGCAGTTTGCGCGCGTGCATATGTGAAAAGGACTCGGGTGTTTGTCAGCGGAGAGCATGTGCGCGTGTTAGTTCTTTAACACTAACCAGGCGTGCGGTCGATTAGCGTCGTGTGGTATTAATCTAAAAGAAAGAGTAAACCTTTAACATTACGAAGCCTGCGTTCGTGCTGGGGATTTCAATACGTTTCCCCCTGTGTACGAGCTCAGCATTAGAGGAAAGTATCTACAGGCGCTTCGTATGTGCTGCATGTCGCGCATTGAGTCAGCCGCGTCAGCTTTAGAGGAAACCTTCAAAATCGAAGTAACAGTTGTTTTTGAATCACGGAAACTACGAGACAGCAGATTAAACAAGCGCAATACAGTAGGGTTAAGCAGTGCAGCGCCGAAATGTAAAGGGAACTGCAAGCAACATATTTCGTTCATGAAGGCTTCATGGATCAGCGTTTCCCTGAGGGGAAAAAAAGACTAGTATTTGGAAACTGCACACGAAGGGTAATGTGTGTAAAGTATATATTATCCAAGGACATTTGGACTTTTGAGTTTGTCAAGCAGAATAAGTACAAGTGAGTCTGTAGAAAAAGGGGCGAATGCACCACAGTGAAAGGTCACAGAAAAAGCAAGTGAATTTCAAGAACACAGCACCAATTCCAATATAGGAGCCGATCGGCTAAAGGAGCATAGGCTGCAGGTATTTAAGGAAGTGGGAGGAGAGTACTTGTACATGTTTTAAGTAAACAAATGGGAAAACAGGGCAGCAAGTAATTTATTACTTTTTAGATCTTTGCAGATACTGAACCATCCAGCCCAGTTAGAAGGGCCCCAGAGAAGATATGCGTTAATTATGTTCTCATCACCCTTTCCCCTTGGGTTTGCCAGCTTGTTATATCTATTTAGAGATTGTTGGGCAGGCAGATTTGGAGGGGGTTGGTGCGGCGCTGGTGGAACAGCATCACTCCTGCAGAAAATCTCAACTGGACCTGACAAGCTCAAAGTGGACGACCAGCTCTGTGCGATATACAGGTCACTGTTTGGGACAGGCTGTTTCTAAGCAGACCCTGTCTAGGTGGATTATCCTCGAATGCTACTGGTTGGCTGGTAAGGACCCTCCTGAGGGTTTTTGTGCCCACTTCACCAGGGGCATCGCCACTTAGACAGCACTCCAGAGGGGTGTGCTGCAATGTGGTCTTCTATACACATGTTTGTTAAGCATTACTCCCTGGATATGTCCCATGCTCAGGATGTTGCCTTTGGTAAGGCAGTTCTGTACTCTGCCATTTGAACTGGGTATGTCTAAATTCTTTTTCCTCCTCCACTCCTCTTTACTGCTTTGGGAGTCTGTCATAGATGAGGAATACGTTGGAGGACACCCTCCATTCGAAGAACAAGTTATTTACCAAACTGGTAACGTTCTTTCGACTGGATGTTCCTCCAACGTATTCCTCATCGCCCTCCCAGACTACCCTGCTCAAGAATTTCCCCATGCGGTTACAGCTTACGTCCCGCAAGGCTAAGTGCAGTCGGCTTGGGTCTCTAGGCATGTATGCCACACGTTGTAAGAAGGGGAATAAACATAAACTGAGGCTATGGGGGCTGTGCGTCCTACTTATAACATCCAAGGACATCACCCTTGATGGATGCCCTCCAAGGAAAGCCCTGCCATCGACGCAAGTGCGCCCTCTGCTGAAAAAATGTCTGAAGCAGCACAGCTGGGGACATTACATGTCATAGATGAGGAATACGTTGGAGGAACATCCAGTCGAACGTTACCAGTTTGGTAAGTAACTTGTTCATCTAGTGTTATGAAATCTAGTTAATGGGCAACTGTCTTTTTGTTTTCCTTAAATGTGATTGGCTTGAAACCATGTTCTGCTGTTGTCTTGATGTGAGCTCTGGCTTGATCACATAAAGGAATGGGGGGATTTCCTTGATCTGATTGCAGGGGCTGACTGGTATTCCTCAGAAATCAACATATTCTCTGAGTTTGCCCAGCAGAACCTTTTGTGAAAGTTTGTGTGGTGGAAAGCACTTGAATGGCTGGCCCCCAGAATTGGAATGATTCATTCCTGAAACATCCAAGTAGGAATCGCAGAAAAGAATGCTACAGAAGCTCTGCACTAACATCTTTTGCAACAACTGGATCCTTTCTTCAGGAGGTGGTGTTATGGCTCTTTGCTGCACTCTGGAACAGACCACTGCATCCTCCTGTCATCCCAGCATAATTGTTACCGCTAACCTGATGGTGCATCTGTGAAGTGGTTCCTTGGTTGTGTTCTTGTGGTGTGGAGACTTCCATTGGTGTCTTATTGTGCTTAGGCTAAACCTACATGCAATATTAGTAACTGGTAAGTAAATCTTTCCCTATCTAGGCTATGTGTGGGAAGAGACCAAGGGTGGACAGTGTTATGGGGTTGGGCAGTCTTTGGAGGGGAAGCTATGACTTCAAAATGTTTGCAGAACAATGCCTGCAGTTGTGGTTGAGTTTAAGGCTTAAGACTCTTGGGGATGAATTGGGCTTGCAGAGCTGGAAGATTCAAGAAGAGAGGAATCTCTGTTCTGCAGTAGGTGGTATTGTGATTTCCATGGGCAGTCACTGTTCACGTTATTGGTATTTAAAAGAGATTGTTGAATTATTTTGTGCAAATTAGTTCAGAAATTCTTTAATGGGATGACGTGATATGAGTCAACAAACCCAATATCTCCTTAATTATACACTAGAAAGAGTTTAAGATGGAATTTAGACAACTGTTTTACTACATCCCTAGTCTCATGGTCCACTTTCTTGTAATAACGGGGCTGCCTGACCCAAAATAAAAACGATTATGTGCATGGATAAAAATGTACATATGTCTATGGCAAAATGGTTCACCCCACTACTTTGCACCATGAAAAGAAAAACATGAAGACTAGAACTTGATTGGAGAAAACAAAACGATGCGGCGAACAAACTGAAATTCCTACAACACAACCGGGTTTACAAAAAGGAAATGCAAAAAGCAAAGGGGAAACTCTACGACAACCGAATCTTCGAAGCACCAAACACCCCAAAATGAGCTCTTCAAAATCATAAACGAAGTCTAGAACCCTCTGAGATGTAACGCACCAACTCGTCCGCGGAACTCTGCAACGACCTTGCAGACCACTTCAAAAACCAAATCGCCAACAAACCATACAAAGCAGACCGTCTGATCTGACCACAACCCCAACCTACACCTGGGAAGAGCACACAAACAAACTAAGAAGCTTTCCAGAAATATCAGTGGAGACATTCGTCAAACTGGTGAATGAAAGCAATAATTAGGGGTCCCCCGAACACCCCTGCCCACCAGACATATACAAATCGATTTTTAATCAAGGAACACCCATGGAATATCGCAGGAACGTGCTCAATCATTCCATCGCAACTGGGAAAGTGCCACAAGCTGCATACAGCGGGAAACGTAGAGGACCTCCAACTACAGACCCATCTCCATCGTCCCGTATACAGCCATGCTGCTCGAAACGTACATATACAAAACGGCCCAAGAGTTTATAGAAGAGCACGACCTACTAGAACAGGCACAAGTTGGCTTCAGACCACTGAGAGGAATGGAATTGGCTCTACTCTCAATATGGGATGATCTAAAAATCAACGCAGACTCGGACAACAGCACTGCCTTGATGCTCCTAGACCTATCGGCAGTATTTGACAGTCGACCAGGACACACTCATAACGAGATTAGAAGGACTTGGAATAACAGACACCGCCCTACTATGGATCAAATCTTTCCTAACGAACAGAACGGAAACTGTATGGATGGAAACCCTTCAAATCCAGCCCGAGAGATTCCACCTGTGGAGTACCACAGGGATCGTCTTTACAGGTGCCGTTAGGCTGCTGAAGAGAAGGCCGCGAAGAATCCGTGAAAGCACAGATGGATCAGGGAAGCGAGCGCGGCTGCGAACGTGTTGCAACTTGCTAACCTTATGTTTCTTTTGCTTGCAGGTTCTGCCGGTGTCTGGATTCCTGGATGGTAAGTATAGTTCTCGTGTCTTTCTTCCACAGGTTGCTGAGCTGAAGCTGGAGATGACACTGGAATGCTGGAGCTGACTCGGTGAGCGTCCTGCTGCAGAATAACGCGAAGCACGTTTTCCCAATCGGGTGTGGTTTAACTAGTGTTGGAGTGATTGGGTGTCTTCTTCCTCAGCCTCGCCCAGGTAAGAGTTCCTGTGTTCCAGAGCTAAGGAGTGGCACCAGCCCCACCCAGGTAAGAAAGTAGTCCCAGTTCAGGGAATAGTTCCTCCCAGCAAAAGGCTGGGGACTTCATCCTGCCAGCATTCGCAAAGGTGAGTATGCAGCATGGTCTGCTACAGGTAGGTCCACCCAAGCACCTTTGCAAGAATTATGAGCCCGGCGCCCCTGGCGCCAGAGGCGCCAGAACATGGTCCAAAGGACCCCAATAGGGGTTTGCTGGAGCCAGGGACGAGGGTCGTGAGCCTGCTTCCGGGGATGCTGGGCTTGACTTGGGAGCAGTGCTCATGACACCACACTGCACCAACGCTGAAAACACTACATTGGCTACCAATAAAACAACAAATAAAATTCAAAACAATGTGCATTATGCACAGAGCAGTACGCAACTAAGGCGCTGAGTTCCTAAGATCAAACTGCGCCTACATCAACCAACCAGAACACTCAGATCAAACATGGACATCCCCCTGGAACCAAAGCCCTACAACAAAAAATTTGGAGGATCCTCCTCTCACCAAGCCCCGAAAATCTGGAACGACCTTCCAAAGTACATGCGTAACACAAGAAACCACCTATTATTCAGGAAATTACTCAAAACCTGGCTCTTCACGTCATAACTAGAAAGGCTGGCCACAGGGGCACCGACCTAACTAATAACATCAATGAACGTAGAGCGACCGCGATACACACCGATTAATCAATGGGGAAAAGCTGAGGTAAATATCCCATGACATACTAAAGGACCAAACGGGAGACAGTCGCAATACAACCAGACAGTAAACCTACCAAACTAAGACAGAAAGACTAGAACGAATCTTGAAGAGGACCATGACCTTAACTATTACCTTCCCCAACAGCCCTAAGAACAAAACATAGAGAGGGAAAGGAAGCACTGCATCACAGGCCCCAATGCAATGGGTGAGAAACGGAATGTTTCATCACTACACACCGTCCACCAATACAAAGCAGGAAGGACAATGCCCCATCACACAAAACCACAACTAAACAGTCCCAGGGATGTTCACCCCACGGAAATCAAAGAACCAGTCAGGACAGAAGGATATGAACGTCTGAATACACAGGCTCACCAAGACGGATCCATTAGGACAACACTTCAACACGACCCCGACCCTGAACCATTCAAAGTCTTAACCAACCAGGGTCACACTAGATCACCTGAGAATAGATATCACCCACCCAGTACCACACCTGAAGATTGGGTTCAGACACACCCACCAATCCAAACTATACTCAATAGGATAGTTGGATCAGCGCAACACCACCAAAGCGAGTCCACCCACGAGGAACCAGCAACATCCCAACCCACAGGTATACAACTCAACGGAATCATAAGTAACTGAACCAGGGTACAGACCCCACTAACCCAACCCTCAATCTTCTGCATACTTAAACCCACACAATACCACACAACCTCTCTCCCAGCAGTCCGCAGGCACTTTACCACACCGCATCAACAACACCTAAACTTCACCCACAGCACTCGAGGCCTTCATCCGAACCGATACTAGCACCAAAGCCCAGCACTCGATGTATACCGAGCTGAAGCTGCCAACAGCACACCACTTCTCCCGCTCTCCTTTTCCCCTCCTCCCGACTAACCCTACCCACCCTTCCTATTTACAGATCCGCCAGAGCACCTGGGGACCAATTCCGTTGGTGACGGTGCACTATACAAGTACCGCTAACATAACATATATCAACAGTTGAAATAAACCAATATTTTACATGCATGACAATAAACGGCCTGTAAGAATGACACATCCAATACTGACGTAAACACATAAATGGGGAAAATGTGCATCTTTGTGAACAATAACCGGATGATATAGGCAAATTAATATCAATGACTACAATCACAATACACTGTGTATATATACCAATTTTTAGTGGGGGGTGGGAGTTGGGTTTAATGATCAGTCCCTTTACTAGGATGACTAATTATTTTCATCCATGCTATCGGCACCTAACAATTTAAAAGGCCTAAGAGGGGAATACATACAAATGTATAAGCAAGCCACATGTGCAGGCCTATAGGCAGGCAAACTGGAAGCCCTTTAGGTACATAAATTGCATAATGAAAATCACATGACCACCGGACCCCAGTGGTCATGTACAATACATGTCTTTAATGTCTAGTTTTGACTAATCCATTTTCTTCCGGGCTGAAGGACCTGTATCCCATCGTAATAATCAGATGGATGAACTGCGATTTCAACTTCAAACTCCAAAGACACTCCAGGTTGTAAAAAATGCAACAAAATAAATACCACTTACACGGCTAATATACAACAATGTGGAACACTGCCATTCCTAAGACACACCTCATGCTTGTGAAACCAATTAAAACCACGTGGAAAAACACCTAGTAGAAAAACGCAAGTTTGTCCAAAAGCAAATCTACACTGAGATGGGCAGCACTAAAACCAATTAGGCTGTTTGCTCTCTCCTTTGTAGTTATAAATGATGTAAAGTGCAACAACCTACTGAAGAGGTCACTAAAAGCATGCCCCCCCACAATTACGGGCTCTGCAACTATGCCTTCAAGGACTGGAATGCTGTCTCCTTCAGTTTTATGGATATCCTCATGACAGCCGGTAAACCACTGCAAAAACTCAATTAAATCCAGCTGCTTCTCTTGACAACTTCACTGCAACTCGTCCCCTTCAGAGTTTACCACGTACCTCCAGGAACTTTTATTGCCTGCTAGATTACACCCTTGATCTATACTAGTCCCACAGGTATTAAAGCAGTAATTTATATGCTCTAATAGGTACGAGAGTGTCGGTATCGCGTCCCTGCCTGCTTGCAGCCAATGAGACCTCACACCCATCTATTTGATAACCTATGAACACGCGGCGGCCTTTACTGTTGACTCAAAGACAAATCTCAAAATAAACCAAATGGCACAGACTAATTGGCTCCTATTTCAACAGATTGGGAAGGGGACAAATGCCCCCAAACAATTCATTAATTCGTTCTTAGTCCACACAGCTAAAGTGAAAAAATATATTGCAAAGAAAAGTAATATATACATCAATAAATGTAAATCCTGACACAATCAACTGTACTACCCAAATACCAGGACAGTGGGTAACCACATCTTGAACTTTGCCAGACAAGCATGCTTACAGTGTTCCACTCCAGGGATTCATTAAGCCCTAAAATATTTCTGTGAATGATAAATCCAGAAATATTCTCTCTGGGACAATAGCTGCTTCAAAGATCCATCCTTATCACCCATGTCCACCTTTTCAAACACTGGCCATCTCATTTAATTCCCCTGATGCTCAGCCTCCTTGTAATGTGTCACCAGGGATGCAGTCACATTTGAGTCCTTATCCGAGAGCGGTGCTCGTTAATTCTAATGTGTACAGGTCTTGTTTCGACAACATAATGCAATTCGCATGGGCATTTTGTGTTTTACAATTAGTGTAGGGTAAGCTTCCATACTTTAATATGTCTAAATTCGAACGCTTTAGCAGTGAATTGACAAACTGTATATTTCCCACATGGATAATGCCCACAAATGGGCGGTAATCCCAAATGGGTGTGATATCTGTTAGTTATTTGTCCCCTCTTCTTCGTGTTCAAACAAGGCAGTGTCGCAAGTTTATACCTCCTTTGAAAGCAAACCAGGGCTTTTGTAGTTCTGGATCATTAAGTTGCAAAATGTGCCAATATTTGTTAACCACATTGCAAATTTGATTACTTAAAGGGCTGTAGGTGGTGACACACACTATCCTCTCCTTCAATGATTTAGTTAGACCTATGTGCTGACGGTCATAAGTGTGCCCTCTTCATACAGCGTTTCAGTTATTTGGAATCGCCTTTTAGCCATCAGGGCTTGTTTATGAAATTCAATCAAAATGGTGCACTTTCAAAGTCCCCACCAACACTGGATGAATGGAATATTTGTCTGTAAACTCAAAGGATGTTGACTTTGACCATGTAGTTGTGTTCATGTGGATAAGTTTTCTAAAGTCACCTACATTTTCCAGTCCCTCTCTAAGCAGCAGATCTAAAAAGGCTGTTTATTTCCAATTATAGATGGTCGTGAACCGCAGATTACCATTCAAAGAATTCATCCATGATGGGAAAGATTGAAGAGTGGATAATTCACCCCTCCAGATGATAAAAATATCTGCGATATATTGATGTGCGGGAGGAATACTTTATTTGACCAAATGTGTGCCTTCAAAATGTTCCATAAATTTGCCAAATTGAATGCATCTAGGAGCGTTACATAATTTAGTGAGGATGCTTATAAATTGTGTAGAAATTTAGACGTGGCAGTTGATAGTGCTCCCTAACCTAGCATTTTAGTCAAATAGGGCGAAGCCAGGTAAACATGTTTCGACCAGCTGGCTCCATTGTGCCCAAAGCAAAAAGCTGCTATCCGCTTAGCCACATGAGTAACAGAGGGGGGTACCCTCTAGGATACTAATGGATGCCTTTGGGGGTGATGAGGATTCCAAAGGCACAAACAAATTTTTTCAGGTTATGGATGGTTCCATGTCATTTCATCGTCGGGCATTTCAAAACCTGCAATTGAAACGTGTTTGATAGAACATCAAATTTTTTTAGTTTTTTGGGGGGAGAAGGGGTAATGGGGAGGGAGTCCCCCAATCTCCCCATCCTGCACCTATTTTTACCTATACCCAACCACATCCCCAACCCCCCCCAAAATTTGATGAACTGTGAAACACGTTTAAACTGCAGGCTTTGAAATGCCCGACGATGAAAGAACCTTCTACCGTCATGTGAAAAGTGGGCCCTCTACCTCTGGCCATATCGCTGCAGTGGGTTCAATGTGGATATTATAGGTTATTTATAACGCGCTTAATACCCAGAGGTTTCTAAGCGCGGACCCATGGATTGAACCTGTGTTGCTCCGTGTCATCTTGTTTCCAAGTCGAGCACGCTGCCGCTGAGCTATCCTCCTGGGATGTGTGTGTTGCTAGACCAGAGTAGCTAGCAAAGCCATAGCTGCATTCTAGGGTGCATGTATGGGTGGACGTGCCTGTGGCCTATGTCCACAGACGTGGTCTAAGGTATACGTACCATACACTTGGATGGAGTTGGACTGCCATGTTCTTTTCTTGCTCCAATGCAATTCTCTGGTCTTGCTGTTCCTGGTCTCCCTGGAACAAAAGTCTGAGCAGTAGGAGATGAGGGACCGGAGGGAGAGAGAGGGCTGAGTGGCGACTGGGGTTGGTATTTTATGGTGTGCCTCAGCGAAAGCTGCCAGTTTCCATGGGCTATTGGTGGGTAGGAAGGTTGTTGTTTGGTTCAATTTTTGTGTGTGCCTATGGATTGTGTAGAGTGTGAGAGGGTTTCAATAGGAGGGAGGGAAGAGCCAGGTTTTGAGGGCCTTTCTGAATGCCAGGTGATTGTCAATATTGCGAATGTGCTGGGGTAGAGTTCCAGATTGGCACTTGGACAGGGAAAGGGTATGCCCAGTCTGGAGGATTTGTAATGTGGGACAACTAGAAAGATGCTGTGCGAGATCCGAGTCCTTGAGGGGTGGTAGCGAGTCACTTTGTCTTAAACGAATTCTGAGTTGGTGTTATGGATGACCCAGTGGGTGATGAACATGGCTTTAAAGGTAGGGAGTCGACCAATTGGGAGACAATGGAGGCCTCTTAGTGTAGGGTTGATGTGTTCTCTGGGAGGTAAGTTAATGAGCAGGCACGCTGCAGCGTTTTGGCTTCTTTGCAGTTTCCTTGGCTGAAACGCTGGTGCCCTTAAGTAAAGGTAGTTTGCGTAGTCCGAGCGAGAGGATTGTTAAGATGATGGCGTAGAAATGGTGAGGATAGGGGAGGTAAGGGAAGATATGCAAGAGGATGCGTAGATGGAAAAAGCAGGTTCTGGATATGGAGCTGATGTGTTGGGAGAGGGGTACATTTGTATCCAGTGTGCATCCAAGGTTCTTCACGGTGCTGGTTGCCCTTGGGGGGGGGGGGGGGGGGGGGGGGGTGGGTAAATGAAGAGATTGCATCCAGGGAAAAGGTTGGGGAAGGAGCGTGATTTTCCTGCAGACTAGGATTTGTTTTCCCAGGATTGAGGATGAGGTAGTCATCCAGTAGTCAATATCCGAGAGGCATGATGGATCTGGATGGTTTGAGCCTGGTGATTTGGGGATTTTAAGGATGAACTGGGTGTCGTCTGCATAGTTTTAGCCTGTACTATTGTGGGAGCGGATGAGTGGGCAGAGGGTTTAGATAGATGTTGAAGAGCAGGGGAGATTGGATGCTCCTTGTAGGACCCCTTTTGTTACTGTTCATGAGGTGGAAATGAACTGATGGAGGAGGATGATTTGAGTGAAATGAGATCCAAGAGACGGCAGCGTCTTTGATTCATAGTGAGTGTAGCCTGTCTAGGAGGATGGTGTGATCGATTGTATCAAAGGTGGCAGAGAGGTCAAGAAGGAAGAGTGCAGGCTCTTTATAGATCATCCTAAATCGAC
Source organism: Ambystoma mexicanum (assembly GCF_040938575.1). NCBI lineage: Eukaryota > Metazoa > Chordata > Amphibia > Caudata > Ambystomatidae > Ambystoma > Ambystoma mexicanum. The sequence continues at coordinate 1,165,927,191 of NC_090921.1, forward strand.
ATTAGGGAGGATTCTGTTCCTCGCGGATGTCTGAAGCAGTTTTGCTCAGGGTGCAGGAAGTTGTTGGCTTCAGTGAAAAGGCCAAGTTGCTTGTATGCTGTGTGGTCCATGAGTGGCTATATGGTGCGTGTTGGAGATTGGCCGGTAATTCTGGGGATGAGTGGGTAAAGTGTAGGATTTATGAGGGGTTTGATTTAAGAGTTTTTATAGGGCTTCGGGAAGGTTCATAAGGAGTGGTTGAGGGTTGTGCGTGCGATAATGCATGCACAGGTTGTGGCTAGGATGGTTTTGAGGAGGGTGGGCAGGCTGTGCTAGGAGCGAGAGGAATCCCTGGTGTGAGATTTGAGAGGAGGCAAGGGGGGGGGGTTTGCCGGGGTCGGACGGTATGTGGGTAGGGGGCGGGGGCATGTGTTCCAATTTAGAGATGATGGCGGAGTGTCAATTGTGACACAAAGTGTGCCTATAAGGTGTCGCATAAGCAGTGCTGCAGATGATATTTCCAGGTGGGAGTATTTTACTCCCCATTTTTAAACTTTGAAAGTAAATGTGATTTCAAGAGTAAAAATGACTTTTCTCCTTTGCAAGAGTAAAAATGTTTTGCGACATCCAGCCAACATGTAAAAACTGTATGGAAATCATTACTATACAGCAGCTGTCTGCATTGTGACAGAATGCACCTTTCATTAATTCTCTAAGGTATGGCTTTTTGATCTCTCCTGTATATATGTAAATGTTGAAAACATAACCTAGACAATTGCATAATAAAGCAAACATGAATTGTATTGTGTTTTGAGGTTCGATAGCAGAATTGTCTTAACGAAAGTCCTCATTTCCTGGTGCTATTACTCCATAATGGTATGCCAATGTTCTGATACAACAGTGCAGAGGCAAGGACTCCATGCTAAATTCTATATCCAATCTCATGGCCAAAAGGTTATTTATATAGCGCTTTTGGTAAAGCTCTGTACATGGAACATATTTATCACAATTATCACCTTACCAAAGTCTGTACTCCTTTATCAATCTCGAAAGGATGACAGGCTAGGTTTGCCTTGCCGGGATTCAAAGCTGCAACCTACAGATCATAGCAACGAGTGCTCAACCGGCTGAGCTATCTTATTGGCTAACATCCTTCAGAGGTTGGCAACGGAGTATCGACTGAGGTATAATAATCACAGCCTAGATGTTGGATGGAACCATGTATGAAGTGCTACATAAAGTTAAATACCTATCTGAATTATCACAGGGACAGGTTTTACAGAGTTTCTAGTAAAGTTACAACTTGCCTTTGTTTTTGAATAGCACTTGCATTTCCTGGAGAATCAGGTTTTGGATGTTTTAATTGTAGCCTTGAAGACTTGTGAGGCTTTAACACTTGTGATTGGTGTAATGACAACCACTCACCCTTGAGCAAAGACTCTGTTGCCACTGACCATTTATAGTAATGTATCCCATTGAATGCATTGTTGAATGGATGTAAAATAGACTTGCATACTCATCATTTTACACTGTTTTTATAATTTGAGTTTAAATTAGAAGTGAAAAAATGGGAACTCTAAAAAATGCAATTGTGCAATACTGGTTTGCTTTTGAGGGCAAAAAAGCATAATATGATACAAAAGGTTAATTTTCAATTGCAACTTAGTTTTCAATTGTATTATACAATCCTAAAATGCTAGTAAAATTAATATGCAGAGTGCTTCTGTTTGCTACATGAGCATCAACACAGCAGAAACTGGGCAGAAATCATTCCCTTATCACACTGTGCAGTTTCTTTTTTTGAAACACTTTAGCGGCTTGCATTTTGTTTCAGAGGCTTGCAATTAAATTAGATAACAATCGTTCTGGTTTCTGTCAAGTAACCTGACCTTTGCACTTCCCTCTGCTCTAAGCCTGTGTGTAAATATACACAGTAAAATAATAAAGCTGTCATATTTACAGGGTTTTCATGTGTAAAAAGGCCTGGTACGCACCTTATCTAGTGGCCTGCGCATAGGGATTGGGAAATGGGTGGAGGGGGGTATATGCAGGGTTTAGAGCAGGCCCGGTGAGTTTAATTCGGAAATGATTCTAAGCAGCTCCTTGCTTGGGTTGCGAGAGTTAAAGATTCTGTCCCCACAGAATAATTTTTTCTGATTTCCAATTTGTATGCTCTGAATAGTTTTGCTACAGCGTTTTTGTTTTGGGTCATTGGGGCTGGTTCTCCAGGCCTGTTCCCAGATGGTGGTGGAGGATTTTTTAGTGATTTGAGGTTGGTGGTGTACCACCTGGGTGAGTCATGTTTTAAGAGCTTAGTATTTGTTGGGCTAGGGGTAGAAGTGAAGAGTTGGAGGTGTGGGGGTTGGTGGTTGGCGGTCAGGCCTTGGCTTCGGTGCATGATGTTATGGTCAGTGGTACGAAGATGATTGCGGAGTGATCTGTCCATGATGGAGGGGGGGGGTAGAGGCAGTGTGGATATGTTTGTGGTGCTCAAGATTACATTGAGGCTGTGACGTCCAGTGTAGGTGGGTGTGGAGATGTGTTTTCAGATTGAATGCTTCTAGGTTGTTTGACAGATCGGGCCACAGGGTTTGAGGGCGAGTCAAACCAGATGTTGAATTCCCCTAGGTTGGTAAGTGCTGGATAGAGGTTGTGGTTGGTTGTCGGAGCATCGCAAAGTGTCTGCAAGTTTTTGTTGTAGCAAGGGGGGGGGTCTGTAGATGAGTAGTAAGCAGAGGGTGAGAGTTGGAGTGTTACCCGAAGGGATTCGTTGTATGTGGTGTTGGGTGAGGTGTCTTTAAATATTAGTGGAAATTGGTGATGTAGTTATCACATCCTCCTCCCCGTCGCGATCTGTTGCGAACAGAAAGGTTGTACCTGGGTGTGAAGGCCTTGTGCGCAATAGGCTCGTAATCGTCAGCAAACCAGGTCTCTGTGATGAAAAGGGAATCTGGATTTGATTCTGTGATGAGATCAAAAAAGTGGAATTTGTTTTTGGCGACTTGGCTGGTGGTGAGAAGGGTCCAAGAGTAGTTGGGGTATGCTTGCAAGTGCTGGACTGGTTGGGTTGGGAATGGTAGGAGCAACAGGAGCGGAGGTGGTCGTGGTGGGTAGGGGCAGAGGGATAGGCGATGGAGGGGGTGGTGTGGAAGCGTGGTGGGGGGTGGAGGTGGATCGGAGAATGGGCAAAGAGTGGAATAGGGCTAAGACTGGGTTGAGTGCTGGGGGGAGGTTTGGGTCCTATAGAGGTGGCAGGGTTTGGGTTTTGGATAGAATGGGTGATGTTAACAAGGGCCTGAGGTGGCCTTGGTCTGCGTCTTTCCTTGACTTTCATGGCAGGTCATGGGGTGTGGGTGAGAGTCTGGGGGGGTGCGGGGGGGGGCTGCGTAGGTTAGATTTTGGCCAGGGCTGCTCTTGCTGTGCTAACAGAAGGGAAGCAAGAGGTGGGATGCCACTGCCACCACTCGACATCACAGGCAACTACCCTCCTTACTAGGGTGAAACTGCTAGAGCCACGCCAGCATCACATACGCCTTATGTAGTGTGTTAAACTGAATACGTTTAAGCCTACCATTCACAGCCCTGGTATGCATACACTGGCACGCATACACTGGCACATCGCAGCCAACTCCTTATCAGAAAACTGATACCCAACATCAACCTCCCATTTTTTGCTCTGTAGCCCAAAGCCACTTTCGGGGTACCTTGCATGACTATCTTTGAAATAGGAGACCACATGCTTCGCCGTAGTTGTAGTTGAAGTTGCAAGGTATTGCTACAGCCGCACAATCACTGGATCCCGTGGAAATGATGGAGACCATGCCCTAAATGTCTCTCTCATACGATGGTATTGAAACACCCCACGGAAGTCACGACCCACTTTCTTCACAAATTGATCATAACTCACAAAACCCCCTCAGGATACATGTCAAACATGAATCTGATACCCAATTCTTCCCACTCCCTAGTCAGTGCTGCATCACATGTCTGATGCAGAGCTTCAATGTTCCATAGTCAGACCATTGGGGCGATTGCGAATTCCCACCTTCAACCGGCCTAGGACCCTCCTCCAGACATGGCTTGTAAAAGACACTGGATCAAATTTGCACCGATTTTGCACTTTCAACGTCGATAACGCACTGTGCAGTGAATATGGGTGGACAGAGCAATATTCGATGCACATGTGGTGGTAAGACGCATCATCCAGTATACAGCGAAGTGGAGATGTGCTTCCAGAAAGTAGAACTTATCAGGTGCACCCAGCTCCCCAGCCACATAGGGTTTGTCAGTGTTCCTTTTGATCCAGGAGTGTTTGGGACGTCACAACAACTTAGTTATCAAATGCTGCAAGTCTGCAAAAAACACTATTCCTGTCCATACAGGGGCTTTTTGAAAAACGTATAGCAATTTGGGCACCACTAACTTCGCTATCGCTGGTCTTACCAACAGCCAAATAGGGAGGGCACCCCACTTAACCTTCATCCGGAACTCCTGCAAGTAGGCCAAGTGGTTCTCACCCAGAACGCTATCTCAAGACTGGATAATCTGTATCCCCAAGTAGTAAACTGACCTCCGCCCCCCCCCCCCCTCCCTATAAGCACGCACGTTCCGGGGCTCGGTTGTACAATCTTTCAACGGAAACAAGACCGACTTGGACCACTTAATGCTAAGCCCTGACAGCGCCCAGAATTGCACCACTTCCTCTTTCAATCACCCCAGGTTGACTTCCGGGGTCTTGAAGTAAAGGACAATATCCTTATACAGGGACACAAGCTCGCACCCACCTTCCTGCCACTTTCCGCACTCCAAGTGAAATGCTGCAGAGCGTATACCAAATAGCCTAATACGGCATTGGCTCACTCATACAGGAGTTGCATCGCACCTCCAAACTATTCCAGAATGCCGACCACCTGCAGAACAGAAAACATACACCCACCCAACAGAATCAAAACCCTATTCGGCATCCAAGTGAATGGCAGCGGCACCTCAAGTTCAGTGCAGTGGAGCGTCCCTGGATAAACCCTGACTGATCACAATGGATAATAGATGGCATATAGGGCAGCAGCCTATTGGCCACGATCTGTGCAGAAACCTTCGTGTGTAAGTTAAGAAGTGACACAGGCCTTCATTATGCACAATCCTGCTGGTCTTTACCTGGTTTCAAAATCAAAGTAATCACTGCCATGTAAAGCAAAGGGGGAAGCGACCCTACGCTCATAGCGTCCTGCCACATATTCAACATATGACCTGCGTTGTTGGGCCCAAACATTTTGAAGAACTCTGCCATGACACCATTCATACCCAGTGCCTTAGACGACAGCAACACCTTTATAGCTGCCAAAATATCAACCGTTAACTGGGTGTTCAACCACATCAGCACTGTTGCCATAGACTCTTCTGGGAAAGTACTCATGAGTGCATTAGCATCGACACACTTCGAAGGGATTGTGTCCTCTGACGTATTCCTTATCTTTGATAATTCGTCTCCAGCTTGCTGGCCTCGGAAAGGTTTTCTCTGTAGAGGGCGCTGCGCATCGACGTCCGCCGAGTCGATGTCCCTTGAAAGCCACCGTATCGGCGCCGACGTCACCATGCCCATAAATAGCCACGCGTGGCGTCCGTCGTTCAGTTCCGTTTTTCCACGCTTCGTGGGGCCTCGGAATATCGTTGCTCAGTTCAGTTAAAACCTCTTATATTTACTTGAAATACCAACTCATTCTCGATGGCTTCTTCATCGGAACCGACGACTCCGCAGTCCAGCTTCAAAAAATGACGAGACTGCGGAAAGAAAATGTCGCTAACGCTTCCACACAGGATCTGCTTGTGGTGCTTGGGAGTCGAGCACCATTGTTCGGAGTGTGAGGACTGTATGTCCATGACGGCGAAAGCCTTGAAGGAGCGCAAGGGGAAGCTCGAGAGAGGCAAGTCAGTCAAAACCTCCTCAAAGGGTTCTTAGGCCGAGGCATTCATCTCCTCGCCGTCGAAAGCATTCCCATTCTAGGTCTCGAAGTAACTCCCACCATTCGTCGAGATCTAGACACTCGGAGAAGAGACGTCGAAGATCCCCTACCTCATCATCTTCTGTTTCCCCAGAAAGGGTCTCCTGCCCCACAAAACACAGCTCTCAGGCTGAGTGGGAGGAATTCAGGAAGAAAATGCTAAGCGTCTTCGAGAAAGCAGCCTCGACCCCCCTCGAAGACAGCTGAGGGTGATATCCCGGGTGAAAAACCCAAAAAATAGAAACGCTGCGAGTCGCAGCATCCGGCGAAAGAGTCCACCCGAGAGCGCCACGGGCCATCGGGTAAGAAGGCACCATCTTCGCCGTCGTCTAAGATCCCTTTGACGCATCGATCGGCGCCATCGATGCCGTTGTCGAAGGATTCGTCGACACATCGGTCGATCGAATCGACACCATCGTCGACACTGGCATAGACGCCGATAAAAGAGAAAACCACGGCTACTTCACAGCCAACGGTTATACCAAGAGCCTCCGGCACGACGCCGAGACCGTTGTCGACATCCTCGAGTAGGATCCGGATCCTCTCGAGTTCTTCGAGGCCTCTTCCAGTTTTCTCGACGCCTTCGAAGCCTGTCACATCGGCGTCGACGACATCGAAGTTTTATCGCCCAATAATGACGAGTTTGGCTCCTTCTGCCTTAGAAATGGGTTTTACACCATTTACGAGGTCAGAGTACCCCGGATTATCTTCAATCTATGAAGAAGGGGAGGATTCTGACCAGGAAACCTTTGGGTTGCAGAGGATTTTACCTCTGAGGAAAGAAGGTTGAAAGACCTACAGGAATCATTACTTGAGGCAAGTGGGCTGGACACTTCTCCAGAAGTGGAATTTGTCAAACCAGACATGGAACATGCCGAAACACCCTATAGAACCCTGATGGCAAGAATGATTGAATTCATGGGTTGGTCTGCGCCTTCACCTTTTTTTCAACAGGATGACCTGGCAGACATACTAGACAAAGGTCCGTAGGAGGATCCTGTGGTCCCCTTCCATGCAGCCTTGCAAAGGAAGATTTCATCAAATTGGGGAAACTCCTGAGGTTATCTCTTTAGTCAATAAAAGATTGTCAGCCAAGTATAGGGTAACTGCGGCTGACCCTGAATACTTATCAAAACGCCCAACTCCAGAGAGCCTAGTGGTTCAAGCGGCAACTTCATCAAGCAGCAGATCTGCTTACCCTACCGTCCCACAGGATAGAGATGACAAAAGGTACGATTCTATGGCAAAAAAAGTATTTTCTGCTTGTAGCATGGCGTTGAAGTCAATCAACGCCACCTGTACGCTCGCCAGGTTCAGTCACACTGTGGGTGTGTGCTTCATCAGCGGCTGACTGCATACCGGAAGGAGAGGAAAGGGAAGCCTTCCTTGCCATCATTAAAGATGGCAAAGATGCCAGGTGCGAATCACTTCAAACTGGCATCGATTCCGCTGACCGTATCAGCAGGGCCATGGCGGCAAGTACGACAATCCGCAGGCATGCGTGGTTGCGAAAGTCTGGCTTTGCTCCAGATGTACAGGCCAGACTTTTGAATATGCCCTTTGACGGCTCTTCTTTATTTGGTAAAAAGGCTGATGACAGTCTGGAAAAGTTGCAAACATCTAAAGCGGCGGCAAAATCTTTAGGAGCTGCAATCCGCCAAACTCCTTTTCGCCCCTCGGGCACCTCTGGGAGAGGAAAGTCCTTTTGCTGTTCCGCATTCGGAAAAGGCAGAGGACAGCTGGCTCAAAGAGGCCAAAGGAGATCCACCTGAGGTGGACGGGTCAAAAGTACTAAAGCCGCAGCAGGTGCCTCTTTTACCCTCCAGCATCTGCATCAGCCGCCCCCAAACCACTGAGGTATTTCCACACAACACCTGTAGGGGGCAGGTTAACTAACCATCTGACGGAATGGCAGGCTATTACGTCAGATGCTTTGGTATTGGAGACAGTTGCCCAGGGTTACTGCCTACCCTTTCTACACATCCCTCAGTGTCATCCACCGAGGCCCAGCTCTCTAAAAGTTCCTGATCCGCTCCTCTTGCAGGAAATTATAGACCTGCTAGAGAAAGGTGCCATAGAACCGGTACCTGTAGTGGACAGGAACAAGGGCTGGTGGTACTCCTACTTTCTCATACCAAAGAAGGACGGAGGACTGAGACCCATCCTGGACTTACGAGAATTGAACAAGTTCTTCAGGAAGGACAAGTTCAAGATGGTAACTCTCTCTCAGATCCTTCAGGCCCTCCAGCTCCAGGACTGGCTGGTATCTCTGGACCTTCAGGATGCTTATTTCCATGTGCCAATCCATCTCAAACACAGGAAATACCTGAGGTTCGCAATTGGCGGCTCTCATAGTTCTGACATTTGGGCTGACCTCCGCCCTGAGGGTCTTCACCAAGCTAATGTCGGTAGTGGCTGTGAGTCTAAGGAGGGAAGGGATCCACGTCTACCCCTACCTGGACGATTGGCTGATCAGAGCTGTATCTTCGGAACAAGCTCAGATCCAGTTCGATTATGTCTGCCACTTCCTTCACAAACTGGGCTTCTCCCTCAATTTAAAGAAGTCACAGATGATACCATCACAGAGACTCCAGTTCATTGGAGCGGTCCTGGACACTTTCCTGGGAAAAGCCTCGCCACCAGAGGTGAGGGCTCAAGATATTCTGCAGATGGTCGTCCAGTTTCAAAATGCCTAACGTCTCCCACCCTTCGACTTTTTGAGGTTGCTAGGCCTCATGGCATCCTGCATCTTCCTTGTGCCAGAGGCTTGCCTGAGAATGAGATCTCTTCAGTGGGCACTGAGAACACAGTGGTCGCAATTCTGAGGGAGAATGACAGATCTCCTCCGGATTCCGGACAAGGTAGCCCGCGACCTTCAATGGTGGGCCTATCCAGAGAACATCTTGAAAGGAGAACTGTTTTTTTGGCAACCATGGCCGGAGATAACAGTAGTCAGACTCACTCACGGGGTGGGGAGCACATGCCAACGACTTGACCATCAGCGGTCGTTGGTCTCCATCGGAGTCCAGACTACACATCAACCTATTAGAGCTGAGAGCGATCAGACTAGCGCTGAAAGCTTTCTTGCCATCAGTACAGGTGAGAAATGTCCTGATAATGACGGACAACACGGTGGCCATGCACTACCTCAACAAAAGAGGCGGCGTAGGGTCACTGCCACTGTGCAGAGAGGCAATGCAGTTCTGGTTTTGGGAAATTCAGGAAGGAATCTATCGGCAGTCCACCTAGCCGGAGAGAAGAACTTGACAGCGGACGCTCTGAGCAGTCAGAGCACAGTCTCCCACGAGTGGGAGCTAGCTCAGGAAGTCCTTCAAGAGATCTTCGCCCTTTGGGGATCCCCTCAGGTGGATCTGTTCGCCACCAGCACAAACAGGAAGTGCGATCTGTTCTGTTCAAGGGAATTTCCCCCGAGAGGAGCTTTAGGGGACGCGTTCGTAGTGGACTGGGAGTTCCCACTCCTTTACGCGTTTCCAACAGTCCCTGTTATTCCTCAAATGATCAGGAGGTTGAGAAGATTCCAGAAAACCATGATCCTAATTGCCCTGGACTGGGCCAGGAGAACATGGTACCTGGACCTTCTGGATATGTCCATATGTCCATCTGTCCTCCGATCCGTCTTCCACTCAAAGAGAATCTTCGCTCGCAGAAGGGAGGTCAGGTTCTCCATCCAGACATCAGAAACCTCAACCTTCACGCTTGGCTTCTGAAAGGGTGAGGTACAAGGATTGGGAACTCCCTGATGACGTCATGGAGGTGTTGCTTTTGGCCAGAAGGCCAGCAACAAAGTCTTTATACCGCTGCCGTTGGAACAAATTTTGCAGCTGGTGTAGAGAATATCAACCCTTTTTCATCTGGTACACCAACGGTGTTATCGTTTCTACTATACTTGGCAAACTCAGGCCTTCAAGTTGGCACTGTAAAAGGCTATCTCGCAGCGTTTCAATCTTCAAGCGCACTGCGGAGGAACCATCGTATTTCAAACTACCTCTAGTAATACAATATCTCAAGGGATTAACTAATGTTTATCCTCCAAGACCATTCCAAGTTCCCTTATGGGACTTAAATTTAGTCTTAAATTTCCTAATGGGTACTCCATTCGAACCACTCCACTCTTGTTCGCTGAGATTTCTCACTCTTAAAACTGTCCTATTGGTAGCACTAAGATCTGCTAGGAGGGTGAGCGAATTACAAGCTCTTTCTTGTAAACCCCCCCCCATACAATTTTCCATAAGGACAAAGTTATCCTACAGGTGAAGCCTAATTTCCTTCCAAAGGTGGTTTCTGAATTTCACATCACTCAGAAAATTACCTTACCTTCGTTCTACCCTCCTCCCCATCCGGGGAAAGAGGAAGGAAGGCTACATAGGCTGGACCCAAGGCGAGCTCTGAGCTTTTACATCAGCAGACTGCCTAGGATTAGGCAAGCAGACCAACTGTTAATAGGATACTCTGGTCACAAGTTGGGACTACCCATAACAAAACAGACCATTTCCAGGTGGATTATTTTGGCCATTCTGGAATGTTACAAACTGGCAGGGAAAGAGCCACCCCAAATTCTTAGGGCTCATTCAACCAGGGGTATCGCAGCCTCTTCAGCCCCCCAAAGAGGGGTAGCGGTCCGAGATATGTGCGTCTGCCACATGGTCGTTTGCATATAAATTCACAATTTTACAACCTGGATTCCCCCACTAGTCAAGAGACCAGATTTGGCAAAGCCGTATTACATTCGGTTCATTCCTAAAAGGGATGCATGACATTATTACTCCCACCTCCAATTACATGCCACTGCTATGGGAGTCTATCAAAGACGTCTGAGGACACAATCCCTTCGAAGAACAAGTTACTTCTTACCTTGTAACTTTTTCGATGGGATGTTCCTCCGACGTATTCCTTATCGCCCCTCCCATCCATCCCTGAAGTAAATACTGCCTTGTGGTGGTTGCAGCTTACGCTCCTTCAAGGTCAATAACCAATTCAGGCATCACTTATCCTATGCTACAAAACGGAACTGAGCAACGGACGCCGCGCATGGCTATTTATGGGGCATGGTGACGTCGGCGCCGATACGGTGGCTGTCGAGGGACTTCGACTCGGCGGACGTCGACGCGCAGCGCCCTCTACAGAGAAACTTCCGAGGCCAGCAAGCTGGAGACGAATTATCAAAGATAAGGAATACGTCGGAGGAACATCCCATCGAAAGAACGTTACAAGGTAAGAAGTAACCTGTTCTTCTGCACACTGTACAGATGGGCATAAAATGTCCGGAAAGTATCTAAAATCTGCTCTGGGTCAGGCACCACCTGCCCCTTCTCGCGCATTGCATTTCCCTCGAAGAAAGGCCTTAAGCCTCCCAGTCGCCATAGTTTTCACTGACTCCAAGTTGTGCTTGAAATACGGCAACACCACATCCAGCACCTCACTACAAAAGACCATATCCATCAGCTCCTACACCTTAAACCGCCAGAAAGGGCCTGGCCACAGTCTCTGCCCAAATCAATTGTCCTCCGCTGCGGGAAGGGGTCCGACAGGGTTCAAGGAAGAAGTTCACATCATCCTCGTCATTGCCGGACCAGTACGAAACATAATCGATGTGGAATTGTTATGTAATGGACCGATTATTAATACGAATATTCCCAAGTATCAGGATGAAGCATCCTCCACACATCCATCATACCAATCGCCACCATGCCACTTAAGATTTGCCGAGCTGCTTGAGGGAGAGGTCTAGTAATTCCCATAGACCTATCCATGACCCCATTCAGAATTGTAGTGCAATCACCCACCCACACTATCTGTATCCATGTATTTATAACACTTCATAAGAAGTTTAAAAAAAGTTGGATTATCCGCATTCGCTCCATACACTTTCACATTTTGTAATAGAGGTGTTTACTACGATGCCTGACACAATAACAAACCGCCCCTCCGGGTCAGCACCTGGTCCAGTTGATAATCTAAGCGATTTATGGGTCAGGGTTAGAACCCCCACGGAAAATGTAGAGTAAAACGTAATATCTATTGCACCCACAGGACCTGGCCACAGCCTTGTTTGCAGCTCTTAACAAATGGTCTCTTGCAACAAGATAATTGTAGCCTTGTGCTGCTTGCAATAGGGCACCACTGGCCTGACCTTAAGTAGGTTATTATGCCCGCGGACATCCAACTATTAACAGTACAACTTACCATGGGAACTTGTTTAATCTACACACCCCTTCACATGACACCCACAACACTAGTTAGCAGTCTCCCACATATGCTGCTGCACAGAAGTGTACCATTCTCTGAAACGTGAACTGTTAACTTTTCTACACCAACCCCACATAAACCCCCTTTCCTGCCCCCTTCCACACTGCCCAGCCCCAACTTGCAGTGAAACACCCTCCCACAAACCCCCCCACCAATGCACCCCATAGCTCTGGCAAACACCCGAGGATGTCAGACACAATCAGCCCAACCTGTGGACAATTTCCCCCTCACCCCGATTTAGCCCCCCTAGCCCCCAACCTGGGAGGGGGCTAACCACTTCAAGAATCATGGCAAGTTAACTATTTTGCTAATGGACATTAGCGATAGCACATTCTTCAGCGGACCCAAAAAACCCAAGCCCTCAAAGAACTGCAGATGTTCACCAAATATTGCATGAGAAACAATTCAGCCCAAAACAATCCATGGTCCTCAGGCATTATCGGCCACAAACTCCATAGTCGTCGCCTTTTCCTCCACATCCAGATTCCATTGGCCCTGCAGCAGTGCTCCAAGAATTTCTGCACCTCTGGATCTTGTCATGGACCACTTCCAATTTGGAGGGGTAGAGCATTGCATATTGTAGACAGTGCTCCCTCAATGAGTGCTTGGCTGCCGCAAATGAAAGCTGGGCACGCTGAACTGAAGGAGTAAAGGTAGGATAAAATAAAACCCAGGCCTCCTTGTACTGAAGAGTGCCAAGCACGCCAGAGCACCACATCCCAGTCTCTAATTCAGTAGGCATGCACTAACTGGGCGTGGATTCTGGCCCGGTCTCAGCATGTGTCTCGACACCCGGTGGACCTGCTCCACCAGGAATTGGCATGAAAGCGGGGATCCTTCAAGACTTCTGGATAAAGCCCTTCAGGAAGACTTCCATATTTTGCAACAGTACAGACTCTGGAATCCCCACCACACAGATGTTCTGCTGGGTCTGCACCTCCAAATCCTAGTTCATTTCCCTAATGTCATTCTCGCTGTAATGTGCGCAGCGCCTCGTTCGTTGCCAATACTTGAATCCTCCAGTGTCCCAACTTGCTGGTCTGCCTCAGATATGTGACCGCTCTCCTTATCAATACGTTCCTGCTCTGTTCACTTTGTAAGCCATACCATCAAGCTTAGTATTGATGGCCGCAAAACCATTTATTTTGGCAAGCACTAACTCAAAGGCTGGAGTGGGGTCAACTCCACCAGAACTGTGTCCCGGACTATCAGAGAATCCCAGCTTTTCCTTTTCTACCGCTGCCCTAGGAGCAGCCATTCTAGCTGTGCTCACAGGCTGTCCTTATGCCCAAATTGCAGCCAGGCCTGTTTCTTGTTACCTGTAGTGTTGAAGGGGGGAGCAAATCGCAGCCAGGCGAGCGCATCCACCAGGGTCCCCTCCGGAGCTAGAGGGGCCAGGCAGAGGCACAAAACAGTCCAGTCCTAGGTCAGCACACAGGACCAGTGCCACCATTGCGCTCAGGCCAGTGAAGAAATCCACCCCACGAAGAGCAGCACTATATCCAGATATACTCTGGGGACTAGCAAAGCACAGGCCGGCTTGGATCCTTCTGCCAACACTCCCAGCACAACAGACTTAAGTTGGCAAACAGGAGCAGGGCAAAGGCACAGCACATTACGGCCCCTGGACGAGCACACTGGGCCAGCCCCACTTTTGCACCGAAGTCAACGAAAGATCCACACTGTAGAAGGCAGCGCTATGTCCAAATGGGCTCAGGCAACAGACTCCTCAGCCAGAGCCCCCAACCCCATGAACTTGAGCTGACAACCAGTGCACAGCTACCTCCTTAAAAAAAAAACCTACATGTCTGCCCCGCAGATCGCAATCTACAGCTCCCTGCAATGCCAGTATGCTGCAGCAACGGGCGTCTACCAGAGTGCAGCCAGTAGCCTCCAGACACAATAGGGCCCCCGCAACCAATATTAAAAGAATGGCCTCAGTCTGGCGGTTGAGGGCTGTGGGGGGTGGTGGGCTACCATCTCACAGGCCACCCTGCTGCCTCCAGCTGTAGTGGCTCCCTCACCGGCAACAGGCGTCAGCAGGTCTCGGTAGGGACTGTGGTGGCCAGCGCTCACCTTCCCGAGCACCTGCTCCTCCACCACACCCGGCACACACCTTCCTCCGACAGGGTGGGGGCTCGGATGTCCTGCCAATCGGCCACGGCGTCTCCACTCAGCAGGTTAGCAGGCCAGACTGACTGCCGCACACTCCTCACTCCCGGCCACATTTCCAGGCCAGAGCTATGCACCACGGGGCGCACAGTCCACTTGTCCCTGCCAGAAAAGGACTCCACGTGCTCTGGATCAGCAGCAAACCGAAGCATGGATTAGATCAGACGTGCAAACTGCATAAACTGCTTTTGGCCGCCTCTAGGCATCCTCGCCCAGAGCTCACCGGGAAGACGTCATCTTGGTTCGAGCACCCCATGGCATATATATTTTAAGGGGTCCTTTAGACGTGGGCACCTTATATTATTGAGTAGTCGCTGACAATCTGTGGACCCCATCTTGCTCCATTCTGCATTGTTAAAAGATGGAAGTATAGATACCATGCTCTGTTCCATCAATTGCTTGTCAAAGCTTTGTTCTATTTGTTCAGGATGTGATTTAGATTTTCTTCCCTTAAAATGTTTTGTTCAATAATCAATTTGAAACTGTCAGAAAATAAATTCCTTTTTTGTTTTTTTTTAAATAGGCAGAAGACTTCCAGCACCTACAAATATCCAGAAATGTGCAGCCGAGATGAAAGGCAACATGATGCCACAGATGAAGGTCCGAGAACTTCAGACTCTGACGAAGATCAGGGAGCCGCTGGTGCAAGCAAAAGCTAGGCAACGGTCGAGTCGGCCAAGGGGCAGACTTCTGGCGATACCGTCAAATGTTAAAGGACGGTCATTAGGGGAGAGGAGCAGAAAACTTTCAAATCAGGCAAAAGCCACAAAACGTGTGGAGACTGTATCATTCGCACAAGCTAAGAGGGACAAACATTTAGTGCAGAGGACAAGGAAACTTCCACCTCAGCCCTCAGAAAAGACACTTGTTCCACCTGTGCAGAAGACTCCTTGGAAGTGTGAGCAGGCAGAACCTTCTCAAGATCCCTTTCTAGCTGCAGTGTCTCCTGCTCCACTGTATTTGGATTCCAGTAATGATCACATTGCAATCCCTACAGAACAGTTACCCACTAATAAGAGAAGGGCAGACTCCAAAAGGTCAGATGTGGCTTCCGCCTCTCGTCGGAAACGGCAACTGAATGAGTCCACACCTTTCACCATCAAGGAGGTCACCCAGCCCATGGGTAGAGTACCAAGTTCCAGGAAACATTCAGCCAACCCTTCTTGGCGGGTCAATGTACAAGCATTTAACAAAAGCAAGGACCCTTCCATCTCCCCAGCAACGGATTTTATGCAGAAAACCGAATCTAATGAGCAGGGCCCTTGTGCCAGGAGGAAAAAAACACTGCCTCCTGAAGAAATATCGACAAAGCCTAGCAGAAGCAGTTCGAGGAAGAAAACAAAAGAGGCCAAAAGCCACAAAAATCCTCCTGTTGTGCTGAAGTTTTCATCCCAAACTAACCTGTTTCCACTTGTAAAGGCTTGCCATGTGTTATTGACCATGCCATTGCCTTGTATTAATATGGGAGGAAGTAGAATCAACATATCGCAGGTTAAAGACTTCAGGAATGGTAATGGTTGTTCCAGCGTATCTAAATTAACTGCGAGTGCTGAAAAAATCCAAAAATCTGAGATGTCTGTTACCAAGCAAAACACGGACCAAGACGATACAAAAACCTCTGAAATTAAGTTGAACCAGATGCAGAAACCACCAACAGACGTTTCCACCATACCAAAAAGTCCCCCACTCAAAGAGGAGGTAGCTCTTATGGAATCATCATCTCTGTTAGAAATGCCACAGAAAGCAGAGGAGCCAGCTATGTCACATGCTGGTCACCCTCTTTGTACAGAGCCACTAGAATCATTATCTGATGTGCCAGAGTCTGCTATTGAAACAAAGGCAGCAACCCTAGAAACAAGACTGTTACTGCGGAGGAGCAGCCGTGGTAATCATCCTCCACCCCCACAGAATGTATTGAATGCTTGCCAGCTGCAGGCAGAGCAGAAGGAAGCGCAGAAGAGGCCATTAGTATCCCAGACACCAGAGGAAATTCAGGCTGTGAAGGCCAACATCTTGAAGAAAATACGCAAGTTCATCATGCCTATAAGCTCCAGGTCCTCTCGTGTCATTAAGCCACCACGTAGGTTTATGGATGACGAAGTGTCCCCAGCAAAGAAGTCTTCTCCAAGGCAATCTCCTGAGAATACGTCTTTGCACCCCAAACAGTCAGGTAGATCATGTCCTTGGAGCCTGGAAGCAACTTTACCCTCTATCGAAGGAGACTATGATCCGAGGGAAGGGGATGTGGAAACAGAGCAATGCCCACAATCCTTGCCAATCTTTGATCAGTGTAGCACAAACCCAGATCAGGATGTGAATAAAGCAATTGCAGTGGGCGGTCATTACCAAGCAATGTCTACATCACAGAGTGGTTTGACACCTTCCTCGCCCATTTCTAATGACGCTCAGATTTTGACATCCTTGTGTCCTAATAATATGCATTGTTTCACACCCACATTATCCATTATGTCTGCCAATCAGGGATTGTCTTCTCCAACACGCAATTCTGATAACTCTCAAGGCTTGATGCCCATGTCACCAAAGCCTGATGATACCCAATGTTCGAAACCAGAGTCCCCCATATTTGATAACCTACAAAGGCTGACATTCGTCTGTTCTAATGCTTCGAATGGACAGAGTTTGACACCCACGTTAATTATTAGAAATGAACAGAGCTCCATGCCTATATTAACAATGTCTGGCAATGCACATGGCTTGTCACATGTTTCACCTAGTATTGATTACATGCAGGACTCAGCCCCTGGGCTGCCCAGTACAGAACATGGGCAGCGCTCCGCCATTCAGCTGCCGGGTACGGATGATGTGCAAAGCTCTGACTATGGGCTTCCTACTTCCAATGATGCACAGGCCCTAGCCCCTGGGCCACTTGGTAAAGATGGTGTGCAGGCCATGGCCCCTGGATCGACTGTTAACGATGATCCTCATGGCTCTGCCCTTGGCCCCTCCGATACCGAAGCGGTGCAGGGCTCTGCCCTTGGCCCCTCCGATACCGAAGCTGTGCAGGGCTCTGCCCTTGGCCCCTCCGATACCGAAGCTGTGCAGGGCTCTGCCCTTGGCCCCTCCGATACCGAAGCTGTGCAGGGCTCTGCCCTTGGCCCCTCCTGTACCGAAGCTGTGCAGGGCTCTGTCCCTAAACCCACCTGTACCGAAGCTGTGCAGGGCTCTGTCCCTAAACCCACCTGTACTGAAGCTGTGCAGGGCTTGGCCCATGGGCTTCCCGGTATTGAGAACAAAGAGGATTTCACACTTGTTCCACCCTATGATAAGCAGGGCTTCACACCTCATTCACCCTGCTTTGTTGAACAAGTCATTCCAACGGCATCACCAAATTCAGATGGTAAACCGGGTTTGCCACCTGTAACATCCAGCTCTGATAACACATGGGAACTTTCAGAATCATCCAGCTTTATTAATAAACAAGAATTAAAACTAGATTTGCCCATTGATAATACTGGACCTGCAATGACACCTGTATCGGAGGCCTTGACTACTTCGTCTTCCACTTGTGTGGAGACCCATGAAACATCACTCTGTTCAGATGGAATATCTGGTTTGACACTTGGGACATCAATTTCTGATAAAACACATGGCTTGCTGGTTTCGTCCTCTATTGATGGCACACCAAATCTGAAACTGGCTCCATCCATTCATGACTCGCAGGCCTCTACATCATTGCTGTCTGCTGCTAACACACATATGTTGACACCTTCATCACCCTGTTTGGATAATGAAGACTTCACATTTACATCAGCCATCCTTGATAGCACACTGGACTCGACACCCATGTCACCCACTTCTAAGGCTACACAGGGTTTAGCATCATTGCTGCACAGTTCTGATAAGGTGCAAAGTTTGTTGCACTCATTCAGTTCTGATAATACCCCGGTTGTGGTGCATGAATCACAAAGTACCAATATCACACATGCTTTGTCTCCAGCATTGCCAGACTCTGATTGTAATTTGATTGTTGCGCCAGGGTCACCAAGATTGCATTCCCCACAGGGATTGCCGCCTCCATCCCTGACACCAGAGAAAGCCGATGCAATGTCGCTGTGCATGTCTGAAACCATGCAGGGTTCTGCACCTCAATCACCAACATCAGATCAGTTCCTGCCTACTTTGTCACCAAGGCCGCATAATGCACAGATACCATCCCCACCCTTGTCTTCCCCATCTGCAGCACTACCAGAGAGACGGAAAACCATTCTGAGGCAGCCAACATTCTGCTGGAAGTCTCTCAGTAGCTCTAACTCAGAGCTTTGCCCTCCTGCCACACAGGCCAAAGAGAACAGCCCACCAAAAACCCTTTTCAAGTTTCCAGCGGTTTCATCAGAAGAAGCATATTTTCTGCCCTCCCCGGTTTCTTTGCCGTTCTCACAGCCAGCAATGAGCCAACCTGCAGTAGCAAGACCATCAGCACCACTGATGACACAGTCTGTGGTGGCACTGCCCTCTGTCCCATTGCCTATCCAACCCGTGGTGGTTTCTCCCTCTTTGCCACTCATGGCAGAGATACCAGTGGCACTTCCCACAGTGCCACATTCGTCCACGCTGAAGCAAGACACTGTGGCAACTATTGTGGCACAGCCCCCAACATTGAGGGCTACAATGAAGCAGCCCCCAGTGGTTGTGCCTTCTCAGCCCATGTGTGCATCGCTGCCCTTGGGGAAGGGGGACACTTGCAAAAGAACACCGCTTCTCAGAGCTCCTCAATTCACTCCAAGTGAAGCCCATTTGAAGATATATGAATCAGTCTCTGTCCCTCCAAATAAGGGTGAAAACTCACCTTCTCATGATTCTAAAATTGCATTTGCTGTACGGCAGCACAAAATGGAGTCTAGATCTGTCCTGTATCCCGAGGTTGTGGAGCCAGAGCACAAGAAGGATTCTAATGTACTTACTGGACCGGATTCCTTGACCCAGACTCTTGGAAAACCATCACCTATCACTTCAGATTTACTTGTCAACCTAAGTAGCAAGCCACATCCTGTGGCAAGAACTAACCACCTATCCTTGCCTCGGTTTGCTGAAACTGCAGTGAAAGTGGAAATGTGTGATAAAGCAAAGGTCTACTCAGGGCAAGGTCTGATTAAGATACAAGCTGTGGACTGCCCAGGTGTGATACGGAAGGTAGCTATCAGACGTGGTAGCTTACCTTCAGCTGGCTCTGTACCATTCAAGCCCATGTATGCTGGGGATAATTCCACTCCTATTTCAGAAGTCGAGAGTTCAGATGATGATGATGATGAGGATGATGCACTGAGCCCTGAGTGCAAGGAGGAAGAGGAGAGTGAGGAAGAAGCCGATCTAGCAGTACCACTCTCCAGTATGGATGAAAAGATGATGAAACTTCTGAAAACTGCTAAAGTTCAACTCTCCAAAATTGATAAATACAATTTACGGAAACTGGCTTCTCCGGTGAGCGCTGATTTGTGGCTGCCTACTTTTCCAATCTTCTCTATCCTTACCTTCTTTTACTAAAACTTTTATCTAAGGCGTTAGTCTCTCTTCCTTTCCTGTGACCCTCGATCCCTTTAACCAGAGCAAGTGTTTGAGAGCTCTTCTGTCTACTTTTTTCTAATCTATGTAATTTATTTGTCCCCTGTATACCTTGTCCTGACTGAGGATTTCCACCTGCTCCCTTCCCCTCTTAATCAGTTTATCGTGAAGAAGTCTGTGCCATGCATATCCCTCCTCTTGGCCAGTGTTTTCAGTGCTGCAATGACCTTGCCCTTTATACTTGACATGGGCCTTGCTCTGAATAAGTTTGGAAATATGTGGGTCGATAATTTTCCAGTCTAAGGTGGTCACTGAAATACCTCTATTGGTCATTTCGCATTACTGTCTTGTATAGCTTGTTTTTGTGCTCGCTGTGTTGGGTGTCTGGCCCTCCACATCGGTGGGCCTGAGATTGGTCACCCTTGCTATAGTTGTCAACTTTTACTGTGGTGCCCATTTTGTTTCTGTAGTGCGCATTTAGTGGAAAGTAAGATGTGATTTGGTTTGGTACTGTTGCTTTAAATTACTTTTGTTGGTATGCAATGGGATCTCAAATCCTTTTGTTGTAGGTATGCGCTGGTGTTTGTGACTAAACCAAAAAAGATTTTTATATAATATGCAACTAATCTAGACAAAAAATGGTTTACACTTCAGTCATTCAAAACACTTAAATATTCGGTAATCTTGTAAACTCATGAAAATAACATGATTGAATTACGTTGGATTTAAACAGTTAACAGAGTTTACACATTGTATTTGGTTGTAAGACAAGTATGCACCCTGTCGCGATAACTGCAAAATACTATGACAAAGCAAACTAGGTTTGATTGTACTCCTAATGATTTGGTGCTACTTCTTCAACCGTGCAATTTGTATTACAAAATCTAATTCTAAATGTTTTTTCTTGATAGTTTTATTATTGATAGTGTTGCAAAGATTATATTGGTGTTCCTTTTACTTTGACAGGTTAGTGGCAAGTTTAGTATTTTTGAATGTGCTTTTAAACGGTGTTTAAATCAAATTTTATTCTGAAATACATTACTTTCATGAGTTTGAAGTGTATTCCCCAATAGTGATTTAATTAAAGTAGCTTCTTTTTTCTGGTTTTATGCACATCCTAAAACAAAGGCATTTTCTGTAGTTCCTTTGAGTCTGAGTTATTGGGACCCCAATATTCTTTGATAGGTTTGGAATGTATAGCCACATCACACTGTGCTGGTAGATTTAGCATTCTTTTGTTCGTAGTCCTCTTTTTTGAGCTGTTTCCAGCTTTTGCCTCTTTTCCGCTATTTGTTTTGAACATGCAAGGATTGCAGTTGGATTTTTTCTTACCAGGGCTTGAGTTCCATGTTCTGTGGTTGCTATTTGTTTCCTTACAGGCGTCTTCTCCAGCTCTCCTGAAGAGGACATTTTTGGATTCGGAAGGTAACTGTAAAAGGAAGTCTGTTGTAGAGTCTATCAAGGCTGGGAAGAAGACTAGGAGCCAGGTAACTTTGAGGATAATTAACACTTTTTGTGTGGTCTGAAGAGCAGAAAAGGAATGTTCACTGGATGCTAGAGGGCATACTCAGAACTTGCTTTCCTTCAAAAGCAGGGTGGTAGATTGCTCTTGGCCTATGACTTTGATTACCCGGGTGCTTTGCTCATTTTGGGGAAGTGTTCTTGTCTAGCCCGGAATTAACTTCAGTGTTTCATGTCAGGGCCAAAAGTGTTAACAATTATTAATGACAGAGCCCCATCCACCAATACATTAGACATTTTTGGGGAATCTGGAGGAGGCAAATTTGAGTTTTCCTACCGCCTGGTATCTTTCAGTACAATTGGCACCTTGAAGTGCACTCTGGTAATGGAGGAGACATTGGGTTTGGGTGCTTTTGGACACATCAGTAGGGGTTCTTTTAGACTTGAAGAACCATTCTTGATTATGCAGTTCCACGTGCTTTGTAAACCTTTATGCTATAGTTTAGGTGTTGCTAGCAATCTACAGTAGTGTTAGGCGGAAATGGTCTCCCACCTTTGTTGGTGAATATGATCAACCTCTAGGAGGGTGGTATGATAAAGCTATTTCCCTGAAAGGTAAATTGACTAACTATTCTGTTTTCCAACTTTCTGTGCCGGGCAATATTACTCCTTATTCATTCTCCTTACCAGGCATTCGTCATTGGTATAGTACCTTCTAATATATTCTTTATATAGGCCTTCCTGTGAGGTCTTGTAAATCAAATACATTTAACTCCTACAAAACACTTCACAGTAAGACTCACCAAGAGGTTTGAGGAAGTAAGACCTTTGAGGAACCAGGAACACACAGAAGACTCGTAGTGATGGGTGTCCACCTTTATTAACTGATAAAGGGAGGTTAGAAAATGCCTCACTGTCCCTGACCTAGGAGGTATTTTCCTACCTAAACCTGAACTAAGGGTCTGTCCTGTGTCAAGATGTCCAAAGGGCTCACTGGCTGGACCTCTCGTGGCAGCAAACCTACAGAAGTGCCCTGATGTTCTGCCTCCACTTCACAGGCGCACTGGCTTCGTCTGGCAGCTTACACAATCTTCGAGGCTCCTGCTTTGCTCCTGAGCCCTTCGTATTCAGTCCGCGTTGGTACTGCTTTTTGGTTCCTGCGGCCGCCACGAAGGGTCCTTCTCTTTCTGCTGTGACCCCATCACTGCGAACCAGCTGCTGCAGTGTTTCCCGGTCGCTGTCTCCCTGGGCCTCCTTGCTCCATGGTCCTCTCTGTGACTGGCTTCTCAGCCGACACTGAGATAATGAAACCTCCTCCGAACCTCCTGGAGTCCCAGCCCAAGCTGGAAAGTCTTTGCTAGGGTCTTCTGGCATCTTTGCTTGCCTGTCCCGACAGCTCGGCTTCCCCGGAAGTGACTATCCATTTGAATCTCCCAGTAACTTTCAACTGTTCCATCTTTAAACGCCCGCTTAAGGGAATGGAGTTGCTTGCTGCCAATCTGCTACCTCCAAGCACTAGCCGGCTCCTTCTGGTTCTGTTGTGTATTCTGCATTACTCTGCTCCTCTTCCTCATCTCAGTCTTTATCATTCTGTTAGTCACAGAATATTGAGAGTTACTGTAGCAGGCTTTACGGATTGTTGAAGGGGATGATCACAGTATGAGGAATGGAAAGGATACCCCTAAAACTGAAAGGATACCCTGTATCATCTGATGATGCTGGGCCCTCCCCTTGTGTGATCCTCCCTCAAATAGCCACCCCCAGGGTCAGGATCAGGTAGCGGCTGACATCAGATTGATCACAGAACATAAATCTAGCTTTTGCCTGTCTTTTCACTGGTAATCCAGGTCAATTTAATGATTAAGATTAGTACATGCCTCTTAAAGCCTGTACCCTTTAATGGGCAAAGTCCTAATTATTTAGAATTAGTTTATTCTCTCAGCCCTTTGTCCAGGATATTTTATGTCCCATCCCTAAAGCTAGTCACACTTTTTCCCCGAAAGTATTTCTTGGCTTACAGCATGGTAGTAACTGTTGTTAATCAGTTAAGTTAAACTTTTGTATGTGGAACAGGATGGCCACGAAATACAGTAACTTTTTATTACAGTTGACTAAATCTATGCTCAGGTCGCGTTTATAATGGAAACATCCTATTTTGTATAATCTAAGTGGATGACATTGGGAGCTTCAGATTCAAAGCTGTTGGTGCAGCAAGGGGTACTGGTGGAAAAGCACAAGTTGCCATGCCCCTCCCAAGCGATCTCCAGAGTGTCCCAGAGGGAACCCTCTCCCTGAACGCTAATTCTGTGCAGTTACTGTTCAGGTTCATGGCCACGAGGTCCACTTGGGGGGGGGTGGGGGGTTTGGGGGCGAGGGGAAGCCCCATCTGCGGAAAAGCTCCTTCCCCACTAAGGGGTGGAGCTACTGCTTGTGGTCGGCCTCTGTGTGGCGACTCAGTTGGAATCGTTGGTGTTGCATAACAAGCTCATAATTGGGCTGCTGGAGCTGATGGTGGACAGTTTCTAATGGTAATTAGCACATGGAAATTGTTGTTCACCTCCTTTCATCCAATGAGAATGTTAAGAGCGCATTGAACTACTTGTATTGGCTGAATTCTGAACATTCACTTCAAAAGCAGAAGGCTAAACCACAGTGCAATTTCCAGCTAAAGCTTCTTGCAACAAGACACTGTTTTCCTTTTTTTTTGTGTATTTGTTCTACAAAACAAACCTATTCACACATATTAAAAAAACTATAACCTTGACCTATTTATTCAAAAGGACCAGATAAGCAATAAATCTCACATTACAGTATCAAAAATGTTTCGAAACCTACATAGAATTAATATCAATGAAACACTCCTAAAAGCAGCCTATTCCACACTTTCACCAGCATCCTCCTAATGTATGTAAATTTGTTAAAATAAGTGAACCCAAGTTGATCAAAGTAAGAACAATACATTAGAAGATGCTTTAAAGATCTGAATCCTACCGATCAAGTTCTCTAAGATCTAGGAATCCCCAACCTAGGTCCTAGACAATCTAGTCTGTAGATGATTGAACTTAACTTTAATGTGGTGTGACGAGTCCCAGCATACCATCACTGCTTTCAGGGTGGGGGTCAGGGGGGCGGCCTCCCCTTCCCATGAGGCCAGGGAGGAGAGGCCACTACAGTGGGTGGATCTCATGGGAGGGTAAAATCCCCTTTGGGACCAGTGACAGCCATCTCTGAAGAACGCTGTATCCCTACTACACCTCCCCCCATGTCTCTGTCACCTCCCCCCTCTCCACCCATAGCCGACTATGCCATGTATTTCTGTAGTAAAACAAAAGTAGAGAGTACTGCGATGAGGAAGATCTCTAGTGAGTTACATCATAACTCGCTCCATACTGGGACGAGGAGGCGGTGCCGCTGAGCAGTACAGAATACTTACCAGAACCACTTTGTCCATTCTAGTGGGTGGTTCGACATCCGATTGGAAGAAGCAGAGTTAAAAGTAAAGGACCTGACAAAGGGTCAGGCCTGCCCTCTAGAAACCACGAGACTGAGTGCGCTCAGGGAAGGAGAGGCAGAACGCATAGCTGAGCAAGGTGGTCGTTGTCCAGCTGGTCCGCTGGTTATTATCCAATACATAAGAGTAAAACAGTTCACTTTCTATGAAGGCCTATTTGGGTAGTGTGACAACCCAGATAGATCTGGATGAAGGTCGGACCTAGGGGAGTCAACCCCTTTGGGAGGAGCCCTGTAGGGGACCAACAGGGAGTTGCCGCAACGTGCTGCCTCAATGGACTGGATACAGATACATCGACCGGAGGTTGGGAAGGCTCCACATTCGGGCACAGAAGAGATGCCTGATGGGGAGCGACCACAGTCTGGAGCCACAGATAGGAGAGCTGAAGCGATGTCTACTTCCACAGATGGAGAGGGACTATCTGATGCACAGCAGCTGCATCCCATACCGGTCCTCAGGAAAAGGACAGAGGACTGGTGGCCACGGGAAAACCCAGAAGGGTCACATCTCTCCAAACTGGATGGGACGATAACAGTACCACAGCAACTGTGCAACCAATAACTCTCGTAAATAACCTAAAAGGACGTGATTGGGTGACTAAACTGGGAAACATCAAGAAACCCACATAGGGGACACATTCACTCTCGCCTAGTATCCGATACAGCAGAACCATACGGTTGGCCAGAAAAGGGGGATGATAATCAGCCCTTTTCAACACTCAGAGGTTGGGAACTCTATTAGATCTCGAGCCAATTGGGGGAATAGGAGATTTAAAGGGACCTTATCTGAACACTGAGGGTTGTTCATTCTCTCCAAAGCCTGCAGCTGAGGAGGTTGTGTGAGACTAACAGCATTTTACATGGGCATGTTAAGAAGAGAAAGATAACAAAGGACTCACACGTAAATGGGATGAAGGCAAGTGAAGTTTAGCAGTGTTTGGAAATTAAGTTAATTGTTTGATAAGAATCTAAATAAAAGGAAAATATTAGAAAACTGATGCCTATCGTGATTGTCTTACATCTCACAGGTAGGATCAAACTCCCCTTATTCTAAAAAAAAAGACCCTTACCTCTACCTGTTTTCACAGCTTAGCCTGCTGCATCATAAAAGAAATCCCTCATCTGGCACCTTCCCAGTGGTTTTCAAAACCCCTTTCGTCAAATTGCTATTAAAAAACAAAAAAACAGCCTCAACCTACTCTTCCTGTCAAGCTACCGCCCAATCTCCAACACCTGCTTCATTACTAAACTAATTGACCACGGGCCATATAAGCAACTTTGCCTCTTCACAGAAGCCAATAGACACCTTGACCCAGCCCAATCAGGGTTCCGGGCCATCTGTGGAACAGAATGCTTGCTGGTGTCTCTGGGAAGACCTAAAAAGAACCGCCCTTTCAGAATGGTATTGCTCTCGTTCTCCTGGATCTATCCGTGGCCTTTCATACCATCGACCAGACAATACTTGGGAACAGGCTCCTCATCCTTGACATCAAACACAGCTAGTAGACTGGAATGGGCTCCCACCTTGCGTTAGAGGACTCGGGAATAATTTTCAATTTAGAAAGGTGTTGAAAACTTTCCTTTTCTATGGTCCCTGTCGGGGCCAGTATTTCTTATTTTCCTCACGCAAAGATGCCTTTGGGCGGAAGTGCGCGTTACGAGTTTGCATAGCATAACATCAAAGACTCTGCTCATAATTGGATCACCTCAATTTCCAAACCCTTGCAAATCTCCTCCGTCCTTTCTCCTCTGCGCCTCACAAAATGGTTGCCAAAAGGAGCCTCCCTTTCACCGCTCCTCTTCAACTTCTACCTAAACCCACTGCCAGCTCTCATCCGCTCACACGACCTTACCTGCTACTACGCAGATGACACCCAGATCATTTTCAAAATCCCCATAACACCAGCCTCCCCATGTCCCAACCTCGTCTCGTGCCTCTCCGATATCGACCTATGGATGACTACCTACCACCTAATCCTCATCCTGGGCAAATCTGAAATCCTAATATGTGGCAAACTGCTCTGATCCTCTAACCTTTACCATGGCCAATTGCCCTGGGAACCCCACATGCTGCCTCCACCTCTGTTAAATCCTGGATGCACAGAACCTGCCACTTCTACTTACGCTTCCTAAAATTAATCTTTCCCTACCTTTCCTATCCCTAAAGTCTCTGCAATACTGGTCATCAACATCTCCTGCCTAGACTACACGAACTCCTATCTTGTTCTGGCACGCCAGCTCAAAACTTCAAATCCAAAGCGCAGCAGCCAGCCCTCTCCGATCCGCCTTGCCCAGAGAACACCTCACCCTATCTCTCAGAATATTGTCCTGGCTTCCTGTTAGCCAAAGGGCAACCTTCAAAGCCATGCGAATCACACACCGAGGCCTGCATCATACAGGACTCTAATTCCCTCAGAACAAAATCGTCCTCTACGAACCGCCGATCAGATTCAGCTCTCCTCGCTTATTCCTCTTACTACGCCACCAGCCTTGGCGGCTTGGCTTTCTCTATCCTAGCTCCCACCATCTGGAACACTCTACCTCTGCACATTGACCACACCCAAAGTACTCAACCTGGATATTTGCTGCATTTTCCTGAACCCCTCCCCCCCAAAAAGAAACCTCTCCTTCCAAACTTAAGCACTCAGCACCATGCGGCGTCAGCTGCATTTGCAGCGACCCTGGCGGCGCTGGATGCTTCTGCGCGGCCCGGACCACACACTCTATCATACCCAAATCATGACACTGGTTCCCCACAAGTACCACTAGCTGAATCACAGCCCTTCTAATATGAAATGTCACAGGATTGCTGAGTCCCTGCACCAGGCATGTATGGGAAAACCGGCGAATCGCTCAGTGGTTGCGATTGAATCACCACCATTGCAATCGGACAGATGGATGCAATTTCGTCCAGTCTATCTCAAACTACTGCCAAAAGCAATGGTCATATCCATGCTAGTGATTTAACTAGGCGCAGCATTTGGACGTTCAGCATGGACGTTGAGGTAAGTGAAGATTGCACTATTTTGGATCGTGCACTGTCTCTTCTGAAAGCTGACTTTCAATTTTTATTTGGTAACCATTCTGTTCAATTCCTTCAAAAATAATGATGCAAACACCTTACTTGGTGCATCTAAGATGGCTATAGGTCTGTAATTGGAAGGGACTGGCCTGGGCCCTTTTTGTAAATCGGTATAATAGACCAGTTGCTTCTCAGCAATCTGTTTACAGACCATGAAGTAAGAATGCCCATAAAACAGGGTCATACTTTAGGGATATGGAGGCCGATTTATCCTGACCCGAGGCTTTGAAAGGAATCATTTTAAGGATTTGATTATACACATTAGAAATAGAAAATACAGCTGTCCAGTCTTTTGATGCACCTGGTAATGTAAGAGCGGAACTAGATACTGGGGGCCGTCTAGCAGTTAATCTGCTAATCACACCTACCATCGTAAGAATATAGCCGAACCACCCACCGGTAATCTATCCAGCAGAACTAACAACTCGAGCACTGATGGCACTTACAAACTTGATCATTGCCCTGCAATTATGCACTACACTATAAAAGAAGGAAATTGCTTTGCTTGCTAATCCTACATACCTGGAAATCCCTTATAAAGCAAGTAACGTGCTAGCACTTATTCTTAGCTAACCCGACTTTGAGAATGTCCTAATATCCATCAGGGATTCTAGCTGGCAATTTTTCCTGACCGAGGATGTCACCAGCACCTATGCAATAACTTGGGACACATCTGCCAGCCACCACCCAGCAGTTTTCGCCAAGAAACAAGGAGCTACTACGCCCTGGAAGCTGAACAGGAACAAAGTTCCCCTCAAACACACTCAAACACACCACTATGCTTACTCTTGCATCTACACCAACAGACCATAGATTAATTGGGCCTAGCTGCACACATACTGACACACCTCCACGTTTGCCTCAGTCTTTAGAACGCAGCCATTTCCTTCGAATTGTCGGCCTAGCTGCCCACATGACTTCACACTCAAGCAACTGGCGCTGCCATAATGCAGATGGCATAGTCAATTTGTCTTGCTGCACACATTCTATTGACCTTGCGCAAACATTGCATCACACCTAGCTCTTCTATGCAGCTACACACCACCGATTGCACTCTGGCTGCACACATGCTGAGTGCATACGAAGAGAAGACAAGGATCCAAAAGTGGGAACCCTCCCGTCCCTTGCACACTCGGATTCACCAGAAAGGTGTTCACAATATTCGAGAGAAAGCAAGGTATCTCAAAATATTATATAAAGTTTGGCAAAGTATTAATTTCATACAGTAGTTTAAGGAATATTACGTGGACCCAATCTATGTAAAAAAACGGGTTAATTTTAATCACAAGGTAAACAAATATAACTATAAGCAAAAAGCGGGTCTCAAGTTCAATACAAGTGACTTTACACGTTTCAAGGGAGATCCCCCTTCATCAGAAGCTTTTGTTGAACTGTTGGTTGATAATAATGAAGGATAGAAAAAGAAGATAAACTTTACGTTACACAGTGACAAGAACACATTGGCACAAATATTGGATTGCAAATTGCTTTTCATATATCAAAAGATGAACGGGATGAGGTGTACGGTGTTATATTCAATTGGATTCCTATGCAGAGACAAACTTTCAGTCACATGCAAAGGTAGGGTACCATCCTCTTCTATATTGGTACTAACACTTCATTAATGGTATACATGTCATGGTACAGAAACTGTCAGTAAATCTCATCTATGAGAGTCCTCGTTGCAAAACCTTATGTGCTTAACAGTAGCCAGGTGATAAGGAGTATGTCTAGACGTTTAATACAGTGATGATTAGATTATCCATTGACATTGATAACAGAAAAATACACTTCGAGGGGATTGGGTCCTCCGATGTATTCCATATCTATGACATGTAATCACCGCAGCTGTGCTGCGGTGATTACATGTCATAGATATGAAATACGTCGTCGGACCATCCCATCGAAAGAACGTTACCAGGTAAGAGTAACTTGTTCGTCTATATTGTTCACAGCAACAGAAACTAATTTTTAGGGCCAAGTACACAAGAAATCTATTGAGAGGGTAAAGACCTGGCGCAGACAGTAACTCACCTATGATTGCTAATCCTCCTCGTGATTGTGACTGTCAAAAACCGGTTAATTTCCAGTAAAATGCGTAGGGTTACAAAAGGTTCATTGCTTCCAAGTCATGTAGCTTAATCTATGCGATCTATCATGAAAAGACAAAAGCGAAAAAGATCTATTACTTGGATATGAGGTAGCTCAGGTCTACCTACAGGGTTTGTGCGGAGAAGGGTGATTTACTAGAAGGGAACTCACCTATACTAAGTCTCCAGCGGTCACACTAACAGTCCTGAAATGCGGCTGTTCCAACTAGTGGTTCCTGGTATCCTATAAGAGATTAACCGTGGCTCAATCGCTCTTGAGTACCTATAGGAAAAAGGAGCGAGGTGTAACTTAGCAGAGTAAAGTCCTGATAGTTAATGGTCAGAACTAATTACCAGTTTGACCTAGACTTCAATAAAAAGAATATGAAAATAAAAATTACCTCCTCGATATGGGGGAATCTGTAAAAGGGATCAGTGTTCAGTGGAGGAACTTCTGTCAACACATGAAGGGGGAATCGACATGTGCAGCGCGTTGCTACAACAACTACCGATTATATTTTCGGTATCTGGTGTGGAACCAGAATAGAACTGGACTTGTTCTTCTGTTACCTCAACACAGTACATGACAAAATTAAATTCCCAATGGAAATAGCTTAACCTTCCCTACACTTTCTGGATGTAGAACTAATGATCAGAGAAGGCAGGATTGCTACCACGGTTTACCACAAACCCTCTGACACGAATAATCGTCTCCATTTTACAAGCTTTCACCAAAGACCCATGCTGAAAAATCTGCCCTACAGTCAGATGTTACGTTTAAAAAGGATTATCTCGGATCCAGCGGGTTTATACTTGGAATGTTCAAAGCTGATAGATCGATTTGAAGCAAGAGGATACCCTGAAGAGACATTGGAGACAGCGATGGATAGAACCACTACCCTAAGTAGAAAAATTCTTCATAACAACCAAACTCTATTTAAATTATTTCCAAGAGCCCCGATGATGGCCTTCAAAAGAGGGCATAACCTGAGAGATAGATTGGTTAAAGCTGAAAGACCTGCTAAAGACAAGCAACTTTTGCTACAAACAAAAAAGAAAGGAACATTCCCTTGCCTAAATTGCAAATATTGCAATAATGTAACAAAGGGTGATACTATCTTGCACCCCCACACTGGGAAGAAGATTAAAATCCGATTTTGCCACCTGTCTTTCAGCAGGTGTGCTATACTCCATTAAATACCCCTGTGGCAAACTGTATATTGGACGAACAACTAGACCTGTAAAAGACAGGTGGACTGAGCACAAGTCCACAATCAGATGCAAGAACATGAGATCACCTATAGTGCGCCATATTCTTGAACATACAATTGCACAAATGAAATTTCAGGTCACAGAGGATGTGAAAAGACCACAAAGAGGTGGTGATTATCTCTCCCTCCTATCTAAGGGAAACATTTTGGATTGAACTGGATACTCGGTAAAACAAGCTTGTTGAGCTAGGAAAGTCCTCTTTTTTTAGGGGGCTGTGTGGCTGAGGACCAAATGTAAGAGTATATAACAAGAATGCCACTGAATACAGCTACCCGCCTCTACACATGCTGGGTGTACCTGGTTGCACTAAGTGTTGACAGTCCTATTGGTCAAAATGATCCAAATAAGACCAAGACAAAAGTAGAGATCAACATATTTTAATTAATCCGTAGAAAAAACTAACATGTTAAAAAAAAAACGTAATGCATTCTGTCTACAAAACATAAAAACAATTAGTAAAAAACACAATTTTTCTAGTCGAAAAAACTACAACCGTCATTTTTTAAAACAGTTGAGTGAGGTGAGTATAGGTGTAATATTGACATTGCATATATCCTCAGTTTATATTTTATTGGTCCTTGGCTCTGTCGACACAGAGAAATGTGTTTCTGGGTGTCAGCTGATGTAGTTTGAAAAAGGAAACATTCTCTGGCTGGCTTAGTCTGTCATGAGACATGTGCTGAACCCGTCTTCAGCACAATAAGTTTTTAGGGACACAGATGCATAATGATGCAGCTAAAAACCAAAAAAACACAAAGTGTTAATGGCACCTTTAAAAACTAAAGAAGGGATCTCTATAGATGTGCACGTACAACCATTGGTACTAACCTGGCAATTACTTTGTGGCAGTGTAAGGCATCGAAGATGGTGGCTGTGTAGACCAAATTCGATAACATCAACTGTGCAAACTTACAGTTTGAAAAAGGGCTAAAAATAAAAACAAATTTTTGTTTTTAGCTGTTGATATTTTCCGAACCACTTTTATAGGTGTTAAATTGTGATTGCGCAAGCGAAACTATGCGCTTGGTGACTTTAAACATTCCATTTTTATAAAAGTATGCCAAAATTTGACAAACGATGATTATTACCTTTAAACCCATTCGAACACGAGCCCTGTGCGTGAACGATGATCAACACGGAATGCAGTAAAGTGAATCGGTGTTCGTCTTGTTGATGTTACTGGTAGGAAGCCAAAGTACGCTGTCCGAGGAACCCAGACTGGAGGGGGTGCCTTTCATTTAATTGACAAAGTTCTCAGATGGAACGTTGTGTGACTATTTTCCAAAAAGAGAAAAGCACATAGAGTGCTAGTGAGTGACTATACCCACAGGGTTAATTGACCGAAGGCAGCATAACTTTTATATCTGCTTAGCTGTTCTTGACCCGGCGTATACTGCCAGCAAGGTGCAGACTGTTACAATGCCGCGCGCTGAATGAAAACGCTGAAGGCTGCGGATCGGGTGGGTCTGTATTTGAAAACCGTGAATGAAAACGCTGAAGGCTGCGGATCGGGTGGGTCTGTATTTGAAAACCGACTACTAGACCATGCGCGTGCTTGTTGAGTGCGAAAAATCGGATGCCATCTTGGATGAAAAAATGGCCGATCTCAGTAATGAGATTCGTAATAAAAGTAAAGAGAAAGGGCAGGTTTTTTGGTAACAAATTGGCCCAATCACTGCAATCCGCCACATCATTCTTCTGTGGTACTATTAATATTCATTAATGGATTCGAAACGGTGTTAAAAGACAGCATTGAATAGTCTTTACAAATTACCGTAGCGAAGGGACCAAATTGGGTACTTTTACAGGGAGAGCTTGAACAGTCTAAATGTAGAAAAGGGGGATTTGTTAACTTGCACATAGCCACATTTACAGAAGTGGGCTGTGTGGTGAAATGAACTCAATGATATAATATATCTCAAACTGATGTGTGTTGGAAAACAGCTGATGTAAAGGCAAAGTGGTGAGTCATTTTCGAAGAAACAGACTCCATTCTATTCCGATGTTAAGGCCGGATTGGACTGTATTTAGATTATAGATCCACTTTTGTTCGAGCTGTCTTAATTTTCGGTCTGTCACCGCCACGTGGATGTGGTCGTACTGTTTGCAGTATAACCCACTGAATGTCTTTCACCGTATGTTTAGCTTTCACAAAATGGGCCACTAATGGTTTTTCGGGCACTGCGTTTTTTACGCATGAACGATTTTCGCATGTTCTTGGTTTTATAGGTCTCTTTGTTTTGCCGATGTAGATAAGGCCACAAGGGCAAGTGATGGCATAGATAGCCCAAGGGGTGTTACAATTTGTGAATTTTTTGAGATACCAAGTGAAGCAATTGAGGTTGACACTTTTGAGGTTGTCTGTTAGTTCACATACTGAACAATTGCCGCATTTAAAGTGCCCAGCTATTGGCGATGAATGCCATAATGTGGTTTGTGACAAAGTCGGAGTTGTCTTTGGGCTCTTGTATGTATGGACAAGTTTGTCACGTAAATTGGGCATACGTTTAAAGGCAAAACGTGGTTTCTGTACAAAGAAATCTTCAGTTTGAATAAGAGACCAGTTTTTTAGAATGCAACGGCGCAAGTCGTTGCTGATGGGCGAGAAAGTTGAGACGCAAGTGATTTTGTCTTCTTGTGTCTTTTCTTATTTTTCCAGACATCGAGATCTGTCCGTGTTTCGTGCCCTTTTCATAGATCGTCTAATGATGTATGAGGGGTATCCCCGTTCTTTTAGTCTAAGGGATAGATTGTGACTACGACTATCAAAGTCTTCTTTAGTCGAGCAATTACGCCTTATTCGTAAAAATTGGCCGAAAGGGAGATTTTCCCGCAATGATTGTAGGTGAAAGCTTTTAAAGGAAAGCAAAGTGTTTTTATCAGTGGGCTTTTTGTAAAGGGTAGTGTTCAAGGTGCCCAACGTTGTTTTGTAAATTTCTAGATCCAAAAATGCTATTTTTTGATGATCATAATTCATGGTGAAATTTATGCATGGGTCTTGTTTGTTTAACCATTCTAAAAAAAGTGGTCAGAGTTGTTACATCTCCATGCCAAAGTAAGAACACATCGTCTATGTAACGATGCCACGCAATGATTTCCATTGTAAAAGGATTGTCATGATAGACCGATTTCTGTTCTAAATTATCCATAAATAAATTGGCCAAGTTGGGTGCAAATGTGGCACCCATACTTGTCCCATGTAGCTGCTGAAAAAATGTCCGCGCCCGGTCTTTACCCTCAACAGATTTCTTGTTTTCGAAGGGATTGTGTCCTCCGACGTATTCCTTATCTTTGATATCCATTCCAGCTTGCTGGCCCCTGAATTTTTTTCAGTAGAGGGCGCTGCACGTCTTCGACACACTAGTCGGTGTCCCCCGACAGCCTCCGTATCGGCACCGACGTCGTCATGAGTATAAATAGACTTGCACAGTATCCGTTGCTCAGTTCCGTTTTTCCGCGCTTCGTGGGCCTCGGAAACGCAACGCTCGGTTCCTTTCTTCAGAAAAACCTTCTTATTCTTCGAAGATTTCAATTGCACGATGGCTTCTTCATCCGAACCATTGACTCCTCGGTCCAGTTTCAAGAAATGTTGTGACTGTGGGAAGAAAATGTCTTTAACGGATCCTCACAGGATCTGTTTGTGGTGCCTGGGATCGGAGCATCACTGTTCGGAATGTGAGGATTGTATGTCCATGACGGCGAAAGCCTTGAAGGAGCGTAAGGGGAAGTTAGAAAGAGGGAAGGGCCTTAAAACTTCTACTCCCTAGAAAGTTTCTTCAGCTGGGTCGAGACATTCGTCTCCTCGTCGACAAAAGAAACATTCCCGTTCAAGATCTCGAAGCGGTTCTCATCAGTCTTCGAGATCAAAACACTCTAAGAAGAGGTGTCGTAGATCTCCTTCCTCTACTTCCCCGGAAAGGGTCACCTGCCCCACGAAACGCAGCTCTCTGGCTAAGTGGGAGGAGTTACGTGAAAAGATGCATAGCGTCTTCGAGAAAGCGGCCTCGACCCCCTCGGAGACGTCTAAAGGTGCTACCCTGGGTGAAAGACCCGAAAAATCAAAACCCTGCGAGTCGTTGAACCTGGTGAGAGAAGGTACTCGAAAGCGTTATGAAACCTTGAGTAAAAGCAATAAGACCGCCTCACCGAAGATTCCTTCGACTCACAAATCTGCGTCATCGACACCTTTGTCGAAGGGCCCTTCGACACATAAATCGGTTTCATCGACGTCTTCTTCGATGCCACCGTCGACCCCGATGAAAGACAAACCTACAACTGTCACAACGTCACAGGCAGTTGAGGTGTCGAAAGCCCCGACCATGATGTCGAGGATACCATTCACAACCCCGAAGACGCCGAGTAGGATTGCGATCCTTTCGAGTGCTTAGAGGTCTTTTCAAACTTTTTCGATGCCTTTTTCAGGATTGTCGAAGCCTATGACGTCCACGTCGACAACCTCAATGTTTTCTCAGGCAGTGACAACAAATTTAACTGCTCCTTCCCTAGAAATGGGTTTTAAACCATATCCTAGGTCTGACTACTTTAGAGTCTTGTGCTTTATATATGAGGAAGGGGAGGATTCCGACAATGAGACCCTTTTGTCTGCAAAGGACTACAATACCCATGCCAGAGGAGTTAATCTCTGAGGAGAACAGGTTAAAAGATCTTCAATAGTCTCTACATGAGGCAAGTGGTTTAGATACTTCTCCAGAAGTAGTTTGCTTAACCAGATCCTGGAGAGCATGCTGAGACTCCTTATAGGATTGTGATGGCCAGAATAATTGAATTCATGGGGTGAACTACACCTACACCTTCTTTTCAGCAGGATGACCTTAATGATATTTTAGATAAAGGTCCACAAGAGGATCCTGCTCCTTTTTCATACTGCTCTGCAAAGAAAAATATCTGCTAATTGGGGGAAACTCCTGAAGTTATCCCTGCAGTAAATAAAAAAACTGCTAAATAGAGTATCAGCTTCAGATCCTGAATATCTGAGTAAGCATCCAACTCCAGAGAGTTTAGTTGTGCAAGCAGCGACTTAATCTAACAGTAAATCGGCATACCCTACTATTCCACAGGACAGAGATGATAAAAGATGTGATACCTTGTCAAAAAGTCTTTACGGCATGTAGCATGGCGCTTAAGTCTATCGGCGCCACTTGCACGCTAGCAAGATTCAGCCACACACTTTGGGAGTGTGCTTCATCTGCGGCTGACTGTCTCCCAGAAGGAGAAGAACGGGAGGCATTCTTAAACATCATCAATGGAAAGAATGCAATATGCGAGTCCCTCCAAACAGGCATTGATTCTGCTGACGGCATCAGCAGGGCCATGGCGGCAAGTACTACAATCCGCAGATTTGCATGGTTGCGGAAGTCTGGGTTTGCTCCAGATGTGCAAGACAGACTTCTAAATATGCCCTTTGACGGAACTTCTCTATTTGGAAAGAAAGCTGATGACAGCCTGGTGAAATTACAAACATCCAAAGCGGCAGCGAAATCCCTTGGGACTGCAATCCGGCAAGCTCAAAATCATCCCACAGATACATCCTGGAGGGGTAGGTCCTTTCGCTTTTACTCCGCATTCGGAAGAGGTAGAGGACAGCCAGCTCAAAGGGGCCAGAGACGATTCACTCGTGGTGGATGGGTCAAAGGTACAAAAGCCGCAGCAGCAGGTGCCACTTTACCCTCGGCATCTGCATCAGCCGCTTCTAAACCCCTCTGAGGTCTCCCCTCACAAAACACCAGTAGGAGGCAGGTTAACTCAACATCTGGCAGAATGGCAGGCTATTACGTCAGATGCTTGGGCATTGGAGACAGTTGGCCAAGGTTACTGCCTGTCCTTCCTACACTAATTTGTGTCATCCACATGGAACAACTCTTTGAAGCTTCCAGACCCGCTCCTTATGCAGGACAATTTAGACCTGCTAGAGAAGGGTTGGTATTCCCCCTACTTCCTAGTACCAAAGAAGGACGGAGGACTGAGACCCATCTTGGACTTGCGAGAATTGAAAATATTCCTCAGGAAAGACCGATGGTAAGCCTTTCTCAGATCCTTCAGGCCCTCCAGCTTCAGGACTGGTCTCTAGACCTTCAGGATGCTTATTTCCATGTGCCAATCCATCTCAAACACAGGAAATACCTGAGGTTCGCAATTGGCAACTCTCACTATCAATTTCGAGTTCTGCCATTTGGGCTGACCTCAGCCCGAGGGTCTTTACCAATCTAAAGTCTAAGGAGGGAAGGGATCTACGTCTACCCCTACCTGGACGACTGGTTGATCAGAGCAGTATCTCCGGAACAAGCTCAGATCCAGCTAGAATAGGTCTGCCACTTCCTTCACAAGCTGGGCTTCTCCCTCAACTAAGTCAGTTGATACCATCACAGACTCCAGTTCATTGGAGCAGTCCTGGACACTTCACTGGGAAAAGCCTCGCCACCAGTGGTGAGGGCTCAAGATATTCTACAGATGGTCACCAAGTTTCAAAATGCCCAACGTCTACTAGCCTTCGACTTTTTGAGGTTGCTAGGCCTCATGGCATCCTGCATCTTCCTAGTGCCAGAGGCTCGCTTGAGAATGAGATCCCCCCCAGTGGGCACTAAGAACCCAGTGGTCGCAATTTTCAGGAAGAATGTCGGCTCTCCTGCAAGTCCCGGACAGAGTAGCTCGAGACCTTCAGTGGTGGGCCTGTCGGGAGAACATCTTGAAAGGAGAACAGTTTTGGCAACCGTGGCCGGAGATGACAGTAGTCATTGATGCTTCACTCATGGGGTGGGGAGCTTATGCCAATGACTTGACCATCAGCGGTAGTTGGTCTCTATCGGAGTCCAGACTACACATCAACCTGTTGGAGCTGAGAGCAATCAGACTAGCGCTGAAAGCTTTTCTGCCATCAGTAGAGGGAAAGAATGTGCTGATAATGACGGACTACACAGTGGCTTTGCACTACCTCAACAAGAGGGGGCGTAGGGTAACTGCCACTGTGCAGAGAGGCAATGCAGCTCTGGTTTTGGGCAATTCAAGAAGGAATCTCTCTATCGGCAGTTCACCTAGCCGGAGAGAAGAACTTGGCGGCGGATGCTCTGAGCAGGTAGAGCAGTCTCCCACGAGTGGGAGCTATCTCAGGAAATACTTCAAGAGATCTTCACCCTTTGGGGAACCCCTCAAGTGGATCTGTTCGCCACCAGCATCAACAGGAAGTGTTATCAGTTTTGTTCAAGGGAATTTCCCCCGGGAGCAGCTCTAGGGGACGCGTTCATAGTGGACTGGAAGTTTCCACTTATGTACGTGTTTCCTCCAGTCCATGTCGTTACTCAAATGATCAGGAGGTTGTGAAGTTTCTGGAAAGCCATGATCTTAATTGCCCCGGATTGGGCCAGGAGAACGTGGTACCCGGACCTTCTAGACATGTCATCTGTCCTCCGATTCGTCTTCCGCAAAGAGGATCTTCTCTCGCAGAAGGGAGGTCAGGTTCTCCATCCAGACATCAGAACCCTCAACCTTCACGCTTGGTTTCTGAAAGGTTGAGATACAAGGATTGGGACTTCCCGGATGACCTCAGAGGTATTGCTTTTAGCTAGAAGGCCAGCAACAAAAACTTTATACCGCTGCCGTTGGAACACATTTTGCAGCCGGTGTAGAGAAAAGAATATTGAACCCTTTTCATGTAGTACACCGATGGTGTTATTACTTGGCAAACTCAGGTCTCCAAATTGGTACGGTCAAGGGCTACCTTGCAGCGCTGTCTATCTTTAAGTGTACTGCTGAGGAGCCTTCATATTGCAAACTACCCGTAGTAATCCAATTTCTGAAAGGATTAACAAATGTCTATCCAAAAAAACCTTTTCAGGTTCCTTTTGTGGGACTTAAATCTAGTCTTAAAGTTTCTGATGGGTACTCCTTTTGAACCATTTAATTCTTGTTCACTAACATTTCTCACTCTTAAAACAGGCTTTCTAGTGGCCTTAACTTCTGCTAGAAGAGTGAGTTAATTACAAGCTCTATCTTGCAAACCTTTACACAGGCTGGATCCAAGGCGTGCCTTGAGTTTTTATATTCGCAGACTTGCTAGGATAAGGCAAGCAGACCAATTGTTTGTAGGATATGCAGGGCACAAATTAGGATTGCCAGTCACAAAACAGACCATTTCAAGATGGATCATTTTGACCATTTTAGAATGCTACAAATTGGCAGGAAAAGAACCCCCTCAACATTTTAGGGCTCATTCAACAAGGGGTATCGCAGCCTCTTCGGCTCTCCAAAGAGGGGTCCCAATTAAGTATATATGTGCGGCTGCCACATGGTCGTCCGCACATACTTTTACCATATTTTACAGCCTAGATTCCTCCTCTAGCCAGGAGACAAGATTTGGGAAAGCTGTGTTGCATTCTGTACATCTTTAAAGGGAAATATTTCATCTTCACTCCCACCTCCTTTTTATACTACTGCTATGGGAGGCTATCAAAGATGAGGAATACGTCGGAGGACACAATCCCTTCGAACAAGTTACTTACCAAACTGGTAACTTTCTTTTGATGGGATGTTCCTCTGACGTATTCCTTATCGCCCCTCCCATCCATCCCTGCAGTAAAACTTCCCTTGTAGTTGCAGTTTATGCTCCTTCAAGGTTACTAACCAATTAATGCAGAGCAAATCTCAACTTCAAAACGGAACTGAGCAAAGGACGCTGCGGGAGTCAATTTATACTCATGACGTTGGTGCCGATACGGATGCTGTTGAGGGACACCGACTCGAGGGACGTCTACGCGCAGCACCCTCTACTGAAACATTTCCGAGGCCAGCAAGCTGGAATGGATGATATCAAAGATAAGGAATATGTCGGAGGAACATCCCATCGAAAGAACGTTACCAGTTTGGTAATTAACTTGTTCTTCTGTTGTGAACAATATAGACGTGAACATTTGTTATCGATGTCAATGGATAATATAATCCCTGCACTAAACGTCTAGACATACCACCTAGCTACTATTAATCACATGAGGTTTTGCCACTAGGTCTCCTATAGCTAGGATTTACTGACTGTTTCTGTACAATGACATGTATACCATTAAGTGTTAGTACCAATATAGGTGTTAGTACCAATATAGAACAGGATGGTACCCTACCTTTGTATGCGACTGTGAAAGTTTGTCTCTGCATAGGAATCCAATTGAATGTAACAAAGTACACCTCATCCCGTTCATCTTTCGATATATGAAAAGCAATTTGCAATCCAATATTTGTGCCAATGTGTTCTTGTCACTGTGTAACATAAAGTTTTCTTTCTCCTTCTCGTTGTATCCTAATCCATTCTTATCAACCAACAGTTCAACTAGGGCTTCTGATGAAGAAGGATCTCCCTTGAAACTCATAAAGCCACTTGTATTGAACTGTAGAGACGCGCTTTTTGCTTAGTTGTTTACCTTGTGATTTAAATTTAACAGGTTTTTTACATAGATTGGGTCCACGTAAGATTCTTTGTACTTATGAAATTAATACTTTGCCAAACTAGATATATTTTGAGATACCTTGCTTTCTCTCAAATTGTTGGCCCCCTTTCTGGTGGGCTCTTGACAGTGTGAAGGTACGGAAGGGTTCCCACTTTTGGATCCTTTTCTTCGTATGTAAAACGAGGTCTTGTGCCAAGGCCTCTTGTCCTCCCTTGCATCTCCATATGTCTGAAACCAGCTCTGCTGGACCTATCTAAATTTGAAGTGTTTAACAAATCCAAGGTGTGCACCTGCTCATCCACTTGCTTTTTTACATGCTGAGTGCACCCAAGCACGTTGTTCTATTCTACTCTCTACTGACTTGCTGTCCCCGAGGGCGTTCAACCCACAGTGCTTTGGAATCATAACCATGGTAAAAGGCGTTGTACAAATGCAAAATAGCATAACGTATATGAAGTTACTAACCTCAATACAATCTGCTGGTTAGGGATGAATTCCATTAAAAGTTTCTGTGTAATACTGTACCTAGGTAGCTTCAGGGATAATGTCTATTTAGTACAGGGGGGTGGCCCTGTCCTCAAACATTTATACTACAGTGGTTTATCGTAGTAACAATTCTAACACATCTCCATATTACGGTTAACACATCTACATAATTATGCATCATTGGAGGAAAGTACAAATCCAAATTCTGGAAAAACAATTGCAGTGTCCTTTATTACTTAGGCCACATGTTTAAGCATTGATGGTTCAATGTGGATGATGGAAAATTTACGCATAGAAAAATAAAGAATAAATCTTGTCACCAGCTTGAAGAATTTTGTAGAAAGAGGACACGTGTTACAAATATTTAGTGCATATTTAAGTAGCATTACATGTCCAAAGGTGACAGGTCACTGAATTTAGCCTGTTGTAATCCATACAGTGCAGAATTCTAAAGTGACCTTTTAGCAATGTACCAACATTTCAACAGAGGCACATTTGCAAAATTAGTGTATTACCTCCACACTCCTATACTGTTGCTGTGTTGTATTGCCTGCGTACAGTGGTGCAAAGTATTACATCATATTTGCTCACTTAGTGATGTGTTATCAGAGTCTCAACCAACATTTGCACAGCACAATGCTTATGGCTTAAAGAAACCTAAAAATAGGGTCTGCTGAGAGGCGATGTCCACATAGAGGTGGTAATGAAGATTCAGGTCATCGGTCTGAAAGATGTAAGTGCAAAGCACGATGACATGGGACGTTTCGGCTGTAAGAGGATGGCAGCCTTCTTCTGGGGCCAAGTTAGGCAGGTCACCCTATGGATAAAAGCAATATAAAAGTATATTGTTGGATATTCCAGGAAGTGGATAATTACTGAGAATGTTAAGACCCTGTGAGAGGCTACACTATGGGGTGTCCCTCTGGTACCAGTCACTAACCTTGCATTAGGTGGATTAGGTTAATGAGCTGTTTGGTAGAACTCTCGTGGTTAAATGGTCAGAGTCCCACTTTCTGAATGATGTGCGATGTTCACTGTGAGGTGATCTGAAAATGCACACAGTGGATTTAGTTATATTTGGCTGGAGCACCAGATTGTGGTACTGTAGTGTTGGAGACTAGCTAAGGGTACCTTGTAACTTGAGGAAAGCTGGGCGTAGTGCTTCAGGTTTCCCTCGGTGAGCATGGAGTCTCGGTAGCAGGAGATAAGTCCCTGTCTGAAGGTATGGGAGTTCGGAGTAAGATACTGCAGAGCCGGGCGAGAAGACAAAAAGCCAGGAATAACTAAGTACTAGATGCTGGCTGGGGGAGGAAAGGGAGCAGGGATGCACATGCTGGGTTGGTGGGGGCTTACCTCGATTCTCCGAGCCGGCTGCGCGCGGTGTCCGCACAGTGGTGGAGCTGGCGTTCGAATGGGAGAGCTGTATTAGGTATATAAAGTGTGCATGCGTGCAGAGGTGGTGTATGTGTCTCACGCATGCTCACGAGCGATGGTGCCGTGTCTCCAAGGAAACATGGACGTCGGTCGGAGCACAATATGGGAGGGGTATCATAAAGCCGATGCTAAGAGTGGCACGGCT
Organism: Ambystoma mexicanum; assembly: GCF_040938575.1. Lineage (NCBI taxonomy): Eukaryota > Metazoa > Chordata > Amphibia > Caudata > Ambystomatidae > Ambystoma > Ambystoma mexicanum. Next base: position 1,165,970,057 of record NC_090921.1, read on the forward strand.
AATAAAGCACACAGGAGGGCTGGAAGCCTGCAATATGTAATGGATGACCTCCAGAGTCGGAGCACAGCTGTGAAATATAAAAATAAACGCAGCTGGGGATGTCTCCGGCTGTGATCCAAGATGTGTATTAAGAGGAAGACAGCAGCCCTGATGCCTAAGTCGCATCAAATAGGAAACAAAGTGATGTTGTGGCGGGCCTATAGCAATGGGTGGCTCTCAGTGTTAGGTGGGCAGGTGTGGGATTGGGGGGCTGTGGGGTGATACCTGCAATCCCACCTGGCAAGCAATGTCCTAGCTAGCTGGAAACATATCTGGTGGAATCCCTTGATTCGAGGGTAGGCAGCTGGACAGGGTGTTGTTGAACATTTACAGATATTCATACGGTGTGAGCTCATTGAGGCCTTTTGAGGTGGTCTGTAACTTAAATATCCACCAAGCTTCTTTGAAGTTCACGGCCTTGGCGGTACTAGAACAGTTATTCACTTTGTCTACCACCCACCATTTGAAGGAGTCGGTTATGTTGGCACTCAAGGAAATGTGACACCAGGGGTGCATTGTGTTTTTACATCTTATTCTTGACTTATGTTCCCCTATTCTTTTGTTCACTTGTCTCAATGTTTGACCTATACATCTTAGATGGCAGGGGCATTCAATAAGATAACTGACATTGGATGTCTTACAATTTGAAAAATGGCGAATTTCCCATTCTTTGTCATAAGAAGATTGTAGTTTTTTGGTTTGGCTGCAAGCTGAACTGCCACAGGGATATTGTCGGCATGCACCTCCTGGAGATTTAATCAGGATTTAGATTGTATACTCCCACAAAGCCTCACTGTAGTCCTACCACATATTGCTTCAAGCATCCTCTGGCTGACCATTAAATACAATTTGTCCTTTAATCTTTTTACAAAATGTGTATGACATTGCAATAGCCTTCTCCACAGCAAAGGCCCTGATATGAGTGCCTTACAGTTTTGCCAAGCCCTATTTTAGGATTAAAACTAACTTATATTTATGTAACCAAATCCTCCCTTTATTTACCAATTTCAACAAAATCTGTGCAATGACCGCCTCTGCCCCGGGCTCCATAGCGTGGCCCCACCTACAGTGACTGCAGCTGTCACGCAATTTCACATGACTGCTATAACAGGAAGTACTTCTATGGCATCCTTAGCCCTTGGCGCCAAAATCAAAGAGCGACCCTCTAAGGGCATTGCCTCTCCCTATTTGCGCCTGATCATTCGCTGACCTGCCATCCATTTGCTCCTTTTACTGCTTATCTCTTTTACTCTGTTATTCATGCCTTGCCCTATTCTATCTAAGATAACCCTCTGTTCTTTTCTCAGCCAGTCTCTTCATGTACCCGCAACCATTCAACCTATGCTTCCCTCCAATCTCTACGGATGCCTTGCCTGCCTTTCATTTCGGCCGTCTCAATTCCTGCTCAGTCTGCAAAACATTTTTCTTCAATATTTCTGTTCGAATTGGCATTTTCTTCATCTAATCGAAATTTGGATTACTCCGGACAGTGCTTTTCTACTAGCTTAATTTCATACTGCTTCCACCCTTTTCTCTCATAGTACTCACCCTGGGGTGCAGCGGTGGTACTGGGGCTCTTTATAATTTTTACTGGACTCTTACCTTCCTCTTCTGGCCTTCCAACCTTTAACTCTTTTGATTATCATTTCTCATCCTTCTCAGACCCCTTTACACTCTTGTCTTATGTATCGTCGTCCTGGCCCAGTTGGTGATTCTCTGGAGCATCTCTATTTCCTTCTATCCTTTTTTCTTCATCACCTTTTTTCCTTTTGGGTGACTTTAATCTCCCTTCTTATCCTTCTTGCTCTGTTGACTTCACTTAACGACTCGTACTACTGTCAGCTGTTCCCCCTCTCCCTCCTTCCCCATCAGTCTGGCTCTTCCCTTTTTCTAATCGTCTCCTCCCTTCCTCTGAGCCTGTCTTCCTGTTCTTTCTATGCTTCTTATCACTTTATACTTTTCTTCTTTCCCCATACCCCATCTACAACTCATTCTCCTTTGCTCTTTACTCATCTCAACCTCCATTCCTTTGATTCTTTTCTATTCTCAAAGCTCCTCTCTTCCCTCTATTCCTACTTTCTCTTTTTCTCTTGATTCAACTGATGGCACCCTCTATTCTACCTTGCGGTGTGTACTTGACTCTGCCTCTCCTCTTCGTTCTTTTACTTCCACGTGCAAAACTCCACATCCTTGGCTTACTTTGCTGCCGTCTGTAAAGCTGAGCGGCAGTGGAAAAAATCTTGATCTCCTTCTGACCATGCTGCACTTTAATCTTTTCATTCTTCTTTTGACTCAGCCTTACTTGCAGCAAAAACCATTCCTACTTTTTGCAACTTACTGTCTCTTTTGCACCACCCTCGTCACCTCTTCAATTTTCTCCACAACATCATGTCTACTAAACTGCCTGACCAGTCTCTCCTTTCATCCCTTTATTCCACTGACTTGGCAAGCTACCTCATATCTAAAGTTGATAATCTTTGTTCTGTTTTCGCTTCTTCTCCTGCTGATCACTTTTTCCTTTAGTCGACCTTGATAATTTTTTCTCTCCCTTTACTGTTTCTGATACTTCTGCCCTTCTTACCTGTGCTCACTCAACAGCGTCTCCTTCTGATCCTCTTCTCTTCCACATGTCTATCCACATCTCATGTCACTTTACTAATTATTCTCTTCCAAACAAGTTTCCCTGCTATCTTTAAGCACGCTCTTACACTCCGAATCCTAAAAAAAAAATTCTCGACCCTTCTACTCCTAATTTGTGCCCACTTTTGCATCTTCCTTTTCTCCCTAAACTTCTTGAGTGGGCTGTATATGCTCAGGTTGGTAGTTTCTTAAATCTCTATTCTCCTCTTCCACCTCTTCAATCTGGATTCCATCCTCTTTCTACTGAGACTGCTCTTCTGCATGTGTTCAACTCTTCTGTCTGCTCACCATTCCAAGCTCTCCTCTATACTTATTCTTCTTGGGTATTGCTGAGTCTGTCCTTGAAAGGTTTCGCGCTTATCTCACCGGTCATGTTCTGTAATTTGGGCAAGGCACATCTCTTCCTCACTTCCTCTTCTTAATGGTGTCCTTCAAGGTTCCGTACTTGGTACCCTTTTTTTTCTTTTTACACTGCCCATCTTTCTGCTCTTACGTCTTCATGTAATTTCTTTCCATCTGTATGCAGATGATGCACAAATATTTCTTTTTCTTCCTTTGATTCCAATTTGCACTTCACTGTATCAACCTGCCTTTCCGCTGTCCAAAACGGCATGCCTTCTCATTTTGTACACCTTAATCCTTCTAAGACTGAGGTTCTGTTTTTTCCATTAACTATTCGTTTTGCTCTTCCTCCTCTTTTCTTTCCTCCTCCTTTGCCCTTTTCCTCTTCTGCATACAATTTGAAGTTATGTTCCATTGCTTTCTTTCACACTGCATATGTCTTCTATTATTCGCTCCTGTCACTATGCTTTCAATCATAGTGTTTCATAGTATTAAAATGAACAATTAATAATGCTTGACATTTCGCTTTTTGTTTAAAACTCTATATTCTTAGGAACCAAGCTATGTGGATGCCTCCATGTTGACTGGCAATACAATAAAGTAGTCCCCAAGCACATTGTTTTTCATGGTGTATGAGCCTGGAGCCATAGCGCCAGGACTGGCCGCATGAGGGCTTTTGAAGAGGATGCCAGGCTCTAGAGGCCCGAGTCCTGACTCCACCTGGCCAATGGGTTTGCCAGAGGGGCTTTTGGGCGAGGGTCGTGACATTGACCCTGCACAATCGGGTTTCAGAGCCCGGCACGAAACTGAAAACATCCTAACCTCAATCTGGGATGACCTTAAAATCGCAGCAGACTCCGCGGGATGCACCGCATTAATCCTTCTCAACCTATCCGCGGCCTTCGACACGATCAATCACTCAATCCTCCTTGACCGCCTCCACTCCCTAGGTATTCGTGGAACTGCTCTCAAATGTTAATGTTAAGACATTTGTACCGCACACTGTCAACACCGGAGTGGTCCCCTGGCGCTCTGGCGGCTCTGAAAGAGGGAGGGAGGGGGGTGGGGGTTGAGTTAGTGGGAATAGGTTGGAAAAGTGCAAGAGAGCAGTGATTTGCTGTTGGCAGCCTCAGCCCGGTGGGTCCGTTGGCTGGGCATGGGGTTTTTTACGATCGGTAGTCGGCGTGTGCTGTTGTGCAAGTCTATGTGCGGTTTGTTTTGTTGCTGTGTAGTGAAGTTTGTGCGGATTGCTGCTTTTTAGGCTTGTGGTTGTTTGTTTAGAGTTTGAGCTGTGTAAGCAGAGGGGTGAAATTGTTAGTGGATTGGTTAGTTGCCCTTTCTGTCTTTGCTGTTATGTCTAGGTGTGATGCTTGCTATCATTTATTATATCCGCACACTTCTCCGACCAAGCCAATTCATGGATTAAATCCTTCCTCTCTAATAGATCTATAAGGGTCTTTGCACCAACCGCCTCAGCCCCTCCCACACCAGTCTCTTGCTGAGTCCCTCAGGGTTCCTGTGTCACCCACACTCTATAATGTCTTCACCAAACCCTTATTTGATATACTTGATTATCTGGGTGTCACATATACTAACTATGTGTATGACACCCAGATACTCATTCCCATCACAGGTTACTACGCCATAGACAGTAAAATGTTGAACGACATATACAGTACCATACAATCGTGGATGGCCAATCATGGATTATGTCTAAACGACAAAATTGAACTATTAGTACTAGGTACCCCTGCCAAACTTGATGAATTAGGAATTCCCTTCAAAACCTTCAATATCGACGGCAACATTATTAAAGTAGCAAATAATGTGAAAACTCTTGCTGTCTACATTGACTCCACTCTATCTCTTACGAGACAAACTAATGCCTTAGCATCTGCAACTTCACCAGCATTGGATCTTTCATGGATTCACATGCTTTGAATATTCCCCGTCTACAGACTGGGAACCCTCGGTACATTTTATAAAGCCGTTTCCCATAGGAAAATTTAGGACACTTTTGTGTCCTATCTATGTCGTTTTTGGGGCCGCCCACGCATGTCCCACTAGGACGTAGCTGTATAAATGCCCTGGCCCCACGGCTCCCTTCAGATTTCAACCGTCTCCAAAGTAGTGGGAGCACCTCGTGTAGTCTATTTTGGCTAGGTTGTGCTGTTGGAGTTTTGTCCTGATGTCGGGAAAAGCGCTGTTCTGCCCGTGCGCTACGTGCGGGTTGAAGGTGTATGAGGGGGCGGGCATATGGATTGCATATATTGTCTACACCCTCATCATTCGGCAGACAAGTGCGACATATGTAAGGGCTTCTCCCAGAAGACTCTTAAAGATCGAAGTCGACGACTAGTGGCATGGTTAAACAATGGAGCGGGGGCATACCCGCCTTCGGAGGTAGGCTCCACGCGCAGCGTGGCCTCAGCGTCAAACTTCAGGGGCCACGCGCCGCTCGACGACATTGGAACCGCCGGTGAAGAAATCGCGACCGGCAGAGAAGGAATCATCGAGAAGCCATTCTAAGGAGTCCTCGTCGAAGAAAGCCTCGTCATCTTCATCTTCGACGAAGAAAGACCGAAGGGAAAAGTCGAAATCCTCCTCGGGCGATCACCATAGATCGACCTCAAGTCGAGAAGCGTAGGTCAAGTTCAGAAAAGGTGGGAACGCCTCGGGGACCTACACGACCGTCGTCGACGGCAGGGCAGTCGTCGACCCCCTTCTCTGCCACTGACACAATTGGTTTCAACTAATCTTGGTCCGCAGACGGCGATGACGGGGCCAGCTTTAGGCTCGTTGACTGAGATTCTGCAAGAGGCCTGGCGACCAGAAGTATTCGACGCAGTTTTGCCAGAGACCCTACTGCAGCAAGAGGCGGCCTTGTCGGTGTCCTCGGGAGATGAGGATGTGAGTAGCTGGCCCTGCAGACCTCGGGTTACGAGGAATTACCAGGCCCCTCTCCGGGGGAGCCAGCATTCCGGGGTCTACCCCTCTTCTCAATCCGCAGTCACTCTTGTCGCTGGAGGTTTTATCCACGTTTCAAACTTTGGTGAAGACACTGGACGAGAGGCTACCTCAAGCAACTCTGGCCAGGTCGGCCATCGACGAACCGGGCCAGTTTCATCCGTCAACGCCCACGGCAGCGCCAGCGGGTGAAGACCTCTCAGCTGCACGCCACAAGGAGGGAGAACTGATAGATTCGGAATCGGACAGGAGAACCTTACCGGATGTCTCACTTCCCCCTCCAGGGATCCAACCTGGGAGTCTGAGGTGGAATTAGAAACCCTGAGAAGCCCGGCTCAGCCGTCTCCTCCGGACGACATTGGGTCATTTCACGCCATGATGGCCAAAGCGTGTACAGAATTCGGGTTGGCCCAGGAAGAGGATAAAAAGGACTGCTTTCTTTTCGAACATGGGAAAGAGAAGGTTGGTGTTCTCGGTACCCATCCTGGATCATGTGTGGCAGGAGGGGTTACAGAGCATGCGTCACCCTTTCTCGGAACCGGCAATAAAAGGTCGCCTGGAGAGAAAATGTAAGCCCCCAAAAGCTACCCCCAAGTGTCTGTCCTCCCAACCAACCCCTGACTCGGTGGTGTCAGCGGCGGCGAGAAAGGCGAGGGCCCAGCACAAGTGCACGACCCCCCCGGAAAGTGAGCCCAGAAGACAGGATGCCTTTGGCAAAAAAAGTGCTGTTGGTAGGAGCAACCACAGTGTAAGCGGCCAACTCTCTGGCTATAGTAGCCAGATACGACAGATGTGGTACCGACTGGCCCCTATGCTGGAGCATCTTCCGGAAGAACATTGTAAGGTGGCGATGTTACTTGTCAGGGAAGGTGAAGAGGCCTCAATCATGCCATAAACATCGCCGTGGACCTCGCAGAACAGGTGTATAACGGTGTGGTTCTCTGAAGGCAAGCAAGGCTAAAATGCACCAACTTTAGACCAGAGGTGCAATATAAGGTGGTCGATATGCCCTTTGAGGGAGACCTTCTGTTCGGCGAGAAGGTGGACGAGGCCCTGAAGGGCATGAAGGAGGACTCGGACACGGCGCGTACCTTGGGTGCCCTCTAGAGTGGTCGAAGTTTCAGGTCTTTTCGTCCCTTTAGGGGAGCATTGGGAAACTCCAGATTCTCGGCATCGAGAGACAGATCCTTCAGTAGGCCGGTGTACCCCTCCCAGGGATACAGACGGGCTTCTCAAGCGGCAAAACTATGCCAGGAATACCAGACCTCCAGGAAGAGAACAGGTTACTCATCGACAAGAGATGAGCAGACCAAGGACCAGCAATGACTGGCATCGGAACGTTCTGGGAGGCAGAGTATTGTGCTGCATCGACGAATGGGAGCAAATAACAGATCAGTGGGTGTTGGGCACAGTAAGATACGGACATTCCTTGCAATTCAAAAGCAACCCTCCGCACATTCCACCGTAGCTCAACCTTATCTGAGCGTGTTGCAGAAGGAAGTAGCACTTATGCTACAAAAAAGTGCTATAGAATTGGTTCTGTCGTCGCAGAAGGGTCAAGAGGTTTATTCCTGATGCTTCGTGGTGAAAAAAACCAAACGGAAAATGGCATCCCATTCTAGACCTGGCGATCTCAACAAGATGTTGAAAAGCCTAAAATTCAAGATGCTCACGCTCCAGGAAGTGATCCGACCAGTTCAGGAAGGGGACTTTCTGGCGTCTCTGGACCTGCAGGACGCGTACTTCCACATACCAATGTGTCGGCAACACAAAGTTCCTAAGGTTTGTGGTAGGACGGACTCACTACCAGTTCACAGTACTTCCTTTTGGGCTGAAATCCTCTCTCAGAACGTTCACGATATGTTTGGCCGTGGTGGCAGCCTGGCTGGGAAGGCAAGGTCATCATGTGTACTCGTATCTCGACGACTGGTTGGTGAGGGGGGGTCCTCCCCTATGTCGACTCACACGTTTGCAGGCCACCATGCAACTCTTACAACGGCTGGGGTTTGCGGTAAACGAGAAATCTTCATTGATGCCGTCGAAGGTTGGTGTTCCTGGGCGCGTAATTCGAGACCCTTTCAGGGTTAGTGAAGCCTTCCCTCGACAGAATCAAAACTCAATCGATTGGCAGGTCGGCTGAGAATCAATACCAGACTATCAGTGAGAAAACGTGTCGATTCTGGCCGCTATGGCGTCCTGCATTCCTCTGGTGGGCAACTGCCGCCTGTTCATGAGGCCGGTTCAAGAGTTTCTGGCGGACCGGTGGACGCAGGCCCAAGGGCTCTGATCGGACAAGCTGACAGTCGACGACGACTAGCTCTTCAGTGGTTGCAGAGCTTTCACAATCTATCCAGAGGGGTACCCCTTCAGGAGCTGGATTTTCGGCTAACCATAGTGACGGACGCATCCCTGACAGGCTGGGGAGCACACATGGGCACTCTACAAATGCAAGGTAGTTGGTCCCAGAGGGAGTAATTCCTGCACATCAACGTTCTGGAACTGAGAGCAGTGCGCTGGGCCTTGAAGTCTTTCCTGCCGCACATCATAGGGTCCATAGTGAGAATATTGACAGACAACACAACAGCGATGTTTTACTTAAGGAAGCAAGGGGCACGCGGTCCGGAACCCTTTCCACCGAGGCCCAGAAGGTGTGGCATTGGACTCTGAAACACGATATATCCATCGTAGCTCATCTCCCGGGAGCAAGGAACGAGCAAGCGAACTCACTCAGCAGAAAAATGGACCAAATACACGAATGGAAGATGGACCGCGTTCAGTTGTTGAAGGTCTTCTAGAAATGGGGACGGCCTCCGCTGGATCTCTTCGCAACGAAGAGGAACAAGAAGTGCGAGATGTATGCTAGCAGATGGCCACAGGAAGGTTCTCTGGGGGAAGCGTTCTCCTTCCCGTGGACGGACAAGTTCCTCTACGCGTTCCCTCTTATAAGGAGAACTCTGCAGTGGATGCGCAGGTACAGGTACCGGGTCATCCTAGTGGCACCATGTTGGCCGAGGCAGCTGTGGTTTTCCGACTTGCTTCACCTGTCAGTAGATCAACCGATAACGTTCCCGAAGGTTCCCAATCTCCTGTCTCGGGACAAAGGAACAGTGTGGCATCACAATCCAGACAGTCTCAATCTCACAGCTTGGCTTCTGACTTTTCGGAATTTGGTGCCTTCAGCATTTCGTCAGATTGTCGGAGAATCCTGCAAGCAGCACGGGCCCCTTCAACTAACAAGTCGTATGCGTGTAAGTGGAGAAGGTTCTGTACGTGGTGTCAAGGACAGCCGGGAGTGCAACCTCCAAGGGTAACTGCGGAGCAACTTCTACCGTATCGGCTACACCTGGCGAAGAGCGCATTATCTTTTTCCTCAATAGTACACCTGGCGGCCATCTCCAGGTTCACGAGGAGGAGGCAGTCGTCTCCCTTGTTTAGTGACAGGCTGGTGAAACACTTCATGAGGGGTCTGTTCCAAACATTCCCGCCGGTTAAACGTTTTCCACCAACGTGGAGTCTTAATGTGTTGCTAGCAGGGTTAATGAAAGCACCCTTTGAACCAATGGCCACCTTGTCGATGAAGTTATTGTCATGGAAATTGGCTTTTCTAATAGCTATAACATCAGCTAGGCGGCTTTCAGAATTGCAAGCATTGGTCGTAGACCCGCCGTACCTAAGGTTCTTTAAGGACAAAGTGGTTCTGTCAACTAATCCTCGTTTCATTGCAAAAGTTCCTACGGCTTCTCATAAACACTCGTCCATTGTCCTGCCTACCTTTTTCGTGACCCCCTCATCGGCTGCGGAAAAAGTCCTCCATACCTTGAACGTGAAGAGAGCTCTAAAATTTTACCTTCATCGGACTCAACAACTTAGATCTACGCAGCAGCTCTTCATTACATATGGTCCATCGGCGAGAGGAAAAGCCATTTCAAAGCAGGTACTGGCCCGATGGGTCTCGTCGACGATTGCCTTCTGTCATTCCAAAGCGGGGAAACCGCTACAAGGGCATCCGAGAGCTCATTCCACGATTGCAACTTCGTCTTCGACGGCGTTGTGGGCGGGAATCCCGCTGGCAGACATTTGACAGGCGGCGGCATGGTCAGTGCCTCAGATGTTTACCCGACATTACTGCCTCGAACGGCAGCATGCGGACGAGGATACAAATGGGAAGAGCAGTCTTACGCCATCTGTTTCAATAAGGTAAGCCCTTTTCAGGAAGGGTCTGTACTTATTTTAGCATATGTATATATGGACGTATATATGTATAGATATTGATATGTGCATGTACTTTTGGTATTTATAAAGTGGCAGTTTTACGTAAGCATGGTTTGGTATACGTATGCTTAGTAGGGTGCCGGATTGCATTCACACCTCCCCTTTCAGGATCACTGCTGTATGTTCTATTCTAAGCATGTGAATCCATGAAAGATCCAATGCTGGAGAAGGGAATAGTTTACCTGTAACTCCATTTCTCCAGCATTGGTAACTTTCATGGATTCACATGCGCCCGCCGGCCTCCCCGGAATGCAATCTACTTGTATAACTAGGTTTTCACCCCATTCTGCTTTGGAGGGGTCGCAATCTGAAGGGAGCTGCAGGGGCGGGGCATTTATACCGCTATGTCCTAGTGGGGCATGCGTGGGCGGCCCCAAAAATGATGTAGATAGGACACAAGTGTCGGAAGTTTTCCTATGGGAAACGGCTTTATAAGTGTACCGAGGGTTTCCAGTCTGTCGACGGGGAATATTCTAAGACTGGATGCGATTTACAGATAAATCAAATAATTCAATTTTCCTTCATCAGGCATAATTGTATTCTTGAGGATCTCTGGGAGTTGACTTATTTGATGTTGGGTCAATTTCAGCCGGGTTGCGGCCATGTTTGTTTCCATATCTGGGAGTCTTACACGTGCTGGCCTTGGTCGAATGGTGGACCAGGCACAGATCATGATGAAATGGTCACTATCATTTGTGAATATGTTGTTGCTCCATAGTAAAGGCTCTTTGTGAGTGGATCGATGTATGTAAATGATCCCCGTACTGTGGCCACGGGACCAGGTTGGTGTCTGCATTCAGGTCGTTGTCATATCAGATTCCTTTTACGCATCGCTTTTGACAATTTTTTTAGCTTGCTCCTCTAGGTTGTACTGTGCTGGTTCCTTACCATCTCTGGAATGGAGGTGGATATTCAGATCGCTCCATATAATAAATGAAATATGAGGATATTTAAGGGCAGCTTCATCCATAACTGTCAGAAATGCATCTAGATATGTTCATCTTTTATATTTTGAGGATTCCAGTATGTGTTAAATAGCGCCAAGAGTTGGTTGGAAGGGTATGATTCTCAGTGGAATTCTAAATTACTAGAAGACAATGTTTGTAGCAGTATTACAACCTGGATCCATGGGTTGATCTCATTCTCAAGTACATTTAGATTGGAGTAAGTAGCCCTGCAGATGGACGTCCTTTCTGACCACAAATTGCGGGATTCATGTGATGGATATCTTTCGCATTTCGGTTTTTGGTGTATCCACGTCTCTTGTAGACAATTTCGGAGTTTCCAAGTTCCGGTTGTACCTGATTATAAAGGTGAGCATTACCACAGGTATCCCATGAACAAGTGGTGAGGGTTTGATTTCCCCGAGAATGTCGTTCTGGTTCCGCTAGTGGTTTCCACACAGGCTGGTGTTCGTTATTGTCGGTGTACTGCTTACTTCTTTCCAGAATGGTTGTCTCCCTCTCTGGGATAGATCTCTTGTAGGTGTAAGTGATTGCATTCTTTTTCAGGATCACTGTACCGCTCAGCAGAATAAGCACTTGTGCATTAACTTATTGATGAACATCTTGATTTCCTGTTTCTTCTTTTTGGGTCTTAGATTCTATCTCTCTGAAGGTTTCATTAGCATCAATGACTGTGAGGTAAAAAACAAGTTTTCGGAGATCATTTTTATGTGCCTCAATGAGCATTAGTATTTCAAACTCCACACAAGTTATCGAGATTCAATCTAATCTATTTAGATCTAGAAACTCAATTACTTGTATGTTCTTTGTTGTGATTCTTTTAAAATCTGGCATGACATGCAGTAGTTGCAGAGTATTTGTCCTATTTAGGATTAGCCCATCATTTGTTCTGTCGCATCTTTCTAACTGGATCTTGTTTTGCTGCCTCTGTGTCCTTGTGTCCATAGTGTGGCAATTGCAAGAAGTTCGGGGCTGGTTCAGATGGAGTGGTGTCATCCAGTGGACTATGCAAAATGTCTGTGCCATCCAGATCTAATCTGTTACTTTGGCAAGATCGTTCTGTTATCCTGCTGTTTTCATCATTGGAGTTAGTTGAAGTTTGGTGCTCCGAATATGTCTGCTCATAGGTATCTAGTATGATTAGGAAGGAGTCCGTAATCAATGGTTCCCCATGCTCACTTTGTCCTTCACCAGAGTAAGTAGACCGGTTCAATAGAAGTTCAATTGTGGCGGCATCAATCGCTGCCGACTGGTTTACCAATGTGTCCTTTGTTTTTTGGTCTGGTTTCTCAATTTGGTTATGTTGAGTTTCATTCAGATTACTAGTTTCCATATGTTGCAGACTTGCATTCTTCTTCAATGTCATTATCGGATTTGCTGTTTGATTTATTGTTGGAGTAGTTAAATTACGTAGGAAAGCTCTGGAGCCTCTGTTACTTTTTATATTGTTTCTTCGTTTTGGGTGGCGGGGGGGGGGGGGGGTTATAGGAATATTTGGTCGTGGTTTATCAAATGTGCTATGTTTCTTTATTTTGGCCATAATAGCTTGAGTGAGTAGTGATTCCTTATTGCTCGGCATCAGAGGTGATGGCATAGAATTAGTAGTAAGATCAATAAAAATTCCTTTGGGACACATCAAAGTGGTTCCTTTTGTGGGGTGTTTGCCAGGTGGCATAGTTATTGCAGCTGTGAGTTGTTCAGTTTGCATCGCCACATTATTATGCGTTACTTTGTGACTGCTGGGACGCTGGATTGCCTGTTTTTTCGATATTGGAATGCATTAATTGCAGTAGTGCCTCAGTAAGATGGACTTTCAGCTCTGTCATGCCTCACAACATCAGCCAATCTTTGCTGCCAACGAGCACTGGTTTCAGCCTCAAATTGTAGGTGCTCGTCTAGCTTCGACATCAATAATTCATGTATCTTCTGCTTTGAATATATGGAAGCCAGGATGGTTGCTTGATCTTGCGAAGCTTCAACCTGTGCTTCTTGCAGTTTCATGTAGGGGATCATGGCCTGTGTTTCAGCAATTAACATATTCTGCAGGTCTAGCATTGTCGGAATTGATTCTTGCTGCCGTGGGTGTAGTGTAGAGCAATCACATTTCGGAGCTTCATCCTAGCAATCGTGTTCATTTTGGCAGAAGGCTGGGGTTGCAGTGATGATGTCCTGTTGGAAATGGAGTACTCAGTTGGTTCTCTGCTTTTGTTGTCATGCATAGTTTTTCTGGGTCTTTCTGAAATTTGGGGATGGTATTTTGTGCTGCCATCCTTTTAATCTCTTTCAGCTCCATGTGAGGGTTCTATCTATGTTAGATCAAGCGACAATCGTTGTGAACATTTGCTTGTAGCTAGATTTGGTGTAATTTCATGAAGTTGAGATCTTGTTTTGCGTTCGTATAATTTCCATCTCAGTTTTGCTAGCTTTGCACAATATTTTTGTGTGCTTCCTGTTTCAAGTGTGTCAACCATTGGTTCGGTGTAGGTGCTTTCCGAGCTAGTATGATCAATTGTCAAGTGGGGGATGCTTTCACTTCTTGCTATTGGAAGCAACATTATTGGACTGTTATCGGGAAAGGTTTCTGTTCTTGCTTCTACTGATCTAGCAGTCAGCGTGGATGTCCCATTATTAGGAAGTTGAAGATTGTTTCCTTCATGCAATCCAGGACCCATTGGACCCCTGTAAATTCTTGCTGGGTTAGTCAACAGGTATTTATCCGTTGCCTTTACTTGCTACGATTAGGGGGACTTCAATAATCATGCCTGCAGCAGGATTTGATGTTTGCTTTGCACTGTTAAATGGTTTATTCACAGGCACTGGATGTTTCTCAATCTGCAGCAACGATAGCGTTCGCAATCTTGTGGCCTATTCATTGAATCTGTCAGGGCAGCCATTTGAATCAATAAGTTGCTGACAGTCGTGTCACACTTCAGATAATATAGGGGGATGGGAGCTTCAAATCAGATGCGTTCCGTTGAAGTTTGACGTGCGGCCCCACCAGGTTGACTAAAAGCGGGGTTGAGCGCCAGGCGTCGTATGGCAGTTGTGTGGGTCAAAGGAGATTCCTGCAGTCCCCACTCTACACGCCTCTTTAGTCCAAGTGTCGTCTAACTTATCTCAGTGTCTTAACACGTTCCAGGTATTCCTGAGGGCCGTAGGAATCCACGGGTCCAAGGGTACGAGACAAGCTCACACTCCGCAGTCCCTGGTCTAGTTTCCAGTAATTGTAGCCCTGGGCAGAGGTGTAGTAGGGCTGTCGTTTCGATGTCTTTCTACTTTGGATAAAAATAAATATTTAAAAAAAGGTGAGTCACTGGCGTCTTGAGTCGCGTATCAGATGATACAATGGGTCAAGGGAGGGGTGGGGAAATCGGGTACAGGAGGCAATTCCCTGCAATGTGTTGAGTTTAATGAGTATGCCAGGCCTTTACAGGGGAACCTCTTCCACATTTGCCCCTCCCTTTCTTACAGTATTTGTGGAGAGGTTCGTGCTCTTTAAGGTTGAGGCGACAAAGTGGCAAACAGCGGGGTAAAACGAAATAAGAAATTCGCCCTTGACGCATTCAGGCTTTTTTTACTATTGTCCCAACCGCCATGAATGGATGCTTTTCTGTGTACTTGCACTCTGTTTTCTGCAACCTTTACTGCTCTATCATTCTGGAAACCTAATGCTGCTTTCTTCACTTGTATCATGGACATTGATCCATCTTCATTGTCCACCCAGGCAAAGTAACTTTGCACTTGCATCCCATTCTTTCAGTCCTTTATCATTTTCTGCTTGCGCTGGATTTACTGGAACTTGAAGGTGTGTGTTTCGCTGCCTACTACTCCATCCTTCAGCTGTGTACACTTTGCCATAAACACACATCTGTGGTCATTCCCAGCATCCTGGTTCTCCTATTTCCTTAGGTCCCTGCTTAGGGCAAAAGTTATTCATTGTTTTTGTCTCCTTTCTGTGGGCCGTCCGTTATATTGTATAGCCTGGTCTAGTTTCCAGTAATTGTCCATGTCCAGTGTTTTTATAGAACAATCTTCATGGGGGAATGTTGCTTTTCTCCCTTTGAATCTTCCTTGGGTTGTAAACATGCACAGGTACATAAGGCATTGTGCTCTTGCTGCTGGTATTTCAGTTGCGACAAACATCATGGAGGCACTCGTGGCATTGGGGATTAGTGAGCAGACATAGCAGCTCTCCCCAGTGGTTTACTTGCCTGCTTTAGTCATGTGCTTGTACCACATGTTAGATACTGTTCCAGTATCCGTGCTATAGAGATCCACCCCTTCCATGTCTGCATCAGCATTGTGCCTACTTCTCCTTACTGTACTTGGGCCTTACCTTTTCACCTGACGTGTTCGTTCCACCTGCTGTAGTTGGAGTGGGCGGGGTGGGGGGAGGAGAACAGGGCAGGGGGGGTTGTGTTGGTAGAGGTCACAGCAGTATTGCTTGCAACATGACATTTGCCAAAAGATGAGGGCAAACCTACCACATGAAAATAAGACACAGGACACAATCTTTCTTTTAATACCCCCATCATTTACAGCTTCTTGAATTCCTGTGTAGTCTTGAAGATGTGTTTCCCTCCAGCAGTACGCTAAAAAAGGCATAATTGTATTAGTATTTCATTAGTTCAAACACTGCAAACTTGGCGTTGGGTCGTTGCAAGAAGGAATAGTTGCTCCCAAACTGTGCGTATTCTATGATCACAAAGTTCTGCAAGCACAGAAGGGGTTTCTATCTCTAGGTGTGGGTGTACTTGGGCCAGATAAGCTATAAAAACATGGAAAAACACAATCCGATGGCGCTTTCTTGCGTTGTTGGATCTCATACCAAATGGGACAAATTGGCCTTGGAAGGTTTCAGGATGAGGATCAAGGCAAAGCAAGGGGCAATGCAATAATAGTCGCACTTTCACAATGACTACTGTCGGTGTGTGTAAAGAAAAATAAACAGTGTGCCCTCACTCTGGATGTGTACAAAGTCCTTTCCCTGTCTCTTGTTCTGGAGTGAGTAATCCTAGGTTGGCCTCTGCTTGGTTGTGATGCTTCGAGGAGTCTTGTTACTTGTTCCACTGTATAAGGTACTATAAAACGCGGTTTAAACCACCACCAGGTGAAATCCCTTAACAATACCAATCCCCCGGATACAGTTGTGGTTGCTTCAAAAGGTCCTTACTTGCTTCTGGGTAGTTTTTTCTCTCCTCTTGCTTCAGGCCTATCCTGTTGTCCCTGCAGTTGGCGAGAAATAAGAGGCACTAGCTGTCAAGGAAGCGGTGTACTCGTACGTTTCCTGACCCAATACATCAGACATTTTCTTTTTCTGCGTCTTTTACAGCCCTACTGGGAGGAGCCAGTGGAAGTCTCATGCACCGTCCTATCACCACCTCATGTGGGATTAAATGGTGGGCGGACATCTGTTTATTGCGCAATGCGAATGCTAATGGAAGACCGTGCAGCCAGCTTTTATTCAGTCTTTTTAATGTTGGCGATGCCTTCTTTGAGCAGTTTGTTGAGGGGCTCACACACCCTGTTTGCTTGTGGGCGCTGGGCACAAGAGAATTTGTTGTATTCGCAAACAAGGCTGTGATGTCGTGGAACATCTCAATGGAGAAGTGAGGACCATTGTTAGACTGCAGGAACTCGCACACGCCCTATAGTGGGAATATTTCTCTAAAAAGGAATTTTGCCGCTCCGAGGGAATTGTGATGGGAAAAGAGACCAGCTTTGATCTATTGTGAAAACTGGTACACGTCCACTAGCGTGCATCGGTAGCCCTGGCATACTTGGAGCAGGTCAACATAGATGATGTGCTGGAATGGACCCATTGGGCGAGGTATGGCTCCTCACTACCCTTAGTGTATGACCTACTGTAAATTGTTAAACTAGACAATTAGTCATGAATTCTGCCACATGTTCTACCAAATTAGGACAGAACCAGTCCTCCAAAATGAGCAGCAAGCACCTAATTCCCTATGTGGGTAGGATGGTGTAACTTTGTCAGTGAAGTGTGCTATAATGAGAATTGCATTGCCGCTTTCCATGTTTTTTGTTGCCATAAGGCATCTGTTGGAGACACTGCACATCCCCATCCTTATCAATAATTCCTTTTCCTCCTTTGGTGTAGCTCCATGCAATTCCATAATCTGTCTCACTGGTAATGTTATATCCTTCTTTTAATATCATTGTTCGCGCATAGTAGCACTCTGGGGACGAAGCATCCATTGCTAAAACGCCCCCAAAATACTCTGTGCATTTTTCTTCCGCATCTGCTGCCTCGTTGCCACTAGAGATGGTGTCCTCCCCCCTCATGTGCGCTTGGCACTTCGCCACTGCCACACGCAGTGGGTACTGGAGTGCCTCTATCAGTCTACCCAATAGTAATGCATGCTGTACCAGTGACCCATTAGCACGTCTGAAGCCCCTCCTCAGCCCACGTGACAGCCCAGAATGCACTGTGGATGTCACATAGGCTGAATCTGAATACTGTTATTTCCTTGCCCTTGCACTATTAATGCTATTAATTCTGCTTGTGCTGATAAATGTGACGGTAGATGTGCGCTTGTCACCACCTTGCTCGTCCCGTTCTCCTTTAATCTGACTACTGCTTTCCGAGAATGTCTTTACCCAGTCGTTTGGTCAATCAGTGACAACCTGTCCATATAAAGCACAGCTCCCCTCTTGTGCGTTCTCCTGTACTTTTGGGTTGTCGCTGAATTGTTCTATGTTGGCTGTGCAGTCATGCACAGTCGCCCTCCTTTACGTGTTCATCGATGAAAGTTGCTGGGTTGACAAGTCGGCATCTCACTGTCTTGACGGCTGGGTTTGACAGGAACACTGCATACCCTGAAGCTCTGTTAATGTACTTTTGGGCCCGTCCATTATTGTGAAAACATGCTGCACATAGTGGTGCTGAATACCATTGTACTACTCTCTGATTTGTCTACTCCGAATGCGGCAGCATCGAATGCCAGTTCGCATGCATAGCGTCCTCTCATTACTGGGTCTAATTTCCAACTGTAATATGCTAAAGGTTTGGGCCCCATGCTTGTATTCTGTGTCAGTACTGGGGTCACAACCACTCCATTGGAGTGCAGGAATAAGAATTCACTTTGATAGTCTGGGATCCCTTACACTGGAGCTGTGCATATTGCTTCGTTCAACTCGTGAAATGCCTGTCATTTCATTTGTCCATTGTAATGTACCTTCCCCTCTTTGTGCTTCCTTCAGTGCACTTAACAAGGGCCTAGTGTAAGTTCTGTAGTCATATACCCATGCCCTGCAACAATTGCATAGTCCTAGAAACTGCTGAATTTGTTTTATGGTTGTGTGCTTTGCTGGCTTGTGTATTGCTGCTGCTCTTTCTGGTGTCCCGTTTCACCTGTCTTGTGATAGTTGTCCAATGTATAATGCCTCTTTCTGGCAATACTGTAGTTTAGCCTTGTTAACCTTGTACCCCCTTTCTGCTAGTACAGTCAACATGGGCACAGAGTCATCTCTACACTTTCGCTTCAGATCAATGTCTACGTACTGTAACTCTCTCCAATGTTGTATTTCATAAATCCATTTGAAGAACTGTTGAATATGTAATGTGATTTGCAGTACCCTTGAGGAAGTCTTGTATGTTTCTACTTCCTATTTCTATATAGCAACAAAGTTAAGTCTTGTGAATCTGGGTGTAGTGGTATAGAGAAGAAAGCATTCTTCAAATCTGACCATGAAGTATGTAGCTTTCGTGGGAATGCTACACAATATTGTCGCTGGATTCGGAGCCAAAGGAAACTTTTCCTAGACAATATGATTCAGCGGGCGCAGGTTCCTCCCCACCTCGCCCCCCCCCCCCGCTGTTGCCTTTTTGACAGGGTAAACCACTGTGTTGCAGTGATTCTGATGGTATTGGGATGCCTTGCTTCACTAGTGCTGCAGTTGTCTCATAAATAGTCTCGTCTGCCTCCCTCTACACGGGATATTGCCTAGCTTGTGGTAAAATGGCTCCTGGCCTCAGTTTTATTTTCACTGCTCCTATCCCTTTAAGAAGCCCTGCATCATAGGAACATGTGGTCCCTATGATGCTAGGGACCTTTGCCAAGTCTTCCCCGAGAAATGTTGGTGCTTGTTGCATCACCAATCTCTGTGGTACACCTCTGCGATGTATTTTCACCCAGTATGCTAATTTCAAACACTACCACGTGATCTGATCGATTTGTCTTTGAACAGTTCATCTGTAACTGTAGTCAATCTATACCCTTGTGCCACGGCAATCACTGATCGCCATGCTAGTCCTGTTTCATCTGTCCCATATACTGCTATTCAGTTGTCCCCCACTATTACTGCCTCTAATTCTAGTGGCAACATTGTCCCTTCTTTCTCGTCTAATGGTAATTCTGACCTGAACATGTACTCATTTGGAAGGCGCCACATTTTTCCCTGAGAGTCATACTATTATTACATTCCCATATCGAAATACTTACTCATCTGCTGGTACCCAGCTCTGTTCCTTGCGTCGACAATAAGCTTGAATAATTTCCCTCGGGTTTAGAAGGTTTATCGCGGGTGTGGAACATACTATCCCCTTGTCAGTTAAAGAGACGGTTGTGTTAAATTTTCTCATGTCTCCCCATTATGTTTACCAGTGTCTGTCGGGAATACAGTAAGGGTAGAAGTAGGTCATGCTCTCATATAGAAATGCAATATATTCAGTAAATGGAATCAATTCCGTCGCCCCAGAGCATCTCTGCATTCATGGCATCGATTGACATTTTATAGTTCCCTTTCTGGATGCAGGATCTAGTCGCCCCGTGTCTACAAGAAAGGAGAACATCATATCACCTATGTTACCCCTATGCGTGGTTACTCCGCCGGGTTGGGTGTAATCGATAGGATGGAACAAATCGGGTCTGTCTGTGGGCTGTCCTATTGAGGGTATAATTATATTCCGGTTCCTGCGAATGGGTTGCCACCACTACAGTACCCCCCTAGTTTTCTAATGGGAGTCGTTGCCATGGAGTCTGTCTGCCAGTGTCCAATCGTTTGGCCGTGCCATGTGTGATGGCTGCTTGTTGTTCTGCATCTGGGACGTCTGTGAATGTTGTGCTGGCACCTGCATTTGTGTTGTCTGTCATGTGCTTGTCTGTGTGTATACGTTTGGTGCCTGTCCTAGTTGTCTGGTCCTGGGCATAATACTCACTCTGTTCCCTTGGATATGCAGGCTGGTATGGCATTCCCCATTCTGTAACATCACCCCTCTGCTTCTACATACCCTAGAGATGTCTTGTCAACACCCGCAGCACTGGGGTGGTTCTCGTATTTGCCTCTGATACCCTCCAGAGAACCCTTCTGGACCCGGCTGCATTTGTTGCCCTTACCCTCGATGCCCTGTGAAAATCCCTCTTGGCTTTGTTGCATTTGATGCCCATACCCGCAGGCCCTTGGTGGCCGCTCTCTTTGGAACACTTGCTGCGCATCCCCCCACCCCATGAGCGGGTGGCAGTGCGTACCGCCTGTGGTGCGCTCTGTCCTCCAGTGCTGGTTAACATTGCCCCTTCCATGGTGTATTTATACAGTTTCTTCTGCACTAACTTAGCTTGCTCGCTCTTTTTCCTCGCTCTTTTTCCTCGCTCTTTTTCCTCGCTCTTTTTCCTGCATTAACCTGCTTTAATGTACTATTGTAAGTTGTATTTCTGACCACTGTTTTGCCTCCATCCCCACCAACTTTAGTTGCCTTTACACCTGCTCTGGTAACCCTTGGCATATCATATGATGGAATAATGTCACTCTTGTCCCACGGTTCTCATGTTTTAAGGCGCCATAACTCGAATAGCCTGAATATATTGTAGGGGGTCTTCGTCTTCCCCAATTATGTGTGCCATAATCATACTAATATCCGACTTGTCTGGGCTACTGTGCCCGTAGAGCTTGCCATATGGCTGCTCGGCAGTTGACAAACTGTGAACCATTGTGCGCTGTGTTCTGGCTGGTTACTCCTGGGTATCCAGCCCTTTTCCTCTCCAATGGCCGCCACTAGTAAACCTTTAATGTCTCCCACTTCTAACTTCTGTCCTGCTTTCATCCTTTACATTTCGTATATCCAGTTCCCTGCACCCGTGGCCTACACCTCAAATTTTCCTTGTCTGTTTCCATGGTATGTATTGAGGTTGGGCCGTCCCTTTTCCAGCAAGGGAACGGTCAGCCCAACCTCCCCATCCAGTCTCCCGGTGAATGCCCTTGCCACTTCTTTGTGCTGGAAGGTCTCAAAGTCTGCGCATATCGGGTTATGTCATCTATGCTGCGTGATGGAGTCCTGGACCGTTGTGGTATCTAGTCCTTTTCGCCCCGCAATCCCCCTGTATCTTTGTCTGCTCCCCATGTGCAGCTTCGATTGGTGGGTTTCCCTGTTCATCGATGAACCGGTCATCCTACTCCCTCGTCCTCACTCGCTACCAAGTCATCTTCTGACTGTCTCCCAAGTCACTGCCGAAATCGTCATAGCTCAGCCTCCTCAGTGCCTTTGCTTCCTCTTCTAGGACAATCAAGTTCTCACTGTCCCCCCTCACGGAGGACCCAGTGTTGGTTTGTCTGGCAGCGTATGCTGCCCTATCACTTTTCCTGCCACAATCTCGCTTTGCTTGCTGTCTCTTCCTTGGCCATCTTCAAAACTTTTTAAATCCACTCTCAGCCTTGCGTCACTCAATGCGTGCTCCTCCTTGTGTTTGCGCTCCTACGAGTCGCTCTTTCCCACTTTCCCTCTTACCAAAACTCACTTTTTCTTCTTTTCCCTTTTCCTCCATATCCTCAAGCTCCCTCCTTCTCCTTGCCTCTCTGCTTACCTTCTGTGCTTTTCGTCCATTCTGTGCTAGATTTACAAATCTTGTCCTTGTATCGTGGAAGGGTCTTGCATAGGTGCTGCAGAGGCGTGCCCCCGCAACTTTACCACAATACATTGCTTTTAATACTTGACCTCAAGTCGAGGTTTTCAACACTTCCCTTGTTCACACATAAAAATACATTTAATCTTGTTTTGTCTTCAACTTTGCAGATTCAAGTTCTTTTCAAAATATCATATTCCTCCCTGGATCCCAACCAACTTCTCAGGTGTACTCCCCGCACCGCGCTTCTGCAACTTTCTGCCTTCTTAGGCACACCCACCAATCTCGTGCATCTGCTTTCCGCGCACTGCCACAGATGAGCTTACTCAGTCCATTTTTGATTGCTAAAACCAAATTCTGCACCTCCTTCTGCTCTCCTAGTCCTATACACGGACCTCACTGGTAACGTCGCCTCTTCAGTAAGTAAGAGAATTATAGAAATCACTAACAGCTCTCACAATGATATTGACCCATTACACAGATTTTCAAAAACCCAACCAGCATATACCCACAGCCGTCATCCTGCCTCATAACGAGATAATAACATTTCACGTGCTCAATCTGTACTCAGTCGCCTTGTAGATAAAACGCCTCTGCAAACTTAACGAGAAGAACCTCTGCAATTCAAGCTAAGCTAGCTCAATTTGCCAAGTACTATGCCTGGGGATAACATCTGACCTGAGCTAAAATGCCTAATCCACAGGGAATCCAATATTTACATAACTTCTGTCAACCGTACAGGGCTTGCAAAATCTACTAGCCCACTCGCATTGGCGAGGAGATTTTATGAAGGATATATATATTTCAACAATACTCAATAACCATCATCACCCCACACCCAACATATCTTTACCCCCTGCTGGTGCTGCTCGGACACCAGCTCTTCCCAAAACTGTCACACCGCCCTTCTGGTCTACTGGGCTTCTCACAGACTGCAGGCAGGATGTTTCCGAAGACTGCTCCTGGCAGCCTCTGCACGGGGTGCGCTCCTGTGTGGTCTCGGGCTCCGCGATGCGCCTCCAGGCACTGCAACAGAAGTGGCGGCTGTATGCCCAACGGGCGTAGTGAACCATCCCTCTGCTACCAGTTATTTAGGTATACCAGAGGACCAGTGTTCACACCACACAATCGCCGTTCGGGGAACCCGGGCCGAACAAACCCTCGCCTAGTACACAGATGACTGACTTGGCCAAGGGCAAAGTAGTACTGGCTTTCATTTTCCATAATAGACCGGGATCATACAGGAAATGGGGGAAAATATCCAGCAATCACAGCTCCTGGGTCAGGGGCTTTTGTTGGGGTGTCGTCACAAGTTGGGGATCTTCCCCAAAAACTTAAGTGTACACTTTTGGGCGGCTAGGGTGGTAGTGCTTATAGATGACACTTAGAGGTTAGCTGACTGGCCTTTGCATGTTAGGTGGCTTTGCCTGAGCCTTCCCCAAACACTATATATTAAATTGTTGCAGGATTACCATTGGCCCTTGCCCTTTGCCATCCACCCCTGGATTTTGTGTTCCCCGATTGGCTGGTGAAGGTCTCCTCAGGCCTGGAAGCCAGCTCTGTTCTCAGTGCTCGGTTTACCTTCTCAAGGTGATGAGACACCATTGTTGCTACTGGTATAACTACTTTGCCTTAGAGTGCCTGCGGGTTGCAACGTTGTAAAACGCATGTATAATTTCTTGTCTGCTTCGCTGGGAACTCCTCTTCCCACTGTGGGTAAATTGCTATTGCTCAGCCGGACCATGCGGAAGACTGCAAAATTGAGCTTTTCTGTCTTCAATTAGTGTGGATATATTCTGCTATTTCGCAGGTGGCTCCTTGTCTCTGGGGCCATGAATGTTCTGATTATCTCTGACCTTGGCTGCGAGCACCAACCCTGGACAGTGTGCTGCCAAATTGGTTTTTCTTCGTCCCATATTCTGAGGCCTCTGCCATCATGTAATTCTGCTATAGTTGTGCTCGGATTTCTATGTCTATATTGCAGTCGCCTCCTTATGGGTTAGTGGTACTTGGTTCCTTATGAGACACTTTAGTTCCATATGGTTAGTTGTAATAACGGCTGCAAGCTTGCTCTGCATCTCTTGCTTACTTGCGTTTCTGCGTTTGGCTAATGAGGGAAAATTAGAAAGGATTTTGACAGTATGTATATGTCCTCAATCTACAGAACCGTAAAGCTTGTTCATGTGTGCAAGTGTGTGTCTAACTTCGTGCAGGGATGCGAGTTTGCTTCGTGGCTAACATTACTATGTCGTGATGTCTCTAATGACGTCAGGATATTTATCATTGGTCAATCAGGTCCAACGGGGCACCTGTAGCCAGGAAGATGTCTGCTGGATAAGGTTTGAATGGTTGTCTGAGAGAATCTGTTCGCATATGTAGATGTCACTGGCTGTCGGGGTCGCGGTGGAGGTGGTGGGGGGGGGGGGGCTGGCCAAACACTGTCTGTCATCTTGCATTTCTGGCTCTTAGGGCTGTCATGCTTACGGGGTTTGAGGGGCATTCCAGGGACCCTCTCTTCACCCTCATTGCAAATGTTGCTCTAGATGCCTTTTGCAAAGCTGCTACATGGAGTTCCGTTCATACATTCACACAGCATTATTCCATTTACACTCGCTCTAAAGCAGATTCACAAGTGGGACAAGCGGTTCTAGAACATCTATTTGACACTGTACATTCACATCCCACCTCCTTCTTCAGATACCGCTTGCTAATCTATGCATAGAATGTGATCTAAGCAGATCCACAAGCCTCAGAAGGGATACATTACTCACTGTAATTGTATTTCTGATGCTTGGATCTGGTTAGAATCACATGCGCCCACCCTTCCTCCCCTACTGGAGTCGAAGGCGCATAGATGTTTTCTGGTTTCACTGTTTCTGCTTTATCACATCTGTACTCGGGTGACACTTCATGCTACCTCATGTCAGAAACAATCTGACGGACATTGACGCGGGAAGGACCATGAGTTCAGTACATGTCACTCTAGGGATAGTATTACTAACACACCCTGTCAACGTTAGTTTTCCACTTTCGAAAACAAATCTTGTAATACTTTGCAACTATCTCTAGATGACGGACTATGCAGAACATGTGACTCTAAGCAAATACAATCATCACAAATAAGAGTATGGTTGAGTAATGTATTCCATACAAATCCCTAACGTAAACTTGAACAAAAAACAGATTGGAAAAATTGAAACTTACACTGGCAAAACTGCACTATCCTAGGAAGGAAAAAGGGTAGATATGAGGTAGGTAGGATAGGGTGGGTATTGGCACCCAAAGGTGATCTCTGCAGTCCACCCCACCCATAATGTAGCATGTGATCGTATTACTCACCTTATTTGGAGACTGGTGTTGGCGGGCACACAATACAGTGTATACCTCATCTTATACCTTGACATGCCTCTTGTCTCCAAACCCTGCTTCCCTGGGTTCTAGATCACCCTGGAGAGCCCTGCTGTGTATGTGACTAAGGTAGGCAAAATCAGGTTAGGGCAGGATACCCAAATACCCCTAAGGAAAGACACAAGGTTAAAGTAACTGGCACACAAAAGCAAAGGCGGACAAAGGAATGCTGGTGTACAGACATGCTTTCACTTGTTACACCAGCAGGGTTTTGAGTTTTTTTTTTTTTTTTTTACACAATAAGGGACATTGCAAGACAAAGTAGTCCTTTGAAATATTCAAAATATCTTTATAAAATGTACACAGTTCATACAGTGCACTGTATGAAAACTAACACCTTACTTCTGAGACAACCTGGCCACGGCTGTCTCAAGGTCTTTGCTGCTCTTTAGTGAGGGTTCTTGTGACATACCGACAGTAGCAGGCAACAGCAATGGATAGATGCCCCAAAGCCTTTACTTGTACTGGGCTGCATACGAAAATACAGCCCAGCAATCGGGGGCGGCATGGGGAGCCCCTACACCCCCACAACACAAACTGGACCACATCTTCCAGGTGTGGCCCAGGGAATCCAGGTGGGCCAAATGACAGGGGGGGTGGCCCCTTCAATTATACACAGCCCAGGATGGCTGAAAGAATTGGGTTCTCCCCACTGTGGAGAGCGCCAGCAATCTGTCAATAAGGGCCAGCTGCCATGCTCGTGAGCCACCTGAGGGGGGGGGTGGCAGTGATATCAGGGGAGTGGCAATCTCAAGGCCCTGGCAGCGACTGTGAAAGGGAGCACAGGTCAAGAGTTGATGCCCTTCTTCCCCGCCAAACCCCCCCCCCCCCCACACCCCTCAACCCCCCACCGCATCTGCTCGCTCTGGCTCAATTTATTTCTCTCGAGTAAAGTTACCCTTGTACACTGGTCCTTTACTCTGACTCGTACTGGGGATCCAATCATTTTTATTTTTCAATTTACCCCCACACACGGCTGGTGGCAGCAGATATTCACTATGGGGTATACTTTTCTAACGTCCACATTGACATTTTACTGCATAATGCCTTTTAGAGTACCATATACTCTACACATTTCTGTGCTATAAGATTCTGCCTGATCCTTTGGCCATCTTGTCTCTTGCCCTTTTTTTCTGCCCTCTCATGGCCCAATATCTTTATATATAAAGCAGCATTTGTGTGTGTGGCTATACAAATCCACACCGTTGAACCCACTACTACCAAGTTTTGCATGGAGTCCTCATTTGTCTGGGCCAAGATTGTAGTCTGTTTGGATGCAAAACATTCACTCTAGACACCTTCATTTACTTATGCTCACTCCGATACGCTTCAGTAGGTACTAGGAGGCAACATTTGGAAAAGTTTCTGAAGCAAAATGTTTGTGTTGGTTATTCCTTTGAAATGTATTACTACAGTATACAGTTCGAAAATGTTTATTAAAGCATTTTTAAAGGAAATTATAAAAAGAATTGCATTTCTTTTTATCATGCCACTCCACATATGGGAAATGGCAAGGTTAGAATTTACTTGAGTTCATTCACAAGAAGAGCACAATCAATCCTTCTTGGACACTTTCTCAAATATGCTGAAGCCATTGAGTGACTGAAACATGCTGCACAAAAAACGAACATCACTTGCAAAAGTTCCATCTGATGTAAAGCAAAAATCAATATCAAGAGCTTCTGAAAGACAACAAACAGCAGAACGACTTGCCAACCAGAGGACAAGAGCAACTTTCTTCAGGGCAAATGAGATGTCAGAGCAAACTGAAGCAAGACTTGCTGACATGAGGACAAGAGCAACATCCTACAGGGCACATGAGGCACCACTCAACTGGGACACTGGCAACTTCGGGGAACCCTTGCTAGTTCCATATATAAGGCAAGCCCTTTCCCAGGCACTGTCTTGTCTTTCATGGGCAAAGTGGTGGTATGTTTTTGTGGCTGGATGTGAGGGCTGGTACTGCATCCTGGTTAGTGTTTGTTTCTGAGCAGATGTGGTGGTCCGAGGCGGTCTATGACTGGAAAGCCCCTGCCAGTTTGAATGGTGCATATATTTACTTTTGGTGGGCTTGGGACAAGTCCAACTTGAATTCACGATTAAATTATTCCTGCAGTTATTCTTTAAATGATGGATGCACTCAAGACTTCTATGAAGAGGCACATCCCACTGAAGACCCGTGTACCTGAATTGCCTTCAGCGTTCTTCCTTGCAAAGCCCTGCTCCTTTGTCTGATCTCCTGAAGGCCTTCGTTGGTGCTTTGACCCCTGAAACAGTGAGAACAAGCAGTCTTGACCTCTGCTTGAGGATGCTGACCTTGGAAGCTTTGGGTGGTGTCCCATGAGCACACTGTGGACTGACCAGCTTCCTCTTTGGCAACCTGGTTTCATTGTTTACCATCTCAAGTTGTGACTTGGGACTCTGCAGACTCTCAATAAGAGACCCTCCTCTCTAGTTACAGCGCTCCAACTTGAGGACGTGCCTTGGAGGACGAGCTTTTTGTCTGCCATGAGGGTCATCGGTTAGGCAAGAATTGATGTAGTAAACCTGTGGGAGACTACACAACCCTTGTCCTCTTGGTATAAGCCCACCTATTGGTATAGTTCTGTACTACACAAGTTGGTAGTGTGACTGAGCAGCCAGGCTTGTCTCAAGAGGGGTAAATGTGAGCTGTAGAGCTGTAGCAATGAAATCCACAAATACAAGTAAGCAAGTAACACTTATAATCAAGGTTTGTAGTTAAAATAATTATTTAACACTCGTTTTTAAATAAGCATTCTTTAACCCCTTAACTACCATGCATAGACCCTGCCCCCCCCGCTCCCCTGTGCCGAGGCCTTTTTGTGGCGATTTGTGGATGTCGCCTTTCAGTCCCTTGTAACTTTTTTTGTTACATGAGATATCTCTGCCAAATTTGGCCCCTTTTTTCCCACTTGTATGGAATCCTACTTTGCTGTAGGGGGGTGAGAGAAACGCTGAAAAGGGAGATTATTTTGATATTTTTCAGAAAATGCCAATAAAATGATGTACAAAGAAGCCTGTGGTGTAAAAAGCTGTAAAAAAAAAAGCTGAAAAGTGTAGGAAAGCTGAATGGGAGGACAGAAAGGCATCCATTTCTGAAAAGTAGACACATTTCCAAGTTTAGGAAGGGGTGATTTGCACAGGTCAGGCAACTATGTAGGTAAAAATTCCATCGCTTGGGGAGAAATTGGGACAATTACAGAATAAAAGGTATCTGGTGGGCATGGTTGGCCCGGTAAGGCAATGGCTTCTGTGAATTTTTAGAAACAATGCTCTGCTACATTCCCCCGACTCTTCCAGTTACGAAATCACACATTTTGTGTAATGTTTCACAAAACAAGCAATACCACAAGCCATGCTTACTGCCTAAACAGACATACTTGGCATGTATAAATAAGGATAACAAATGTGGTGAGGATGGGCAAGCATACATTTTTTTGAAAGAGCACAGGCAGACCTTTTGAAGGGTAGATGACTTGTGCAGGTTACAAAAAGTGTATAGTGCCTAAAGCAGCAACTAAATGTAGGTCACATTTGGGAAATGAAAGGGTTGTGTGACAAAGGGCCAAAGCAAATGGGTCGAAATGTTATGAAAACCATGCAAATGCAACACCTCTCGTACCGCCCCGCGTTCCCACAGGTGTCCTGACGAAAACAGTAACTCACATGTGCGGGTGCACCTACCTGGGCACGAAGGGAAAAGGCTAAACCACAGGTAACCGCAAGTCTTTCGGCAGAGCAGATTTTGAGGAATTTTGCTCATGTGGACAACCAACAGATTTGGGCCTAGGGTGTCGAGCCACCAAGGATAACTGGAAACCCCATGGATTCCCAAAAAGAGGACACCTGTGGGAATCCAGAGGTCTAACTTGCACAAATTGCCCCAGAATTTATTACCCACAACCCCCAGAAAAAACGGAAATTTCTGATGAAAACCCCCAAATTTTCTGATATTTCACTCTGCCCACCCTCAAACATGCCCCCAACACGACATGACCTACCTTGGCACGTTCCCTACCTTGCCACGTTCCCACAGGTGTCCTGACCAAAACAGTACCTCCATATGTGTGAGTGCACCTACCTGGGCGCAAAGGGAAAAGGCTAAACCACTGGTAACTGCCCCGAAGGGTTTGGGGAGATAACCTACAGACTTGGGC
Organism: Ambystoma mexicanum; assembly: GCF_040938575.1. Taxonomy (NCBI): domain Eukaryota; kingdom Metazoa; phylum Chordata; class Amphibia; order Caudata; family Ambystomatidae; genus Ambystoma; species Ambystoma mexicanum. The sequence continues at coordinate 1,165,999,727 of NC_090921.1, forward strand.
CAATGGTGTCGAAGCCACCAAGGAAAACATGGAACCCCATGCGTTTCCAAAAGAAACCCGTGGGAATCCAGAGGTCTGACTTGCACGAATCGCCCCAGAATGTATTGCCCAAAAGCCCCAGCAAAGACCCACATGGGAGACTGGTGCCCAAGGCCAGGGACATTACCCCCGACTTTCCTGGAGCTCTGGCTGGCCTGCGTTACAGCTTCTCCCTCTGGGTAAGGATGGGGAATGTCCTGGGCCGCCTCGGAACCACTGCTGGGCTTGGAGACGTTCAACCCACGTGGGAGTCAGCCGCCCAAGGCCAGGGATATGTCTCCCTAACCCCCTGGAGCTCTGGCTGGGTTTCATTACAGCTTCTCCCGTCTGGGAAAGGACGGGGACACTGCCGTGGCTCCCTGGGACTGCCCCTGCACTTGGGGATGGTCAACCCACATGGGAGACAGCCGCCCAAGGCCAGAGACATTACCCCCGACTTTCATGGAGCTCTGGCTGGCCTGCGTACAGCTTCTGCCGACAGGGAGGGCTACATGAGGTACCCCCCCATCCACTTAGTGTGGGGGGGGCCACCCCCTTGCAGTCTCCAAAAAATCCTGGTGTCTTGGGGGCCAGCTCTTTACTGTAAGCAGCCCTCCCATCCCCCCCCCCCCCAGGACGTCACAAACAGATCCCTGGTGGTCTAGTGGCATTGCTGGCCGCAGATGAATTCAGCAATGCTTCAAAAAAGGTGTCATTGGAAATGGGAGACTCCTCTTTTCAACGACACCTCCCTCGATCTGAACAGCACAATAGTGCCTCAGATCAAGGGAGAAAAAGTAAACTTAACTTCTGTTTTCACCACGGCAGCCAAAATGAAATTTACTTTCATTTTCACATCAGCACGCATTACGCATGCTGACGTGAAACTGACAGAAATCCATCCCACGGGCTGTGAGGAGGAACCTTGCCCTTCCATAGCCCGGGGGTTGGATTAGTTTTGTGCAAAAACCGAATGCCAAAAAGGATGAGCTGTCTCGTCCTTGGCACTACGAACATAATGTCAAGGACGAGAGAGCTCGTCCATGGCATTTAAAAGGTTAAAAAGGGCAATATATGCAGCAATCAAATACTTATTCAGAATCAACACAAAGCAAGTAGATGCTCTTTAGAGATGCCTCATACACACTTCCTACACCCTGAGGCGACTTCACTAACTAGTACAGTAATGGCATTTATATATCACTTGTGGATTCTGAGGTTCATTAGAAAGGAAAGGTTAGAGGAACGAACAAGGTTAAACAGGTTCTCGGAGCATACAATACAAAAAGGTAGGCTCTCTCGAAAGAACACGGCATGATAACCTGTTCAGTGGTTTTTAACCACGTTGAGAGTTCGCAGCCATCTGCTTTTTGCTCACTGTACCTTTCACAGATGGGAAATAACCATTTGCATATCAGTCTTTGTCCCGCCCACATGGGCAGTCCAGCTCCGAAATGCTATGGCAATTAACTTCTGAACAAGAGTACCAACAGCAACCCCATACACTTGTTTCAACCTTGTTGGGCCTCATCAGTGAGGTGGAGCTCTGCCTCTCTGATCAGTGAGCAGGGAGTCCACGTCTAGTTGCCCCCAGGTAACTTAGGGTGACCAACCCCAAGTTCCTTCCAAAAATACAAAAAAGATAGCAGGCACCCCTCTCTCGAAAGAACACGGCATGATAACCTGTTCATTGGTTTTTAACCACTTTGAGAGTTCACAGCCATCTACTTTTTGCTCATTGTACCTTTCACAGATGGGGAAATATCCATTTGCATATCAGTCTTTGTCCCATGTGAGCACTTTAAATCTTCCAATGAAGTCTAGATAAAAACCTTTCCAAGTAATAGTTAAAGCTATAATCAACTCTAGAAAAGAAGCTACTGCAAGTCTCAACTGAGAAAAGCAAGGCTACAGACAGAGGAAATTACCCCAAGTTAGAACAGTACATTTGGTTAGAAGAGTGGTCCAGCTGGCTTCTATCTTGTTACAGTAATGCAGATCCTGTGTTACTAGGCCTTAGTAGTGGGGACAAGAGGGAGAACAGCTGGAGGACTCATGCACAACAATTCGAAGGTCAGCGGCAGCTACGGCTATTTCCGGATCAGCAGCACATCGCAGTTTCAGTGCTCAGTAAACGGCACCACCGCAGATCTTGGACACGGGTTGGGCTTCCTTGACTCCTTAAGTCCTGCACTCTGGTGAGGTGACTCTAGCTTTGGTCGTCCTGCTTCTGGAGGGTCCTCAGACTCCTGGAGGGTCCTCAGACTCCTGGAGCTTTTGTCTGGCATACAGATGTTGTACTGTACTATGGATTTCTCGAGCACTCTGTTCCTGCAGCAGCAAAGAAGTACAGACAGTTGGGGAAAGGTCTTTCAGCAAAGTTCGTCTTGGGGTTAGTTGATCCCACTAACCCAGGGGAAGAAGTCATCCTTTCCGGGGATTCTATTGTCGAGAAGAAAAAGGAGTTTCAGCACAGTGGCAGGGCTTCACCAGGCAATTCAAGGTCCAGGATGATGCAGCAAGCTTCATTCAGTTTTTTCATCTGATTGTTCTTCCCAGTGGTAGACTGTCTTCAGTCCAAGAAGCCTCGCCTTTTAAGCTGGTTTCTCCCATTCATGCACAGCCTAACTGTCTCACAGCTGGGTTGCTGTCCTGCAAGCGCAGCCAGCCAGCCAATCAGGACTGGGTGCATTCAGGTTACCCTGGAGAGAAAGGACAGGGGAGTTTCGGGCACCTACCTCTTTTCCTGCCCTTGCAGACACACTGGAGCCAGAGGCAGTTTCAGTAATGAAGCCCGCGAAAGGCAAAATGAACCAAGGGGTCAAACCTGGTTTGGCGCGCAGAGTAAAACCCAAGAAAAGACCTTGCAAACAAATGTTGAGAAAAGACCAGTACCGTTTTGACAAAATCGTCACCCACAGGTGCTATACTACTGCAGTAGAAATGTACAATGGTAGGAAAATTAAACCACTGCCACCCACCATTTAAAGTAGTGAGGCTAATGTAACAAATGTTACAGGACTAAGTAGGAAAAGGGGCTACTAAGTAATCCACAGCACTTCACATAAGATGGGATGGGGTGTGCTGGACCTACAAAGAGAAAAGGTAAGTAAAGTCAATTTCACTTTACTATTCTTGGGAATTGTAGTTCTCACAAGAAAAGGTATTTAAAATGTAAACCTTAAGAGAAATCTAAAAGATTTCTGTCATGCACTGAGGGTGCAGGCTCTACAAAAAGTAGATGCCTATGGCGTTTCAGACCAAAAACAAAGGAAACACAATCCAAATCAGATCAAAACAGAGTGAGAAAAAGGGCTCATTCACTCCAAGGTTAAAATTAAAAAGTCCAGCAAAAGAGCTGGGGGTCTCTAAGGTTGAAGGGAATTGGCACAGAAATGTTTGAATTCTCCCTAACAATCTCTCAACACCTGATCAGGGTGTTCATAACAGTCTCCCACTTGCAGTGTCCTGAGAGCCCTCCTGTTAAGGGAATCGTGGTGATGTCCATCTCGTAGTGTCTGGATCATCTAGCTGTGCATGGAGCAGCCGGCTCGCCTGACCCAGTCCTGAAGTCCAAAGTGGCCACTGCATATTTGGCCCCTGGATTGCCAGCAACGGGTCCTTTTTCAGAAGTATGTGTACCCTTTGAATTAAGTAACTTAAGGGATGGTATCGAATCTGAGTAAGGAGGATGGGCCTGCTCTGCTGTCTTCTCCCTCCCCACCTTCCGCCACAGTGTTAAATGGGCCGCAAAGTCCGAACCCTACATATCCCATGACTGGTCCTGATCGACTGGAGTTCTCACCATGGATCCCTCCATGGACTTTCCCTAAAGTAGTGAGATAGGGAGAGGACCCCTAGAGAACTTTGCTGACCTTTTTGGTTTTGCTTCCTTGAACACTTGCCTGTTGTTTTTTGCCCAAAAATTATTTTCTTTATTTAATGTGCATTTGGTTACATTTCAAACCTTAAGCACGACATATACACTATATTCAATAAGATAAAACCACTCGTATGACAATAGTTAATATACATGAAAGTTAAAACATCACTTGAAATTTAAAGAGTGAACTATAAATTCCTGATTGTTCTAAACATTTTTTTACAAACTTCCATATGAAATGTGCTGCTGCAGTAATAACAATTTAAGCCATGTTTGTTTGTAGGCCGCACCAAACCCTTGGGTAGCTGGGCGCACAACATAAGAATACTTAGATCTTAGTTACAGGTATATACACTCGCAGTTAGTTCAAGTGCTTACAGGTAGAAGGCAGGACGTGAAAACAAACTGTAGTCATAGGTCTAGTGGTCGTTAAGGCGTAAGCAGGAACGGGTGTTATGTCTGAAGCTGTAGTAAGACTGATCCCTTATGAGCTCTACTGGTAATATGTTCCTTTTGTTGGGCTGCTTTTACAGGGAAACGATTATGCCCTGTTTTTTGTCTGAATCTGGGTATTTGGAGGCAGGAGGATTTTGCTGTCCTAGTTGGTCGTCCAGTAGATTTTCTAATTCTTTCCTTTAGTTAGGGAGGGGCTGCGTTCTTAAGGCATTTGTAGGTTAATGAGACGGTTTTAAGGAGGATTATTTTGCAGTGCTTTGTAATTTGTTGATAATGTATTTATTTGCTGCTAGATATAGTGCATTGCAGTAGTCCAATTTTGAAAGGATGAGGGCATTGGCAAGGATGATACAACTTCCTAGTGAGAGGAAAGATCTGCATGTTCTGAGTTTGCCAGTGTAGGCGGTGGATGAGGCCAGGGAGTTGACCTGTTTTTTTTAGAGATGGCGCAGAATCCAGATAGAAGCTCAGAGTCTTTACTTCTTTGGCAACTGTGATTATGTTGCCATCAATATTGAAGGCGGCGTAGTTGGGGTCAAGGTTTTTAGGTTATTAGCTGAGCCAAGGATCAGGATCTCGGTTTTATGGTCGTTCAGGCAGAGGCCATGGGTTGCCATCCATGCCTGAATGAGGGTGTATAAATCATTTACTAAGGCTGTATCTGAGATATTGCCCGAAAGGGGGATGAGGATCTGGGTGTCGTCTGCATAGTTTGTGTAGGTGACACCCAATCTGTCAAAGGCTTAGTAAAGATATTATACATAGTTGGAGGGACATGAGCTCTGGGGGGCGCCACATGTTTGAAATGGGTCTGCTGATGCAGAAGTAGAGAAGATTTGCATACTTCTGTTATCTAGAAAGGACTGGATCCAGGCTATAGCTTCACTTGAAAAGTGGGCCGCTGATGCTAGGTGTTTGCATAATACTGCATGGTCCCCAGGTTGAACGCTGCCGACAGATCAAGGAGGAGCATAGCTGTATTTCCTTTGTCGTTAAGCTGATCTATTTCAGCTTTGAGGTCTATTAGAGCTGTCTCTGGGCCGTGCGGAGCCTGAACATGTAAATAGAGTTCCAGAATTGATCAGACTGTATGCGCTCCAGGGCTGAAACAAACTTCCCGTAACCCTTTGCACATACAAAGGTTTTAATCCACAGAACATAGTTAATGTGACGGTCCGTTTCAATCTCTTGTCTGGCAGTCGACTGTCTCCTCTCGTATGGAGTGCCTCTCTAAGCTCCCTGGTACTCCTGTGTAGGCAAGATATTTAACCGCACATACAGGATGAATCTTTTCAGAGCTTGATTGCTATATTTGGTCAGATATGAAGGAGTATTTAAAAATCTGAGTTGAGTATGTCTTAAGTGTTCTCATTTGCCAATGGATCCACATTTTGGATTTGATCCCATTCTCTCTAACTTGTTTTTTTAGAATCATCTCAATATTCTGTGCGTCAAATGCCTGACCCATAGAGATCTCCAAATTTGCTAGGAGAGGGGTTGACGACTCCCCAGATCCGATATGAAACTGTGTCCTTTCTATTGCCATCTCTGAAGCCCAAGATCTGCACCAAATTGTTTGCTCAGTTTCAGATATACTAAAGTGCGTTGAACCAACCAAAGAGTCATGAGCCAACGGGTACCAAACTCCATACGTAATGCCTCAATGGGCACAGAGCTGGGTAGGTTTGCCACAGACAAAGAATCCGTCCCTCAAATGTATTCAGCCAAGTGACCTATTTGTGGGGAAGAACCTGAAGGCCATACAATATTGCTGGGGTGATACTGTTTTTATAAATGAATAGCAAACCTTCCAAGTTGTTGCCGCCAGCACTAATGATGTCATGTTTAATAACGAACCATTTTCGCCAGATCTTACTCTACACAAAACCCCCATAAAGCTGAATTGCGGGAAGCCGAAGTATATGTAACTTTCCACTACTTTAAGGCTAACTTTCCCATATAAAGGGCGACTTTAGTGGCAATGTTCCCCCTAGGCATATGATTTTGGTTTGGTTTTGTATGCAGTTTTGCGCCAAAGAGACAAAGGTGCACCTATTGTGCGCTGTAAGCCCAGGGCATTCTGATCGAATAGCGCTGTCATCTGCATAGCCTAGCCGCAGCGCACTCACCATTTATTTTGGGCAGAAATGTTCTGACTGTTTTGATTGCGGCATCAAAATCAGATGTGTATATATTGAAGACCAAGGAGACGAGAGCAGAGCCTTGCTTCAATCCTGTGTTTGTCTAAATGGGTATCCTCAACTCCCACTCCTGGTTTAACCTGACTGTTCGACTCATTTCTGAGTACAGTTCCTTGATGAAATACAATAAATGTGGGTCTATCCACCACTTCAATATTTTGGCCCACAAAATTTCATGTGACACTAAATCAAAAGCTTTACTATAATCAACCAGGCAACAATATAAGTTTGAGTGGGTTCTGCGCTTCACTTCTGCCATCAGATCGTGTATTGTACATACTTTATCCAATGTGCAGCGCTCCTTTCTGAAACCAGTTTGAAAGGTGTTTAATAGGCTCTGAGCACAAGCCCCTATATCTAATCTCCTCAGCAATATGGTTGCAAATATTTTTTGGCTTGAATCAGTTGTAGCAAGGAGCGTATAATTAAGCGGGTTATGCCGAAGTCACTTTTTATCTTCTGGGACAAGCATAGATCTCCTCCAGCTATCAGGAATCTGCCCTCTATATTCAATGTGTCCAAGTAGATTTAGTAAAACTGTTGCCCAAAAGTCTGAATTTCTTTTCAAGTTTATATTCGCTATTCCACCCAGGGCCGGGACACAAGAAGGTTTTGGTTTGTTTTTAATTAACCTTACTATATCATCTTCTGGAAAATCTGGATCAAGGAGCTTCCTTTGGGGAGATAGCTGCCCTTCTTAGGTTTAAATTCATAGGGCAGCGCACATAATTGTGACATGCTCGACCATTGGAACTCTGAGACCGCATTTAACCCCGAATAGGTTGAGCCTGCCAAATATTCCCTAAAGCGAGACTAGAATAAGTTTTTTATCATTGGACTGCAGAGTTTTAAACAAAACTAGCCAATTCACATTATTTAAAGTTAGTTTGTGCTGGGTCAGCCAATTTTTATAACAAGTGGCTAGTTGTATAAATATAGCTTTTTTTCTCCTGTGTTGAGATGAGATTTTCTGACCTTCAACTTGTCCCCTCAAAGGTATTTCTTCCTGGCCATAATGATGGGATCAAATTTAGCAAGGTTAGCTTTCCGAGGGCTACGATTAGAACTTTGCCTCTGGATGTCAATAGATTCTGCAAGATTTTTTACCATTGGCTCAGCATTCCAATCATGCAATGCTAGCCAAGGTTCACGAAAACCATTTTTCTTGTCATATTGCTAATCCCCATTATCTTCTTTTTGGAGACCGCATGATATTATTTTTGATGTTAGTAATCTTAGGTACCATAGGGCTATATGCAATTGTACGTGAGCTTCCTTTTTCAGTGGACCAAGAAAGGATAACATGGTCTAAGGACATTGTGTTATACTTAGCGGGCCACATCCTGTGGCCATCTTCTGATTTATTATCACATAGTCTAAATATGACATGCAGTGGACCATTTGTCCAAGTATAGCTTGACTCATGAAGTTCAGGATTTTGCCTAGGAAGACAGATGAGGTTATTTTCCCTTCGAAAATGCATCCAGCCATGGTCGGTCATTTCTACTAACTGATGCAAAAGAATTCTTTGTTTCGAATAGATTGTGTCCTCCCACGTATTCCTAATCTTATGATTATCCTTCCAGCTGCTTTGGAATTTTTTTTCCAACAGGGGTGTCTGTGTGCCGTCGATGTCTCTCGTGGGCCTCCGTTCGACTGTCTACGTCATCAATATAAGTAGCGAACACAATGCCCGTTGGCTTCAGTAAAATTTTTCAGAGCTTACGCTTTGAAGAATTATGGCACTCTTCGGTTCTTCACTGAATTTAGTCAGCTATTTTTGATCAATGAAAATGTCTTCCCCGTCAGCTCGTCAACACCTAAGATGGGCTTCAAGACGTGCCAAGTTTGTGGATCGAAGATGTCGCTCAATGACCACCACCGCATATGTCTGTGGTGTCTTAGTACTGGTCACTGTACCCCCCGACTGTAACTCCTGTCATTCGATGATGGAAAGGCTCTGTGGGAGCGTAAAAGCAAATTGGCGGTGGGCAGGTTGCCTTTGAAGTCTCCTTGTAAGAGCTCGAAAAGTTTGAGTCGAGATTCTCCGACAGAAATGATCTAAAAGATCTCGATCGAGAAGTCGATTGTGCCATTTTTCATTGTCTAAGGCCAAAAAACTGTCACAGGTCACCTTCGACCTCTAGTGATTCCTCGGCCAAGGTAATCGTATGTCCAACTAAGTCGTACTCCGCAGCAAAATGGGATGCAGTGCGTATTTGCTCCAGATGTTCAGTCTAGACTCCTCAATATGCCCTTTGACAGCTTGAGGCTGTTTGGCAGCAAGGCTGATGAGTTTGGAAAAGGGTGCAGACCTCGAAAGTGGCGGCTGAATAACTTTGCGCTGCCATTAGACAGCCTCAACACCCCTACTCTGATTCATCATCTTGGAGCGACAAGTCCTTTCAGTTCTACTCAATTGAATAGGAAGAGGACAAGCTGGTCAGAGAAGATTTCCTCATGGTGGACAGGCGAAAGGTGCTAAGCAAACCCAAGCAGCTGCAGTTTTACCCTCTGCGCCCACTTCAGCCTCCTCAAAACAACTCTAATGCCTTGACTCACAAGACCCTGGTGGGAGTCAGACTTACTCAGCATCTGAAAGAATGACTGGCCATTACTTCAGATGCTTGGGCACTGTAAACTGTAGGCCAAGGTTACTGCCTTCCATTTAAAAAAAGGCCTCCGGATCCTCCACCGGGGTACAACTCTTTCAAAGTTCCAGATCTGCTCCTTATGCAGGAAATGTTAACCCCGCTTTAGACAGGTGCAATAGAACCAGTACCTGTGGCGGAAAGGACCAAGGGTTGGTACTCCCCATATTTTATAATTCCCAAAAAGAACAGAGGATTAAGACCCATCTTGGACTTCAGAAACTTGAACAAGTTCCTCAGGAAGAACAAGTTCACGATGGTTACTGTTTCCCAAATCCTTCAGGCTCTCCAACTCAAAGACTGGATGGATGCTTACTTTCATGTGCCTATCCATGACAAACACAGAGTACCTGAGGTTTGCGGTTCTCATTATCAATTTCGAGTTCTGCCATTTGGGCTGACCTCCGCCCGAGGGTTTTCACCAAGGTGATGGCGGTGGTGGCAGCGAGTCTCAGGGGGCATTCACGTCTACCCCTAGCTGGACAATTGGCTAATCGGGACACATTCACCTGAACAAGCTCAGGAACATCTCAGCGTAACCTGCCACTCTCTCCACAGACTGGCTTCTCCCTCAATTACAAGAAATCCCACATGCTACCATTTCAGACTCCAATTTTTTGGAGCACTCGTGGATGCTTCCTCGTGGAAAGTCTCTCCACCCGAGGTGAGAGCTCACAATATTCTGCAGATGGTCACCAGATTCCAGAGTGCCCAGCATCCTCCGGTCTTCTATTTGTTTTCTTGAGGTTGCTCGGTCTCATGGCATCCTGCATTGTACTGGTGTCGCAGGCTCGCCTCAGAATGAGATCCCTCCAATGGGCTCTCAGGACTCAATGGTCCCAATTCTCAGACATAATGTCAGGCCACCTGAAAGTTCTGATTCTGCGGTGGGCTTGCAAGGACACAATTCTGAAGGGAGAATCTTTTTGGCTGCCATGGCCGGAGATGACAAGTGACGGACACCTCACTCACTTCGTGGGGAGCCCACGCCAGCGACCTGACAATCGGCAGTCGTTGGTCTCCATCAGAGTCCAAACTACACATCAACCTTTTGGAGCTGAGAGCAATCGGACTAGCACTGAAGGCCTTCCTGCCCTCTGTACGGGAACAGAATGACCATGTACTACCTTAACAAGAAAGGAGGCAAAGGGTCACTACCACTGTGCAGAGAAGCAATGCAGCTCCTGGTTCTGGGCAATTCAAGAAGGAATCTCTCTATTGGCAGTTCACCGAGGAGAACACGAGTGGGAACTAGCTCAGGAAGTCATTCAGTCACCCTTTGGGGAACCCTTCAAGTGGATCTGTTCTCAACCAGTGTCAACGGAAGTGCAAACTGTTCTGCTCCAGGGAATTTCCCCCAGGAGGAGCTCTAGGGGACGCGTGTTAGGCAAGAATTGATGTAGTAACCTAGTGGGAGACTGCACAACACTTGTCCTCTTGGTATTAGGTAACCCACCTTTTGATATAGGCATGTACTACACAAGTTGGTAGGGTGGCTGAGCAGCCAGGATTATCTCAACAGGGGTAAATGTGAGCTGTAGCAATGAAATCCACAAGTACAAGTAGCCAAGTATCGCTTATACTCGAGGTTTATAGTTAAAATACTTATTTAACAATCGTATTTAAATGAGCATTCTTTAAAAAGGGCAATATATGCACCAATAAAACACACTTCAAAATACTTCCTCGAGAATTAACACAAAGCAAGTAGATGCTCTTTAGAGATCTCCTCATGCACACTTCCTACACCCTGAGGTGACTTCACTAACTAGGACAGTAATGGCATTTATATATCGCTTATATACTTTGTAAATTCTGAGGTTGGTAGAAAGGAAAGGTTAAATAATTAAGGGAAAAGGTTTAACAGGTTCTCAGCTCATGTGAGGACTTTAAATCGTCCAATGAAGTATAGAAAAAAGCCTTTGCCAGCAATATTAGTTTAAAACCAATGCATTACATTTGATGGACAGTAGATCAAAGTCAAATGGAATAGAAGAGTCTGCAGGAAGCCAGGACAGCCACAGTCAATTGGAGCACAGCCTGACACACAGGCACTTCTTAGCTAGTAAAAGTCTTGCACAAAGTTAGTTTGTTGAAAAATCACTGAAGGGTCACAAGCTGTTACACTTGTGAAAGGTTGGAGCTGATATCAACCCTAGAAATTAAGCTACTGCAAGTCTGAAGAGCAAAGCTACAAAGAGATAAGTACTCCTAGGCAGAACAGTACCTTAGGTTAGAAGAGTGGTTTAGCTGGCTTCTGTCTGGTTGCAGTGTTGCAGATCCAGTGTCAGTCATGGGGACAATAAGGAGGATGTCTGGAGGACTCCTGTACAGCAATTCGGAGGTCGGCGGCAGCTACAGGCTTTTTTGGGTTCAGCTGTACTTTGCGGTTTCAGCACGCAGTAAACGGTACCACTGCTGATTTTGGACACCGATTAGGCTTCCTTCACTCGAGTCCTGCACTCTGGTGAGGGGACTCGAGCTCTGGGCGTCCTGCTTCTAGAGGGTCCTGGGGAGACGCCTGAAGATTCTGGCCTGCTTAGACGTTGTACTCGACTACAGATTTCTCTACACCTGGCACTCGATTCCTGCAGCAGCAAAGAAGTACAGCCCGTTGGGGACGGTCTTCCAGCAAAGATTGTCTAGGGGTTAGTTGGTCCCACTAATCCAAGGGAAGAAGTCATACTTTCCGGAGCCACTCTTGTCGATTAGAAAACTTAGTTGCAGCAGGGCTTCACTGGGCAATTCAATGGTCCAGTAGGAGAAGTAAGCTTTGTTCACCGTTTCTTCATCTGGTTGTTTTTCCCCAGTGGTCGACTGACTTCAGTCCCAGAACCCCCACCTTTTAAGCAGGATTCTTCCATTCATACATAGCCTAGCTGTCACTCACACAGCAGGGTGGCTTTCCTGCAAGGCCAGCCAGCCAATCGGGACTGGGTGCATTCAGGTTACCCTGGAGACAAAGGACAGGGGTGTTTCGGGCACCTCACTCTCTCCCCATCCCTCCCTTCCAGACACACTGGAGCCAGAGGCGGGTTTCAGTACTGAAGCCCACCAAAGGCAAAACAAAAGGCTCAAACCTGGCATGCCGCGCAGAGTAAAACCCAAGAAAGGCTCACAAACAGAAAATGGCAGAAAAGAGTCAGGGGCCATTTTGAGAAAGGGGTCACCACCCATGGGTTCTATAATGCAGCTGAGGATTCAGCCTGCAGTAGAAAAGCACAATGGTAGGACAATTAAACCACTGCCACCAGTCATGTAAAGCAGTGAGGTTAAAAAATAAGTTACATGAGTAAGTAGGAAAAGGGGCTACGAACACCCCCAGCACTCCACATAAAATGGTGGGTGCTGGACCTGCAAAAAGAAGGGAAGTAAAGTCAATTTCTCTTTGCTATTCTTGGGAACTGTAGTTCACCCAAGAAAAGGTACTTAAACCTTAAAAGAAATCTAAAGTATTTCCCTGCGAGACTGCACTGAAGGTGCTGTGTCACCATACAAGAAACAGATGCCTATGGAGTTTGTCAGACTCCAAATATAAAGGAAATCCATAATCCAAATCGGGTCGAAACACGAGAGTGAGAAAAAGGGCTCGCTCACTCGGTGTTAAAATTAAAAAGTCCTGAAGTCCAGCAAAAGAGCTGGGGTCTCCAAGTTTGAAGGGAATTGGCACAGAAATGAGAATTCTCCCTAACGCGTTCGTAGTGGACTGGGAATTTCCACTCCTGTACGCGTTTCCTCCAGTCCCCGTCATTCCTCATGTGATCAGGAGGTTGAGAAAGTTTGGGAAATCCATGATACTATTTGCCCCGGATTGGGCCAGGAGTACGTGGTAATCTGGACATGTCCATCTGCCCTCCAATGCGTCTTCCACAAAGAGAGGATTGGGTTCTTGATCCAGAGGTCAAGACTCTCAACCTTCATGCATGGTTTGAGAGGTTGAGATACAAGGATTGGGACCTCCCGGATGATGTAATGGATATCTTGCTTTCGGCCAGGCGAGCAACAAAATCTTTACCGCTGCCTTTGGAACAAGTTCAATAGCTGGTGCAGGGATAAGAATTTGGATCCCTTTCTATGTGCTTTCTTTTGTTACATTTGGGGAATCTGGGGCTCCAGATTGGAACAATTAAGTTTACCTGGCGGCATTATCTATTTGAAAGCGCTCTTCAGAGGAGTACTCGCGTTTTAAAATCACTGATTGTTCAGGTTCCCAAAGGGCCTAGCTAATGTATTTCTACCAGTTCCATTCAAAGTCTCTGTATGTGATCTTAACCTGGTGTTAAAATTTCTAACATGCATTCCTTTTGAGCCTATACAGTCCAGCCCATTAAGACTGTTAACCTTCAAAACTGTTTTCCTAATTGCAATAATGTCAGTGCGCAGGGTAAGCGAGTTGCAGGCACTTTCCTCTAAACCCCCACATACTGTTTTCTATAAAGATAAGGTTGTTCTCGGGGCAAAACATTCTTTTCTACCTAAAGTTGTCTGACGTCCACTTGCCGCAAAAGATCATTTTGCCAACTATCTATCCACCTCCTCATCCTGGAAAGGAGGAGGAAAGATTACATATGCTGGATCCAAAAAGGGCGCTCCGCTTTTATATCAACAATGGTTAAATTTTGTCAAAATTACCAATTATTCATTGGCTGTACAGGCCCTAAATTGGGGTTAGCTGTTACCAAAGAGACCCTATTCAGATGGCTCATCCTGGCTATTGGGGGGGAATGTTACAGGTTAGCAGGCAAATACCCGCTGGAAGGCTTAAGAACACTTTCCACAAGGGACATGGCAACCTCTGCTGCTATTCAGAGAGGTTCCAGTCGGACATTTGTTCAGCAGCCACTTGGTACTCTAATCACACGTTTGTGAAACATTACTGCCTGGATTTCTCGCCCAATCGGGAAGTAAATTTGCAAAAGCGGTCCTTCATTCAATCCATGACAACAGTTAAAACAACATAAATCATACTCCCACCACCAAATTATTACTGCTTTTGAGAAATACGTGGGAGGACACAATCCATTCGAAGAACAAGTTACTTAACCCTGGTAATGTTCTTTCGATTGGATGTTCCTCCTGTGTATTCCTAGTCACCCCTCCCCTCCTACCCTGACGTAGAATTCACGTGTTCTTACACTTTACACATTCTTGGAGCCTATGGTCTATGGTACGCCTGGTAATTTCTCGTCAGGAAGGGAAAAACAGAACTGAAGCCAATGGGTGCTGTGTGCGCTACTTATGACAGTCGAATGGAGGCAGGGACATGGTCTCGACGGGACGGCACCCAGCACCCCCTGTCAAAAATCTATTCCGAAGCAGCTGAAGCTTGAATGATAATTATCATAATATGTGGAATACGTGGAAGGAACATCAAATCGAAAGAATGTTACCAGGAGTAAATAACTTGTTGTTCTATATCATCCAAAGCCCCACCACAATGTCATTTGTTGGTATTTAGATCACCAGCAATCACAACCCCATTGATCGGATTCTTACTGTACCATAATATGGTATCTAAAATTACTTGTATAATTTTGAGTCATCTTATTATCCAGAGGGTCGTATACCTTGATCAGCAATATTCTTTCAGCGGGATCTGGAAAAAAGAGACCGACATGTATGGAGAAGCAAAATTAGGACAAACTGGTTCTGGCATTCTACTAGTGCGTGCACCTATTGCCAAGCCGCCGCTATACAAGGGTGTTTAGCGGGTCTGCAGAGTGTTTGAAATCAATCAATACTAAAATTGCCTGTCACCCAAGTTTCCTGTAGCAGAAAAAAATGTCAGATGTGGTTAAGTAAGCCCCTTTGTTGAACGAGGAATTAGCATATGCCCGCTAGAATTCCAAGATATCCAGGATAGTGCGGTCTTTGAGGCTTTTTGTCCAATTGCATTTAGGAGAACTGCTTTGCAGAACCTTTTAGCTGCCAGATTGCCAATGAATGATGGACCGGTGGAATAACAATAGGTGCAAAACGCTTTGCATTCAGAGCAATGGATTTTTGTGTATATATATATTGACTTGCTGCAACTTGGTGAGGTCTTTGTGCCTCTGTATTTGCGTGTCATGCAGGACATTGTTTTCTGGCTAGGTAAAAGAGTGATCACCTCATCCCATTCGCCATCATTTGATGCTTGTATATCGATGCAATCTGCTTCCAACTGGTCATGCATATGGTTTCCGATAGATGGAGGTTGATGTGTGCATATTGCGATGCTTTCGTGAGCGGATGTATTGTCCCTTTTCATGCTAATGGTTAAAGGATGACGCTATTGTAAATGTGCAGAATTCACCAAGATTATATCAACCACCATCGCCATAATCTGTTTGTATTCCTTCTGTTCCTGGGCAATAGTAGAACATGAAACCTCCACACGTGAGGCGATTGCATCTAATCTAGATAGTCTGTTGTTTTCAACACTACTGTTACTACGAGCAATAGACTGGTTCAGCTCACTTTCTCATCACTATTTCTACTGTTGGAATCAGTAGGAATCTCAAGTTGCTCTCTATTTCCACTGGAAATCCACCAAAGGCCAAGACGCAGTTTCTGTAGTGACCGATTTATTGTCAATGATGGGCAAAGATGTTCTGTTTAAGGGAGTTAAGAGATACTTATTGTTGATGAGCCTTCAACGTGATTGGGAGCTGGTAATGTATTGAAGAATATTTATAACGTGCTTAATACCCAGAGGTTTATAAGCGGGGACCCAGGGATCGTACCTGTGGTGCTCTGTCGCGTCTTGCTGCCAAGGTGAGCACGTTGCCTCTGAGCTATCCTCCCGAGACAAATGCTATGATGGGAGGTTGTGTTGCCACTTGATCAGGCCTGACTTTCTTTTTCAAATTCACTTTGAACTCTGGACTTCTTGGCCTTTTAGAAGAACGTCTAGAAGCACTCTGCAAGCCATATTTCCTAGTCCATGCATGCTTCATTTCCTTAGTTTGTCACTGCGTTGTACTTGGCTGAATACCGTCAGCAGAATTAACCCCACTAACCTCCCCCAGACAATTATAGGGTCGCAACGTTAAGTTTGTTAGCCCAGATGCGGCAAATGGTGCAATGGGTGTATTTTGCCCAGGTTACTGGCAGAGCTGAAGTGGGCTTAACGCAATAGCTGAGGTAAATTCAGGCACTAGGAAGCGAACTCGGGAAAAGGCAGTCACTTTCCTAGTATCTGCACAGATTTGGTAGGCTCGATAGCCAGTTGCAGTTGGGGTCATGCTCGCAGAATAGGCAATAGTTTATGGAAATAGAATATGTAAAAATCGCCTGGTGCGAGCTGCAGCGCTGTATTGCTTTTATGAGGGGCCGAGCTTATCACACCAATCACCCAACAAACAGGCACACACTATGTATTTCAAGTATCCATGTGAGCACTCGCCGAATAGCTCGGAAGACTCGCAACAATCCAATCCAAAACGTTGGGTGTGCCTTTCCTAGTCAATTACTCTGCTGAGAAGGATGTGTGTGCATCGAGATTTCTTGGTGTCTGTGGATAAATGCGGGGAGGCACGAACTCGGAGAGGCAGAAGCGATGTTGCTCCTATTCAGCCGTCCACAGGGAGATGTTTTAGTTTCTACTGACTCTCTCAATATCAGCAACTCGAAGGATGAGAACTCTGAAGATGAATCAGTCCGTCCTAGCAACTTGATCAATCCATAGACCGAAACGGACTGCGAAGAGCCCAGCCTGTAGCCTCCGCTCCTCGGGAACTGCAATCGCCACAGCAAAACCTGCTCAGATTATTTTTCAAAGACTCCTTAATCCCTACCTAATGGTAACATTGTACATTGTACATTTAATGGCACAGAGTCGTTCTCTTTAGCAGGGACTGACCTTTGAAATGCTTGATGCCTTGTCTTAAATGGCAGTGTTAGTGTTTCTACTGCTTCTTAATTACTTTGCAATCTACCTGATTTTTGAATGACCTGTTTCACTTATTTTACTGCATACTGTTTACCTGTGTTTCTGCTTGAACCTTCCTTAACAGTTTTAAGATTAAAATGTTACTGTTTAGCAAAGAACTTTAGATGCATATGCAAAGTGTGAATTTAGTGCTTACCTATTTTCATGCCAAGAGTGTGATCAACTCTGAAGAGTATTGTAATTTTTGATACTTTACTACCTAACTTTAATTATAGGAAGTGCTCTGTATCTTTCTCATTGAACGAATTCTCCACCCACACAGCGGTTTGTGCGAGTGTGGCTGGCCCTTTTGGTTGTGTGTGGTACTTGGTTGGTGTGTGGGAGAGGAGCAAGAAGCTGGGGTGGTTAGTGCAGTGACATACTTCAGAGTGCTGTTAGCTTTCGACATTGGCAAGACTCGAAGGGCGGTAGTACCCTATACGATCTGGTGGCTAAACTCCAAGCAGCTACATTTCCCACACTGGCTATACTCCGAAATGCACCTAAATACCCTACAGTGGCAATACTTAAAATGCAGCCAAGTTAAACTCCGAGGTTATACACAAAATGTAAATAAATTTGAAACCAGCGTCACCAATACAGCGCAGGTTATGCAACCGAAGTCTCACCTGGTAGTTGCTGCAGATAGTCTTGGTGACCGGGCAGGGGCGATGGAGTTTCCTTAAGGGAGGTGAGGTGCCCTATGCCTTGGTCCTTAGCCAGCTGCCTGGGTTCTGGTCATGTGACTGCCACACAACACAATCAGTATCCATCTGCGTGGGCTTTGGAAGTGGCGAGAGGCAGGACCGGGACTGCAAGGCCGAAGAGTGCAGAATGCTCTGGTTTAACCTAGGAATAGGAGGGAATCCAAAATGCAAGAAACCACCAAAAGCCATACCTTTCCCAGGCATGTCGCCTCAGGCTAGCGAGCCTGCAGCAATGAGAATTACTGTGTAGCCTTGCATGGTTCTGGTCATGTAACCGCCACATGGCCCAAACAGTATCCATCCGTTGCACATATCCACCCCTTATGGACAAGGTAAAACGAGAAGCACAGGCCTCACCTTTATTGGACTAGATGTCTTCATAATTGCATGAGCAGGCCATGCAGTAGTTTTATCGGGCGTTTGAAGAACTACGACCAGTGCAGGGCAAGGAGATTCCAGACAGTATCCCAATATGGCAAAAGCGTTGATAATTTGCCGCCTTAACTGTGTTGCTAAAGGCAGTTTCTGTTCTGCCCGTGCTGGTAGTAGGCAGCCTGAAGAAGCAGTTGTGCGTCAGAAGTATGAATGTGACTCGATGTGCTTCACATCTCCCTGACATATGGGAAAAATGTACGACATTCTGTTAGGACAAGTTTTGTTTTGTTCTTGATTTTGGGGCGGGGGGGTGAGTTTGATATTTCAAACCCTCCTTTGCCACTGTCCCTACCTCAGCCTCCCTTTTCGTTTCTGACATTTAATGTACCATTTCTTTTTCTGCTGTCCTTTTTCCGACTTTTTCCATTTTTACTAACCACATTTATATATGGTCAGTGTGGATGGTAATCAGTGCGAACAGTATGAGAAGGCCTCTGAAGACTTGTGTGTTCGGGAACCGACTCCAAGTGGTAGTTGGTTTGCTTGTCTATTCCAGACTTATGTGAACATTCTAAATTTAAGGTGCGTGCATTTTTAAGGGATACTTTAGGATTCTCTACAAAGCAGAATTTTCAGTTGTATCAATCAGAAGTCCCTTAATCAAGTAATCGCTGGTCTGACAAGTTTGTGGGATTATGTAGTGGGGCTTCTGTTTTACTATTTAGGAATATGCTTTAGGTGCTTCTGCATTTGCTGAAGCCTCTACATTTCTCTCACAACAGGGCCTTATTTCTCATGTACAGGGGCCCAGGATTAAGCATGTGTGCCGTCATGCCTCTGTCGCATTGGGGCAGCCACGGGCTTTGACCGAGGACGTACCACGATTAAGTGCTCTCCCTCTGCGTGACCGAGACATCATTGATCTGCCTCTCCTTGTCAATGGTAAGCAATTCAAGGGCAGGACAGAGCTTTTTAAGTTTATTAATGTCCATTACCTCGGAACCATGCAGTATGCATCAGTTGACATTTTCTCCAAATGTTTTAGTCAAAATTCAGATATGTACATTTTAATGCAGTGCTTTGCGCTGCATGTGCAGATGTTTCCTGCCCTAGCACAGATCACGCCACATGGAATTTCTATGCAATTACTGTATTAAATGTTCAAGGGAAGGGGCAAGAAGTGGTTATTGTGCGTCAGGTTGTCAGGATTTGTTTTTTCTGATGCCGATATCAAACAGTGGAGGGATATATACGTATTTATTGTAACCGCAAAATAGCTAGCTCTAGGAGTTTCTTACTATTACAAGGCTTACTATTACACAGGACAAACGGGTGAGGGGGTGGGGGAATAGGACTTGCATATTTAGAGTGGCCAGAATAGTGTCCAATGTGTTGTAGTACACCTCAAAGGTAGGATTCATCAGGTGCTTACTCTAACCCCTGGGCAATGTGTGTTGTGCCAGAAGATATTCCTGTAACACAGAGCAGAAGGGATGCAGTTACCTACTGTAACAGGGCAATTGTCTTAGAGCTAGTGGATGTTTGCTGTGGCTCAATGATTTGCTGCATCCAGTGCTTTCGTTAACATGGAGGTAAGCTGTTATGAACAGCTGGTCAGATTTTCACTAATATAGGGCAGAGGTATGTTCCATTTCTTGGTGACCATTTGGTTCCTAATAGCCTCGCTGGAAAACTGAATTTGGAATTATTCCCAATAGCCTTGCTGGAAAATGGATTTTAATAGTGCGCCTAGTAGCCTCTCTGGGGAAATTTGAATTTAGATATGGGCCCAATATCCTCTGTGAAAGCTGCATTTAGAAGTGTGCCCATTAGCCACGCTGTGAAAGCTGCATTTAGAAGTGCTACCAATAGCATCTGTGAAAGTTGATTATAGAAGTGTATCCAATAGACACCCTGGAAAGTCGCAATTAGAAGTTTGCCCAATAGCCTCTCTGGAAAATTGAATTTAGAAATGTGCCCAGTAAACGCTCTGTGATAATTTGCATTTAGAAGTGTACCCAATAGCCTCTGCGAGAGTTACACTTAGAAGTGTACCAAGTAGCCTCGCTGATAAACTGAATTTAGACATGTTCCCAATAGCCTCTGTATGGAAAATTGTACTTAGAAGTTCGCCCGGTAGCCTCTCTGGGAAAGTTGATTTTAGAAGTTTGCACATTGAAAGAGCATATAACCATTCTTACCACACCCCACGCTTACTCTCTCCTTTACATCACCACTCAACTAGAACACAGAGATACTATGACACCATTCGGTATAACTGTTCTCATACGAACATCCACCGCTTACTCCACATCATTCTATGTAATCACTGCTGGTCTCACAACCCCAGCCAGGTGTCTTCCTCAGGCCTAACGCAGCCACATCCGTTCCGGATAAATCCTGCCAGAACGAACACATTCTCCTGATCTCTCAACCACCACACCTACCAATAAGAATCAGCTATTACACGTGTACCGCACGAGCTGCACACATATCCGGTGCACACACGCACCTTTGACTCTCCCTACTCTCTCTACTGATCTGAACTTCGGTTCCCAAGGGCGTTCAACCTACCAGCGCCTTCAGACCATACCAATGGTATATAAGGCGCTATATAAGTGCACAATAACAATAACAACAACAATATGGTATGGCTGTCTGTCCATCTGATGCCGACATTTGCAAAGGCATCAGACTGTAAATCATTTGTGTGTTGCTGAATGCAGCCATACCTCAAACTATGTCCAGAAAGCTGACCAATGACTTGAGGTAATGCTTTACATAAGATGAACATTTGAGTAAGATATTGCTGGTGGTTAACATTTTAATGTCTCCTTTCCCCACCCCCTTTTTTTGCCCCCTCCCCAGAGAGCTCTTCAGCTTCTGAGTCTGAGAGCATTGCCAGCCGTCGGAAGCCTGGGAAAGTGATGACCTCTTCATCCGTTAACAACTCCAGAACAGCTTCTGGACGAAAGAGGCTCAGACAGGGTCGCTGTGGCCGGTGTAAGGGCTGTCTTCATCCAGATGACTGCGGAAAGTGTGTCAACTGCTTGGACAAACCAAAGTTTGGCGGGCCAAATACAAAGAAACAGTGCTGTGTGTATGTGCCATTTTTTTTTATAGGATTTTATCTTCGTTCTGCTGATGGCATTTCTACAGAATGGGGTTTGGGTAAGATGGATAGGGGATTTGGTTGTAATGAATTCCTAATTGTAAATAAGGTGCTCTATCACCTTTCCTTCTTGCCTCCACTCTGTGCCTTTTTTGGTTGTTGGGGGTTGAGTTGTATAGATGTATAAGGAAACCAATGCATTTATTGTAGCTCTACCCCTTCAACCCTTCCAACCCCCTCTTCCCCCCCCCCCCGCCCCCAATACTTAAGGCATACCCAACTGACCAGGATGGAACCATGGCTTTTGCCAAGGAGAACCCTTAAGTTATGAACCTATAGTGTGCATTTGAGGTTCCACAGTTGCATTCCGAGGCAACTAACTGAGCAGCACAATCACTGATGCCAAAAAGTTGCGCGCTGGGACTTTCAGAAGCCAAACAAATAACAATGTCATGTCGTTTTCATTTCATCACATGGACTGTAGCTTGCCAGATGCTTAGATTTATACTTGAGACGAACAGCTTGGGCAAGACAAGCACATGAAGTTCTGATGCTCAAGAGAATACCCCAGACCTTTGACTCACCAAGAGGGGAGACCTCTACAGACTAAGTCATTGGTGTCCTTGACTAAGCGACATTTAAAACTGGTTTAAAGGCTCTTTTCAGCCTAAGCAAGACGGGGTTTTCAGCTTGGTTGAAGGCTTTCAGGATTTAATACATGGTACTTGAGCTCGGTCTCCAAGATAATAAAAATAAAAGCAACAAAGCTTCCCCCTCTACCTTTGCTCCATTAGACAGATTGACATTTTGTTTTCAAAATCTGAGATATCAGCCCTTTTTGCGTTTCCCATTCTTGAAAAGTTTTGTTTAATTTTGCAGACTATTCATGTTATGCAAGAAAAACGATGCAGGCCTACATACTATTTGGAAGCAATCTTTTATTTGTACTTGTAAATTTAAGAATTAGCCAGCACAGATTCGCTCTTCACTTTAATAGGAGATTGAATATGCCATGTGGATTTGATGGCTGCATATCTTCACATATATATCTATCTTGCTTGCTGGTCCAACTTGTTCTGCCATTCTCCATAGGGAATAGTCCTTTCTAGGCTAAAGTGCTTCACTTTGGTCTTGGTGACAGTCCTCTGGTTTTTACCAAACTGGTGGCAGCATACCTGGGACTACAAGGAGTCAGTCTATTCGCATTTGGATGGCTGGTTTGTCCAGGGCTCAAGCCACAGTGTGATTGCTTTTTTTCCTGGGCGTTTTGAGCATCAAGACTTTCATGGCACTCAGGCTGCTCTTCATAGGCTTCAGGTTGGACACAAGGCCCTGACTGTGCCTCCATAACTGAAAGCTATGTTAGAAGTACAGCATCCTTTTGTCTCCAGATAGTGTCCCAACATGATGGTTCTAGAAACTATTTTTAGGTAATTCTGTCTAGGTAGTGCCTTTCTCTAGAGTGAACATTGAGAAGTGTTGGGCTTCTGGTGTGAGATCCGTCTTCTCAGCCTTTAACCATGTTTGTACCATCTTCACGCAATTATTTTGACATTTTCCACAATGAAACAGCAAAGCAATCTCATACACATGAACCAAAAAAACGAATAAAACAGGATGATATTTAAAGAGCTCAACGAAATAAGATTTGGAAAATCAGAAAGGGGCAAATTCCTTGGACCAAAATTAAGTCAAAAGTTCATTGTTGTACAGTACATAGAATATAATAAGCAGCCAACAGTTGTTAGTAATACAATGCAACTGACAAACAGAAGTAACTACTGTCAAGTGTAAAGTTTAGCCCATAATTACTACTACTCTGATGAAGTGCACATAGTGCAAATGGCAGCCTGGGTTAATGTGCAGTGATGAAAGATGTACATGGTTGAAACATTTTGAGCAAATTAACAAGGGGGGGGGGTCCTGGGACTCCCTCTGCCAGACATTAGTTCTGGTTGCGAGAGTCTTACCCAGATTATTTTGCTCACTATCTTTCACAGAGGAGAAATATCCAAAACACATCAGGCTTTGTCCTGCCCTGGGGCAGTCCCGCACCGAAATGCTAGGCAATTCTCCTCTGAACAAGAGGAACTTTTGGTCGTCCCCTAAGTTACTAGGGGAATCCAGACGTGGACCCCTTGCTCACTATACTTGGAGAGGCACAGCTCCGTCCTACTGATGAGGTCCAACCAGACCGAAACACGTGTCTGGGGTTGCTGTTGGTACTCTTGTTCAGAGGAGAATTGCCAAGCATTTCGATGCTGGACTGCCCCTGGGCAGGACAAAGACTGATATGTTTGGGATATTTCTACTCTGTGAAAGATAGTGAGCTAAAGAATCTGGATAATGCTCTCGTAACCAGGACTAATGTCTGGCAGAGAGACTCTGAGGACCCCCCTTGTTTTTTAAAATATTTTTAGTACATGTAAAATATATTTGGTTATTGCTTGTACTCAGATAAAGTGCATAGAGTACAAATGGCAGCGTGGATTAATGCGCAATGATGCAGAGTACCACAAACATTTTAGTACAAACAGCTAGCATCGCCTCATGTGGCAGAGTTTTGGCTTGTTGGTATTTATAGGAACTCAACTGCAACCTTCCTATGCATTATACAGTGAAATCTAAGCTAGTGTGGCATTAATTTGGTGCATCTTTTCCATGTCCTGCTTAGATTAGAGCCCAAGGCAAAAGCAAATGCCACCTCCGAGCACAACACTAAGAAGGTGAGAGAAAGTCTATGCCTTATCCTGCTTTCTCTTAAGATGGTCAACAACCAGCACTTCCTTATATTGGTGTAAATGGGGCAGAAGATGATAAAAATGTGCCAATCTGTAATGCGCGACAGGGGCAACATTGACTATCTTCACTAACCTAATGGACAGTCCCCTATGTTTGTCTTGTAGGTAAATCTGTCAATGGGGTCTCCTTTTTAGGACTCCAGTCCTCTGTAAATGTTCATCATGGATGCCACTGTTTCAATGGGCAAACTGTTTATTCGCTACTTCTGGTCTGCACCGTATTGCAAGGAACAAATATACAATTTGATGATTGTTTTTCCACCGGTAAGACCTTTCTAACTTGTTCGAATTAGGTATTGCTATTAACAGATAAACAGCTGTGCTCTGTGAAAAAGCAGGGAGTCATGAAATTGCACTATTCCCTAGCCATAGGAATGAGATTTACAACAGCATAACATCGCTAGTATCTCACTTGGCAGGGGGATTGCAACATTAAAGAAGGGTGCCCCAGCAGAAAGACTCCTCAAAATGAGTGAGAGCTTCATCAAGAGAGAGCTTTTCCTCAGGTGTGGATTCCTGCAGACCTTTTTAATAGCATCTGTACTCAAAATCTCACCTCTAGGCTTTGTCGGTCAGTGAAGCGGGTAAGGTCTTCAGTCACAAGTGGATGCCTCCATCATGAAATGGGACAGCATGAGATTATTTCCTTCTCTTCACTTGATTCACCAAGCAGTGACATTCAGAAAAACAGTGGGTCCCTAATTTTAATAGCTCCTTGTTTGCCATTCGAAATTTGGTGTTTCGACCTGCAACCGTTCACCAGCTCATACATAGTCAACAGGGGAGAGGGCACCATGTCCCTCGCCCCTCTGGTCAATTAACATGGCTGCTTCTGTGGAAAGTCTAAGAAATTTGACTTTGTACTCTGTTAATATCAAAGTGTATCCTCTCTTTAGGAAAGGGGTTGGACAAAATACAGGGACATGGAAAAGATCTGTTAACAGTAGGGGCCTCACTTTCTTCCACGGTCACCCTTATTCCATTCTCCCAGTCACCTTCTCCCTCACAGGCACCAACACCCATACACTCTTTATTTAATCCCCTTGCATGCATGCCCAAGTACCACTTCTTTCACCAACCAATACCTCAACTTGCACATGCTCGGTTCTCTTCCTCCATGGTCCCCTGCACTGTCTTTTTCCACCTGGTCTGTTGGACCGCCTTTTCCTTTTCTCACCCACCAACCCACACTATGTGGTCCCTTCTGTGTTTTATCGCCCCCGCCCCACACCCTGCCCTTCATTGCAACTCCACGTCAGCAGATTCTCAAGGCCACTTTCTGAATTTCTTCTCTTGGGGAAGGTTACAATTGTCTAAAAATTGAAATATACTTTCAGAATACCCCACCCTCCCATTTGTATGCGCATGCATAGCCCCTCTGCAATGGCGCCCACTATGAGCGAAGTCTGCATTAGGGGTTCATATCCAGAGTTTTCAAATTACATGTTAGTTGTGTGGCTTTCCTGTCTTTTTTTTCGCTTCTCTTCATGGTGAGAGCTAAAGTCTGCTAATTGCCTCAAGTATTTCTGGTGATTGCAGTGCTACAGGAAGAAGAAACACTGGCCAGCATTGTGAACAGCCATAAAGCAGGGAGTGGCACTTGCCAGTTGCTGCCAGACAGAGTTTACAGACTGGCGCCGGCCCAACTCTCATGTTGCCTCTGGTGGCAGGACTGGCTCTGTCAAACACGGTGGTAGGCCTCTTGCCTGAAGTGGAGAGTCTCCCATGCTCTCTTGACAGGGTCCAGTCCCTGACCGTGCCACAGGGAGCAGACGGTTCAAATTCTGAAACTGGTATTTTAAATACTCATTGCAGAGTTCCTTCATATCTAGTGTCATTTTCTTTAAATGTGAAAAGTTCAGTTTTCTTACCTGACAAGCCTGTAATGAAGAGGCTTAGTTCTGTCAGGACTTTGCCTTCTGTTATAGTCTGTAGGTTCTGTTTCCAGTCTGCTAGAGAAGCATGTTGGATGAATGCTGTGACATCATGTAGGAGTGTTTGGTTAGTGCCTATGCTAGTGGTCCGAAAGCGTCAGTTGCTGGTGTGTACTGGCTGGTCTGGATGTGCCAGTGCCCTTGTCCTTTCTGTCCTGTCCAGTACTTGTTATACTACTTGGAGACGTTGACAATAAACTTGCCTGTATCAAGTGTCTAGGCGTCCTCCATAACCCACACACCTTACTACACCTTCCAGTGAGGTGGCCACATCAAGTTTAGGATTCTTATGAGCTTTGTTTTCCTCAGCTCACAAATCATTTGCCACCATGGTTACAGTACATCTCAACCAACCTGCTCACATGGTTTTCAGTAGCAGTTATGTTGGATGGAAGTATGTAATCGGAACCTCACCTTTATTTAAAATAGTGGCCCTTCGTCCTCTTTTTGTCCACTTGAAGTTTCACATTAATCTGGAAATGTGCTAGCCCACAATTTTCCCACACCAGTCATTTGATTCCAAGAACACACTTCGTTCCCTTGATTTTCACAAGGCAATTCAATTTCACGAAAATCTAGATGTCAGGCTTGTCAACAAGGGAGATCCACTAGGCCAATATAATGGTTGGCCTACTGTAGGCATGTGTATAGGTGAAAGAGTAGCTTGTGGTTCTTCCGAAACACTTTCAAGTAAGCACTAACTGTAGGGCTACATCTCCATTTTTTTTGTTCCTATTACTGCATGGAGGTGCCAACACAAGAATATGGTAATCTTTCCAGTTAAGTCTAGGTCGGGTTCAAGCTCCCTGGGTTTTAGTATAGCTTTCGTTGTGAAGTGTGTAGAGAAGGAGACTGGATGTAGAAAGGAATTGGAAGTTCCTCATTGAAGTTGCTCCTATTCCATTCTCCCTTTTTGTCTATACACCTTGCCACGGCCCTCTCCAACTTAGTTATTTGTTTCCGCTTGGCTGGGGCAGATGGAAAGACTGATGGGTGAATTTGGCGATAAGGTACTTACAGGTGCTAGTCTGTTTGCTGCACAAGCTCACCATGGCTTCAAATGGCTTTATAAATAGTAGTTTTGCTGTGTAAAAATTTCAGCTCCGTTCCCTTTGGATAGACATGCCATAGGTATGGAGGAAAGGGGTTTAGAAGTAATTTGGTCACTGAAACATTTTTGTAATATAATTTCTGTACTCCTGTAATATTTGTTTTGTCTATTTTCAGACACCGAAGATGTGACAAGATAGTAGCGCGGAAGCAGGCAAGAATGTCACAAAAAGGAGGTGAGAGCTTTAAAGTGCAAGGTAATGTTAGGCAGCAATGTCATTCTCCTGTTCACTTTGGACCATTTGTGCCACTCCCCACACCTTGCAGATCTGATGAGACTCGCTCTTTCCTGCCCGTTTGCTTTTTTAGCGTTCTGTATGACTTTCCTTCCTTGACCTCCATTTGTCCCATCTATCCCCTGGCACTCTTTTCCAAAATGCTTAAAGACCTCACTGTATTGAAACTGTTTACAAGCCTATGCTGTTGAAGACTGTTTCCTGTGCTGCCAGACTGTCGTCTTCTAGGCCATGCTATATTTTACAGTTTCGGTGGGACCCTACTCATTTTTCAGGGTGGTCTTTTGAAGTATGAGGGGAAAAAATCCACCTATTAATGGTAGACAGGCTTTGGATTATGTTTAACCTGACTTTCAGTGGTTGATTGGCAGAGTAGTAAGACTCTTAAGGGGGAAAGAGGTGGCAAAATGCTACAGTTGAGTGTTCGTTATGTTTTTCCACAGATTTGTGAGGGAACAACAAGATCCTTTGTAATGTGGAAAATGGGGAGCAGTGAAGCTTCAATCTTGGTAGGGGATGGTCTAGCCTTTAGGTACAGTTGAGCCCAATAGATTGCACAAGAGATGCTAAACGTACACTGAAACATATGTACACTATTCTTGTTGCACATAAACCTGTAATTCAGATAAATTCTAGGCAGCATATTCTACAGAGTAAAGGGTCTTTAACAAGGCCCTTCCCACTTGTAAAGCCAATGTCTGGATATTTAACTTGTTGCAAAAAAAAGCAATACCTAATAATGCAAACCATGGGACAAACAGAATTATTTTCTTAGCTCGCACCTAGTGCATCAGAACTATGATAACAAGGAATATCTACCATATATAAATGGTAGATAAGGGAGACACATGATGAGACATGAGCTAACTAATACGGTTATTTTTCTTGTATTGATTGGCTGATGAATCAACCTTTCAATCTTAAAAGCCATCATTTGTTGTAAATTACATATATAAAAAAAACAAATGCATAATAAAAAAATGCATTTGAAATAAGTTTAGAAAAATTTTACTTTGTATCCTTAATGTTTTGTGCTATATATTTTTTTGGTTACAGAAGCAATATGCCCATGATAGTCTGTTGGCAGCAAATCTTTCTAGTGTTTCACATTTAGTCAATGGCTACTAAGTGTCTAGAACTATAAAATGGCTGTGGCACGAGATTTTCACCTATCCTTTGCCCATATTCTCCTTTGACCCTCTTCCTGCCCTCTTGGGCCATACATGGAATGCCCTTTCCTGGGCAAAGGGATGGGGGAGGGGTGTGTGTGTGGTGTGTGTATAGCCGTATTTAGGAGCTGGGACTGCCGGGCCCTAGTCCACATCCAGGTCATGCTGTTTGTTGCTGGACAGAATGTTTGGCCAGTGACCATCCATGATTAGATAGCCACTGTCAGTTTGAATGGTGAAAATCCTTACCATTGGTGGACCTGAGCGAGCTTTCAGTCCCAATCCTGCATTAAAGGAGGACTTCTGTAGCCATTTTTGAGCTCTCTGGCACCAAGAACCCTATGAAGTGCAGCCGCTGATGACCCGAGGATTCTCTTTGCAGCTGACCAGCATCAACTCCAGTGATGACTTGGTGAAGCCACGATCCTTTGCCTGATCGCAAGACTCTTGCTTTGACTAATTGACCATTGGGAACCATCAGTCTCAACGCCCTGCTCGAGCATCCATGCATTCTGAGATTTCGGAGGTGTGCCCGGACTACCTAGTGGGCTGACCAGCTCTCTTGGGCTACCTCGATGCAGCCATCGCTGTTCCAAGTACATCCTTGAAACTTGGAGGATCTTCAACTTGTGTTAGACACCTGCTTCCGCATTTCCAGCCTTCTTGCATCGGGGGCAGCCATGCAGGACCTGCTCCTTTGTTTCTCCCTGGAAGACAGGGGTAACTCCGTTGCAATCAGTCCTCGCATCTTAGAGGTGTTCTGAGATTGCCTGCACTGCGAAAGTCCATCTTTCATATGGGTGTTCAGCTGGAGGGTGTCGAACAGATTCCCAAGCACTGCGACCATACGAAAGTGACCTCTGCTCCTGTGATCCCTGGGCCTTCCTCAACCAGACCAAGCACAAAAAACACTTCAAATCGATTTCGAAACCTTTGAATGGTAATTTAACATGCCTGTTTATGCCCCCCCACACTCCCTTCTCTATAGGGTTACATAGGTCTAATGTGTCCTTCATCTACTTTTTCCTGACCTGACTTTGGCCGGTGGAGGCCTGGTCAAGGTTCCCTTCCCAGGCTATCCAAGTGACTAGGTGTTTGATTTTGTTGTTGTAAAGTCACCTTTAGTGACCAATGTTAGACACTTTAGGTTTAGCAATGGCTGAGCATCCAGGCTTGGTATAGGAGGGCTGTAGTGTTGCAAACAACTTGGAGCATACTTAGTTCAAGGAAATGCTAACACACTTGACGTTGTATTAAAAATACATATTTATTTTATATACACTAAGTCCATTTAAGTAAGTTAAGCACTATCTCACAGTAGTATATGCACATAATTCTTGCATTTCCAAATAATTACTTTAGAACATTTGTAAGAACATAAAAAGTAGCAGGAACATCTGAAACAAGTATGCAAACTTTAGACTAATTTGTGTAACTTTAGTTAACCCTTGCTTAACCAATGGAAGTCCAACCCTATCCTAGGTGAGTCATGAAGTCCTGAGGGGGTAGGGGGAAGAGGTGGGGGTCCATTGACCATCGGCTGAAGAAGGAAAGGCTGGTAAGCACTGGACTAGGCAGTCTCTGAAGATCTCTTCACGTTTACAGGTGAGTATCAGTTAGGCTTCTTTGGGTAAGGAGCACAAAGGGGTGTCCACCCCAATGTAGCTCAATGTAGGCCTGAGGGGGGATGCAGCTAACAGCTTAACTGCAACCCTCCGAACCACAGGAACAAAGCAGTCCCAGGCCAGTATTGGGGGCTGAACAGTACCTTGTAAGCGAAGAAGCTGTTGCAGCAGGAGGTCCCAGAGGAGAGGTGACAGAGTGTTGGGTAGAATTTCATTTTAGTGCAATTTTCTCCTCACTTGTGATTTCGCCAGCACCTTTTGCTGGATTTTTTACCTGTTATCCTGAGTGGCACCTTTTTTCCTTTTATCTCTGGAAACCTTTTTCAACCCTTTTAGTTGCATAATTTTGGAGTAATGCTTTCCTCCACCTTTTTAGGCATCTGCACTGTTTTATTTCACCACACAGCACTTTCTGCACAGTGTTGCTGGGAGCTCCTTGAGCTGCCCTTTTTATTTTCCTTGGGATAACTATTGTTTCCAAGGATAGGGGGATACTTTCTATTCTGCCTAACTTTTATTTTGTGGGATCGGCACACCCCGCCTAATGTGGAGTGCTGAGGGGAC
This sequence comes from Ambystoma mexicanum, assembly GCF_040938575.1. NCBI lineage: Eukaryota > Metazoa > Chordata > Amphibia > Caudata > Ambystomatidae > Ambystoma > Ambystoma mexicanum. The sequence continues at coordinate 1,166,030,481 of NC_090921.1, forward strand.
ATAATGCATACCTTTTTCCACTTCTCCTGTAACTTTCTAGTTAGTGACAAGTTCATCTGAGTGGCTAGTGATGGTGGATGTTTTCGTCTTATTTTTAGTGGAACTTACACGGAGGCTCCTATCGCAGCTGCAGTAAGGGACACATGAGCCACCGTTGTACTAAAATGGTGCCAGTCTTCCTTTTTCACCAACTCTTGATAACCTTTCCTTTCTTGAGCTGCCTCCTGCCATGCTGGGTGGTGGTCTTGATAGTTTTTTGTTGTCTTTTGCTGGGTTCCTTGCGAAAACCTGCGAAGGCTGTGAGTGCCTGAAAGGGCATGAAGTGGCATGTGGAGGGTGCGACCCTTCTTCGTCCTGCCTGGATCCAGTTCGAACTGGGAGGCTGCATGTCCTTTTGAACAAGCCAGCCCAGATTTGCATGTATGGCTTGACTGGTGATTGCATGTTCCAGCTGTTTTTTCCTGCATAAAGGTGAGGTCCTGGAGCCAGCAGAGGGTGGACTCCTGGAACGATGAATCCGAGGAAGAAGTCTGCAGCGACCGCCAAGCACTGCTAAATGACAGCTACAGCCTCCTCTTCTGATAGACAGGGAAAACAGACGACTTCCTACACTGGTGGGACCAACCAGTCTCGAGACAACCTGCATTTTGAGCTGTGCCTCAGAGCTGCAACCGTCCTGGGCTGTAGTTTCCTAATACCCTGGGACCTGGACCAATCTGCTGCACATAGTCTCCTGGAGCACGGTTTTGGCTGGAACTTCGTGGGCATCCTGCTGGACCTCCATTGACTCTATCACTCTGAGACGTCTCCCTGTTGGGTAAGATTTTCATAATTAAGATAAATCTTCCTGACCTGTGAACCCCAGAACCTTTTGCTTGGACTTGATAAATAGTTTACCTTGTCCCTAGGTGAAGGGGAAATCTGTTTCCCCTCTCACCTAGTCTGTTACTCTTTTTTTTTTTATGGGTGACCTTTTATGTCTCTCCATAGTGTATGGTGGTTTAGTTTCCTACAACTTTTGTGCTTATGCTGGGTTGCACCTTTGGGCTTTCCTAGTTCATTTTTCATGTTCTTTTGTGAACTACTGTCCCCAAGTAGTAAAGAGGGATTTTCATCTGCTATACATTTTTTGTAAGTGAACGAGCACACCCCACCAATGTATCCCTTTTCTTACTTGGTGATATTTTTGTTAAAATTGCGAGTTTACTTGAACGGCTGGTGTGAGGGATTTTACCTTTCTGACTGTCATTCTTACTCGCAGGCTGTTAATTTAGCCTCAGTAATGCAGAGGAGGGCCACAATTTTTCTTAAATGGTGGGCTCCTTCGTTTTTTCTCCATTTCTTGTGTGCTTGCTGTTTCTGAGGTGTTCCCCTGCCATTCTAGGTCGGAACGACCTCAGTGGAAGTTTTGTCTTTGGAGGAAATATTTAGGTTTTCCTGCCCAGGCTCCAGAGTGTCTGAGAAGTCAGACGAGTCCAAAACTCTGCAGCCCTTTCTTTTTCCTTGCCTGAAAGGAACCAGCTCCTAGAGGGGGGGGGGGGGGGGCTGGGAGGCATGATTAGACAGACTGCCCCCTTCTGTAAAATGCAGGGTGAGATTGCAGAAGTTGTGCTGTAGTTCCTATTTAATACTCTGACCTTGGAAGCTGCTGGCAGGTCGACCACTGGAACTGAAACCAAAGAGGAAGATACAGCTGTAGCAATTTCCAGCTAATGGAGCACCTGCTGTGTAACCGTAGCCTGGTGTAACCTTACCTTCCAATCGACCAGGGGGCCCCAAATGCGGCAGCTCGTACCCAGAGGCCGGTGACATACACTAGTCTCAAGACATCCTGCATTTTGAGCCATCCCACTGCGTGCAATGACCTTGCTGTGCTGCAATACCTCAGTACCCTGGGACCTCGAGCCATTGTGCGGTGCATAGTCTTTCGAAATCTGAATCTCGCTGAAACATTGGTGGCATCGTTCTGGACTCCATAGACAGAATTGAATCCTTAAAGTCCCCTCACCAGAGTGCTGAACCAGAGAAGTGATGAGAATCTGACAATCGATATTCTGTTTTCTCGTGGCTCTTGAAAAGGACGCCAAAACTAGAGCCGCAACCAGTCTCGAAGAAACTCTTGCTTGGAGTCTTCCCCATTGATCCCTGCTGCAAATTCCCTTCCAGTGTCCTTTCTTTAGTCACCACAAAAAGAAATTAAAGGGCTGGGTTTTCGGCTGAAGATCCTCAAGACATCCATCTGGAAACTACTCTTCTCTGCTGTGGTACTGTTGGCTTGGTTATTGCTTAACTTAAGCCTTGTAGGATTTCTGTGAAGCTTTGGAGTGATTCATGAGATTGGGAGTTCCCTCATCTAGCTCACCCAGGCCCAATGCTGGAATCCCTCTAGGGTGTCTTCTCTGAAGTCCCTGGACCATTTCTGCAACTCTGAAGTAAACTACTCACTTGTTTGAAGAGCCTTTCTCAGGAACTCTGACTGTTCAGCATTCTGTGCCTACACTGACCCTATCAAAACTTGACCTCTGGACCACGAGTGTCCCTCTAGTGCCACTGAGAAAATGTATGCTTCAACATTGGGGAAGGACTTAAAAGGTCGTGCCTTTGCCTTGAACTGTATCAAGTGTTGAAAGTATTTTACTGATGTATGAGTTCTATTGGTCACTGTCCCTCTGAAACATGAACAGTTACAAAAGTGTGTACTTGCCTTAGAATGTTTGACATGCCTAAAAGTATATAGGGTAATTTTACTTACCTGTGAATTGGATCCTGCTCTTCCCTACTGTACTGCTGTTGGCATCATCAAACTATTTTTCAGAAAATAAGTTTCTGATGTTTGTTAATCTGCTTAGAATCACATGCTGTGCATAGTCCGACATCCAGTGGTCACTGCGGAGTATTGCATTTTGTTTTTCTTAGTCGAAAAGGGGATGTTGACGAGGCGTGTCTGTAACACTATCCCTATAGTGACGTGCAGTGTACCCACAACCCCTCACGGGTCGAGGTCCCTCAGATTGTTTTTTTCCGCCCAGTTAATGGTCGCCTTTATGCAGAGCTCCTTGAGACATTGCGAAATCATTCCCTCGACCCTTGGTCGTTATTATTAACTATAACACATAGATCCCTCCCTCGACATAGCTGCCAAGCTGTTCTCCGCCGAGCAAGATCTTCGACGGAGGGATGAGCGGAGGAGATCCTTCGGTGCTGCCGAACAGGTGGCCGGGCCTCGCCGGCCTAACACAGTAGGGAGAGTGGGGTTGTTGGTTTTTTCTTTAACACTCTGAGAATGCCTTTCTCTTCCCATCCCTCTCTTTCGAGGTCGTAATCACATTTCATGCCCTCAGCTATGGAGAGGACGCCCTTTAGGTTTTTTCCGCGTTGCAAGGGAACGCTTACCTGGAAGGACAAGCACAAACGGTGTAACCGTTGCTTGCCCCTCGATCACAAAGAGGACAGCTGTGCGGCCTGTAAATTACTTCAACCCAAGACTTTAAAGGACCGCAGGGTCAAAAGGTGGGCAGCCTATGCGATGTCTAGGTCTGACTCCTCGCCAGCTGCCGCCGCCGAATGCGACGAGGACAGTGATTATACGGCCTCCGCAACTGAGGTTGTAGACCTCTCGAAGGAGCGCTCCCGCTCCTCGTCGTCCGTCCCCGGCAAGCCCGGCTCATGCCCCGCTTATGGGGATGAACACCCCGGTGAGAAGGACAAACACAGGAAAACACATATAAGCACATACCCCACGGCACGCATTCGTCGAAGACGAAGGCAGCCATAACGTCAATGGAGGTGTTGGGCCCACCGGTGTCTTCTGCCGACCGTAAGGGTCGCAAGCCCACCACCGCTTCCCCGACTGGGCTTTCTGTAAATAAGGGCACTAACCCCAAATCCTCAGGCGACGCGCCTCGCAAGAGTGCTACGTTGCCAGTAAAGACTCGGCACCGCCTAGCGCGACGGCGAGCGATCCCTCGACGGAGAAGCTGATCGCCGAAAGCCTCGCGCGTATAGCTTCTAAAGACAGCCAGAGACGGACGACACATCGAAAACCGCTAACAAGGCCAAAAACGCTGAGGACGCCGGAGGGTAGGCTGGGACAGCTCCCACCGTCGACAGAAGACCCTAGCCAGCGAGAGGGCTTCTCAGAAGGCAAAGGAACTCTATCTTCTACGCTATGGGACAGAACTAAGCAACTACAGGGAGAGGGAACTCCCTTTTCACTCCCAGACCGCTTTGGCCTACCTTACTGGACTGCAGAGAGGTTCCAGTCATGTATGGACAAGCTAGACAGGTTCATGGCCATCCCAGAAAATAGGACACCCAAGAGGCCTAGGGAGGTACTCCAGGAGGGGCCATGGGCTAAATACCCAAAGCTCTTTAACCCCCTACAGGAAGACATGAACTCTTACGACCTCACTGAAGAGGACTCTCACTTCCAGGAAGAGGATGAGTTTGTGAATAATGAAGACCAACAAGAGGGAGAAGGTTTTCATGATGACACTAACGTAGGTGAGGAGGGCTACGAGGAGGACCCAGGTGAAGTTGGCTTACAGCCCTGGCAGTCGCCATCAGGGTCTACAGACCCCGACATTATAGACATTTCTTTCCTCAGACCACACCGGTCAGGAACCCATCTCCAGTAGACGATCAGCCCACCTTCAATGTGCTACTGAGGAAGGCAGCAGCGCATTTTGAAGTTGAAACTGGGGAGGTCACCCCAGATACTGATTTCGTCGAAAGGATTTTTAAAGGAAAAACCTTCCACTAGTCAAACTATTCCTATCCTCGCCTCGGTTAAGAGACGACTCACCCCATCGCTGTCCACCCCCGCGCTGGTAAGAGGGGTCAATCCAAGAATCGAGAAATTGTTCTCACCCTCTCAGTCAGACCCATTATATATCAGGGGTCACTCAGTCCCGGACTCTTTAGTGGTGACTAACACAAGGAAGAGGGCTGGGGTTCCACTGTCAACCAGCGAGGCACACCCAGATAAAGGGAAAAAGCTTTATGCCTTGGGCAAAAGAATTTCCGCCTTGGCAGCGTTTTCAATTAGGATTGCCAATAATACATTGTTGGCAAGCTACGCTGATGCTCAATGGGGAAAGCTTAAGCAGGACATCGAAGCCCCTGAACCTCTAAAAACTTGCTTATTGGCTACAGTTGCATAAGGAGCTCTGGTCAACCAGAGCATCATTAAGAACACTCTTGATGCGGCAGAAACTGCTGGCCGTTCTTTGGTGCAGGGAATTCTGCTGAAGCGTGACGTCTGGCTTCGCAATTCCGGTTTCAAGGCAGAAACGCAGGCGTCACTCATTTATAAGCCAATAGAAGTCAAATCTCTTTGGAAGGGCAGTGGACGATGCACTGGAAAATGCAAAAAGAGAATTCAACACCATAAAGACCTTAGACCAAATCTCAAAGCCTCCAAACAGGCGGGGATTTGGGAACAAGCGCTTTTTTTCGTGGCCAACGCCAACAGCAGCAGCAACAGCATTACACTGCGGGCAACTGGCCTTCTAATCAGGGTACAAGTAACAAGTATAACCAAAGAGGACAACGCCGTGGCAAGGGCAGAGGCCGGGGCTCCAGCCCCAGAGGCACCCCGGCAAGTAACACCAAATGACCCGAAGGTTCGGGTCTCCGATTGGGGGCCGGATAACATCGTTCCTTTCAGCATGGGAGGGAATAACATAAAACCGGTGGGTATTGTCAACCGTAGCCCACGGGTACTGTATAGAGTTCATTTGGTCCCCCACATACAGACCTCCAAGGGGACGACGCCTGTCACCAGAACACCTAGTCATCCTCCTGCAAGAAGTAAAACAGATGCTACAGAAAGGAGCAATAGAGGTCGTGCCCCGATCTCAGGTAATGGAAGGTATTTATTCAGTGTACTTCCTTGTACCCAAAAAGGACCTAACCATGCGCCCTGTACTAGATCTGCGCCCAGCGAACAAATTTGTAAAACCACAAAAATTTTGTATGGTAACATTACAGGAAGTAATTCCCCTGCTATCTCAGTGGACTACATGACAACACTAGACATGAAAGATGCATACTTTCATATTTTGATGTTGCCAGCGCACAGAAAATACCTCAAGTTCAAGATGGAGGGCAAACACTACCAGTTCAGAGTGCTACCCTTCGGCGTAGCGTCTGCACCGAGGGTATTCACGAAGGTAGTGGCAGCGACCCACCTGCGCAGGTTGTCCATACCGGTATACCCTTACCTCGACGATTGGCTCATAACAGGGGAGTCCTACGAGACATGCTTCTCAAACACCCAGAAGACAGACCTTTTGTTCCAACTGGGCTTCTCCATCAACGAGAAGAAGTCCAGCTTAGACCCCAGCCAAATCAAACAATTCCTAGAGGCTCTAATTCGAACAAAGGACGGCCTCGTCTTCCCCTCCAACGAGACGGTCCAAAATATTCTGTTTCAGATCCCTCAGTATGTGGCCGGTCGAGAGGTGATGGTACGCAAAGCAATGCGCTTGCTAGGAATGATGCCGTCCTGTAGTTATTTGGTAACTCACGCGCACATGCGCCCAATGCAAGAGTGGCTCGACAGCCAGTGGTGTCAGGCCAGCAGACGATGGGACGATCTAGTGGTGGTCTCGCAGGCCTTGGTTCTCTCGCTATGGTGGTGGTCGAAGGAAAACCTGGTAATAGGGAAACCATTCGCCACCCCCGCAGTGGAAGCCACTCTAACCACAGACGCATCCCTCACAGGATGGGGGGCTCACCTATCCCATCAGACTGCTCGCGGAATCTGGACTCCGAGCGTAGCTTCCAAGCACATAAACTTATTAGAGCTACTTGCAGTCTTCAAGGCACTAAAAGCCTTCCAGACACACCTACAAGGGAAGACAGTTATGGTCCTCACGGACAGCACCACAGCCATGTACTACCTCAACAAGCAGGAGGGCACTCACTCTCCAGGACTGTCCAAGCTGTCCCAGAACATCTGGAAGTGGGCTCTCAGACACATGTTCCTGTTGTCACAACATTTACCAGGGGGAACTCAATCTGCTAGCAGACGAACTCAGCAGACACTTCCCTCTGCCCTCAGAGTACGAATGGCGGTTACACGAAGACATCGTCTTCGTCTTCAACCAATGGGGCTTCCCAGAAATAGACCTGTTCGCAACTCTGGAGAACTCACAATGCCTAGATTACGCCTCCAGATACCCACAGAACAGCTCCAAGGGGAACGGTCTGTGGATACCATGGTCAGGGAAATTTGTTTGCTTTTCCCCCCCGACTCCTCTGCTGAACAAGATGGTGCACAAGATGCACCAGGAACCAGTCACCATGATACTGATAGCCCCGATGTGGGCCCGCCAACCGTGGTTTGCACACCTGCTGGAGATGTCCCTGTCCCCACCAGTGAAACTGCCCTGCCCGTACAACTTGCTGTCACAGGACAAGGGCAAGACACTACACCCATGCCCACAGAACATGAATTTAGCAGCCTGGCTCCTGAGGTCATAGAATTTGGCCATTTACAACTCTCTCAGAGTTGCATGGACATTCTTGAAGAAGCTAGAAAACCCAACACTCACCACTGCTATTCTAGCAAGTGGAAGAGATTTGTCATCTGGTGTAGAGGTAAAAGCATCAACCCAGTCCACTGCTCTCCCACACAAATTGTCCTTTACCTGACCCATTTACTGGACTCTGGTCTAGTGTTCAATTCTATTAAAGTCCATCTAGCGGCACTTTCTGCATACACCACCTCTCAACTTAAGGTGTCATGGTGGAAAGTCCCAGTTATCAAAGCCTTCATGGAGGGGGTAAAGAGAATACACCCTCCGATAGCAAACCCAGCTCCCGGCTGGGACCTTAATGTGGTACTTACCAGGCTCATGGGCTCACCCTTTGAACCCATGCACAAGGCAACTCTTAAGGACCTCACCCTTAAGACTGCTTTAATAATAGCTATCACCTCCATTATGAGAGTAAGTGAACTACAGGCTCTTTCTATTCTAGACCCCTTCGTAACAGTTCACAAAGATAAGGTGGTTCTACGCACACACCCAAGGTTTGCACCGAAATTCATATCGAAATTCCATGTCAACCAGTCAATAGAACTACCAACGTTCTTTCAAAACCCTTCCAATTTGGGAGAAAAGAGCCTGCATACACTAGATGTGCGCAGAGCTGTCATGTTTTATATGGAAAGAACTTGGCCACTGAGAAAGACTAATCAGTTATTTGTCTTGGTGGCAGCAGGAAGAGAAGGGGATGCAGTCTCAAAGTCCACTATATCTAGATGGATTGTTCAATGCATCACTCTGTTTCTCTCTTGCAAAGAGAGAACTACCCTTCAAGCCAAGAGCACACACTACTCGAGGCACTGGGGCTTCCATAGCATTCATTGCAAACGTTCCCCTTGAGTCCATTTGCAAAGCGGCAACATGGAGTTCTGTACACACCTTTACAAAACACTGTCTAGATACTCACTCTAGATCTGATTCCCAGGTGGGACAAGCAGTATTAAGACCTCTTTTCTCTACTGTTCCTTCTCACAACCCACCTCCAACTCCGGGTACTGCTCGCTAGTCTATGCACAGCATGTGATTCTAAGCAGATTAACAAACATCAGTAGACAACGCATTACTTGCCGTAAAAGCATTTCTGATGGTTGTATATGCTTAGATTCACATGCGCCCACCCTTCCTCCCCGCTCGGATGGAAGGAACATAGACATTTTTCTACATCCCTCTTTTCTGTACTCACTCACGTATGGAAGGCTCCCTCAGGGCAGAAAAAATAGAGGGACCTCGACGCGTGAGGGGTTGTGGGTACACTGCACGTCACTATAGGGATAGTGTTACAGACACGCCTTGTCGACGTCCCCTTTTCGACTACGAAAAACAAAAATGCAATAATCCGCAGTGACCACTGGATGTCGGACTATGCACAGCATGTGAATCTAAGCAGATAACCATCAGAAATGCTTTTACGCTAAGTAATGCATTGTCATACAAGTTCACCAACTGGGTTTTGCTTCTCCAGATTTGTTTTATAGCCTGCCTAGTCTGTGCAGGGTCTTGCCTACCCTGAATAGCTGTGTGCCATTCTGAATGTGTACGGCTTATTTTACTGACCTTGGTCTGCTGTGATCAATCCTAAAATAGTTTAACGAGTTAGTGCTTACCTTAATCTGTGTTTCACAGATCTGAAATCCAACTCTAATTATTTTTTACAACATTAGGCCATACTCACCTGGTATAGGATATCATAAATGTAGTTATAGGTTCGTACTGTTCCATGCATTTGTTACACTATTCAGAAAAGTATCCTGGTAACGGAGTTGATTTACAATGTGTTTTTTTTTTTTTGTCACTGCATGACTGACAGGGTCTACTATCCTTGGATTAGAGACTGTATTCAAAAAGTATATGCAACCTGGTTTTACTCCCCCAGAATAGCTGATTGCATTCTGAATGTGTTATAGGTTTACCAAACCTTGAACTGCTGACTTCTATTTAAAAAAACAACCTTTTTTGTATTTCAAATGAGGCATATCAGCAATAATAACCTTCCCCATTGTCCCACTGGCCCCCCACCCCCCCACCCCCCTCAGATCCCCCCTGGCAGGAAGAGCCTCATTTTCCTTTGTGTCCCAGGTCAGCAATTCATGCTGAGAACAAGTACAACATTCTTATTTTGTGTGGGCATCTGGGCATCATTGAGCCATTAGTCTGATTGTAAATACTCCAGCACTGATCCCCATTCCTCCTGAAACAACTCTAGAGTCCCCTGTAGTTTGTGTTATCCATTCCATTGTTACCAGTGCCCACACCTTCTGCAGCCAGTCATATACCGTTGGCGCGGCCAGTTGCTTCCATTTCTGGGTTATCGCAAGCCATGCCGCTATTAGTAGGCCCATAAAGCACCTTTTTTGGAGCTTCGTAAGTGCCTTTGATTTTGGGGTCCCGCATAGCCAGACTTTTTTTCTTCTATTTGGGCCGCGTTCCGATGACATCCCCCCTGCATCTGTTTTTTTACCTAATCCCAGAATCCCTGTAGTCATGACCGTCCCACCAACTTCCTACCTTTGTACAGCCTCTCCAACACAGATTAGACACCTGTGGGTACGTTGTCTTCACCCTCTGAAGTGTATAGTGCGATTACACCACTATTTATACCCACATTTCTCATCTGGACAGCCTGCGCCAACCTAGTTATGTTCTTCCATAGACCTTCCCACCTTGCCCTGGGTATAGTTCCACCTAGTGTTCCGACTTTCTCATGTAACTCCACTGGATCTCTTCCTTCTGAATGTTTATAAATGTATAGAGTAGACCAGTTTCTCTGTGCCTGTATTGGACAGTGCATGCTTCAAAGGTGGTGAAGTCTTTTGTCTCGGCTTGCCCAATGACCACTGATGTTAGCCACTGCCTGAGCTGCTCATATTTAAATCTGTCTGCATCTCCGAGACCTAGTGTTTTACATTCCTCAAATGATCTAATGTTCTGTTTGTGGAACATAACCCCTATTTTAGTGCATCCTGGTGATTCCCACTTCCTGGAGGCCCCCTTCTCCATTTGCGGGGGAAACCTCTGTATTTCCGAACATGGGGTTAAACGGGGCTTGGTCATCAGTTAGGATGCCTATACAGGTCAACTTGTCCCATGTGCCTAATGTTTTCATAACTTTGCTAATGCGTGCATTAGGCTGTCTATATTGTTTCCCTTTCCATAGGGTCTTTTTTAGTGGGGCCCCTGCCACTGCCCTATCTTGCACAGCCCACGTTTTTTGTAGGTTACCCGATGTCCATCCCTTTAATACCCACAGTTGGTGCTGCTTGGTAGTATTTGTGGAAGTGCGGGAGGACGAGGCCTCCCTCATGTACTGGAGCTGTCATTACTGTTTTTGCTACTCTGTGTACTTTTTCCACACATACGTCATCATTGCCTTAGTCAATGCCTTAAAGGATTTGGGGATTTTTATCGGGATGGCCTGAAAATAGTATAGTAGTTTAGGTAAGGTATTCATTTTTATTGAAATCATTCTGCCCCACCACAATATCATTAGGGGGTTCCAGTTTACCAGGTCTCGTTGATTTTCTCCAGAAGCTGTGGGAGGTTTTCCTGTAGAAATGCTCGACCAGATTTGTAAGGTAAAATGACCAGGTAAGTGATCCCTCTGTCGGCTATCCTTGTATGGATAGCGCCCATCTCCTAATCTCGTCTTGATCCCCAGCCAGAATTAAAAGTTCTGTCTTGTCTATTTTTAACCCTGAGATTGCTCCGAAGCTTTCTAGTTGCTGTATCGCCTCCGGAAGTGATCGTATTGATCCGTAAGGGCCAGTAACATGTCTGCATAAGCCACTACTTTATGGGACTTCCCCGCCATTTCTTTCCCTTTCAATACAGTTGATTCTCGAAGTCTGATTAGGAGGTGCTCCAGGTAGATGGCATACAGGAGCGTTGACAGCGGGCATCCCTGCTTTGTTCCCCTGGAGATCGTAACTTCCCCTGTGACACATTTATTGCTATTCTTATGGAGGGAGAGTTCTAGTTTGCTTGTACCATTTTTATATACTGTTCCCCCATCCTCATATGTTTCAGTATGCGGAAAAGGTGCAACTGTTCTACCCGGTCGAATGGCTTTTCGACGTCCACTGAGAGCAAATTTGCTGGTGTCTTGGTTATGCCTATCTTCTCCAACAGTTGAATGACTCTTCTGGTATTGTCATGGGTTTTCCTTCCCAGAAAAAGCCTTATTGATCTTGATTGATCAGGTCTGGTAGGAGTGGTGATAATCTGCCTGCCAGGATTTTCGTGTACAGCTTGGAGTCTAGGTTGATTAGGGTAATCAGCCTGTAGGATCCTGTTTGCGTTGGAGCCTTCCCCTGTTTGTAGAATACCCAAACCTTTGCTTCTTTCATAGAAGCTGTGATGTTCCCCACCTCTTTGCACAAGTTGAATAGCCTAGTAAGAAAAGGGGTCAAGATATCTGTGTATTTCCTATAAAAGGAGGCGGTCAAGCCGCTGGGGCTTTATTTAAAGGGAGTCCTACAATGGCCTTTACCTCTTCACTGATTTCTCTATTTATGGATCATTTATCCCTGTCTGCTATATGCAGAATGGTCAGTGTGTTTAAGTATGCTGACGGGATCTTCTGACTTGTATAGGTATTGATAGAACTCTTTAAAGACTTCGCCTATATCCTCCGTTCGTGTCTGCATCTCCCCCAATTTATTTTGGACGTTTATGATCGTTAAGTTGTTTTGTTTGGCTCTCAATTGTCTGGCCAGACGTTTGTCCGCCTTATTGGCCTTTGTATAGTACCAGTGTTTAAGGTATAGTAGGCTCTTTTCCGCTGGTTTTGTACTTCTAGTTTCTAATTGGCCCTGCATGCGTCTCTTCAATTTATTACTGGGGTTTAGAGTTATTTCCCTTTGTATGTTAAGATTCCCCTCCAATTCCCTTTCCCTTTGGAGCCTTTGTTTATCCTTGGTCGCCTTCAGGGCGATCATGTGGCCTTATCACTGCCTTGAAGGCCTCCCACACTATCCAGCGAAACTTCACCCGTGTCATTGTGACAGAAATACTCTGATCTTTTCTCGTATAATGTTCTCTAACACGGGATGCCGGAGTAGCTCCTGCAGAAGTGGCCACCTCCAAAATCCCTTGTTTCTACCTAGTAATATCATCTCCACCCATAGAGGGGCGTGATCTGATAGTGAGATGGTTCCTAGGTCTTTTTCTTGGACCTTTCCCAGTAGCCGCAAGACACCCAGAAGTAATCAATCCTGGACATTGTATTGTAGACATGTGAAAAGCGAGTGAACCCTTTTTGTTCGCCTCTTCGCTCCCTCCATACGTTCCCGAGCGCCAGATTTCCTGTCTTTTGGTGGAGATTGTTTGTGGGCGCGCCCCCTGTTCCTGATGTCCCTTGCCACTCCTGTTGATGTTGGGTTGCCAAGCAAGATTTAGATCCCCTCCCAGAATTCTCTCCTTTGGAAAACTGTTTGAGTTTTCCCAGTGGCTCCTTCAGGAAACAATCCTATCCCATGTTTGGTGCGTAAATAGAGGCTAGCGTTAGTGGGTACCTTTCAAGTGTTAGGTTTGCAAAGATGTATCTCCAGATTTTGTCTATTGTATCAAGTACCTGTATCTTCAAGTTATTGTGGAATGCCATGTGGACTCCTTTTTTTTTTTTCCTGTCTCATTGGATTGTATAGTGTGCCTGTATCCCTTAAGATACAGTTTCGCTTTATCTTTCAACCTGATATGCGTTCCTTGAAGCATTAGAATATCGTACCCCTCTCTACGGTGTTAGGCAGAATCCTGTGCAGTTCCCTAGGGGAACACTGCAAAAAGATTAAGACTACAGGAGTAAGCAGTAAACCCAATTGGTAGCAGTCCGCACCACCCAGATTTACCTGGTAGCTGTGGCTGAGCAGTCCGTCTTCTCTCAAGAGGAGTAGGGCAGTATACAGAGCATACACAATAGGGCCAAAAACACAGTGGAGCAAACAAACACCGATTAGAGCATGGTATCAAAAGTATAGAATTATTTAAAGCACACTTTAGGAAATACACTAAGCACTCTAAATCAAAGCAAGTTCAAACAGTCAAAGTACACACATACCTTAATAATTAGACAAATCTAGGTTAGAACACCACTATGTGTAAAAACAGATGCGAGCGCTTAACTCAGATGGCACTCCAATAATTAAGTTGGAGGGAGAGAAAGACAGGTCATGAAAATAAAGTTCCCAACACTTTTCTAAGGCCACAGCAAGTTGGTGAAGGCAGAGTCTACTGTAGAGTCAAAGTTCATAGGCCAGGGCCACTTTAAAGGGAGCAAGGCAAAATGTGCTCAAGATCACAGTTTAAAAATGCATTAAAGTCTTTGCTAAATGTTCCAAAGAGGTTGGTTTGATGCGAAAGGTGAAGTTAGGTCTGGGGGCCAACCCAGTTGGAAAGCCAAGGATTTAAGGGTCACCTTTAGCAATCCGTAGAAAGGGAACACAGAACCTTTAAAAGTGAGAAAGCTCCAGCGGTGGCATTTGTTCCTGGCAGCGGGTGCAGTTCGTGGTTTCGACCAGGGAAGGAGAAGATCTCGTCGAGGAGGAAACTTGGAGTCGTTGCACTGCCCAGGGACGAGAGCCACGGAGTTGCTCGATCGGTTAAAAGGTGCGTTCCTTTTATTCGCAGTCCCAGTGGACTGAAGCTTGGCTATCCGGCCGCCGGGTGCTTGGCACTGGCGATTCGACCAAGGGACATCCTGGAAGGCGAATGTTGAACTGGTTGTCCCCACCAGCTCAGAGGGAGAAGACTCTTTCAGCTGAAGATCTTCTCTTGTCGTCGGGGAAGTGGTGAGGTTGTTGGAGCAGGGCTCCACCGGTGGTGTCGTCATTGCAGATGGCTCAGGTTCTCCCCTCTTCAGATTTCTTAGGTCCTATGGCGACTTCTGAAGTTCCAGTCCCAAAAGCCCTGCTTTTATGCAGAAAAACCCCCATTCAACAGCCGAGCTGTCACTCATACATGCTAAGTGGTGAGCCGGGCGGCTCAATCAAGACAGCACCCGGCAGCAGAAGCGCAACACACACCACTTCCACTCAGCACATCAGCCCCGGCCGTGACTCGACAAGCGTGTCAAGCGATCGGCAACCAAAGACACAGAGCGGTCCAACAATTGTGTCATCTGGGCGTTCTCGTTTGAGATCGCCTCATGACAAAAACCTACCGTTCACGGTTGAAAAAGGTGTCACACTCCCAATACTCCCAGAGGCTCGATAGTCGACGATTCCGACCTCTATCCCCAGTCAAGATGCGTAGCGTCTACTCCTGAGATTAGACGCCCTTCCTCCAAGACCACCTCCGAATCGCGTATCCCCTCCGATTCTCGACATGAGGTGTCGGATACCACCTCTGAATCTCGACTTAAGGTGTCCGGTTCCTCGCAGGCTCCTAAAAGCACTAGCAAACATTCCTCTGGTCATGGAAGGGGGAGAAACACAAAAATCCTTCAGAACTCCATGTTCATACGGGAAAAACAAAAAAAAAACAAATCGGTAGAAAAGTCTAAAGTTCCTGTCCCTCCCACTAAGGGGAAGATCATCCCTCCCACTGCTCTAGACATGGGCATGGAAGAAGAAACAGAACAGGTTGTGGTTGTCCCTAGCTTCAAGGATTTGAGCTCTGCTGATATCGACAGGGTTATGAGAAGAATGTCATTTATGGCAGAATTCTATGAAAAAGACCCCAATTATTTTCATAGTTATGCTAACACACCAGCTACCTCAGCCCCTTCGGGGTCCAAGGATTCTCAACCCCCCCTAATAAAAGACCCCACTCTGATGCCCTGGTGCAGGATTTGGGCACAGACCCTTTGGTCATTGAATCTTACCATCCCGAGTCCTATTGTGATGAACAAATTATGGAAGACCAAACAGGGGTTTCTTATTATGAGGATGTTGAAGACCAGGAGGATGAGGCTGAAGCCTACTATCTTGACTCCCCAATTCCTAAAGAACTCCCGGTGCATAACTCACCGGTTGATATCAACCACTCCTCAACGAAATACTGGCTAAAGCAGCAGCCCATTTTCAGATTGACACTCAAGGTGTTCAAGAGGACAGGGATTTTGCGGAAGAGATCCTGGGTGACGAGAGCCATCGCTCAGGCTATCCCTATACTAAAGTCTGTCCAGCGTAGGATTGACCCCTCGCTGGTAACTCCAAATCTTACTCGTGCGGTGAATCCACGAGTTGAAAAAATTATTCTGTGCCGCACCTTCTGATGCCCTATATATTAAGGGCCAATTTAAAACCCAACTCCCTGGTAGTAACAACTACCAGAAAGAGGGCAGGTACACCACTCGTTTCTTCAGAAGCACCTCCCGAAAAGGAGAGCAAGAGACTATATACTAACGGCAGGAAGGTTGCCACCACTTCTGCCTATCGGGCACAAATTGCAAACACCACTACCCTTTTGGCAAGCTACAATTGCCACCAGTGGGAACAAGTAGCTGCTTTGATATCTTCTGCTCCTGAACCACTGAAGAGCCAGTTGGCTCAGCTGGCAGCAGATGGAAGGTCGGTTTCAGGATGCATTCTGAAAACAAACTTTGATGCAGCAGATAATGCTGGAAGACTAATTGCCGAAGCACTTACTAGGAGCTGTCCTAGACACCCAAGAGGGGTTAGCCTTTCCATCAGAAGAATGAATTTGGTATATGTTGCTGCAAATTCCTCACTATCGGGCCGGTCGCAAAATAAGGGTACGCAAAGCGATGCGTTTGCTAGGCATGATGGCATCTTGCATTTACCTGGTTCCCCATGCGCGCCTGCGACCCATGCAGGAATGGTTGGTGAAACAGTGGTCTCGGGCAAGTGGTCTGTGGGATGATCTAGCGGTCGTTTCGCCAACACCTAGTACAGAGTCTTCACTGGTGGACAAGAGAGAATCTTACGAAGGGGAAACCTTTCTACGATCCAGAGATGCAGGCCGTTGTCACAACAGACTCCTCCCTAGCAGGGTGTGGAGCCCACTACCTGCACCATACAGCTCAGGCTCTGGTCTCACAGTGGCTCAGAACCACATCAATCTGCTAGAACTTCTGGCAGTCTTCAGAGTGCTTCGGGCTTTCAAACCCCTCATATCCAACCTGTCGGTGCAGATCCTAACATGCAGCACGACGGCAATGTTTTACTTAAACAAGGGGCCACTCGTTTGCCAAATCTGACCAAGCTTGCCCAGAAAATTTGGAGATGGGCACTCAAGCGGAAGATTTACCTGTCATCCCAACATGTTGCAGGGGGAGTCTCAACTCGCTAGCAGATACTCTGAGCAGGGATCCCCTCTCAGAAGAACACAAGTGGACACTACATGAAGAAGTCGTAGGAGACCTCTTCTCTCGGTGGGGTTTCCCCACTATAGACCTATTCGCCACAAGCGAAAACAGGCAATGCCCAGACTTCGCATCCAGGTTCCCCCAGCCACGCTCCAAGGGGAACGCCCTATTGATGAATTGGTCAGGGATGTTTGCCTACGCTTTTCCACCAACCCCTCTGAGGAAGGTGGTGAACAAGATCCACAGGGAACCGATGATGCTCATCCTATTTGCTCCTATGTGGGCGAGACAACCACGTTACCCACACCTACGCAAATTGACGGTGTGCGACCCCATCAAATTTCCGTGCTGGTACAACCTACACTCCCAGCACGAGGGGCTAACGGTGCATCCTTAGCCCAACTCAATAAACTTGGCTGCATGGCTCCTGAAGTCAGAGTTCGGACATCTCCATTTACCCCAGAGATGTATGGATATCTTGAAAGAGTCAAGAAAACCTAACACAAGGCACTGTTACTATGACGAATGGAAACAATTTGTTATTTGGTGCCAGAATAAGCAAATCAACACAGTTGATTGTACTCCTAATGTCGTCACCTATATGCTCCACTTATTGGGTGCAGGGTTAGTGTTTCACTCAAAGTGCACCGGGCAGCTTTATCAGCCTACACCACTTCCCATAAGGTGTCATGGTGGAAAGTGCCAGTTCAAAGCATTTATGGAAGGGGTAAAGAGACTTCACCCCCCAATTTCTAACCCTCCCCCAGGTTGGGTCCTTAATGTGGTATTTGCTAAGCTCATGGGACCCCCTTTGAGCCCATGCACAAATCTAGTCTCAAACACTTGACTTATAAAATTGCCTTCTTAGTAGCCATCACCTCCATAAGAAAGGTCAGTGAAATTCAAGCTCTGTCAGTGCAGGGTCCTTTCTTTACTGTTCATAAGGATAAACTGGTTTTACGCACTCACCCTAGGTTCTCACCTAAGTTCATTTCCAAATTCCATGTTAACCAGTCCATTGAGCTACCACCCTTCTTCCAGGAACCCAAAAACTCTGCTGAGGTGAAACTCCACACACTAGATGTGAGGAGGGCAGTCCTCTACTATGTAGACAAGACCATACCGCTAAGAAAGACAGATCAACTGTTTGTCTCCATAGCTCCATTGCCTTTTACCCCAAGGGACCACTCTACAAGAGGTACTGGAGCCACTCTGGCTTTCATTGCAAATGTACCCCTTGACAGCATTTGCAAAGCAGCTACATTGAGCTCTATTCACACCTCTACTCAGCACTACTGCATTGACACTCATTTCAAAACAGATACTCAAGTGGGACAAGCGTTTCTAAGACATTTGTTCGCTCATGACCCTTCTCAAGTCCCCCCTCCTTCTAACACTTGCTCGCTAATCTATGCACAGCATGTGATCTAAGCAGATTCCACAATCCTCAGAAGGGCTACATTACTCACCGTAATCGTATTTCTGATGCTTGTATCTGCTTAGATTCAAATGCACCCGCCCTTCCTCCCCTCTGAGAGAAGGCACATGGATGCTTGTAGTCTTATCTATCTTATCTGCTTGGGTACTCTGTACTCGCGCTACTCCTCATGCTACCTCATGGCATAAAAAATACAATCTGAGGGTCCTACATACGTGAGGGATCATGAGGGGACGTCACACTAGGGATAGTATTACTGGCACGCCCTGGTTTGACGCTCCTTTTCGAGTTTCGAAAAACAAGTTTTAATACTGTGCAGCTTCCACTAGATGTCGGCCTATGCACAGCATGTGAATCTAAGCAGATACAAAGCATCTAAGGAGCATTTAGTCTGTAGGGCGGGAGGGATGTTGTGGGCTTCTTAGTGTCTCCTGTACGCCTACAAATTCCTATGGCGTTTCCGTCCTGTTTCCTCTGCTCCCCGCCCCACTCCTACCGCTGCACTGCGGCTTCCTTCTGTACCTTCCTTCAGGCACTTTCCCTGGGCTCAGGCACGTTGCTGTCAGCGCCATATCCTCCTGTTCTTTTAGCCCAAGCTGGGGGTGCCTGCGTCCCCTGTCCGACGATTGGGCAATCTGCACTATGGTTCCTTCACATCAGACACTGGGCCACGTTGATGAACCCCCTAGCCTTAATGTCCCGTTCTGTCGCCGGCACCTGATGTCCTTTGGGGTGGACGGAGCCCATTTTTTCCTGCTTGGCCCCTCTTATTCGATGGATGGTGTTTACTGTTGGTCCCAGCAATGGGTAAGGGTGGCGGGGGGGTGGAGGGGCAGTCCTCTGGAAGCTTTCCGTGGGGATGGTGGCTTCGCCTCTCCCCGCACCGATGAACGGGGATAGTTTGGTTGTCTTTTTTTCGTTGTGCTTTGCACAGAATCTTCTTATACCCGTCCCATAGGGTATGGGATGGGCCCACTTCCATTTTGTGGGGCCCCGCAGTCCAACCCCTGCCTCCCGCCTAATTCCTCCACCCCACCGCGGTGCTCCTCATCTTTGCTGCACCTCTGTCTCTGGTGCGTGTCCAACGCAATGCTGTGGGTGTTGGCAGCGGCCCACCTGTTGCCCCAGCTCACTCCGGCCACGTTGTTTTCAGGCTGGTGTCAGATGGCGGTTGACTACCCCCGCCACGCGGTGCTCCACGGGCTCTTCATGCCAGTTTCGCAATGTGCTGAGTTTATTGAAAGTGTGCCCCCAGCGGGATATTCCCCAGCACAAATGGTTTGGTTTCTGTCTCGATCCAATGCTTATATTGGTGCTTTATTGTCGCGGCCCGGCGCGAGAGACACTCATGTCTCCTTCCCGCGCCGCCATCTTGGGATCTCCCCGACTGCTATTTTTAATCGGGTAATACTTTGGGTTGTATCCCTTAAGTATTGAGTTGTATTTGTTATGTTACTTGGCATTTATATAGCGCCTTATATATCATTGGTATGACCTCAAAGCGCTGGTAGGTTGAACTCCTCGGGAACCGCAGTTCAAGTCAGTAGAGTGTCGTATGGTGCGTGGCTGCACCAGAGATGTGTGCAGCTGGTGTGCTTTTTGCATGATGGCTGCAGTGCTGAGGAAATCAGTTGGATGTGTTCAGTCAGGAGGGTGGGCACCTAGACTGAATTCTGGCTGCGTTAGGCCTGAGGAGAGACATAAACTAGCAGGAATGTGCTCAGCTAGCTGTGTTTTATTAGGATGAGGAGTTTGTGGGGTGATGTTAGTATGAGAACAGCTAGCCCGAATTTATCGTGGTATAGCTGTTAGTTGAATGATGGTGTATAGGAGAGTAAGCGTAGTAGTGTGATATGGTGGTTATCAGTAAAGCGCGAGAGCTGGACAGGGGGATGTACAAAACGGCATACATATATAAAGCAACAGGATGGATAGGGGTAAACCTGTGATGCAGATAACATGGGGATACAGGTACAAAGCACATATAGGGGATATACGTCCTCTCTGTTCCATCCAATTCATGGAGAAACCATTCACTCCATCCGTTCCGACCACTCCATCCGTTCCATCCTCCCTATCCACACTTTCCGTTTCATCTACTTGATCTGTTCCATCCATTCCACCCATTTCACTTACTGTAATCCGTTTCATTCACTCTATCTGTTTTAGTCTTTCTATCCATTCCGTCAACTCGCTTTGCTCTTTATTTTCTTTGTTCAAACAACCCTGTATTTCTGTTTATTGTGAATATTCATTCCATTTGCTCTAAGCGTTGATTCTTTATGCGAAGAGCCACGTTTTCAGTAATTTGCGGAAAGACAGATAGTGTTCGGTTTGACGAATGTGGGGTGGAAGCGAGTTCTATAGAGTGGGGGCCAAGGCAGAGAATGAGGATCCTCCTAACCTGACTGAGTTGGTGTTTGGTTTGGTATCATTAAAAGGAGGGCACAGCTTGATCTTAGAGTGTGCGGTGGGTGGTAGGGTTTTAGCTTGTCCTGTAGGTATAAAAGGCCGGTTTTATGCACTGCTCTGTGGGAGATGCATAAGGTTTTGAAAGTCGCCCTTCGTCCAACTGGGAGCCAATGGAGAGTTCTGAGAGCTGGAGATGTGTGGTTTCTTGGGCCAAATGCTAGAAGCATTTTGGCAGCAGTGTTTTGTGCTTTGTAATTTAATGAGGTGGTATGCTTGGACCCGAGGTAGAGGGAGTTGGCATAGTCCAGTCTCGACATTACAATAGATTGGACAGCAGTGAGTCTGTTGGGAAAGGAGAGGTACGGAAAAATGCGTCTAAGGATTTTGAGGTGGTAATGGCAGGACTTGGAGACGTTGTTGATTTGGCGAGAGAGGGTAAGGTCGGAGTCGAGAGTGCATCCAATGTTTGATGGTACTTATTTACTCAAGATTTGTGTTGGCCTACTTGTATTTAAATGGACCATTTATTTTTCCAATACATGGTGTTTGTTTCTCTTTGGACCGTATGTATGCTACGATTTCTTTTCACCAAGCTACAGCCCTCTCTCCCTCTTAAGATAAGCCTGGCTGCTCTGTCCATGCTACCTCATTCTCTGGTGGTACAGCCTTCTACTAAGAGTTGAGTTCATGCACTGTCTCGAATGTATGGTTTTTGTGAAGTCTTGGTAGGACTTTAAAAAAACTGTCGTAACACTCCCCTTCCAAGTCTGGGACTGAGAAACTCACAAAAATCTGCTGTGCAACAATCACTGAACCGAAGCCTGTGTCGAGTCCCAACAAGCTAGTATGAACTGCTGGGTGTCCCATTCAAAGTAGCCAACGGTCGGCTCCTGCCAAAAGTCCATTCAGCCACCAGTCCAAGAATCCTAATGGTAGTTACTGTCACCACACCTGGGGACGCGTTGGTGTCAGTCTATTTCTTCAAGAAAAGGTATTGTCCCGCCATGAAGTACTCATCTGGGTGCTTGATTTGTAGACTCCTTCTGAGCTTTCTGAGACACATTGGGGTGGACAAGGCAACTGTTCTCCCAGGCCTAAGGGCACTGGTCCCTTGGTCTACAATCCTTCAGGGGTGGGGGCGGGGGGAATCTATCTGACCTCCCTGAACTAGATTTTAACTAAACATTTTACTTAACTGCAACACTGCAGAAATCTGCTATTTTTTGAAAACTCTGGCAGCATTTGCCTTCCTTTTGCTGTCACCAGTGCCACCTCACACTTATCCCCAGACAGGGTTTGGACTTCTTGAAGTGTATGCTGCTTTAAGTGCTTACCTTTATCTGTGTTGAGTTACATAATGTTGGTTACAAAAACTACTTGACTACTTACCTGTGTTCATCTACTTCTGACCTCTGTCATTCCTGATAGCCTGTCCGCTATCCAGTCTTGGTGTACCGCCAACGACCTCTGTCTCAATGCCAGCAAGACTGAGATTCTTCCTATCGGGACCCCAGTTACCTCTTTTCTCCCTTCCTCCACCGTCGATGAGCCCTCTTCTTCCTCTGAGATCAGCCACCTGGGAGTGATCTTCGTCTTCTTTCATTCCTCACATCTTTGACTTGCCACGAAGGCCGATTTCCAGCTCTACCTCCTCAGGGGCATCCATCCTTCCCCCTTTCCTCACATCCCTGATATGCTCAATGTCTCCATAGCTCTGGTACTCTCCAGGATGGACTAGCGCAACAGCCTCTTCCTTCATTTACCTTCTATCCGTCTCCTCCAGCTAATGCAGAAAATGGCTTAGACGACTTCTTGGCCTTAAATCAAGGGGCCGTGTATTTCCAGCCCTATGATCTCTCCATTGGTTCCCGGTTGCTGCAAGTTATGTTACTTGGCATTTATATATTGCTTTATCATTGGTATGACCTCAAAGCGCTGGCAGGTTGAACGCCCTCGGGAACCGTTGTTCTGGTCAGTTGAGAGCTGTAGAGAAGTAGGGTGCGTGGGTGCACCAGTTCTGTGTGCAGCTGATGTAATTGCCTGATGGTAGCTGCATCCTACCGTTGTGTGTGGTGCTGAAGGTATCAGTTGATGTGTGCAGCCTAGTGGGTGGACACCCAGACTGCGGGTGTGGCTGCATTAGGCCTGAAGGACGCATATGTGAGCAACAGGCCGGAATGTGCTCGGCTAGCTGTGTTTTATTAGGGTGATGAGGTGTTCATGGGGTCATATTCGTATATGAACAGCTAGGCTGAATTATTCAGGGGTATAGCTGTGTTCTAGTTGTATGATGGTGATAGTAGAGAGTAAGCATAGTAATGTGAAAAGATGTTTATCTTTAACGTGCCCGAGACATGCACGTGGACAGGGTGGCGGTAGCGCAGCGACACACGGACACAGACAGGGGGAACAGTAAAGAAGGGTACACAGTGATACAGGGTGGCATGTTAATGTTTGTGTTATGATGTTGGTGCTCACATAGCAGCCTGAGCCACCTAGCACAGTGAAGCTGGATGGCATGGAATGTTATGTACCTCTGGTTCTGATGAGGTCATAGAGGTTGCAATATACAGCACTACTGTGTTCTAAATGTGTCAGTTAATCTTGTTTGTGTCACTGTAGGGAGCCCATGTTGTTGTTGGTGGTCTTTTTCCTTATCCCAAATAAACGTATGTATGAAGACTTACCAGTGCCCTTTGATGTCTTCGCAACAATGGCGACGAGGATGGGATAACTGAAGACCCCCAGCAAGCATCCTGAAGACACTGCCGCTCCGCTGTTCCCTCCAGCGTGGTAGTGGCAGTTTGAACGGAAGCCCCATCGTGTGCTGGCCGCTCCGCTTTGCCCCAGCGTCGAGCGGCCACCAAAAGTCCGGCAGCATTTCTCCTATCAAGTAAGTGCGCTGCCCGCCTGGCTCTGCAAACTTTCTGGCCTTGATCCGGTCATTCGCGTTCTTGACCCCGTTTCGTTCGTCGCATCGCGGCGTTGTGAGTGGGGAAAGTCCCCACTAGCACCCCGGACGGTGTCTACAGAGGTCCGCGGCTGGGTTTGATCGTATCTTCAGTCTGAATGCAAAGATACGGAAGAAAAGGAAGAGGCGCGGTTGAGCAGAGGAAAATTACCACGCAGTGCCTAGTAGAAGCGCATTCACCAGAGGAATCTACCACACAGCTGCTAGTTAATGCGCAAAGCAACCCTGAAGCAGAGGAAGAGATGCCGTATATCTCTTGATACAGGCGCGTGTAAATATTCCACAGTGGAAAGAAAGTGCTTGCTTGCGGCTGTTAACTGATGAGATAATGCACTTGCTATTTATTTCATTGCTCACACTGAAGGGTCAAGAGTGGTAGGACCTGCCGCTGTCACACTGAGGACGGAAGCCATACAAACCGTATATTTGGTGAAGGGCGAAATAGTGAGAACTTGTGCACCAGGGGGGGAGACAACCGCCAGCTCCTCAGCGGAGAGGATAAACAGAGGAGGAGAATACAGGGCAAGCAGAGGAGTAAAACTCTTGCCAGTGTCACAGAGAGGACGAGCAGCGGAGCAGAAGGCAGGTCTGGAGTGTTCTTCCTGAGAACTAAGTATGGCAGGTTTGCCGGGGATAGCTGGACCACCGATATATATGCCGATACCGGGAGCTGCAAAGATACCATGGGCTCAGTGGCGCAAAGGATTTGCACATTACTTAAAGGCTGCCGGCGGAACGTCATATTCTAGCGAAAGGAAGTTGGCACTATTGCTGCATTTTTTGGGGTATGAAGGCCAAAGAATTTGAGACTCTTCCACAACCAACAGGAGATGGTAGTGAGGGTGATGCTGGGAATGAATTTGATGTAGCTTTAGTGAAGCTGGACAAGCATTTCAACCACAAAACCAGCACAATACTGGAACAATATAATTTCCGCATGAGGATGCAGGCCCAGGGTGAGTCGGTTGAGGAGTATGTAACAGCCCTGCAACACTTAGCATTGACTCGCAAGTTCCAAGGAACGTTCGACAAACACATTCGTGACCAGTTTATGACGCACTGTAGATCTAATAAAATATGCGAAGAGTTGTGGTTGACGGATGACCCCACCTGGATGAGGTATTAGATCAGGCGAAACGAGTGGAACACTCATTGGCATGTGTTGCGAAACTAATGATCCCAAGGAAGGCAAGAGTGAAGTATTGAATGTAGGAGATAACAAAAGCAAAAGAAGAGGTAAGAGCAAGCAGTTGAATAAAATTGGGGGGTGAGGAGAAGAACCAAGAGACCGTGCAGAGATCTGAGAAAAGAGGATAGACTGTTTTCGATGTGCTAGTGGGACGCAAATTGCTTCATCCATTGTATGTCCTGGCCGTAAAGCGACATGTGCAAAGTGCAAGAGGAGAGGTCATTTTGCGAACTGTTGTAAGAACTTCCAGTTTGGACAGTCAAGTCAAAGAAAAGTTCTTTATGTAAATGAAGAAGAGGACGGCAGATCATCGGACGAAGAAGTGATGCTTCCAGTGCCAAATGTCATCGTCAATACTGTTAATGTTGTGGTGGGTGGCGATCAGGATGATTGTTAGCGGGTGTATGCGACAGTGAATGTGAACGGTCGTGAAGTTTCTATGATGGCGGATTCAGGCTCGAAGATAACTTTAGTATCCAAAAATGTGTTTGAGAAGGAGATGTGTGGAGCAGTAGATCGTTTGATTCTTCCGGATATCAGTCCCGGGGGGGTACAATCAAGACAGAATTGAGTTGCTGGGTTATGAGTGGAGTGAGTTTGAGTTCAAGGGAAGGAGATGTAAAGGTAAAGTATATGTCACTAGGAAGGGGCAATCATTACTGGGATGGAGAGAACAGAAGAGTCTGGGTATCCGTTTGGACCCCAATCTGAGTCAAGCAAGTATGTGATAAAGCATAAAGGAGTTTTCGAGAAAAGTTTGGGGAAAGTGAAAGGGTTTCAACACCAGATTGTTCTAAAAGGGGTAGTTTGCCAGTCGTTGCAATACTTAGGCCAGTACCATTCTCTTTAAGAGAAGGGGTAAAAGATGAGCTCAAGAAGTTGTTACAAATGGGTGTGATCGAGAGAGCAGGAGGCGTAGAATGGGTGTCACCGGTTGTTGTGGTAAAGAAAAGTTCAGGTGATCTGAGGTTGTGCACAGACATGCGCGAGCTCAACAAGTGCGTTATGGTTGACCGGCATCCTTTGCCGAACATGGGTGAGATGTTAACCATGGTGGGCAAAGGGAAAGTATTTTCAAAACTTGATATGGCGTCTGCATATCAGGTCGAGTTGACGGAAGAATGTAGGAAAGTTACTGCTTTCATAACTCATGAGGGTGTATTTCAATTTAGAAGAATGCCGTTCGGGCTGGCGTCGGCTTCATCAGTATTTCAAAAAATTATGGATCGGTTACATGGATGTGTAAAGGGAGTGTTTTGCTTCCAGGATGATGTGCTGATATGCGGCGAGACATTGGAGGAGCATGACAGAAGTTTGTATGCAGTGCTGAAGATCTTTGAGGATAGAGACATCACTTTGAGGGAAGAGAAGTGCAAATTTGCAGTATCCAAGGTGGATTACCTGGGTCATGAGGTATCATTTGAATGGGTGAAACCCAAGGAAAGCATTATCAACTCCATAAAAGATTGAGAGGCCAACGACCAAGAGTGAAGTTCGTTCATTTTTAGGCATGGCAGAGTTTTATCAGAAGTTCGTAGAGAATTATGCTGCAAAGGTCATGGAGATGAGAAAAATATTGAGGAAAGGTGTGGATTTTGTATGGAGCCGTGAATGTGACGTAGAGTTTGCCAGAATCGAGGAGATATGGCAAAACCTTTGGGGTGTTTTGATACTAGGAAGTTGACGATTATTGCAGTGGATGCAAGGGTGGGCAGCCTGGGTGCTGTTCTAGCTCAGAGACAAGATGATGGATCGGAAATTATAATAGCTCATGCATCACGTGGTTTGAAAGGTGCAGAAGTACGTTATTTGTTTCTTGGAAAAGGAAGCCATTGCATGTTACTGGGCGGTGGAGAAGTTTAAAAATTTTGTCTGGGGTGTGGAATTTGTGATCCGCACGGATCACAAACCGGTTAAAGTTTATTTTTGAGACGAAAGGTCTGGACAAAATATCACGCAGGATGGTTGGATGGGTTACCAGGTTGCAGGCCCACAGGTTTGTTATGGAAGTAATTCCTGGGAAAGAAAACACGTTAGCAGACAGTCTGTCGAGTAAAGGTTCATTCCCGGGACAGGATAGAGGATGATGACATGGACATGGAGATGGTGTTTGTGAGTACAGAGGGTATTGTATCCAAGCAAGAGTGGTTGGAGGAGATAAGGAAGGATGTGATATTGAGAAAGGTGATATCGTATGTTGTCTGCAGTTTGGCCAAGCAAAGCAGCATTACTAGAGGAAGAAAAACCCTTTTGGGAGGTAAAAGATGAATTGTCGGTTGCCGATGAGATCGTTTAGATGGGAAAGGGCAGTGGCTCCCAAGGGGATTCAGGGAAGGATTATTGATCTGGCGCCCAGTGGTCATATGGTTTTGACAAGGAAGTTGAAGTTCGTTTGGGCGAGTGCTAATTTTGCCTCAGAAGTGGTAAGGGGGTAGAAGCTAAGCAACCCCTAGTGGATGTTGGAGTTCCTTCAAGGATTTGGAATGATATAGCCATGGACATACTGGGACCTGTCGATTTGGGATATGGTCGGGGAAGATTTGTTGTTGTTGTTGTGGTGGCTGCTCTATTTTCTAGGTGGGCGGATTTTAGAGTTGTGAGAGAGATAACGGGAGAAAGTATGGTTAAAGTATTGCAGGAGATTTTTGCAATTGAGGGTCTCCCAGGAAGTGTTCTTACAGACAATGGTACGCAATTTACTGGTGGATGTTTTCCCAAGTATTTAGAAAAAATGTGGTGAGTCATAAGAGGGCAGCTTTGTACCATCCAGAAACAAATGGAGTTGTTGAGAGGCTCAACAGATGAGTAATGGAGAGCATTCGCATGGGGGAAGAGTGTGGATTTGACAAGTTGGCAACTATTCAGAATAGGATGTGGGCGTTGCGTATGGCACCCCATGCCACCACCGGACTATGTCCATTCGAGCTCTTGAGAGGTCGAAAACCTTATTCCATGGCGTGCCCACCTTGGGTAGGCAGAAGCAGGGAATCTGATGTGGTTGTCGACGAGGTGAGAAGAGTGAGTGGGCCATGCTGGAAAACAAGAGGAGAGGAATGAAGGAATTGCGTGTGGGGTGTGGTGACTTGGTAAGGATAAAGAAAGGAGTTGTGAGAAAGAAGGGTGATCTGTTGTATTCCGACCCAGTTAGAGTTGTAGCTGTGTTGAAGGGTGCAGTGCGTGTGGCCGGTGGCCAGGTTTGGAATATGAATAGAGTTGCCACAGTGAAAAGAGGTAATGTGTGAAACAGCTTATTGTGAAGGAGTTTATTAAAAAGAAAGGGAAATGTGTTATGATGTTGCTGCTCACATAGCAGCCTGAGCCACCTAGCACAGTGAAGCTAGATGGCATGGAATGTTATGTACCTCTGGTTCCTATGAGGTCATAGAGGTTGCAATGTACAGCACTACTCTGTGTTCTAAATGTGTCAGTTCATCTTGTCTGTGTCACTGTAGGGAGCCCATGTTGTTGTTGGGGGTCTTTTTCCTTATTATCCTTAATAAATGTATGTATGAAGACTTACCAGTGCCCTTTGATGTCTTTGCAACAATTTACATTCGCATTTCTATCTAGATGCGTTTCGGATATTGTTTGCAACTCCACCCAAGGATCAAATTTAAATCCCATCATCCATAAGGCTGTCTGGGGCCGAAGACCTCACTTTCTGCAACTTGCTCTCACCAAATACTCTTTCCAGTTTCCTCTGATCCTACGGCTCACACACTTTGCTTGTCAAGTGCTTCTCTAAGCAGAGAGTGCGCGTCCGTTCCCGTTCCTTGGCTGGCTGGCTCATCGGAAACAGGCTCCACCTTTCTGTCTTGAGCCTGATCTCTTCAAGTTCTGCAGGCACCGCAAGACTCTCCTTCCCTCCCACGCTGAACCCCACAGTAGCCATGATTGGTGTTTGAGAGAATTCTCAAAAATGTGCCAATTCCTCCCACCTTGGAGCCCTCCAGCTCTTTTGCTAAACTTTGGGACTTTGAATTTTTCAAATCAATGTGTTTTCTTTCTTTTGGTTATGGAGTCTAAACAACTCCATAGGCCTCATCATTTTCATTTGTGTCACACAGCACCCTCAGTGCAGTGACACAGGGAAGCCGTTCAGGCTTTCCCAAGGTTTAATCACCTTATCTGGGATCAACTGTTTCACAGAACAGTGGAGTGAAATTGACTTCACTTAGCCCTGTAAATTCCAAGACCCAGCACAAGCTTTCTTGTTATAGAGTGCTGGAGGCATTACCTAGATACTCCTGTAACAGTCAAATGTTACCCTTTCCTCTCAGAATGGCTGCTGGCAGTGGTTTTACAACGAACTACTATGATTTTTCTCGACCGTTAACTATTCGTAGCTGCGGTAATGTTAAATCGCGGAAGCCATGTTTTTCAAGATGGCGCCCAGCCATCGTTGCTAAAATGCTTCCCGGACTTTTTTCACCATGTCTTTGTGGAAAGGTCCTTCTAGAGGTTTTCTCTGCGTTTCAAACCAGGTTTGGTCTTTGTTCATTCGCCTTTGGCGGGCTTCAGGAGTGTCTAGGGTGGGTAGGAAGTGTGGGAGGTGCCCGAAACTGCCTGTGCTTGGTCTCCTAGGAGACCCAAATGCACTCTGTGATTCTGGCTGGCTGTCCGGCAAGGACAGCCACTCTGCTGGGTGAGTGGCAGCTAGGCTGGAATGAATGGGAGAGAACTGAATAAAAGGCAAGTCTCTTGGCTTGGAAGGCAATCGACCACTGGACGAAGGAACCAAAGAATTTGAAGAGGACACCTGCTGCAACTCGTGGACCGTTGGTTTTCCCGGTGAAGCCCTGCTGCTGTGCTGAAACGTTTGTATTGACAGAGAAGCCACTGCAAGGACAACTTCTCCCCTTGAGCTGGTGGGACCAATCATTCCAAAGTAAGCCACCTGGACATTCTTTCTCTGAGCTGGTTGTATTTCCACTTCAGTTGCTGCTGGAAACTGAATAGCCAGGGAGAGGAACACCAGATTGTGCGAGTTGCTTTTAATTTGGCCAAGAGCTCCAGGAAGATCCTCTGGACTCCCAGGAAGCAGGACTGACCGAGCCTGAGCCCCCTCAACAGAGTGCTGGACCCCAGATGCAAGGAAAGCCCATCTCAACAGCCAAGAGTCTGCGGTGGTGCTATTTGCTGCTGAGATGCGAGGAGCTGAAACTGCGAAGTGCCACTGAATAGAAGTTGGTCCTTTTCTGCCACTGACCGTCCCGTTGCAGTACAGAAGTCTTCCAGACATCCTCCCTCTGGTCCACACAACTGAGGCCCAGGAACACCGGATCTGCAGAGCTGCACAGGAACAGAAGCCAGTTCAAACCGTTTTTCTTCTGACCAAAGGTACTGGAAAGTCTAAGAAAACCTACCTCTTGTTATGTAACCACTTGTTCTCAGTGGAGACCTGGCTTGGTTGCTTCTGTAGAGTTGCTAACAGCTTCTTTACCTCACAAGCCTAATCAGCTTGTGGCCATACTTTGATTTCTTCTTTTCTACATCGACTTCTAAAACTTTGCAAGACTTTTACCTACCTGCAAGAATTGCTTCAGCTCACCTAGACTTTTGTCGAATTTTGGCCTGGCCTGGCTCCCTGAATGAATTCTTCCCTCTGTGTTGTGTCTTCCTTCCAGGAATGGTATAGCTTGCTATGCATTGGGGGTTACCAAAAGTATTTACCTGCTTCAGAATATTTGTGAGATTTCTTGTTTTGTCCTAATAACCTTTTTCTTTGACATAATCCTAAGCATTGCTCTAAATGCAATAGTGATATATTAATGTCCAGAGTCCTAGCTATTTAAGTCGTCTGAGGGTGTAGGAAGTGTCTGTGTGCCATCCCAAATGGGTAATTGCTGATTTAGAGAAACAAAGAGTGTATTTTGGAGTGTATTTGTGTTTCTCCAGCAAGGGGTCTGGCATGGTTTCACATGCTCACAAATATTCCCCGTCAGGCTGGGAATCCTAGGTAAAGAAAAAATCAGTATCAGTTTCGTTTCTGAACTGTCTTTCTAGCAATAACCAATCACTGGGTCATACTTCCCCCAGCCAATGACTGCCCTCTACCTAAGCCCCTCCTCTGACAGCCATCTTCAGATTTTTACTGCACGTTCAAGTGTTGGGAGTCCTTGTGCTATAGCTCTCGAGCTTTTACTGCATTTTGCATTTTTTCAAAGAGTTTACTCTTATATTTTCGGTCAATCGAGCCTCAAGCTCCTCCGATTCTACTTCCGATCAACGGGGACCCGTTTCGGAATTTTTCTACACCCCCTCAAGGGTGAATTTTCATCGAGTTTCCACTTCTTGGAGGATACCGGAAGATCTTTGAGGCCTACACCGCGTGGTCATGGCCCAGGACAAGGGAAACGCAACACCAGGATCCAAGCTGTTCAGGAGCTGCCCTGGATGTGGACTGCAGAAGGTCTTCAAGGAAGATGAGCACTCGCGGTGCATCTACTGCCTTCACAACGACAAATCGCACATGTAAAAGGACTGTGCATTCTGTCCGAACATGTCCGACAGGATAATGAAGGATCGTCGTACCCGACTCACCAACTGGCTGGAGGGGAAGAGCCCAGCAGCAGGTGAGAAGAAGAAGTCTGAGAGGTCTTCTAAGATGTTTGAGGGCACTCTGGCAGCGGGGGCCCAACCAAAGGCAAAGCACTGCTTTCGAGGAGACCAGGGCCCACAGGAATGATCCTGACTAAGCTGACTAAGAGCAACGCTGGGCCAACGAGGAAGACCGGGCCGTGGAGGACCCCACGCCCCAGCCGTCGGGCCTGTTGCAGCCGTTGCCTTTAGCACAGGACAATTCAGGAGCAATCTTGATGGCTATACAGACCCTGTGTATGGAGATGAGGACAAGGTTTCCCTTACCCCCAGCAGACGACCCAGCAGCACCTGGACCATCGGGGAGCCCACCGAACAAGCGGAGGCAAATCCATCCTCCTCTTCCCTTCCAGCCTTCACCTCATCCCCTCCGCCGAGGGATGAGACGGGAACGGAGACTGCGACGACGGACTGACAACTGTGGTGATGACAGGACTGACTCCCATCACCCCCTGCCCGGGCCACCCCCGACAAAATTGCCTCCTTCCACACCATGATCGCCAGGGCATATGAGCTCTTCTAGCTCTGCCCCAAGGAACAGAAGAAGGAAGGTTTCCTCTACCAACGACGGGAGGCCAAGAGGAAGACTGTCCTCTCAGTCCCATTACTGGACGACATCTGGGACAAGGGACTGGCGCTACTGAAGAACCTGTCCACGGCTCCCGCTAAGAGGGATCGGTACGAGAAGTACCGGGTCCTGGACTCACCCCTGTGTGCCTCCGAGCACAACCATCCCCAGATTCAGTGGTCTCCGCACCGGCCAAGAAGAAATTGGCGGGGACGGCGGCATCAACTTCCACGTCCACACCGGACGGCGAGGGGAAGAAGCTGGACGTCATGGGACGACAGGTTATCTCGTCGGCGGTGACGACCATTAAAGCGGCCAACACCCTCGCGATCGTGGCACGCTATGACAGGGAGCTGTGGTTGAAGATCGCTCCCCTCCTGGACTTCCAGACAAGAGGGCAGAGGCCCTGGAAATCCTACAGGAAGGCGAGGTGGTGTCGGAGCACGGTGGCCACGGACATCGCAGACATCGGCTTTCGCCAGATTGGCAACAGCGTTTGCCTTCGCCGGCGCGGTTGGCTCAAAGCCATCGATTTCCGTCAGGACGTGCAGACCAGGGTACTGGACATGCCCTTCGACGGGAACAACCTGTTCGGCAAAGCAGTGGACGAGTCCATGCAGGCCATCAAAGCGGACACTGAGACGGCCCGGGCCTTGGGGTCTCTCCAGCAACGACGGCCATCCTTTCGGACCACCGGAGGCAAGTCACAAGTTGCCTCAAAAGGATTCGGTGCCTACAGAGGACGCGGCAAGGCCGGAGGATCCCGTTGTCGCCAAGGTGGCAATGGCGCGACGAAGCAAGACTGAACCGGCCGTGATGTCCGGCTCCCACCCGAGCACCCCGGTGGGAGGCTGGCTGGCGCATTACATCAGCGTGTGGGAGTCCATCCTCTGACCGTTGGGTGCTAGATGCCCTGGCCCACGGACACACTCTGGAATTCCAAAGGTGTCCCCGTCTACCACCCATGGCCAGGAAGGAAAACCACGTGCCACAGCTACTTCTGGAGGTAGTAATGCTTAGGGCGCGATGGAACTCGTCCCAAAGAGGCTCCGGTGTATACTCTGTACTACCTCGTTCGAAAGAAGACCGGCGGTTGGCGACCCATCCTGGGCCTTTGCCGCCTCAACAAATTCATCAAGTCCCAGAAGTTCTGGATTTTCACCCTTCAGCATGTGCTCGGACAGCTGGAGGAGGGCGATTTCCTGTCGGAGGACGCTTACTTCCACATCCCCATACTCAAAGGACACCGAAAGTTCCTGCGATTCGTTCAAGGGCGACACTTTCAGTTCAAGGCCCTTCCCTTCAGATTGAAGTCGGCACCCAGGGTCTTCAAGTGCCTGGCACCGGTGGCGGCTTGGCTGCGCCTGCAGGGGATCCACGTATTCCCTATCTGGACCATTGGCTCATCCGAGCAAAGACAAGAGAACGCGCCGTCGATCACATAGCGAAGACTGTCCGCCTGCTCACGGAACTGAGATTCTCGATCAACTTTGTGAAGTCCCACCTGGTACTGTCGCAGAACGCCCTGTACCTGGGAGCCAGACTCGACAGTGGCACGGTTGGCTTCTCGGTCGGAGGAGAGGACGAAAGCCATCCTGGGCAAGGTACAACAGCTGTTGACCATGGAAGTGGCCAGGGTGAGTTCCATCAAGTCCCTGCTCGGCATGATGTCATGCATCTACCTTGTGCGCCTGTGCAGGTTGCGGATGCAGCCACTACAGGAGTTCCTTGGCGCCTGTTGGATGCAAGCTGCGGGCAGCTTCGAAGACAGGATCTCCCTCAACGAGAGCTTCCGCCAAGTGATCTGGTGGTGGGGCACCCGCGCTCATCTATCGGCGGGCATGGACTTCCAGACCCCGGCACATCAGGAAACGGTGACAGACGCCACCCTGCAAGGATGGGGAGCGCACACAGGATGTCTCCACGCAAGAGGCCTTTGGCTCCCAGAGGAAAGGTCACTACACATCAACGTCCTGGAGCTCCGAGCCGTGTTCTGGGCCCTCAGGTTGTTCTTTCCGACGCTCAAGGGCAAGGTGGTAAGGGTCTTCACCGACAACACCACCGCGATGTTCTACATCAGGAAGCAGGGGGGCAATAGATCCCCAGCCCTATCCAAGGAAGCGCAGGATCTTCGGCACTGGGCCGTTGCCCGAGGGATGTTCCTGGTACCCTTCCATCTGGCAGGAATCAAGAACACCATTGCCGACTCAATCAGCAGGGAGTTGTGCTTGTGCCACGAGTAGGAGCTACGGCAGGATCAAGTGGATTTCCTATTCCGATGGGGCAATCCCCAGATCGACCTATTTGTGTCGGCGACGAACGCCAAGTGCTGGAGGTTCGCCAGCAGGTTTCCCCAGCTGGGGAGCATGGGCGATGCCTTCTCATTCCCCTGGGACAGCCTGTTCCTGTATGCGTTCCCATTGTTGCAGTTGCAACTCATCAGTCAACTCAGACAGTCCCGGGTGCAGAATGATCCTTGTTGCACCGGCGTGGCCGAGGCAGATTTGTCAGCGTCCAACCCCCCCCCCCCCAGAGTCAGACTGCCGACAGACGCAAATCTTCTCGCCAGAGAGGGAAGCGCCATCCTCCACCACGACCAGGGTTTGCTGAACCTGCAGGCCTGGCTCCTGCAGCACTAGAGTTTGGGGGGTACAATATCCCGGCGGACTGCAAGGAGGTGCTTGCAAAGGCCAGGGCGACCTCGACTCTTTAGTGCTATGGACACAAATGGAAGCGGTTCTCTGTCTGGTGCCGTACTTGCTGTCGCTGGCCAATGCGGGCTGTGTACGCCTCCATTAAAATCCATCTGGCGGCAATCTCCCGCTACACCAGAACTCCGGGACGGTCATCTCTGTGGTCCCATCGCCTGGTGAAGGAGTTTATGAAAGGACTGTTCCGCTCGTTCCCGCCGGTGAAGGCTCCGGCCCCGGCATGGGAGCTCAACGTGGTGCTGACCAGGCACATGGGCCCACCATTCGAACCTCTGCATTCGGCACCATTGAGATTCCTATCGTGGAAGACAGCGTTTCTTGTGGCCATCACCTCTGCACGACGAGTGGGAGAGATCCAGGTCCCATCCTGTAAACCTCCATATCTGACATTCCACGAGACGAGGGTGGTGCTGAGGACGCACCCCTCCTTCATGCCCAAGGTGCCGTCAGTCTTTCATCTCAACGAGCCCTTGGTGTTACCTGTTTTCTTCCCGTCGCCTTCGTCGCCGGCTGAGAGGACTTTGCACTCGCTGGCTGTGGCTAGAGCGCTGAAGTATTGACTGCACAAAGACTTCGGAAGACATCGCAGCTGTTAGTAAACTTTGGACCTGTGAACCAGGGGAAGGCCCTTTCAAAGTCAATTTCCAGATGGCTCTCCGGCTGCATCATGCACTATCACCGGTTGGCAAACCGACCGTTGCCCGGCCGTCCGAGAGCCCATTCAGCCTGAGCGATCGCCGCTACCACGGCGTTCCTGTCTGCGCCCCTGCTGGACATCTGCAGGGCTGCTACGTGGAGGTCGAAGCACACCGTCACGAGATTCTACTGCATTGCAGGTCTTTCCGCTAGGGAAGGAGGTGCAATTCTGCACCACGACCCAGGATTGCTGAACCTGAAG
The DNA here is from genome assembly GCF_040938575.1 of Ambystoma mexicanum. NCBI lineage: Eukaryota > Metazoa > Chordata > Amphibia > Caudata > Ambystomatidae > Ambystoma > Ambystoma mexicanum. The sequence continues at coordinate 1,166,066,083 of NC_090921.1, forward strand.
GCCTGGCTCCTGCAGCATTAGAGTTTGGTGGTTAGGATCTCACAGCAGACTGCAAGGAGGTAATTGCCAAGGCCAGAGCATTGTCTTAAATGCTACTGACATAAATGGTAGAGGTTCGCCGTTTGGTGCTGTACACAGAAGATCGACCCCCTGAGTCACGGCTCTGCAGGTGCTACCGTATTTGCTTTCGTTGGCCAAAGCAGAACTAGCCCATGCCTCCATCAAATTTCATCTGGCGGCTCTCTCCCGCTACACCAGATCTTCGGGACAGTTGTCAATATGGTCACCCCGTCTGGTTAAAGAGTTTAAGGATTGTTTCGTTCATTCCCACTGTGAAGGCTCCAGCCCCAGCGTGGGAACTCAATGTGGTACTGACTAGGCTCATAGGGCGTCCATTTGAACCTATGCAGACCGTTCCATTGATCTTGTGTAAGACAGCGTTCCCCGTGGCCTTCACCTCTGCACGACGATTGGGCGAGATTCAGTCCCTGTCCTTTAAGCAACCTTATTTGACTTTTTTAATGACAGGAGTGGTGCTGAGGACGCACCCCTTCGTCATGCCCAAGGTGCCGTTGGGCTTTCATCTAAACAAGACCTTTGTGTTGCCTGTTTTTTTTTTTTCTGACGCCTTCGTCGCCGGCTGAAAGGACTTTGCACTCACTGGATGTGGCTAGAGTGCTGAAGTTCTTCATGGACCACACAAATAGTTTCTGGAAAATGTCGCAACTTTTTGTGAACTTTGGCCCTGTGAACCATGGAAAGGCCCCCTCTAAGGCTTCCATTTCCAGGTGGCTCTCCGGCTGCATCATCCATTGTCACCGGTTGGCAAACCGACCGTTGCCTAGCCGTCCGAGAGCACATTCGACCAGAGCGATCGCTGCTACTACGGCCTTCCTGTCTGGTGTGCCCCTGCTGGACATCTGCAGGGCTGTTACCTGGAGGTCGACGCACACCTTCACGAGATTCTACTGCGTCGACAGGGATTCGACAGATCTAACCTTTGTGGGAATTCGTCAAGGCGGATACGGCCCGTTCGCGGGGCACCCTCCAGCAGCACCGCTCTTTTCGCTCCGTCAGAGGAAAGTCGATCAGTTCTTCCTAAACTTTCTCTTCATTGTACCAAGAACCTTGCCGATAAACGACTCGGGAAGCCTACAGAGGCCGTTCCCAGGCCTACGTTAGAAGAGGACAGCTGAAGCAAGTATGAACCGGCCAGGACGTCTCGGCCCCACCTGTGCACCCTGGTGGGAGGTTGGCTGACTAAGTTAGTTAGCAAGTGGAAAAAAGATGGGACTGATGGGTGCTGGACGCCCTCGCCCAAGCATATACCCTGGACTTTCGACGCAGGTGTCCACGGATCCCTCTGGTATGGGCCATGCTGCGAAAAGGGGCGATAGAGCTGGTTCCCCAGCGACTCCGGGGCTCGAGTCCATTCCAGATAGTTTTTGGCCAGAAAGAAGACTGGGCTGGAGGCCCATTCTAGACCTATGACGTCTGGCCAAATACCTGGAGTCTCAAATTCAGGATGGTCACGTTGCAACACGTGCTCAGCCAACTGGAAATAAGACTTATTGACGTGGATGGACCTGGAGGGCACCTACTTCCACGTCCCCATTCCCAGGATATACCAGGCTTTGTAGTGTACGGACCGCACTACCATTTCAAGGCCTTACCTTTCAGCTCGGTGTGCCCCCAGTGTGTTCACAAAGTGCCTGGCACCAGTCGTTGGCCCTCTACTCCTACAGGGCATACACGTATACCCATACATGGATGACTGGCTGATTTGCGCCCGCTCGCAGGAGCTGGCCCAAGGACACATTGGAGATGACCTCCCGGCTACTAACAAATCTGGGGTTCTGTCAACTATCCAAAGTCCTGCTTGACGCCATCGCAGAATGTGCGGTTTCAAGGCACCAGACTCAATAGAGTCTTGACTTGTGTCGTCTCCGGAGGAGAGGATAGCAGCCATTCTGGGAAGGTGCATCGGCTGTCGTCTTGGATGGCCATGGTGCGAGCCATCAAGTCGTTGCTGGGCAGGGTGTCCTGCATCTACTTCGTCCGGCTCTGCAGGTTACAGATGCAGCCCCTCCAGGACTTCCTTGATGCCTGCTGGATACAGAAAGCCTCAGACAAGCTTTTGCTCTACGAGTTCCGGCAGCAGTAGTATGGTGAGACGTTTGCTCCAACATTGCCCAAGGCACTGGATTCCAGAACCCACCATAGCAGGAGACTGTCACCATGGATGCCTCCCTAGAGGGATTGGGGGTGCACACCGGACGTCTGCACGCCAGACGCCTGTGGTTGACGGAGAAGGATCTTCATATCAACATCCTTGAGCTACGGCAGTGTTCTGGGCCCTCAAGTCATTCCTCCCGTTCTTGAAAGGCAAAGTGGCAAGGATCTTAACGGACAACACCACCACGTTTTACGTCAGGAAACAATGGGGCACTCTATCCCTGACGCGCTCCTAAGAGGCGCGGGATTTGTGGTGTCGATGGGGGATGTTCCTAGTACTTCACCTGGCGGCAGTCTTGAACAGCATCGCAGATTCCCTTAGCAGGGAACTCTGCTCCTGCCACAAGTGGGAGCTTCATCGGGATCAGGTAGACTGCCTGTTCGCTGGGTGGTGCAGGCCCCAGTTAGATCTGTTTGTGACGGCGACTGATTCCACCAGCTTAGGAGCCTGGGGGACGCGTTCTCCTTTCCGTGGGAAGGACTGTTCCTGTACGCACTCCCTCTCCTGCTACAAATCAACCCACTCAGACGGTGTCCGTGCAAGATGATACTCGTCGCCTGGCATGGCCGAGGCAGATTTGGTATCCAGACCTTCATTCTGTCAGCGTCACCCCCAGTCAAGCTGCCGGTAGTTCTCTGCGTCACGACCCAGGATCGTTGAACCTAAGGGCTTGGCTCCTGCAGCCCTAGAATTTGGTGGATAGGAGTTGATTGCAGACAGCAGAGACGTGCTCTCAAAGGCCAGGGCATTGTCTACTCTGAAGTGCTACGGTCACAAGTGGAAGCGTTTTGCTCCGTGGTGCTGGTCGGTGAAGATTACCCTGCTGAGGGTCACGGCCCTGCACATTTTTCCATACTTGCTCTCCTTGGCTAAGGCTGATCTGGCGCACACTTCTATCGAGGTGCATCTGGTGGCCATCTCCCGCTACATCAGTTCTCACAAATATCTTCACTGCGGTCTCACTGACTGGTCAAGCAGTTCCTCAAAGGACTTTTTTGGTCTTTTGCACCAGTGAAGGAAACTCAATGTGGTTCTGCCGAGTCTCACGGGTGGGCCCCTTGGGCCTATGCATCAGTCCCCACTCAAGTTCCTCTCGTGGAAAACTGCTTTCCTTGTAGCCATCACCTCTTTCAGGAGGGTGGGTGAGATCCAGGCACTATCCTGCAAGCACCATACCCGACTTACCACGAATCGAGGATGGTTCTGCGTATGCTCCCCTCTTTCATGCCGAAGGTTCCATCGGAATTCCACCTCAAGAAGCCTTTTGGTGTTACCTGTTTGTTTTTCCTGAAACCTTAGCCACTGGCTGAAAAAGCCTTGCACTCGCTGGATGTTATTTGTGCCTTAAAGTTCTATTTGACACACGTTTTCGGAATACTTCACAACTGTTCGTGGACTTTGGTCCTGTGGACCATGGGAAGGCCTTGCCCAAGGCTTCATCTCAGGCTGCATCATGCATTGTCATCGGTTGGTGAACTGACCGCTGCCCGAGCCCATTCCACTAGAGCGACGCTGCAACGTCGGTGTTCTTGTCTGGTGTGCCCCTGCTGGACATCTGCAGGGCTGCTACATGGAGGTCCACGCACACCTTCACAAAGTTCTACTCCATCAACAGGGATTCCAGGGAGGAGTCCAGAGTCGGCCAAGTAGTGCTACCAACCTGTTCGCTTGAGTTGAGTCTGTTCCAGAGGTAAGAGTAATTGCTTCTGTTGAGCCTTGCCACCTCATGTGGTTGTGTGATGTACTGCTATGTCTTGGTTATTCATGAGCATGTGAATCCATGCCAGACTCCATTCTGGAGCAGGAACAGTTAATTACCTGTCCCAATTGTTCTCCAGCATGGGTCTGGCATGGATTCACATGTAAACTCTCCCTCTGTCCCCTCTGCTGCTATTCTTGGTCATACTGCCACTTTACGTGCTTACCAAATCTGAAGATGGCTGCCAGAGGAGCAGCTTAGGGAGGGGACTGTTATTGGGTGTGTTGGGTATGATTTTCATAAAAATGGTAAATCTTCCTGACCTGGGTCAACCCAAGAACTTTTTGCTTTTATACCTCTGTGTAGGAACCTTTTTCCACACTCGCAGAATCTTTTACACTTTTTATGGGTGTCATTTTTTTTCTCTCCATCATGGCTTTTTAAAATTATCCTCTTTAACAACATTGTGGCATTAAGTGCTTGTTGCTGGGTTGCCCTAGGTGCTCCCATTTTAACTTTCTCTGGCTAACCTTGAGAGAACTACAGTTCCCAAGGGTAAGGGATCTTTGGATTCAGTTTACTTTTTATTCTGTGAAACCAGCACACCCCACCTTATGTGGCGTGCTGGGGAGATGCAATGTACCCTCTTTCACACTGAAACAACTCTGTTACAGGGACAAGCGTACCGTCAATGTCTGGTGGCAGAGATACCTTGTATTAATTTGGTGCACCTTTACCACAGGCTGTGTATTCACAGCTGCAGTAAAGGCACCAAAGGGTGCTCATTTTACCAAAATGTCCCCGGTCATGTTTGTCATTTTAGTGTTTCTTGTCCTTGTTCTGACATCATGGCGGGAGATTCCTTTGTGTGATTTTTGTCTTTGGTGGGAGTCCCCTGGACTCCCCGCCCAGGCTCCAGTCTGTCTGTGAAGATGGGAAGCGAGGGCGGAGTCCAAAAACTTTTATCTTCCTTATCTTCCCCCTTGCCTGAACGGGGACAAATCCCAGTGAGGGAGGTGTTAGGGGGGGGGGTTGGCTGTCCTGATTGGACAAACAGACCACCTCTTGTTGTAAAATGCAGGGAGAGAATGTAGAGGTTGTGCTGTAGTTCCTGTTAAATACTGCGAACCTGAAAGCTGAAGACAAGTCGACCATTGGAACCACAACAAAAGAGGATGATTAAGGAAAAGCAGCTTTCCATCGACCGGAGAGCCTGCTGTGTAACAGGAGCCTGCTTGTAGCCCTTCCTTCCAATCGACTTGGGCACTCTGGAAACGATGACCCAGAGCCTGGTGAGACCCACTAGACTCGAAGACCTGCATTTTAAGCCATCCCACGCGTTGCGACCTTGCAAGGCTGCAGTACCCTGGGACCTCGAGCCATTTGCATAGTCTTCCGAATTTCACGGATACTTTGTGAACATCCTGGTGTATCTCCAGAGACACGAATGGAGTCCGAAAAGTCCCCTCTACAGAGTGCTGGACCTTTGTAACAACAAGAAATCAATCGTGATTTTCTGTGCTCCTTGAAAAGGCGCCAAATCCACAGAACGGCATTCAGCCGCGAGGAAAAGCTTGCCTAGAGTCTTCTCCATTTGATCCCTTCTGCAAAGTTTCTTCAGAGGTCTTGTTTTCAGTCACCACGACAAGGAATCCACTGACCGGGTATTTGCAGATCCTGAAGTCATCCTGCTGCAAAAACTTCTTCAATGCTCAAGTACTGGGTTGACTTGGGTAATTACTTTCCTTAAGTCTTAGGATTTCTTTGTAGCTGTGGGCTGTTTTCTGTGATGGGGAGGCCTTTCATCCAGTACATCCGGTCCCACTGCTAGAATCCTGCTTGGGTGTCTTCTGTGAAGCCCCTGGACCCTCTTCTATCTCTAGAAGTAAAATACTCCACTTATTGCCCAGTCCGCCTGAGGAGCTCTGTCTTTTGCTACTTAAACTATTGTTTAAGGCACCCCCTTTCTGCCACGGAGTACTCATGCACCAAGAATAAGGGAAATACATTTTGGGAAATAAGCCTTTTCTTCCTAGAAAAGAAAGTGTTTAAAGTTATTGTTGGTTGGTTGATAACTGTAACTCTAAGACTGAGCAGTTGTGTGATGCACTAGTTTTAGAAGTATGGTTAACCTCTTACTTTCCTTAGAAACCGTTTTGCAATTCTAATAGAAAGTAGATGTGAAGGTATATTACTCACCTGTGATTAGGTTGTACCTCTTCCCAAAAGTAATATGTTGGTTTCACCAGATTATTCCTGTTAGGATAATTGTATGAGTGTCCCCAACTGGGTCTTGCCTCACCTGACTTGCTGCTAGCCTGTCCAGAATAGGTCTGCATTAGGTCTTGCCTACCTAGAATACATTTCAGTCATTCATTGAAGTGTAACATTGGGTTTTGCTTTCCCTGTGCTGGTGTAGTGCCTTTCGTTCTAACAGTCCCTTATAAGTCGGACATAAATTACTTGTATAGCTGGGAAAGATGGGTTTTACTTACCTTGGGTTAGCTGTGTGCCATCCAAAAATACGTTACAAGAGTTACTGCTTTTCAATCTGTTTCACTTATCTCAAAAGCACCTGTAATTGAATGTTACATATTTAGGTTTTACTCGCCTAGTAGAACTGTTATCACAAAAGTAGTTATGTTTTTACTGTAAGTAGAAGTGTTCCACTATTCACAACACGTCTGTCCAGTTGACTTATGTGATTTGTTACTGAGCAGCACGGTACAACTGGTATGGTCTACTACCCTTGAATCACTCCATTGTAATCTGAAAATAACCATTGGTTTTTACTTCCCAAGAATAGGTGGGACCCATACTCGATGTGTATGAAAAGGTATTGACTTCCCTAGAACTACCGTTAGGTGTTACAAATAAGGTTTATGCTTTGGTCTGTACACCTTCAAGCATAGTGGTGTTTTGAGGATTGTGATTACATATACTGTTTAATAGTACTCATTTACCCCTAGATTAATGTGTGCCTAGCTGTATTTAAAACCTTTATTTTTACAATACATAGTGTTTCAGTGTTTCTTTGGACCATTTGTGCTATAATTTCATTTGTACTGATTGTACAGCCATCTCCCTCCTACGATAAGCCTGACTGCTCTGTCTATGCTATCATGAACTCAGGAGGTACAGCCTTATACTAAGAGTAGTCTTGTACTGACTCAGTTGAATGGTTTTACTAAGCCCTTAGTTGGACTTGAGAAAAACTATCCTAACAATGGGGGCAGCATGACCGAGAGGACAGTGGTTGGTTTAAAGGAGAAAGTCAGTTTGTGAGTGAAAGTTAAACTCTTTCCTTTTACTGAGGATTCCCATTTTACTGAGGATTCCCATCCTGACGGTGAATATTCATGAGCATGTGAATCCATGCTGGAGATTAATAGTTACAGGTATGTAACCCGTTCCTAACATTATTACCAAGTTAGGATTTAATTCAAAAAGTGAACAATAAAGCAGGTGAGTAATTCATGTTAAACGTTTTCCAGCACCAAGGGTGACCTCATTTGTGGTCAGTATAGCACTTATTTTGTATCACCTTTGCGGTGTTGAGTTAAGGAGGGAAAGGTTGTGGTTAGATCAGAACCGACTGGTATTCTATAAAAAGCAGTTGGATTCTCCCAATGGAATGCATGCAGTCTTTGATCCCAGCATTAAGACCTTTCAACAATTAAAACCTGTAAGGGTACAAGTACTGCCAATGGGTTCAGAAGGAGGCCTTTAGGGAGCCAAGACAGCCAAAGTCAATGATCAGTTCTGATGCTCTTCTTAAATAGTCTGTTCAAAAAGAAATCGCAGCAACACAAGGGGCTGTCACATTGAAGAAGCACAAGCTGAAAGGTCAGTGCAAGTGAGTCGAGGTCGACTCAGAGTAGGGTTAAATGGCACTCCCTTAGGTAGGAAGCACCCCAAATGGCATAGTATCATGTACCCCAAGCCCCACAGTACCTTTTGAATTTAATTTGTTCTAGCTGGACGCCTTCTGGTTGCAGTGCAGCAGACCCTTGATCCTGGTCCTTTGTTGTGGTGACGAAAGGGAGGATGTCTGGCGGACTCCTGCGGCAGCACTTGAGAGAGGGACTCGGCAGCAATGGATTCCTCGGGATTCAGCAGCTCTGAGGTTTTGGCCCCTTTTTCTCAGTGCCAAAGAACGACAAACAGTTCTGGCTAGTTTCTTGATCCCTCGGTCTTGGACTCTGGTGAGGGGACTCTTGATGCAGATGTCTTGCTTCTGTAGGGTCTTCTGGATGCCCAGAGTTTTGGCTGGATTGGCACTTAGGAAGGCAATGCACTCACAGATGGTCGAGGTACCCCAGGTATTAGGATTCTGAAGCCTTGGAAAGTTGCAGCAAGTCGGGGGTTGCGCCAACATAGTTTGTCTTCATGCTAGTTGATCCCACCAGCCTAAGGGAGGAAATCGTCCTGTATCGGTGTTCCCTATCGATTCGAAAACTGGGTCAGCAGTGCTGCAGGAGGGTGCTGCTGGTGCCTTCTCACGTCTTCTGCTTCGGATGTTGTCCTCCAGTGGTCGACTCTCCTCTAGTCCCAAAAACCTTGCTTTTTATGCAAGTTCCCATTCATTTGCAGCCCTAGGCTGTCAATCGCACTGCAGGGTGGCTGTATTCCAGTACAGCCAGCCAATTGCAACTGGTTTCACTCGGGCACACCTCAAAACCCTCCCTCACTTCCTGCCTTTCCAAACACACTGGAGCCTGGGCGGGCCGCAGGGCTGAAGCCTGCCAAAGGCAAAACACACACAGGATTCAAACCTGATTCAAACTGAGTAAAAGCCCCGAAGAAACTGACAAATTGCAAAAAGAGACGGGGCCATTTTGTGAAAATAGTCACCCTTGGGTGCTGTACTGTAGCTGAGGTATCAGCTTGCAGCAGCATGTCACCAGGTAGTATAAAAGAACTCGCTGCCACCATCCATTCAAGTGAGTTAGTGTAACAAAATGTTACATGAGGAATAGGTTAAAGGAGTAACCCCCAGCATTCACCACAGGGCTGTGCTGGACCCACAAAGGAAAAGCGAAGTAAAACCGGGGTCATTTTATTATTCTTGGGGAAGAGTGGTTCACCCAAGAAAATGTAGTTAAAAGTTATTAAGAGAAGTCCACGGGACTTCTCAGTGGCACTGCACAAAAGGTGCTGTCACAATGCAAAAAGCAGATGCCTGTGGAGTTTACCAGACTCCATAAAACAGTAAAACACAGAAAACAGTCTGGAAAACACATGTGAGAAAAAGTCCCACTCTGGAGTAAAAATTAAAACGCTCTGAGTCCAGTACAAGAGCTGGGGGTCTATAAGTTTAAAGGGAACTTGCACAGAAAGGAAAATTCTCCCCAACACCCCCTCATCTTTGTTCTCAAATCAAGATGGCTCCTATTGGGCGCTCCTCGCGCTCAAACAAATATGCTTTTCTGGCTCAACATTGCATCTTCTTGAAGAGAATTGTAGGGTCCAGTTTTGATTGATTGGGCCCCATTCACCTGGAATGCTTTGCTTCAATCTGTTCCATCAGTGGTGCAATTTTAAAAAGTCTAAAATCCTTTATCTTTGACAAAGGAGCTGACTGACGATCTGTGATTCTAATTTGATGTCCATTTGATGAAAAACATTTTTTATCCTTGAGCTCTCCGAGGCCTTCGGGCAAGTTGGTGCCATGTAAATACTCTAGAATAGGTAGTGTTACCTTGTTAGGACAGTTTTTCTGAAGTCAACTAAGGGCTTAGTAAAACCATACAACGGAGTATAAAACTCCACTCTTAATATAAGACTGTTACCATCTGAGTATATGGTAGCCTAGACTGAGCTGCCAGGCGTATGTAAGGAGGGAGAGAGGGCTGTAGCTTGGTACAAGGAAATTGTAGCATGCACATGGTCCAAAGAAATACTGAAACACTTTTGTAAAAATAAAGGCTTGGACTCTTGGGAAAATAAGTACCATCATATTATATATAAACACAATTATGAAAACACAACAGTCCTTTAAAGTACACAAACCAAAGCATAGACCCTGTTCAGAAAACAAATAGTATTTCTAGGGAAGTCAGACCTTATCAAATAACTTTGACACCTATTCATGGGGAGTAAAACCAGAAGTTACTTTTAGATTACTTTACAGTAAGTCGAGGGTAGTAGACCCTGCCAGGTATGCATTGAAACTGAGTTAAGGATTTGCTTAGTAAACCAAACCTGTTATCACAATACTTTTCTGAGTAGTGGAACACAGATTCAAGGAACAGTATATACCTATCCCTCCATTCAGGAACAGTTATACCAGATGAGTAAGACCTTATGGTGTAATATACAATTACAGTTGCTTTTCAGATCAGTGGAACACAGTCTAAGGTAAGAAATAACTCTAACTTATTTTAGGATGGCTCACAGCTATTCATGGTAAGTAAAATCCAAGGCAGACTTATTCTAGACAGGATATACAGCAGGTCGGGGGAAGTAAGACCCAGTTGGTAAAAGTATACACTAATCTGAAAGAAATAGTTAAGTGAACCCAACGGCATCACTTTTGGGAAAGAGGCATATCCAATTCACAGGTGAGTAAAATAACCTTGCCTATATTTTTCAGAATGGCAGAACACATTCAAGGCAAGTAATAACTTTTATAACGGCTCACTCTCGGGGGCAGTTACCAACCAATTCGTTCACAAGTAAATCGCCTTTAAATACTTGTCATACTTTTCAAGGCAGAATCCTTTTCTTATCCAGTCCTTCCCTAGTATATTGCACAAGTTCTATCAGAGGCAGAATGGGGACCCTGGTGGTCTAGGTGCCAGCCGTAGGCCCGTTAAGATGGGGTTCAGTTGCAGGACAAGCCGGAGTTCCTGTGCGTTAGGCAACGTTTGTATGCTGTAACCTTTGTGACCACTACACACACAACTAAGACTACAGGTGTAAGCAAAACCAACCTTTGGTATAAGTCTGTGCTACAGTTTTGTGGTCTATAATTACAAGTATTCAAATAGACTCTTCTACTCAAAGTTTCTTGGTAAAACACTTTGAAATAAATTGATATCATTTATAAAACATTCACTAGGAGGCAATCTATATCACACAAAAATATACTTCAGTACTTCACAAGATCAGGTTCTGAGGCATTTAAACTACTTTGAAGGAGGAGCAAAATGGCATTCAGAGCATTTGAAGTAGGAGCAAAAAGGCATAAGTTAACAAAACAAATATTTAGTTACTGTAAAACAGTGCAAATAGTTTGAGTTCACCAGAGGAGTTGATTAAATGCAATAGGTTAGGCCAAAGTCAATGGGCTAATGTCTTGTATAGGATAAAGCCGTTCTGGAAGTTAAACGGAAAAGCCTTTGCCAAAGTTCTCAGAAGTAGTTTGTAAAAAAAAGATTCATGTCTGGTCACAAGCAGACTAGGCCTGCAAGTTGCCAAGGTTCCAAGCACTCTCGCAATGAGAAGTTTTCTCAGTCAGGTCTTCATAGTACATTACAATGAAGAAAAAGATGCAGCTGAAGATGTCTGCTCCTGGCAGTTCCTGCAGATCTCGCTGTTCCTGAGCCTCAGTCGTGGGGACAAGAGGGAGGACGTCGGGGGACTCCTGCACTGGGACTGGTCAAAAAGCTGCCAAAAGCAAATCTTCAATTCCGGTAGCTGTAGTCGAGCACACAAACTGGCGTCCTTCTCTCTGGCTATTCGGTTTCCTGCAGCACACTGAGGAAAATGCAACCAGCTCCAAGAATGATATCCAGGTGGCTTACGGTTTGATTGGTCCCACCAACTCAAAGGGAGAAGTTGTCCTTGAAGGGCTTCTCTGTCGAGATGAACTTGGCGATTTGGACCTGCAGCAGGGCTTCACCGGGCAAACCCACAGTCCAGGAGTTGTAGCAGCTGTCCTCTTCCAGTTTGTCTTCGGTTCTTTCATTCCAGTGGTCGACTCTGCCTTCCAAGCCAAAAGACTTGCCTTTTAAACAGTTTCCTCCTATTCATTCAGCCTAGCTGCCACTCACCCAGCAGGGTGGCTGTCCTTGCCAGACAGTCAGCCAGCCAATCACGCCGGAGTGCATTTGGGTCTCCGAGGAGACTAAGCACAGGGAGTTTCGGGCACCTCCCTCACTTCCTGCCCACCCCCAGACACTTGAGCACAAGAGGCGGTCTTCAGTCCTGAAGCCCGCCAAAGGCGTAGGACCAAAGGGACCAAACCTGGTTTGCCGCACAGAGCAAAACTCCAGAAGGACCTTTCCAAAAAGAAATGGCGAAAAAAGACCCTGAACTGTTTAAACAAAGGAGGCTCAAACGCCATCTTGAAAAACATGGCTCATGCGATTTAACGCTACCTGTGTTCGCGGTCTGGGAAAATCATGGTAGTTTGTTGTAAAACCACTGGCACCAGCCATTTCAATAGGAAAGGGTAGCATTTGACTGCTACATGTTTCTAGACATGGGGGGATTACTAGGTAACCCCTCCAGCACTCTATAGGAAGATAGTTTGTGCTGGGTCTAGGAATTTGGAAAGACTAGTAAAGTCAATTTCACTTTACTTTCTCTGGGAAACAGTACTTTATCCCAGAGAAGGTATTCAACCTTGGGACTGCCTAAAAGGCTTCCCCTGTGTCACTGCACTGAGGGTGCTGTGATACAAATGAAAAGATGCCTATGGAGTTGTCTAAAACTCCATAATCAAAGAACACGAGTAAAACACATATCAAAATACATGAGTGGTAGAAAAGGCTCACTTTCTCCCGGTAATACAATCAAGTCCTCAAAATCCAGCAAAGTTGCTGGGGGACTCTAAGGTGAAGGGAATTAGCACATTTATTAGAATTCTCCCCAACACTGAGGAAGACTGTTCAAACAACTAGTTGACTTTGGAATTAGCTGGGGTCCAGGGATTTTGGAGATCACACCCTAGGAGATTTCTAGCAGTGGGCCTGGGTGAACTGGATGAGAGGCCTCCCAATCACAAGAAACACCCCAAAGCATCACATGAATCACACAAGCTTAAGGTAAGTAAATACCCCAGCCAACACAGTACTTCAGCACAGAAGAAGAGTTATCATCAGGAAGTCTTAAATATCTGCAGCCAAAAACCTGGTTGATGAATTCCTTGTCATGAAGACTGGACACGAAGGGATTTTTGCAGCAGGGATCAACTGCAAAGTCTCCGGGCAACAGTTTCTTTGCGGTTTGATGGAGCTGTGGTTTTGGTGCCTTTTCAGGAGCCAGAGGAAGACTGAATATTGCTGGTCGGGTTCATGTCTCTAGTTTGGTCCAGCACTCTGGTGAGGGGACTTAAATTGTGTCCCTGGAGAGCCAGGAGGAGGTTGCCAAAATGTCAGCTCTATTTGGAAAACCATGCACCACACGATGGCTCGAGGCCCCAAGGTATTAGGGTATTGCAGCACTGCAAGGTCGCAGCACAACATGGGATGGCTCAATCAGGACAGCCAGCCCCCATTGAGACTGGTAAGGTGAAAGACAAAGGCCTGCAAAGCTTTGGACTCTTCCCTCGCTTCCTGCCTTCTGACACACTGGTGCTTTGGCAGGGAATACAAAGGTTTCCCACCAAAGACAAAACTCCCACTGAAGTCATTACTGTCGAGTCGAGAGGGGAAGACCTCCAACTACAAGCAAACAAGAAGCAAAATGGTGGCCCTTCTGTAACAGCCTGCGAGTGAAAATGACTAAAATTCATAAAGGTAAAACCACTGCCACCAGCCATTCAAGCAAACTTGCGCCTGTATCAAAAATGTTACAGGCAAGTAAGAAAGGGGATACTTTGCATCCCCCAGCACTCCACATAATGTGGGGTGTGCTGACTCACTTATACAGAATGTAAAGGGGATGAAAAACCCTCTTTAATACTTGGGAACTGTAGTTCAATCAAGTACATGAAAGCGAAATTGACAGCGAAGCCCATAGGGGCAACCCAGCCTAATCCCAAAGGTTGTAGGAAACTAGAACTCAGACCATACACTATTGAGGGACATAAAAAGGTCACCCATACAACTAGTAAAAGACTAGTCGAGGGGGGGGGAAGAGTACCCTTCACCTAGAGACGAGGTAGTCAAAGGAAAAGGTTCTGGGATTGACCCAGGTCAGGAAGGCTTATCATAGATATGAAAATCTTACAGAACATACCTCTTTACACCCAATGAGCCAGATGTCCTCCGCACCCCAGTCTCACCAAGCTCTGGTTTGTTAAGGATTTCAATCAGGCGATACGCACACCGTGGTCTTGGCCTAGTATGTATGTAGCGCCTAACTGAGGTGCTTTTCTCCTTATGTGGATTCAATTTTGGGATGGTACAACACTCATCACACCCCCTTTTCAAATACCCCATGTCAGTGGACCATGAACCAGGCTGGTTGGTCCAATGCAATAATTTATTTAAAATTCAAAAGGAATCGCACAATTTTACTATAGGGCAGCAATCACCAATGGAGTGATAGTTACAAATAAGAATGTGAGCAATGCACTGGGTTTGCCTTTTTAGTGGAATACTTGCACAGCAGAATAGGAACACTTTTTTAATTTTTAATAGCACTCAAGTTAGGATTTCCCCCTGCAAAGTTCCCTCAACCCACAATTCTGAATGGATACAATGAAGCAGCAGGTGATCAGGAATAAGAAGCTGAAAACAAAATCCAAATCCGACCTTCCCTACCCCAAATAAGAGAAACTGATTTGGAACCCTTGCAATGTTAAAAGGGACACTCAGAGATGGATGAATAGAATAATGAATGTGTAAAAACCTTGAAACAAAGTTATTCACTAAAGCAACAATGTAAAAGTACAAACAATCACAAGCAATGAATTAGCAAGAGCATCCAGTTCGAAAAATGAATGGAAGATTTAAAAAGTTGACAATCAAAATGACACGCAAACTTTACTAAAATAGTTTCTTTGAAAAACGGGTGAAATATTGTAAATCGCGATGCGGTTTTTAGGTAGGGAGATTGGTGTATATCACAGGTATACTATGGAAGTGAAAGTAGTCGCTAGCTGGTAAATTGAATGAGCTATGCAAGATCTAAGAATGTGCAGTTTGAGTAAATGAAGGCGTGAAAAAGGAAGGAAAATCAGTTTTGACAAGAATAGTTTTACTCTACACTAGAGTAGTTTTACTCTCTTCAGGCTAGGCCACCCATAAGGGACACAGTAAGCTCCAGGGTTGATTTGCGAGTTCAACCCTCTCGCCCTGCGCCCACCCTGGCGGAACCAGTCCGATCACTCAAATAGGATTAATGGCTTAGGATTTCACAAGAAAAAAACTAAAGAGATGGCGCTAGCACTAGAAATCAAGGACAGGGTTGCAAGAATGATTGTGACAGTTTGAACAAGGTATCAGGATAGGTGACTTAGAGTGGGATGAGAACAAAGACGGGATAGGCTATGGAGTTAGATGTACTATGGATTTCTGTGGATTTCTATTGATACTCAGTCCACTTTAGTTTAGGATTTTTGGACCGTCAGCATTCTGGTCACTACACGGCAGGGTGCCTGGCAAACAGCTGGCCAGTTCTGGTTACCAGGTAGCACTTCTGGACTGGCAATTCTGGTCACTGGATACCATGGTCATCGGGATTGCAGCTGCATGCAGTGAGTGGCAGCAAGCCACGCTGGATCAGGATGCCAAAGGTGTCAGTTTCCCCTTGTTAATCGGAAATTTAGTGAGTTTTTATATATTGTAGGCCTTGCTGGGAATGGTATCAGCACTGCTTGAGTGCTGCATTAGGCCCAGGAGTATGATCAGCAATGCTTGGCCGCATTGTTGGAGTCTGGATCAGGAAGATGCCTGGTACAGGAACGCACTGCAGGAAATCGGGGAGAGTGCCTGTCTAGAGTCTTGTCAGGGACCATTATTTATAGTGCATAATGGCATCATCAAAGTATAGGCTGGGCAGGGTTAACCAAACACACCCCTAAACTACTTGGTTTTTTTTCGGCAGGGGTTTTAGTCTCTGCCTTGCTCTCTCTCAACTGTTTGGATTTCCAAGGGAATGTCAGGTTTATGAGGTGAGTTTTACAATGTCCAAAAACTCCCACATTTTCTTTACTTAAAATCCGATTTTGCCAAAATTGCAATCTCGTAGCCAATTATCTACACAGGTTACATATGTGCAGCACATATCAGTCCAATCCTCAAGTCTGTGGGACACTGTTTTGCTTTTCTGATACATTCTGGTCATTTTTAGCATTAAAGATTCGGCCTAAAATTCCGTAACTTTATACACAGGTGCAAATTATCCCAAGGGATGTATGTACAACAATGTATGTTTGCAACATTGATACTTTTCGATTTAACCTCTATACTTTGCCCTTTCTGTCTCCGAGGTGTCAGTGAATTCTACTATGTCTCAAAAGAAAGCACGAAAAATCACTTTTAAACTGACATGTTTACAATTTTTCAAAGTCTTGCTGCAAAGATAGTGTTTAAAGTTTATTCCTGAAAGTCTTTGGGACCAAATGGCAATCTTTGTTCCCGGGCCATTTTTGTTTCTTTCTGTCCTTCACTGCAGCCAACTGTCATTTCCCTGTAGAGCAGGGTGGGGTTTTCTTCCTTGATTGAAGTTATATTGCCCTCTTCACACCTCAGACTTCCTTCCCTGGGAGCTTCATTGTTTGGGTCCTAGCAGAGACAGTCTGTTCAACCCCGTAATTATTAGGGGGTTGCCAGCATCTGCTGAGAGAGAGCCCTCCTTTTGGTGCCACCCCTCCAAGCAGAAAACCTGTTTTTCAACTTGCGGCTCCAGCCACCATATTTTTAACCTTTTAATTTCTGATCTTAGATCCATAATTAAAGCAAATGCTAAAGAATGGCAGGATTTAATTCACCAGAGTACTGTTTCAAAAGCCAGGCATTTGTTATTCTTTAATTAGCAAAAGCCCTTTTTTTTTTTTTTACACATTGTGCAACTGGCCTTTCCTGCTTAAATTCAACTTTTCATCTCCAGCAGATTCACACACTGCCTTGCAGCTATAGTTATTCTCTTGAAATGCTGGAGTTGGTCTGCTGTACAGATACATTGACACAGATATGGCTCAGCTAGTTAGTCTCTCTCTGAACAGATGAGTTTTGGATACGTTTGCAAAGACAATGAACGGGTTTCCCATGTAAGTAAAAGTAAAGTTCCTGTTTTATTTATTCTTTAAGAGTTGGTTTGACTGGGCTTGTCATTTCAGAATCATTTCTGGTTTTTCTGAGGCACAGTGAAACACAATGGGCTTGGTAGGGCTGATTAATCAGTGGCTTTAAGAAACAGAGGGAATTAGTGTAACAGCCACATTTTTTTAAAAGGTCTTAAAAAAAGGTCTTTTCAATGGATATTTTGGCTTTTGCAGCAAAGCAATGCTGCTTTTTCCACTTCCTTTTAATTTATGTCGGAACACACTGGCAATCTCCAATGTGGCCCCCTGGTTCCATCCTGCCCGATGTGTGCTTGGCAGGACGGTGCAGCCCTTTTTGTTGCAAAACAAAGTTTTGAGCCATGGCGCTCACAGGAGCCAGCGCAACCCTTTTGTGGTTGTTTCTGCACAAATGCAGCTTAGTGATGCAGGGCAATGCCGTGGAGTTGGTCAATATATCCCACATAGTCTCTTCTTACGCTCCCTTAGATCAGGTGGTGACCCTGGCAGTTGATTTCTATCAAAGGGGCTGTTCATTTGTGTTAATGACGGCTAGCTTAAACGTTGCCACCCATGCCGGCTGACCCTGCAGTGCCTCACAGGTGCCTTTTTCTGGGCGCTGCAGTGGTTATTCCTGATCCTGCGCCACTCCACTGACCTCTGCTCCGTTTATCTGCTCCACCCAATCTTGCCTTCTACTGTGTGAACTTGTGCCGCCGTTGCAATGCAGCAGCCACTCCGGGGACTGCCTCTGTTGGAATGCGCGCTCCTACTTCTGCTGTGCAGCGTGCCTTTCCAATGGGCCAGCTGCCCGGCCATTGTGGGGGGGGGGGGCGCGCATCCGGTGTTTGCGTGTCTGACCCTGCAGGCCCAACTCAAAGCGCTTGACACTTGCCAGCGTATCGCCAGCTCCTTAGAATCTCATGCATTGTCTTGCTGCTGCCCCGGACTCCTCTGGGCTCTTCTCTGCAACTGTTGTGTGCGCCTTCATAGCTAAAGCACGTTTGCAACCGGCATACAGGCCTCACCACATGGCATACGGGAGCCACGTTGTTCCATCTGTGCTCAGTCGAACCTTCGTGCGAAACTCTGCTCCTCGCTGCTAATCCACTTTAGGCAGTTCCGCATAGCTTCTCGGGCATACAAGCCACTCCATGCCTGTTGAATCTCCCTGGGGTTCTCAGAGCGGCTGGATTAGGTGGGCATGTTGGGCACCGGTAGCCATGCCTCCCTGTTTTTATAAATTTCACTTTCTTTACTAGTTGGTTATTGAGTATTATGCTACAATTGCATACAGTCTCTAGAAATAAGATTTGTGGTGTTCTGTTAGTAGAACCCTCAAAGGTGAATGAACAGTGAATGTATGTTTGAGGCTTGTGGACTATAGATTTTAATTGCTTGGTGTAGCTTAAAGGCCTTGTAAATGGTATATGTTTACACTGCTCTAACTGGAGGTATTGTAGTGCCTTGTTGCATTTTTACACATTATACCCAACTTGTGTTAAGATTCCTCTATATACTTGACTTGGGCCTTCACCACTCTCACAATCATGAGTCTAATCCTTTCTGTTCAGTCACGTTACCCAGATAGTTTGGCGAGACATACATTTTGCCCTGTTCACCAGAATCGGGTGGCCTCGCCAAATCTGTCCACAAGGGTGATTCTGAAAAATGAAACTTAACGCTTATTTTGAACACCCAAACTTGTTTTAGTGCTCAAAATGATCCTTGAACGTATGACTTCAATGTCCTAAATGCACACCTAATGTTACTTAAACTGTTGCATACTGCGTTTTATTTCTGGCTACATACACGTAGGGCTTAGAAAATAACTAACTCAAGTGCACCCCAAGTCTCTGTTTAGGATTGCCCCTGTTCCCATCAGTTACTGAAGCTTAAAGCAACAAGGACTTGTAACAATGCTTTCTTGTTGTCTGTCCACTGCCTGCAGGATAACATGCACTTGCTCGCATAGATCTTATACCGGTCATGCTGTAAAATGTACCTAATTTCTCTTAACTTTTCCTGCAACCATCACCCATTGCATTCACTTTTGCCACTACCCTGCTATATTCCATGGATCCCAGAGCTGTGTCCCAACTACTCTATGTACACAGTGTACCTCCATTATGTTACCATATCACATGCTTTTGGTTGGCCTGCTCTTCAGCTTGAGAAAGAAAAGTAGAAAAAAAGACGCATAGCGAGTGCAATTTAATTTGATCTGCAATTAGGTTAACAAGAGGGCAAAGAGGGACCCTGCAAAGTCTGGAATTAGAGTGGGTTTTGAACTAAATGTTTTTGGATAATCGTGCCTTTATTATGAATTACTCATTTCTACCCTCTCCTCTCTAAAGGTCGTTGGCCACGTCAGCAACCAACCCGAGAATGTGCTGATGAAACAGACGATGAGGAAGTACACTTTTGGAAGAAGGAATGTGATGAGACCGAAATCTCTGAGCAGGACCCATTGCTGCAGCGCAAATCTGCTAGGCGCTGTGTGAGGCAGCGACCTTGCTATGATGTCTTCGCCGAGTCTGAAGAGTCAGATCCTGATTCAAAAATGGGGGCGAACACGAGGAAATCTTCTAGGGAGTCAGGTAACATTCTCCCTTGGAGGGCTCCTGGCAGTGCCCTTTCTGACTACCCACGGGCAGTCCGTGTCCGAAGGACTTGTAGGAATCCTCCAGGGGGTTTCTGAAAACAGACCATTTGTCAACACCAAGCGAGTGCCCAGAAAACGAGGCACAATTCCTGTTCAGTGTGTCTGGCATCTACCTCGAGTTCGGTGTCAGAATTGTGTGGAGTCTCATGTGAAAGCATTCGTGAGCAAAGTTGTCAAGGAGTTAGGATTGCACAGCGACAATCAAATGAGGATATCTGCTCTAATGGCTGAAGGCCCACTATCGCCACAATAGGTGTATAACTAATCTGAACTCCATGTTGCTTTTTTGGGGAAACTATTCCTTTATAATATTCCAAACTAGGTTGGGGTCTGGCCGCTGTGGTGCTGATGAGCTCCCTTGTGCATTGATTCATTTTAATCATTACCTTATCTATAGCTTTCGTGCACAAAGATGTTTTTATGCTATATTGTTTTTAGTTAACCAATCCATAATTACAGCTGGCATTGCTACTGCCACTGAATATCTATCCACATTTGGAACAGCTGTATGCTGCAGAGCTTTAACTGGTTTGGGTTACATATTCTGTCTGCACTAGAGAGCACATCAGAGTCCATCTTAACTTGCCAGTGTTTCATGTTCGATACTGGAGAATGTGCCCCAACTCCATCCGGTGGGCCCACAAAACACCTGTGCAGCTTAAGGTCATCCTTCCTGTGTTACTGCCCCTTAAAACATACTCTCCTGCTCCCCATTTTTTACTTTTCCCTAAACGGTTTGTGCCATCTTCCTGTCAGTTGGGTTAACGGTATGCCCAGATTTAAACTCCTTCAAAATATTATTGATTTTAAGCAGAATATTCTCTTCCTTTGATTCCACAGACGACTGTCTGTACTAAATGTGTTGAATCAGTGGTTGATGCCGCTTGTGTCTAGCTTTCGGTGATCACTTCACCTTTTTATCTATGTAACCATTGTTGGGAACTTTGTGTTACTGACCAGCCTGTAAGAGCTAATAAATAAACCACATTTTCATACAGAATGTAGCTGGAGCTGCTAGTTTGTATTCTTGCAGCATTGGGAAAATGGTACTGGAGGCACAAAGTACTTTCCTAGCCTTTCAACTTGGCTATCTGCTGTTTGCTCTTGACCCTGGCCCTGCCTGGGGTGTATTGCAGTGGCAGACTACTGAAGCGGAACATTGAAGTTTACTTCATTACTAGTAAACACCCATGTCTGGGTCTACTTCATCCTCTCAGCTTTTATCGGCTGTTGATGACCACAGGATAGCTAAGAGAATTTATATTTAAGTTGTAGGATAGCACTCCAGCAATTATTGTGGGCTGGTGTAATGAGTGGCCTCAATACATCATAGAACACTACACCCTAAATTTTCACGTTTGTTCCCATCTGCTCCAGTACCCCTGTCCAAGCTTAAGACCCTTCTCTTAAAGTGTATGTTGATTTTCTTTATTTTTTTCTTTTTGTATTGTTTGTACATACAGCGCTTATACACAGGTGGAAGGCTTTAAAACAGGAAGGGGACAAGGGAATACAGTAATAATTCTTAGGCCTTGAAGTTTCCGAATGATCGAACGAAAAAACTAGCATACTCGGCCTGACGGCATTTCTCCTAGTGCAAGTGCATGAAGTGTTACAGTAGCGACCAGGCTGGGGGGTGAGGGGGGGGACAAGACAGACCAACTAGTACATTTAGGCCATGCATACAGACAGATGCGAGGAGGGGGAGCAGGGGTGGTTGGGGGGGGGGGGGGGGTGAAACAAGCGAGTCCAGTCCAGCAGGGTCCTGGGTTAAGTGCAGAGAGGTTGCCCCGTTCATGGAGCATAAGCTGAAAGTGCAGTAATGCTGAACATGCCCGGAGGCAAGTGCAAAAGGATTGCGGGGGAGCCTGGGACCTGTAAGGCTCTGGAGGTCAACCAGGCAACCAGTCAGCAAAACTGAAGTTAGGGAGGAAAGGGAGGGTGGAGAGAGAGGTTAGCAGGGCAGAGGGAGAGAAGGAAGAGAAGAGGACGGTCTTAAGGAGTTTCTGTAACTTAAGGTACTCTGGCTCAAGACTGAGGGAGGCAGGGAGGCTCTTCCAGAAGAGGCACCGAGATCTATCCCCAGTTCTGTTTGTGAAAGTGGCTCACCGGCATAGAATTGGAGGATGACGAACGCATGACTCTGGAGGGGAGAGTATTTAGGAAGAGCATTGTAGATAGTGTGGGAATCGGCCCCAGAGAGCCTTGTAGATTATGCAGAGGGTCTTGAACTTGATCCTTGCAGCCTCGGGCAGCCAGTGGAGAGATGTCAGCGCCCGAGAGATGCGGTTTATCTGGGCTTAAGGCCAAGGATAAGTCTTGCGGTTCTGTTCTGGGTGAGTTGTGATTTGATCTTTTCACTTAAACAGTCAAGAATACCTTAAATTAGTCTTCAAGTCTTGCTCTGGCTACCAAAGGGAAAGGTTACGGTTAGTAAGCCTGTTACATTGCTCTGTAGGTTAATGCAAATGCTATTGAAGTCTATAGTCGTACGCAGGTTAACTGGCTGTGTAATATTCATATCTGATATCTCTAATCTCAAATGCTACTATCAGCCATGGTGAAAGCACCACAAACTGCTGCTACACAGAATCATAACATTTCTCTGATTTTAATGTCTGCATTGCTAAAGCCAATGTTTTGACTGTTTTGAGGAATTCCTGACAAAAAGACCCTTGTTGACCAGTTACATTCTTTGGCCACTGATCTTCACTTATGGGAACCCTCACACATTTGACATTCTGTCCTGAATTCCAGATATGATTTGGCATATTTTCTACGAGGCATCCCATTGTGCATTCAATGAGCTGCTCATTTGATGATACTACAAGAGTCGGAAAAGAATAAGTGTAGGTAGTTAAATTGTAAATATCAGATGCCATATATCCCTTTGAAACTGCACTTCCTCAAGATGGCCACATTCAAAATATTAAACAAATTGTGTTCATATCCAAAACTGCAATGTTAATGTTCAGTGTCTTTTCATGCCAGTCGAATGGTGTTTGCGCGACTGGGAATGAAGGCACAGTGACCAGGTGCATCAGAATTGTGCCTCCTGACACTGCAAGTATTTTTGTTGTGAGGGATAATATGTCCTATGAATAAATCTGCCTGTTCTTAGATGGGCAAAAGCCTCAAAGTAAATACAAGCCAATGGCTGGGTTTTCGTGGTTAACGTTTCTGTTTCTATTGATGTATCCAGTCACCAGTTCATCCCTCTGAGGGAACCCACTGCTTAGCATGATTTAACCATTGTTTTGGGTAAGCATTTTAAAGTAATGACAACCAACGGGGTCACAATAGTTACCCTCAATAAACTACCTTAAAGGACAGTTCACTCCACATAGGCATGTTTTGTGGCTCCAGGGCACGGACATTAGTGGACCAGCAGTAGTAATAAAGGCAACCTCACTTTCACCTACTGACTGTCTTCAGTCCTTGGTATATGCTTCATACTCTGGTATTGCCCAGCTGGTGCAATATCCTTTCGGTTTCTCAAATCGTTAATATTTTGCCTGATTGCATTTGGTTGCTAGCTGTGTTCTGATCTCCCATTTTGGCATTGACTTCCCTGTTTGCGGCTCCTGGCAGTCAATGTTCTGCCTTTAGTGCCTGCACCCGATTCACAAGTGGCAAATATGTGCACCAGACATCCTCTTGCTTTGATATTTTGGTAACAGGTATGTGCTTGTGGTCTTCCAATGTTTTCTTTGAAGCACCCAACTTGACCCATCACCTTATTTTGAAAAGGTCATTAAGACTTCAGGTTGAGTACACTTCATCATAACAGGCATCCTGACCAACATTTCTGTTATTTGTGGACAATTTATCCTGGAATTGTGGAGGGGAGAGGAAGGATGGGAAGGAGGAGGGGGAAGGGTGGGGAGGAGAAAGAGGGGTGGGGGGGGGGACGGGGTGGAGCAGAGGAGGTGCAATGGAGGGGAGGGGGAAGAAAGGCTCTGCAGTCCAATAGCAGTGGTAATCATGTGTGTGGAGGTTCCCTTTGGGCCTAAATTGACAATGGCTTGGCAAGCTCTTGAAATCTATTTCACCTGGATTCAACTCTAGGCTACAGTAATGGCTTGCATGTTTCTGTCAGTGTACAGGTTGAGTTTTAGAGACCTCCACAGAGCTATCCAGCAAGGATACCCTCAACCCCTCAGACTATGCTAGAGGTATAGGTGGAAGAGCAAAGAAGATGGGGGTAGACAGGGAGGGGGTAGAAGTGTGGTTAAGAGCTCAGTGTAATACTTTATAGCGTTCATTGAGGGCATGTCGACCAATTCTTTTTTAAAAATGTTTTTGAATTTTTTTTTTTAAGGCACAATGTTTTATTTTACTGTGCTGGAAAATAGGCAGTGCAGAATTACAAGTGAGCAACTTCAGAAAATAGTTTGTCTTTAGGTTGTCATCCTGAACGGTAGCATCAATGGGGAATAGTTTAGGGTGAAAAAGAATCTCTGGCACTAAGGTTAAGACCGGTTTGAAAGTTCCCAATGTCAGATTTATTTGAAAGGGACTAAACGTCTCCTAGAGAGTGGAGTCGAGAAGTCAAAGGGTACATTTCTTGCGTTTATGGCAAAGTGCAAGTTGTTAAATTTGTGAAAAGTTATTCCAAGTCAACCAGCATGAGAGCCTGTGTCTCGCTAGCAGTAATGATTCAGTTGATTTAAAAAGTGGGCTTCCAATAGTAAAGGCAACTTTAAAGTTTTCCAAATATGATGCTGGGCAAGAGACAAAGTTGACCTTATGCACAAGTAGGTTGCATTTGTTTGGTAGCCGACAACAATGGTCCAGGAGCCATAGAGTGGCCAACCTGTGTATATAGTTAAGACTCCACTTGTTCCAAGTCTGAGGGAGCTGTTTGAGAATGTTCCCTCGTCAGTAGTTTTTCAGAACTGTGTTCCCTTGTTCAGTTGACTACATAAGTCAAGGAGGCAGTTTCTTTGTGAAAATGACTTTGATGCCTTTTAAGGCATGTCTTTCATCCTTGGACATTTTAAAAGTAAGTCTGTCTGATCACGGAATCTGAGCCCAATGAGGATCAACCGGCTCTTTAAAAGTAAGAGGAAATTTCATCTCGAGACTGGTCCTGCCGAGTGCGATTGTTGCCAAAGAAACACCACACTTAAGAAACTGGCTTCAGGCAAGTGCTGGCTACTGTATGACTCCCATGTCGCCAGGGAGTGTCTAGAGACTGGACATGAAAGTAGCAAGGAGAGTGTAGCAGTAAGAGGGGGAGATGAGTTGTTTGAGCAGAAGGGACCTGCGATGGAAGCCCTGGTCGGTTAGGAGGGAATACTGATGCTGGGGAAGAATGGGATATGGGGATACTCCCCATTAGGAGTTGTGCAAAAGGTCAGAAAAATTCCTGTGAAATTGGTCACTGTGAGCGGGCAGGGTTCGGGGTAGTTTGATCAAAAACATGGGCAGCTAACTTACACGCTTGAAGATGAAGCTGCAACTAAACTGGCAGGGAAGCAATTTTGACATTGTGTTTTCTTTGGAAATGAGAGTTTAGGAAATATGTAAACATCCAAACAGTAGCCCTTCAGCTCCTGCCTTTTGTCGGACTGCACAGAGCAAGCAGGAAGGTGTATTCTGACGGGTGCAGATGGTTCTTTAGTGTTTGTGGTCCAACTGTGGCTGAAGGAGCAACCAGGAGTTCTGTGGTTGTTTAGAAAGCCGACATATTCAGATCCTCGCAAATCTTCGAAGTCGTGTGATAATGGGTAGGTTGCTACAGCTGATCTTCCATGCGGTCACCTTTGCTTAGCCCTCCACCTGCACACCCTGAACTTTCACAGCTTTATTGTGACTTTCATTGCTTTTTTCATCCGTCTGGAGTCTTACTACTAGACTTTATCACATTGTTCCCATAGGAAATGATTGGGTGCAACCACGATTTGTGCTCATATTGCCTCTGGTTTGCTTTACGTAACTGTGGTGCTTTCCTGTTGCATGTTTAGGAAAGCATTGAGTTGACTTGGAAAAAAAAGAAAAATAAACTGACCCGAAACCTTGCTGGACCTTGAAGTCGCCACCTCAGAATCTTACTAAAATGCTACTCGTATGTCAACTTTTGGGTTTCATTTCTGCTAAAGCCTTTATAAAAAAGTATTTTTAGTCATGCTGTGTGAACATTTCTTTAATGTTATATTCTAAGCTACCTCGTTTTTTGCCAGCCTGCTCCCTTAAGAGCAATGCCATGAGAGATCTGCCACAAATGTGTACTTCTTGGAGAGTCGGACAACATACTGAGAAACCCTGCCACCAAGGTGTAGCTTGAACTTCCATAAACCTAGTCCTAACATGAGGACTCTTGAAAAAGCTGGACAAACGAAACGAACTAAGGGGGCTTACGTCTGAGCTAGAGTGCAGGGCCTTTGAAATAATTGGGGGTCATGTAACTGCTTATGTCCCTGGGCTTCTCCCCACGTTAAGTAAAATGGTAGGTAACGTAATCTGATTCCATCCAATAGCTGGATAATGCTGGGCTGCTTATTGAGGTATCTCCATGGTACAGGCATCAGTTCTGTCTTCGAGCCCAGGAGTTTTAGGACTTCCTGGAATGCCATCAGTACCAAGCCAAAAAACAAGGTGCATTACCATGCTCTACCAAATCGGGGTTCGGGCCCAACCCACGGCTTTTCCATTCTAGTGTTGTGATCTGAAATGATATATTTTTTTATTTTTTATTAATGTTTTATGGTTAAAATTTTCTTAACATTTAACATAAAATGATACAAAACATCCTTCTAAAAGAAGAAAAGCAAGGCTCCATCTTGGTCAGTCTAAATTTGTGTCCCCTCTTGCTGGCCTAATGGAGGGAACATAATAGACGGGGTAGGAAGACCATGTAGATGAGTTTCAGTTAAGTTGGGTTGATCGGTTAATTGACCTTTTTAATTGGCCAGGTCCATGGTCCTTCTGGTCGGCACCCAGTCAATCTGCCGTCTTCCTTACCAAGAGATGTTCAATAAATTTGAGCACCCAGAGTGTTTTTCCCAGCTTTTCCACTGTTATCAGTCTCTCCCAATACTCTTCTTCTGTATCTGCGGTAATGCGTGTGATGGTCTCCCAACCATAGCTTTCGTTTTTCCATTAGTTTTGGGCGGGATAATGCCAGGTACCTAGTTGTTACAATTATATTGGGATTTTCGCAGTATCGACACTTTGCGTCTTGTGGCTCAATCAATTTTCGTTGGAGTTGCGCCTCTTTGGTTGGTAGAATATTGAGTCTACAGCGCATCAGAAAGTCTCTATAATGGGATGACGGAAATCTCCTCAGATAAGGTGGGAGGTTATTTAATGCTTTCTGCTCCCAGATGATATTGTGGCATAATTTATTTTCCTGTTTCCGTATGCTCGTCTCATCCCAATCGTTTTCTTGTAGGATTTTCTTTGCTTTGTTCGGATTTATTTTGAGTATTTTATATTGTACTGCACTAGAACCATCAGACATTTCTTCTTCCATAGTTGCAGAAGTTTATTTCTTTCTCCACCCGATGATTTTGCCAAGATCTCAAAAGGCGCTGGTGGAGAGTCCAAAATACACTTCCTATAAAAGGAAATGGTTTTCAACAGTACTATCTATCTTAGAGATTGTAGTCTTAGTTCCTGCCTTATTGTTGAAATTGCCAGACAGTTTGGCAGTTTTAGGATCCTCCGCCAAAAAAAAGCTTCAATGACATCCCAGGTTTCCCACTTCAAGTTGAGCAGAGATTCAGCGCCGTATGTCAGGGTAGCCACCACTTTTTGTTTGTAAAAGGTCCAAATTGGGATTGTGGAGTATTTCCCATATCTCCTGTGGAGTTATTCCCTGATTTGTTAATTTTACCAGTTTGTCTCTGATCAGGTTATATTGGCCAATCTCGTTTACATTTTTGTTTATTCTTATTCCGAGAGAGATCATTGACTCAACCGTTTCCAGGTTTTGGTTGCCAATTGACCATACAAAGGGCTTTCTTTTTGATTTCAGCCCTCTGGATGACTTCATTATTAAGACCACGGATTTCTTTGTTTGCCTTCATTTTATTTCTATCCAGGTAATCTTTAAATTCAGTAATACGGCGCTGCAGACCAATGGCTGTTTGATCAATGAAGACCACGTCATCAGCATAGAGAATCCAAGACAGCTCCTCATAGTTTATTTTCGGTGGAAATGCTCTTATCCTGCTCTGGGATTCCACCATATCAGCCGGATATAAAATGAACAGGAAAGGTGCCAAGGTACAGCCTTGCTTGATTCCCTTATGTAGGAATTTTTTCCGTGGTGGCGCCTCTTTTTGTTATAATTTGAATTGCTGTGTCTGAGTATAATTCCTGAATTGCTTCCACAAGATCCTCCGGGCAATTACAGCTCTTCAATTTTGTCCCTAGGAGGGCTCTACTAACTCCATCAAGCTTGCTCCAGATCTATGAAGCCAAGATATAAGCTTGTTTTGCTTTTGAGGGCTCAGAGCTTTAGTACATTAAGGATGAATAGGTTCAGGGAGGCTCCAACCCCCGTCACAAAGGCCGTTTGTCGTTTATACAATAAGCCTTCCTTAGTTGCCCACTTTTTAAGATCTCTTAGGACAATGGAGGCGAAGGTTTTTCCGAATGAGTCCAGGAGGGCAATTGGCCTGTAATTCTTGGGATCTTCTCGCTCTCCTTTTTTGAATATGGGCACTACCAATGCCTCCTTCCATGTTGATGGAATGGTTCTAGTTTTCTTTATTTGATCAAAGAGCTGCATAATGAAACTCGCCCACTCATCCACGTTTTCTTTCAATAATTGATTTGAAATACCATCGGGGCCCGCTGCTCACGAGGTGCTTAGCTTTTTAATGATGCCCTGGATGTCTTCATAGTCATCAATTTTCCAGGGAGTTTTTTTCCTTTTTGATAGGGCCTAGATGTATTTCGTCTCCTATGCTTGACTTGAACAAGTTAGTGAAGTGCTCTACTCTGCTTTGGAGACCTGAGAGATAGTCACAGCGGATTGGAGTTCAGCACCTTTATTAATAGTCTCCCAGAGGCTGCGTGTATTTGCTGTTTGTAGCGCTGCTAGCATAATTTCCGCGTCACATTGTGAGCGCCATATTTTCGATGAACGTTGCCAATTTTTGTAAGATTGCTTACATTTCCGAATAAGTTCTTTATTGGGATGCAGACTTTGTTTTAACCTTCTGAGCGACGCTCTGTACTTTTTTTCACCACCACTTCTGCGTTATACGCATGTTTCCGAGTTATTAAGGGTTTAGTGTGCCCTTTGTTCTGGACTTCAAACTGTTTTAGTAACCATATGTATTCCACCTCGTTAGCGTTAATTCCCACGTGGTCTTTATAGCCCTCCATTAGTTTTCCAATTGTAGGTTTTATATGCAAACGATTTCGACCTCCAGTCACTTCCACCTGGGGTTTAGGTAGACTTGATGTTCTCCCAGATTGCCAATTGAGTTCAATCTCCAGCAGGGCATGGTCACTGGTAGTTTGTTTCTTGACTTTCATGGAGTTAATCCAGCTGTAAGTGCTTTCTGCCACAAAGCAGTAGTCTGAAACGGCACTGGTCGTATTACTGAACCAGGTGGGTGCACATTATAGGTCACCTTTAATCATTCCATTAAGAATTCTCATTTCTCTTATTGCCATTTCTTCCATCCATCGTTTAGCGTCACCTAACTCGGAATTGATTTTGAGCTTTCCTGTCTTGTCCATTAGCTTTATATTCAGGTCTCCACAAAGAACAATCAGTTGATTTTGTTCCTTTATCATTGACTCATCTATTGCCTTCATAATATCAGAAGGGTATGTCTCACTTTCACAGTCTGTTTGACTCCAATAGGTGTTTATTATGAGAATTCCATTTTCCTTTGGGTTGTTCGTTTTCCTTATTCTTAACGTCTGGGCAAATGGATTTGGTGCACAGTATTGAAAAGCATTTATGTCGCTATCTTCTCTTACAAGTATCAGTAGGCCAGCACGAGGTCTTCCTAGTGGACCCTTTTTCGCTGGATTCATGTATACCATATATCCTTCGCATATTGGGAGCTTTCTTATCCATGATTCTTGTAGAGAAATGTCATACTTCCCTAAGAAAGCACAATCTCCCGAAAAGAGATTAGAAAAACCCCTAGTATTTCATGAGGCCAGTAGGGATTTGCCCCTTACTGCCTCTATAGCAACCTATTATTTCCTTTTATCAGGTTGAGAGACTAGCTCTCCTTTTTTTGCATCTTGATTGCTACTTCTCTGTGTCTTTTGCGGTTGCACTCTCCGTGTGAGGTCCATATAGTTTTGAGTTATCCACTGTGAATCTCATTTTTTCAAGTCTGATATTTGACCTAGGTCTATAGACTTCTCTGCTTCTCCTCCTCCAGTCCTGATAGTCCGTTGGCCTTAGGTGTTTGTCCTCGCTCCCATGTTCATTTATTCGTTTCGTTCTCAGGATAGATCTTAGTGGTATAGTCGTCTTCTCGGCTTTGGCGTGAGTAGAGCTTTTGTCCCCGGGCTTGTCCTCACGCCGCGGTGTTCTGTGTTCTCTTGCTGGAAACTTATAACCGCTCTTTGGTTCTCTAATCGGAGCGGCCCTCTCAGGGCTCTGCTGTTCAGAACAAGAATGCTCATTGGGGGCCTTTCTTTTACTTCTTGCGTTCCCCTCGATTTCCGACAGTCTAAAGCCCGCTTCGGCTAACATTTCCTTTGCTTTTAGTATGGTTTCTTTTATCCTTTGGGAGGCAAGATGGAGTAATATCACGTCCGGCCTTTTTTCCTCTGGAAATTCAATAATCAAGATGTCGTCAGTCGTGATCTTTCTAAGAGTTGCCATTTGTTTGAAAAGGGACATCACATTACTCCTGTTCAAAATTATTCTTTTTGAGTTCTTAGATACTCTTTCTAGTTTGAGGATACATGTCTGCTGAGAGACATGCCCCCGTCCGCTTACTTCGAAATGACGTTCATTGCTTTGGCACTTATAGATTTTTCTTTGTGGATTCCGTTTGTCTTTAGATTCAGAGTCTCGATTCCTTCTGTGCCTGTTCCCTTCTGCCGCGGCGATCTTCCAGGTTTTTCCAAAAGTCTGTCCTAGACATTGCAGAGTTCTCTTTTTGGTCTTTACTCTTAAGGTGTTTCCTTGCCTTTTCATATTTTGACGAGCTTCTAGACTTTTCTTCTGTTCTCGTCTGGCCTTTGTCACATGGTTTTGTTGGTATTTCTCGCTGTTCTTTGCTTCTTGGTTGATTTCTTACTCTCTCGTTTTTCTGGGGTCTTCTTCCCCTGTCTTCTGATCTTAACCGCCCTTCCTCTCGTGGTTTTGGAGATTTCTCATTGTAGTCTATGCTCCTTATACGTTTTCTTACGTTATCCCCTGCCCTCTCCGCAGGTTTTCTGGTGCTCTTTTTCTCTTTCACCTCTATTCTCGCCATTTGATTTTCTTTCCAATTCATAGTGATATAGCTGTTTATCAATATTCTGCCATTCTGAAGGACTTATATTGAGCCAACAGTCTTCCTCCCGTTGTTCTTCAATTAAGTCGCTCTGCCTCACTTTCTATTTCAATAGGCGTTTTTTGATTACTCTTCTCATTCACGGGGTTGGCTATCTTCAGCTCCACTCTTGGTTTCTTAGCTGGATTACTTGGTAGTTCTCTCTCAGGTGTTTTAATGTTCCTTAGGAAGGCTCTTGAACCGTGTTCCTTCCTCTTGGTTACTTGGTTCTTTGTTTTTTTTTTCCCCACGATCTTGGGTGGGTCTTATCTATGGTAGACATCTTTTTATTTGCCTTTTGGGGTTCTTGGAACATTTCATAGCTTGGCTTATTTTGATCTTCATTTAGATCCTTTTCTACCATGTCTGAAGAAACATCCGGCGCAGGGATGCCATTTCCCCCGTGATTTAATTTTGGTTTCTTCAAGCCCCTGCCGAGTACCAAGGGTCCACTTCGAGCTGAGCTCGGTTTTGATGCTTCTGGGGGTCCTATTCCTTGATCTTCTGTACCCCCAGGTTCAAGTAATTCCAAGGTGGCCTTTGGGTCTTTCACGGAGGGCTGTTGGGGATCTGGTCTTTGCCATTTGTGGGCTTCCAAGATCGCCTCCATCAGCACTTGTTTATCTTTGGAGTCTCGACTGGCCAGCTTGGTTAGCCTGTCTTGCCATCTGATTGACTTCTCTGCTTCATAGTCCATCCTCTTCGTCTTTTCAGGGTTTCGTCAACCTCTATTGAGTGGTCCCATGTTTTCGAATTTGATGCGAGAATCGTTTGCAGAGAGTCGTTTATATTTTCAGATATGGGGCGAGAGTAATATTCAAAGCCGCCATCACTCCATTTTGTATGTGTGCAAGATCTTCCATTCTGCCTTTCTTGCATAATTCACTTTTTTCCATGGATTGGTCATCTATCTTCATTTCCCTGTTCTAAATTTGACCCTTGGTTATGGTCTCTTCAATTTCCTCTGTTGGTGATTTTAGTGAGATAGAAGAATCATTTGCCTTTTTTTAACCATGTATCTGGTTATAGGTCTCCAGGGGATCTTCTATATCAAGGGCATCTATTTTTTTTCTTTAATAAAGGATAAACTTTTCCTTTTTTCCGATGTGATTTTCCCAGTAAGGTTCGAGATATCCTGTATTAGTTTCGCTGCCAGACAAGAATTACTTATCGGTGCTTCTTCAAGGGTATTTCTCTCGTCTCTGGGCATCCCTTTTGGGGCGCGTATTGGTGTCCATGGGTTACTTGAGTCCCACGGGGGGGTATGATTTAATTCACCTAATGTAGCATCCTTTACAGTTTTTATGTTGGTCGTGCTTGGGGTCAATGGAGCCATGTGACTTTCTTTATCCTACCGGGGGGACTCGTCCTGCCATGAGTTTATCGAGATGGCACCAGTCTGACCTCTTGCTGTTTCATCAAAACTCATTCCCTGAGTGCTTTGTCTTCCTCTCTTGACTTGGGCTAGACGGCTGCCATAGTTGACCCTCAATGCCGGGCTGATCCGACGAGGTACAAGGACTAGTCGAGGGATCCCGTGTGGAAGTTTTGGACCCAGTCACTGTGCTTACTGGAGCATTGCCTTCTATTGAGATCTCACTATTTTGAACAGTGGGTGTTTGGATTGCAGGAATAATATTCTTCACTGTTGGTGCAGTGGCTGTGTCTATACAGTCTTTGTCTCCCTCCTTTGTTGGCAGAGCCGTAGTTTTTTCCGCCCTGCTTGTCAGATCTTTAGGGGCAAGATATATCTCTAGTATTGACAATGGTGTCTCCAAAACAATCTCAGCCCCTGGAGTAGAAGCCACTTTGCAAATATCGGATTCCGCCAAATCTGAGTTTAGGTCCGTTGATTGTACATGTGGCGTAATCGGATGTATTATCTCCACGTTGTCATTGTTTGAATTAGTCCTTCCAGATGTCCGGGGGTTGTCCCCTCCTTGGTCAGCCAGAGGAGCTGATCCCTCTACAGAATATAAGTTATCTGTGATATCGGAAGGAATAAGGTCTTTCTCCCGCGTGGTCGGACTACTCCCCCCTCCGCCCCCCCCCAATTAGGGTAACCTCTTTAGATGTAGTAAGGTGGAAAGGATTTTCACTTGCATCTATTTCCTTTCCTGGTGTAAGTGCAACCCCATCTTTTTCCGGTGACTCCCTCATCATTTTTATTTCTGTGGGTTTCGTCTCCTGTATTTTGCCTACTGCCTCCGGAGGTTTGTTTTACCAGAGGGTACCATCCCTAAGGCCAACGGAATATCATCGTGAGTAAATACCTCCTTATCGGCTTTGTCCGATGTTAATGTCTGGTTCAGGGTCTGCTTATCCTGGGGGACAGATGTCATTCCAAATTTACGTTCCAATGAGTATGTATCCGTCAAGAAGGGAAGTTTCAATTGTTTCAGTGTAGGCACAAGTTTGTTTCTTACAGGATGGTTAGGAGAGAGGGAGGGGGAGCTGCGGACAGCCGGGTTGGAGGCCAACCACTTTCTTGCCTGAAATCTTGTTTCTACTGGCGCTGTCTCCGACTCTGCGGGTTCGCTCGTCAGGCGACCCATTTTGGACCCATCGTGCAGCTCCTCTCCGTTAGTCTCTGTTCCCAGATAGAGCCGGGCAGGGCCACATGTGCTGCTATATACACGTTTCAGAGCGCCACTTGCGCCCCAGCGCCTAACAGTCGCACAACAGTTACCGGGCTTTACTCCTGACGGGCTTAACACCGCAAGGGTGGTAGCCTCAGTCCTTTGAGGGAGCCCAAAAGTCACGTGGACAGGTCACGTGTGAGTTGCCCCGCCTCCTCCAGGATGCGCGATGGTGCGGCGATGCCGGCAGGAGCTTCAGACAGCTCGCAGTGCAGAGAAGGTAGAAAAAAGCAGCTTCTGCTCAGTTTGAAGTACTTTTCCAAATGGTATTCAGGGGTTGATATTCTGAAAAAAGATTTCTCTGGATCAGCCTGCCTCAGATGACTTGGCTATTAAATATCTGATGGCAGAGAACGAAGTTCATTTCTGCCGTAGGTGATATTGATCCAATCTGCTGTTCCGTTGCTGGAAACGATTGCACCATCCCTGGCAGGCGTCCTAGAAACAGCTTGCTGCAGACACATGCCCTCGCCTCATTTCCAGCACACTACCATGATGGGAACACTTACCAGTGGCTTTTATTCCTTGCTTTGTATGTTCACTTAGTGAATCCTGACCCCAATCCCCAGGCGTGGGGCATGAGCAACTCTATCCTTGGATCACTTATGGTTAGGTGATCTGACTTCTGGGACTTACTGCCCATTTCAAGCTGGCAATGAACTCACTCCTCTAGGGGACAATTGTTCTTCCCTGGATCCTACAGCTGGAGCACCAGGTATGTGCATTTTTCAAACATGGAAATTGTAGTGCAGCTGGGGCTTGGCATTGACCAGCCTCTTATCCTGCAACCCCCTAACCCCTACCCCCCTTACCTTGTTTGCTTTTGGGAATGTACCGAACTCTATTGAGGTTTTGCTCTGACTTACCAATAACATTGGGCCCTCCTTGGCTTCAATAGCACATAGTTTGGCCTGTATTTTAGTAGTACCAAGGCATTGAAGGGAAGTACAATGATTTCACCCAAAAGTTGGAATCCCGGTATTGAATTTGATCCCTTTGCATCCCAAATTTTTCTCGACCCACACTTGTAGCAAGCTGGTGATTACCTATTATTCAGTGAGACTGTAACATTGGGCTTTTAGGTTTGCATAAGTTTGAATCCCCAGGTACTAGAGATTTGAAGTTCATAGCAGTATTTCTAGTTGAGTGCTAATTGTTATTTTGCTGTGATGTTAAATGCCTTACTTGGGTGACAGTTTTATGCTATATTTTTGAATTGATCCAGAATATTTTATTTCGTGCACCTAGTTGAACATTGTTTTTCACCTGTAAGACATCCTCAACTGGGACATAAACAGATTCTTTAGTCTGATTAAACCTTTGCCAAAATGTTTGGGGTTAAGGTTTCTCTTAACAATTCACACCTGGCTGCTTGGACTCCACTGGTTGGTGGCAATCTTTGTCTAGTCTCGTGCACCCTGCTCTGAACTGCCACTTTACCTAGAGGGAAATCCAGTAGTGTTCATTGCCAGATGTTAATGACATGCGGGATGCATATGCTTACCATATATGGTCTTGGTTTCTCGCTTCCTCTGGAAAGACTACGGTTTCCGTAACTAGACATTGTTGGCTGCCAAAAGTTTAAATTAATGGGAGCTTGATATTGAGTGCAGAGATGGGCCCTCAGCCCCTAATGTGTTAAAGCTACATTCTTACATTGGTCCTGGTGACTGTTGGGTGGAAAGTATTATTTGCAACCTAATGTGTTCCTTAATATTTTTGCTTCCCCTTCTTGTTCACCTCGGTTTACTCCAGTGAGTCGTCATTCAGAGCCTTGCTGGCAATATAAGTCTATGTAATGAGTCTGATGGTTCCCTCAGACTCCTAAGGGAGGGTGTCATCAAGTAACCCTATAGTCCATTTCCCCATGTATGTCATCCTACCTGGTTCCTTGTGTCTCAGTGGCTGGGGCATCACTGTGTATATTTATGTCTTGCACTGCCAATTTATTTTCTTTTTAGGAAGCAAAGGCTTCTTCACTGCATGGACACTTAAAATTTCGACCGCTTTTAAGTACAGACCAGTTTGACTCTACAATGAGGCTGTGTTTACCTTGTAACAAAAAACCATGGAAATGTGGAGCCTTCCTGATACTCCAGATTGGTAGCTCAGGTTTGCAATGACCAAACTGGCTATTTGTAAGAGTGTCTGGTATTCACTGTTTAATCAACCCTGGAACTAGTCCTGAAGCATCTGAAGACAACTCTACCTGGGCAAGGCAACCAGAGTTGTTCTGCGGCCACTCTTCCAAACCTGCAACACTGAAGTACTGCTACGCTATGTGCAATCCAGACTTTCCATACTACCAGTGGTAACTACATGAGTGTTTCCTTCAGGGATGCACAGGGTCACTTGATCTTCATGACTCCTTCTCTGAAGCCTTTGTTGGACCCTGCATAGCTTACCTTGTGTACTGAATATTCGAAAAGTATTGGCAGTGGGTAGGATCTGTGATCAACCATTGCGCAATGATTTTTTTTTCTGTAATTTTGAGGAATTCCTAGGCATTTCTCCTGACTAAGCACCGGGCATCTGCTGTTCTGCTTATTTACTGTGACCTCCGAGTTAGCTGCACAGTACCGCAGTATCCTGTTTTGTTTTTTACCACCTCAGTTATCTAGGGTCTTATCTCCTAGAACTGCAAGGTCTGCTTGCTAACTTTGGCCCATAAGATGACCATGGTCACAAGCACTGCACAACTGTGACTTGTGCTCACTCTAGGAAATTGGTGGCTCTTCCTTTCTATAACCGTTTTCTTAATTGATCCTGTTGGATTACATAGAGGTTTGCTTCTGTTCTAAAATACCCCTCTAGAGCATTACAGTTGGATTTAAAGAATCCCAAACATGTGCAGATGTCACTGGACTACCTGCCTCCAGTTACACACTACATTGCTCCCCTGTATAAAGGCTATATAAAAAAATATTATTGTAGATATATTGTGTGGGCTTTCCCTTATTGTATGGTGATGTATGCTACTGTACCTTTTTACAACCCTGCTAGTCTTAATAGTGCAGCCTTTGGTTTTTTCTTCCAGGTTTACTCCGGGGAGAATTGGGCATATACTGATGAACACTGTGACCTGTGTGGGTTGGTCTTCTTTAACCTTAAACAGAGGACTTAAAGAAATCCTAACGAGATGTCCTGAGGATGTTGATAGGGATAGGAATTATGCAGTAGCTCTGCACTCATTGAAGAACTATTTTTGATGGAGAAGGCTCTGCCTGTTATCTGCAGACACTGGACTTCTGCGGGTGGAAAGAAACCAGCAATCACTTCTCTTGATGCACCTCTGCTGTCCCTATCAGAATTCAAAGATCCCTTGGTCTGTGAAAAGCTTTGCTACCTTGTCCCTGCCCAGAACCGACGGAGGCACACCAGGCAGCAAGATCACTGGCTACAGCAGAGCCAAAAGCATCCGGTAGCTATGAGAGATTACAAACTAAGTTACAATCCCAAAAAAGTCTGACGCTCGTTTGTCCATATCTGACCTGAATTCCATCTGCTGGACCACTTCTGCATCACCAGGACCAGAAACTCCCCTTAAGCTAACTTGACACTTTAAGCATATCACCCCACTAGTAGGCCTTTTTCTTTGGCGCAGCATCACCATCTGCAGTAGTATACTTGTCAATCCCCATTTTGGCCACTGGTGAAGCTTCGGATAACCAGAACATGGGACCCTTGCTCACCTTATGGGAACCTTTTTGGAAACCTGTAATTGAATATTGCTGAAAATAACAGATGACTAGATTCCCTGCGCTCTGATTTGCTTTCAGAAAGAACATTTGCAAAACAATATCTTCTTTGATGTTGGGTGCTATACATACCATTGTTGAACACTTTGCATCATGACCAGTATCTTGCTCAGTTAGTCTGTCACTTCCTTTGATGATTGAGACAATCTTGACTGAGCCTATGCTTGTCTTAATGTACCCTCAGGGTAGGGAACCCTCAAACGTGGTCTACTTAACTTGGCTCCTTGGTTGAGCAGAACATGTACAGTCAAGCCCCAAGGATTCTCCTACAATCTTTTTAGACCCACATTTTGTATCTTCCACGCCATGCTTACATTTTACAAAGAATAAAAAGTATATTTTCAAAATAAATGTGTATGCCTTTTTGTATTTGGTTGTTACCCTGTAGTTTTGTCCGATCCCTCATCAGTTGGCCAGGACTAGTAGATCATTGCTGCCAGTTGAAATACTCTTCAGGAAAGTGTTTTCCTAGGTTTAGGGTGGTAATCCCCATACCTGGAACACACTTCAGTTTTTTTTGCATGAGCCTATGCGACCTGTCCGATCACGAGTTCTTGCAGTTGTGGCTGTTACCTGTGTAATAAAGCACCACAGGAGCCCTCTGGAAAATACCAGTGGCCAACTATTTTCCTGTTCATTTGATAAATGTGGTACACCCTCCTCCCCCCTTTATCGTCCTTAAAGTGGTGCTTTCAAATAGTTGAATTTGTGTGAATGCATCTTCAAACTACACCAGACATTCTTTTTGTGTCAGAAAAACTATCTTCGGACTTCTATGATTTTTGAATGACTCTTCAATAGCTGGAGTGGTGTGCCCCAGACTTTGCCCTATTGTCGGAGTGTAAATTGAGGCTCCCAGAATATCCAGGGGAACCATCCTCTGTACAAAGGACCAATGATTTATGGAGCTTGCAGAAAGATTTGCAATGTTCTGTGTTGGAAGCAATATGAACAGACTTTAAGCCCTTCCTTTTTCTCTACAAGTGAGGGTGGTTAAAATGACAGTACCTTCAGCAGTGGAAGTGCTTGAAATATTGATCAACAGATGTTGCTGGTGTACATTTTATAGGAATGTACAATAGCTAGTTGATACTAGTTATTTTTCTTCGTCTAGGCTTTCCAGAGGTAAACATTTTTCCTCCAACCTCCGTCTGAGGTGGTCCTTGAAAAGGTGACAGTCTTGAGTGCCCCCACAGATATATCAGGTTGAATGTCCAAAGCTCCTACATTGTGATTTCCCATCCCTGCCTAATCTATTCAGTGTTATTTGAAGTTCTTGGTTTGCAAAGTTTTTTCTAGTAGTCACTTAGTGCTAGTATCTTTTTTGCCAATGACAGTAAC
This sequence comes from Ambystoma mexicanum, assembly GCF_040938575.1. Classification (NCBI taxonomy): domain Eukaryota; kingdom Metazoa; phylum Chordata; class Amphibia; order Caudata; family Ambystomatidae; genus Ambystoma; species Ambystoma mexicanum. Next base: position 1,166,105,009 of record NC_090921.1, read on the forward strand.
TTGTACTATGTAGCTTCCTCAGTGGGAGATGTTTCGTCATTAGCAGTCCACCGAGTTCAATTTCTTTACTTCGCTCTGTGATTTCATGGGATTTGACTTGCGATAACCTTTAGCTCTCCAAATTATTGATGTTTCCTTGAATTTCTCCACAAAGAAGCTGTACAAAACAAGTCCCTTAGATTTTAACTGTTCTTGAAATTAAGGTCAAGCACTACTAACCTGGGCTGGCAGAGCAGCAGTTTGGACAATGAATGTGTTTATATATTTGATCATGTTGGACATGGCTGCTACCTTTGTCCTTTTTTCTATGTTTAGAATTGTGTTGTGAATAATTGAGGCAGGACATGCTGTAATTGAGGTTGAGGCATGGGTTGTGTTGTAGTAACATTGGTTTCACTTGTTCTAAGCCTTCACCTATCAGTCATTCATTATCCCCCCTTTGACCATTTAGTATATCTTTCAAATGTTTGGCTGTTAGGAACCGTACTTGAAGCCCTGCCGTGATAGATTGGTTGTGGGTTGGGATGCATTCATAGATGTTGCATGTATCTGTACTGTCTCTAAAGGCAGCATTAACAAATATTCCCATTCGGTTATCAAGGTGGTGATGGTCCTATGTTTTAGTGCATTAATTTAAGAATTTACTGCAATGCAGTACAAGCATGGAACCATTTCTTAATAGCTGTGATTTCCTATTTGGATTGTAGTGAGCTGTTTATGCCAGCCTAACTGCTTGGATAAGTATTTACAAATGAGCTCCAATGTCCTAAAGCAAATGTCCTGTATTGCTCATAGACCTAATCCTGTGTCCTAGAACTGCGGATAGAAATGAGTCTTTCAGGGAAAGATGGCTAAAACAGTTGATACTCAGCAACTGTAGAGGCTTGTCTAGTTTGATAATTCTAGGGAATTCAGAGAAGCAGCTTTTAAAGTGAGGCAGAGGGTGGTTGACAGATTTAGCAAACTCCGATATTTTGGACCCCCTCAGTTGATAACGTGGACTGGTCTGTCTGCAGCATCCACATTGGTTTTTGAGATGTAAACTCTATGCTACATGCATCTGCACATTTTCTAGCGTTGCACAGGGAGTTCAGGATTTACCCATTGGCATGTTTCAAATGTATTCTTCCGATTCTGTGAATGAAAATATCTTTAATAGAAAATGAAATTGTTTTTGACAGTGGGATTAGATTTCAGTTTCATTTACAGTAGGAACCAAGCATTCATTTATTAGATCACCTGCCATATAGTTGAGTAAGGTTGCAACTTGTATCATGCATTTTGAAAGCCTTTTGGGTCAGGATTTACTTCAGAAGTGTGAACTGGATGCTAGTGCTAGTCAAAGTGCCCTGTCTGTAGGTCTATATCAACATGACTCAATTTGCTAATTGTGACTTTTAGCTAGTCGTATACACCATTGTTGTGATGTGACAACTTTTAATTATTTGACAATATTGGTAACATATTTGAATTGTTTAGCTTTTTCCATCCTGTTCTGTGCTTCTTTCTGACTGAGTTATGAAATTGATGGCTTATCAAAAATAGATTTCTGTGATGGAAATTGCTAGTCATGTTTGCCACAGACTGCAGCTCTGAGTTTAAGGTGTAAATTCACAATTGTGTCCAGAGAAAGACATTGAAGAATGCAAAATGCAAGAACGTTTTTTAAATTAATTTCTGTAGGTTGTTTCTACATTTAATTAACATAATGGGTAAGGAACTCCCACGAAAATGTATGTATATAGTGGAGTAAGCATAGCAATGGTATTGACAAACCTAGAAGTATTTGCTACATAGTTTAGAGGTTTTGCATTATCCACTATAGTTTGACACTAGTGCCACATCACAGATGGCAATACCATCGAAAGGTATTCGAAGTTATTGGTGGCCATTCACCAAAAACTGCATCAAACATGAATTTTACAGACTTTGCGAATATGCGTTCGGAATAGGAAGGAAGCCCTGTGGGTCTGTCGCCACCCCCAACCACCAGCTAACACTCCAGGAGCAGCGCTGCCCTCACAGCATACAAGGTCAGCCCTGAAGGGCTTTCTAAGGAATTAAGAGACAAACATTGAAAAATTAGAATGCACTACAATGATCGCTCCGCAACAACCATATTTTGTGCACGTAGCCTCCTCATCTGCCTGAAGCGAAAAGCATGTGTGGGGCAATGCTTGTTGAACAATAATTCCTTTGTTGGATGCAATGGGCTATCCAAGCCTTTTTGACAAGTTGTGCTGCAAGATGGCTGCCTCCTCGTGCAGGAGAGTGCATGCCGACCTGTTAGGCCTCCCTTTCTGATTGGGCAGCACTACTGTGAAGTGCACCTATCCAGTGCGCCGGCAGGCGAAAGCTGGCCCCTCTCAGCAAGGCTCCTGTCTGAGGCTGGAAGGACTGAGGAGGGCTCGCACCTTAGTGCCCCTCCACAAACAATGCTGCTGCCTTCTGTGCACGTCATGCTCTTGCACAAACCTGGACGCCAGCACCTCCAGGCTCCCTTATGCTCAAATGTGAGTGATGGCTGAACTGTCCTATTGCGGCCTCCACTTAACTCCTGAACCATAATTATGATAATCCTATTGTCTTTCGAATGGATTGTGTCCTCCCACGTATTCCTTATTTTATATCTCCATATCCATATTTTTTTTTGCAGCAGTGGTCGCAACGTGTCGATGCTTGTTGAATCGATGTCCTTCGAGGGCCTCCGTCTCAGTGTCGTCGATGGTATATAGTGCGGGCATCCACAGTTGGCTTCAGTTCTGTTTTTGTACACGAGCGCCATTGCTTCAGAATATGGGCACGCTTCGGTTCCTTGCAAGAAACCTTTTTGTATTTGGTGAAAGATGACCTAGTCATCAGTCTTATCGACTGAGATGGGATTGCAAAAAATGTCACGACTGCAGGGAAAAAATTTCCATTATGGACCCCATCGGGTGTGTCTGTGGTGCTTAGGATCCACTCATTTAACAGCAGAGTGTGGGCCCTGCCTATCGATGACCGCGAAACCCCTGAAAGAGCATAGAGAAAAGTTAGCTGCAGGTAGGTCTCATAAATCCACTTCGACAACCCTGTTGAAAAAGCAGTCATCAGACGAGTCGTGAGGTGACTCTCCTCGTTGGAAGAAAGCTAAAAGGTCCCGCCCACACGCGACTCGCTCCACTCGCCATCAGCCTCACAAGGGGTCAAAAAGGCACCACAGGTCGCTGTCAGTCTAGTTCCTCCCCGGAACGTGTCTCGTGCCCGACCAAATCGGCCTAACCGTCTGAGTGGGAGGGGTTCAGACTAAAAATGCTCAAAGTATTCGAGAATGTGGCTTCGACCCTATCGAAGAAAGATGAGAGCCATGCCCATGTCGACAAACATGACAAAAAGGCAAACGACAAAACCTGTGTGCCGTCAGGCCTGAGTGTCCAGGAGATTACTCGAGGGAACCTTCGAGGGCTCCCGAGGAGTTGAGAAGACTTTCGAAGCCAAAATCATTGGCCTAAAATAGCTTCAACGCTACAGCCGTCTAAGCACTCAACATTAACCGTGTCTAGGACTTCAATACCATTGACGCAAATAATGAATCCCTTGAAGGATGTTGAGACCTTTCACCCCAATGCCTAAGACTTTAAGTCTCCTCAATTTATGAGGATGAGCCATCTTCGGATGAATCACACCCCTTTGGGTTACAGTATGGGACACAGAATGTTCCAGAGGCCTTCATTTCAGAGCACTCTAGAATAAAAGACTGTCATGAAACCCAGCAATATGCAAGTGGGTTGGACCCTTCCCCAGAAATAGTTTGGCAGACCAGATCCCTCAGACCATGCCGATGGATTTTAGACGGCTGATGTCTCGGGTCATAGTATACCTCTGATGGAAAAGGCCTGCACCACTCTTTGAGCCGGGCGACCTCACTGATATTTTAGATCAGGGACCCCAGGAGAACCCTATTCTTCCTTTCCATGTAGCTTTACAAAGCAGAGTTGGTGCCAATTGGGAGACGCCAGAATTAATTCCAGCATTGAACAAAAAGCTGACAAGCAAGTACAGAGTTTCCAGCAGTGACCCTTACTATCTGACAAAGCAGCCAACTCCCGAAAGTTTAGTACTTTAGGCAAACAGAATTCATACCCAACTACCCCCTACCCCCACACCACCCCCACCTCCCGAGACAAATAGGTTTTCTCCGTGGGGAGTATGGCCCTTCAATCGGCAAATGCCACGTGTGCACTGGCAACGTTCACTTTCACCTTATGGGATTGCCTAGCGATGGCGGCTGAACATATTCCCCAAGGAGAAGAACGAGACAGCTTCTTTAACATCAAGGATGGGAAAGATGCAATGGCTGAATCCCTCTAGACTGGTCTTGACTCTGCTGACAGGATCAGCAGAGCTATGGTGGCTAGCACTGTAATGCACAATTTGCCTGGTTTTGCTCCAGATGTGCAGTCTAGACTACTTAATATGCCCTTTGATGGCACACATTTATTTGGCAGCAAGGCTGACAAGAGCCTGGAGAAGCTACAGACCTCCAAAGCAACAACTAAATCCCTTGGCGAAGCAATCAGATGGCCACAAGCTCACCCTACTGGTAGATCTTGGAGGGGCAGGTCCTTTGGTTATAACTCCTCAGTTGGTAGAGAACTGTTGGGTCGGAGAAGATTTCCCTGTGGTGGACGGGAAAGAGGTGGTAAGGCCACCCAAGCAGGGGCTTCTTTACCATCAGCCACTGCAAAAACCTCTGAGGCCTTAGTCCTCAAAGCCCTGGTGGGCAAGCAGACTCACAGCATCTGAAAGAATGGCTGGGTATTATTTCAGATGCATGGGCATTGCAAACAGCAGCCCACGGTTACTACCTTCCCTTTCTAAAAAGACCTTGGGATCATCCACTGGCAAACAGCTCTTTCAAAGATCCAGATCTGCGCTGTATGCAGAAAATCTTGACCCTGCTAGAGAAAGGTGTTATAGAACCAGTACCTGTAGTGGAGAGGAAGAACGGTTGGTAATCTCCTTTCTTTCTAAGCCTGAGAAGGACAGATTCGGGACCCATTTTAAGAGACTTGAACAAGTTCCTCAGGAAGGACAAGTTCAGGATGGGTTCCCCTTTCTCAGATCCTTCAGGCCCTCCAGCTTCAGGACTGGATGGTATCATTGGACGTTCAGGAGGTTTACTTTCATGTGCCAATCCATCAGACACAAAGTACCTGAGGTTCGCCGTTGGCGGTTCTCATCAGTTTTGAGTACTGCCATTTGGGCTGACCTCCGCCCAAGTGTTTTCACCAAGTTGATGGCGGTGGTGGCAGCGATTCTCAGAAGAGGGGGAATTCACGTCTACCCTTACCTGGCAATTGGCTGACTAGGGCATGTTCTCTCGAACATGTCCTGGAACATCTCAGCGCCACCTGCCACTCCTTCCACAGCTGGGTTTCACCTTCAACTTCAAGAAGTCCCATATGATAACGTTGAATGGATTGTGTCCTCCCACGTCCTCTTTGACATTCAAGTCGGCTTGCTTCAGAAGGTCTTTCATAGGGTCGAGCGCCATGCAGCTTTGAGTTTTGGTCCTCGATGGCCTCTATAGGATCCCTTATAATGCTGATGCTGGTATATGAAGCACGCGCGCTGACAGTTATCTCAGTTCCGTTTTTTCCGCATTTCTGCGTGCTTCAGAGCTACTCACCTCAGCGAAATTTCAATATGTTTGTCTACATATTCTTCAATAATGTCCTCGACAACGAAGAAGGGCTTCAAGCAGGGTTCAGACTGTGGAGAGAATGTCTATCACAGACCCTCACAGCGTCTGTTTGTGGTGCTTGGGGTCAGACCACAAATTCAACTGTGGCTCATGTCAATCCATGAATGTCATGGCCTTGCGGGAAAGGAAGGGAAAACCTGATGCAGGTAAGCCCTAAATTGAGAGATGTTTCTCCTGTTAGTAAGCATCCAAAACACTGAAGGCATTCGAGATCTAGTTCATGACACTTGTTGTTCTCTTCTTATAAGATTAAAAAACTTTGTAGATCCTAGTCGTCTTCCTCTTCTGAAAAAGTATTTTCCAAAAAATTCAACTCTGGTGGAATTAGAAAACTTCTTTTTGAAAATGCTCGAAGTTTTCAGAGGCAAGCTCCTGAGCATGCCCCTCTGAAGGAGTCTGAGGAAAAAAGCCACCCCTCAGTCTATCTTAAGACCAGTAGGGAGTCTCGTGTCTTTCGTGTGTGTTTCAAGCCTCGGGAAGAGACTCTCCTCGACCAAAGTCGAAGGAGTCTTCCTCGAAGTAAAAGAAAGTGCCTCTGTCTGGGTCCTGGAAGCATTCATCTTCGGTATCGAAGCAGTTATGCTTATCGCCTGAACCTTCAAGGCATGTAATCAATCTACAGCCATCAAAGCATACTAAATTGTCGGCCCTTTCACTGACTGCTTCGAGGAAGTAGTCGAAGCCTTTGACACCTTCAACTTAGTCAGAGCATTCTGTGCTCTTGAAGACTGCCAAACCGGTGGCTGATATATGTAAGTTTTTTTAAGGCCCATTCCTCAACCTGATTTCTTCAGCTGAATGGGATCAATCTTTGAGGAAGATGATCAGCACCCTTTTGGGTACGAATATGGGACACCAAATATCCCAGAGGAGTTGATCTCTTTAGAATCCAAGATGCACAATCTGGTGGATACTTTAAAGGAGACCAGTAGCTGGGAAACATCACCAGAGACAGTTTGGTAACCTGGAGATGAGTAGTCAGGCTGACCCTTCATACAGATGTGTAATTTGTAAAGTGGCTGAGTATCTAGGGTATTCCAAACCCGCAGCTACTATGGAGACTGATGACCTCACTGGTATTTTAGACAGTGGGCAGGTTAACAAATTAACGAAATACAGAACTCCGTCTGTGGACCTTGCTTTTTTTAAACATGCACCCTGCACCTGAGAGCTTGGTGGTTCAAGCAGGAATAGTTTCATCAAAAGCTGCAGCTTAGCCTTCTGCCCCCGGCAGGTAAGGAGGATAGAAGAATGTACTCTTTTTAGCAAAGAGTATTTAGTACAGGGAGCATGGCCTTAAAGTCCGCCAATTCTACCATTGCCTTAGCCAAGTACACTCCCAACCTTTGGGGTTTAGCTGCTGTTGGAGCAGAACATATTCCGGAGGGAGAAGAAAGAGAAGGTTTCTTAAGCCTAAACCAGGATGGAAAAGACACCATGAGGCAGTCGTTGCAGTCCAGCCTAGATATGGTGGGTTCAGTAAGCTGGTCCCTGACTGCCAGTACAGTGCTTAAGCGCATGTCTTGGCTGAGAAAATCAGGATTTTTCTGCAGACGTCCTGGCACGCTTGCTTGACATGCCATTTGACGGGACTCCGCTGTTTGGTGAGAAAGAAGGCGAATTGCATGGAAAAGCTGCAAGCGTTTCGAGCTGCAGCTAAATCATTGGGGGAGGCAATTGGACCTCAACCTTGAAATCAAGGATGGAGAGGACATACTTTTCGTTTTTCTTCGAGAGGAAGAGGTCAGTTCTCACAAAGGGGCCAGTAAAGAGCCCCTTTTAGAGGAGGAAGAAATCCCTGTTCAACACCCGCAGTTACTCTCCGCTGCAGGTGGTAGCGCAAAACTACTCCCTCACAAGTCTGTGGTAGGAGGCACTGTCATGTAATTGCCTGAGTTGGCGAAGCAAAGCTTCGAATGCATGGGTGTTACAAACTGTAGCAGATGGTTACTGTCGTCCATTTCTTGAAAGATCTCACGGTTGCCCCCAAAATCCAGATCAACCTTGATTCCATGGGGAAAGGTGCAATAGAATTGGTACCTGCAATGGATAGAAACCAGGGCTGGTACTCTCCCTACTTTCTGATACCGAAGGACGATGTAGGCGTGCTACCCATCTTGGACTTGAGATGCTTGAACAAGTGCCTCAGGAAGGACAAGTTCAAGATGTTAACTCTTTTGCAGGACCTTCAGGCCCTTTGACTCCAGGATTGGTTGGTGTCATTGGACCTTCAGGATGCTTACTTTCATGTGCCAATATATCAGAAGCACAGAGAACTTGAGGTTCGTAGTTGGCGGTTCTCATCCGTTTCGGGTTCTGCAATTTGGCATCACCTCAGCCCTCAGGGTCTTCAATCTTAAAGCAATGGTGCCAGCAAGTCTGAGGGAGGGGATTCACATCTACCCCTACCTAGACAACTGGTTGATCGGGGCTGTTTCTCCGGAACAGTCTCTGAATCATCGCAATCTATTCCTGCAAGATAAGAATGTTCAAATGTATGTTATGTGCATTTGACTAATATGCAAATGTAATTTACCTGAAACTAAGCTACGCACATGTAACAGCGCCACGATGCCAAAGGGCTGTATGTGCGCTATGCCAATGTAAAATAAATCTGTGGCACCTGCCACTTCCTCCACAAGCTGGGCTTCTCCCTGAACTTCAAGAAGTCCCACTTGACACCTTCACAGAAGCTTCATTTCATTGGAGCAGTCCTGGATTCAGCCCTGGGAAAGCTTTGACACCCGAGTTAAGGGCTCAACATCTCTTGCAGATGGTCCAAAAATTCCAGAGTGCCCAACGTCTTCCGGCCTGTGATTTCCTAAGGTTGCTCGGCTCAAGGCATCTGGGGGGGGGGGGAGAGTGTCCTGATAATGGACAACAGTGACCATGCACCACGTCAAGAGAGGTGGGTGTAGGGTCACTGCCTATGTGCGGAGAGGCAATGCAGCTCTGTTTCTGGGCAATTCAAGAAGGAAGTTCACCTAGCCGGAGAGGAGAACACGGCGGCGGACGCTCTGAGCAGACAGGGCAGTCTTGCATGAGTGGGAACAAGCTCAGGAAGTCCCAAGAGATCTTCACTCTTTGGGGAACCCCTCAAGTGGATCTGTTTGCGACCAGTGCCACGCAGAAGTGTGAACAGTTTTGCTCCAGGGAATTACCTCCAAGAGGAGCTTTAGGGGACGCATTAGTAGTACTGGGTGTTTCCACTCCTGTACGTGTTTCCTCCAGTCCCATTCATTCCTCACGTGATCAGGAGGTTGAGAAAGTTCAGGAAATCCATGATCCCAATTGCTCCGGATTGGGCCAGGAGGACGTGGTAACCTTATCTTCTGGATATGTCCATCTGCCCTCCAATACATCTTCTACAAAAAGAGGACCTTGTCTTGCGAGAGGAGGGTTGTGTTCTCCATCCAGACTCCAAACCTTCACGCATGGTTTCTGAGAGGTTGAGATATAAGGATTGGGACCTCACGGATGACATAATGGGGACTGCTTTCAGCCAGAAGGCCGAAAGCAACTAAATCCTTATCGCTGCCGTTGGAATACATTCTGCAGTTGGTGCAGGGATAAGACTGTGGACCCTTTTACATGAAATACACACCTATGGTGTTATCAATCTTGTTACACCTGGCCAATCTGGGACTACGGGTTGGTACAATGAAAGGGTATGTAGCAGTGCTATCTATTTTCAAGCGATCCTATGAAGAGGTATCTTTCTTCAAGATTCCACTGGTTATATAGTTTTTGAAAGGATTGATAAATGTTGTTCCTCCGGTTCCTTTTCAAGTCCTGGTTTGGGATCTCGGCCTAGTTCTGAAATTCCTAATGTGTGCTCCTTTCGAGCCTATTCACTCATGTCCTTTAAGAATGATCACTTTAAAGACCATCCTTTTAGTGGCTCTTACATCAGCCTGTGGGGTGAGTGAACTTCAAGCCTTATCCTGAAAGCCTCCTTAGTCTTCTTTACGGATACAGTGGTCCTTAAGGTTAAACCTACCTTTCTGCCAAAAATTGTCTGAGTTTCATTCAACTCAAAAAATCATTCTACCTTCTTCCTACCCCCATCTCATCCTGGAAAGGTAGAGGAGAGGCTACACAGCCTTGGCCTAAAACGTGCACTTAGTTTCTACATTTCCAGAATGTCTAAATTAAGACTAGACAATGAACATTTTCTTGGTTACACATGCCATAGGTTGGGGATGGCAGTCTCATAAATATCTTTATCTAGGTGCATTATCCTTGGAATCTCGGAATGCTACTGATTAGCTGGAAAGTATCCTCTTGAGGGTCTTGGAGTACATTTGACCAGGGGCATGGCTACTTCCTCTGTCTTACAGAGGGGAGTCTCAATTAAAGATATTTGTGTGGCTGCAACATGGTACTCAGTCCATACTTTCACCAAGTGTTAGTCTGGTCTCTTCCCCAGGCTGGGAAGGTGTTTTTCGGAAGGCAGTGTTAAATTCTGTACACACAGACCAATAAGTAACTCCTACATTCTAATTGAAAACTCTAAATTCTGACTCCCTCCTCCAAAGATGCAAATACTGCTTTGGGAGTATTTTAAGATGAGGAATAAGTGGGAGGATACAATCCATTTTGAAGAACAAGTTAATTACCCGTGGTAACATTCTTTCGACAGGATTTTCCTCCCATGTATTCCTCATCGTCCCTCCAGTGTACCCGCAGCACAATTGCCATGTCATTGCAGCTTACGCTCTTTCAGGGTGAGTAGCTGTCTGGCGTAGGATAAACCAATACACGTAAAAACGGGACTGAAGCCACTGGTCGCTGCGTGTGCGATATACCATTGATGACGTTGACACGGAGACAGAGGCCCTTGAGGGCATAGTTGACAGGCATCGACGCAGTGCCCCCTGCTGAAAACTGTTTCCTAAGCAGCTAAAGCTGGATATGGAATATCATAAGAATAAGGAATATGTGGGAGGAACATCCAGTTGAAAGAACGTTACCACGGGTAAGTAACTTGTCTTCCCTCTCATTTTTCTCACCGTGTACTACAAAGGCAAATTCATTAAAGTTGTGCATCTTCCTTTCCCATCTCACATCCCTGTGTGCACTGCATTAATCTGTGTGCATTATTTCAAATCATAGCTCGTGGGTGTGCATTTAATCTTGCAACCACTTTGTGCATTGCATTGGGATCCTTTTAAAATTGAATCCTGTACCCGTCCTATTGCTCTGTATTTGTACCTGTGCCCTCTTTAACTACTAGTCCGTCTTGGATTAAGTGCCCGGACTGTGCAGTGCAGCCACACCCCTACCCCCTTCCTTCTCTCATCTATCCTCTCCCACTGAGATGGCTCACCATCTCTCCTATCTTCTCTAACCGCTCCATTATCACCTATCCTCCCTCCCAAAGCCTGGATGAAAAAGCACAAAAAAGACCTACTGAGTGCAAATCCTACCCTTCCCATCGCAGACGCCTATGGCGGCGCATCTTCCAGAGAGATATTTACCAATATCCTTTTCTGTCCCCTCACCAGACATATGGACTTCTCATCTCTACTCTCTGCCCTTTCAAATCCTCTCCCATTAATGGGGGTACCAAGTGGGAAGTCCTCTGTGCGGGCTTCTACTCATCAAGCTGCATCATTTGCTACCACACTGGCACTATCTGGGTTCAGGGCCCTCAAGCCAACCACCTTTTCTTTGACCGGATACTGCTGTCTTTCATTAACATTCTTCCTCTGCCTCTCACTCTACCACTTTCTGTGCGCTGTGACTGGAGTACCACACCCCTGTACTCCAACTTGGAAAACCTTCAGAGACCGTCTCCACCTGGCGACTCGACGTCTGCTCAGCCAACAAACACTCTGCTGACATCTGTTTCCTTCTCAAAGACACTGACCTCGACATTCTCACACTCATCGAGACCTGGTTAGATGCCAGCTCAGTCACTGCTTTTGACTCCCTCCTACCAGACTGCTTCAAGATCATTTCCAAGCCGTGACCTCAAGTGCTGGCGTTGCCTTAATCTTCCCAGAGTGGGTTCCATCTTCCATTTTACCTACCCAGTTCTACTCTTCCTTTGAGAGCCTTATTTGCAAGTTGCTCATCTCTCCCTCCTCCACCTTGACCATTCCTACAATTTACCGGCCACTAGGCGCTACCTCAGTTCCTCTCTGAATGGGCTGTTTTCTACTCCTCCTTACTTTCAACCTCCTCTAATCTGCTCCTCTTTGGAGATTTCAACATCCAGTCGGACTCTCCTGGCTCTGCACTGCCATCACTCTCCATTCTCCATTCTCCCTTCTGGTCCAACCCACTCCGCTGGACACCCTCATCCCCTCTGACCGCACTCTCATCTCCTCGGTCACCCCTCTCTCTTGGTCAGACTACTCTCTTCTCTCCTCCCATCTGGGTACCTTTGGCCCACTGACCACATCTCCTAAAGCCCTGCCAACCTCATTTATGAACATTCGTCTGATGAAACTAGTGTCAGCTCCTGCCTTTTTAATTCCACCTTTATCCTCCGTTGCCCTCTGGCGCACTCTACCATTGACGCTGCTCTCAGCAACTTCCACCTGTCTATTACCAACACTCAACATTCTTCTCCCAGTCATGAGGATCCTCCCGAAACCTGCCTCTAAGTGGAACACCTACTACGACTCCGATCCTTTAGCCCTGAAACAAAAGTGCAGAGTGGCATAACGGAAGTGGCAAACTTCAGGCTCATCCTGATTGGCCTGCCGCCTGCTCCAAAGGCAATAAAGACTCCATCTGTACCAGGAAAATGGGCCACTTTCAGACACGGGTATCTGGTGCATCCAATAACACGGCTGAACTTTTCAAAAGCCGCAGTGAACTAGCCATCCCTTCTGCAGTCTCCTCCCCTCTTCCTTCCCTAGGCCCTCTGCAATGCACTGGCCACTCACTTTGCCACCAAACTTTGGATATCCGGAACAGCCTTGTCACTCACCCTCCCAACGTTTCCCACACCCCCTTACATCCCTTGACCTCTCATGCCCCCTCCTTCGCCCTTGTCACACCTGAAGAAGTCTGGTCTGCTCCATGAAGGTCTCCTCCCTTTGCACATCCAGAACCATCAAGGACAACATTGGCTCTCTTGCCCCTGCACTCGCTGACCTTGTCGACCACTCTTTTGCCACTGGTAATTCCCCTCCTCCCTCAAGCACTCCCTTGTGCACCCCCACCTTAAACCCTCAGCAGACCCTACCTGCCCAGCCAACTACCGCCCTATCGCCATCACCCCCTTCCTGTGGAAACTGCTGGAGAAGTTGACCTTGCCCCAACTCAACTTTGACACTGGACTTGGTGGTGGTGTTCATGACCATCATTCTGGATTCCGAGCATCCAGAGGCACAGACTGCTCTTCTGAACACCCGTCAAGAGCTGCTTGCATCCCTGGATTCCAACTCCCCAGCTGTCCTCAACCTACTTGATCTGTCCTCTGCCTTTGACACGGTCAACCACTCCATACTTGTACAAAGGCTGCATGACACCCTTGGTATCTCAGAACGGGCACTGGACTGGCTGACCTCCTTCCTAACTGACCGCTCCTCCCAAGTCATGCTAGGCACTTTCTCCTCCTACTTCTCCTTGTGTGGTTCCCCCAGGGCACTATCCTCCCACGCACCCACTGCCCCCTGGCTCTTTAATATCTACCCTACTCAGCTGGCACTCATCTCCTCCCCCAGCTTCCAGTGTTATGCAGACAACACACAAATGCTGACCCTCTTGCACCGTCCATCATCCCTAACTGACTGCCTATCTGCCATCCAGGCCTGGTGCACTTCCAGTGAGCAAAACGGAGATCCTTCCCATTGGGTCCCCTGCTCCCGCCTTCTTCCCTTTTCTCTGGCCTTCCTTCATGGGCTCACCCCCTTCTCCTTCTGAAGCTAGAAACCTTGTATTTATCTTTGACTCCTCTCTCCTTCCTCCCTCACACTCGACATTGCCTAGAAGTCCCACTTTCAGCTCTTCCTTCTCAAAGGAATTCTACCTTTTCTCATCTTCCCCCAGAAGCTCAATGTTACTCGAGCCCTGGTTCTCTCTAGGCTTCACTATTGCAATAACCTCCTCGTGAATCTACCTTCCGCTCTGCGACCCGTCCAGCTAATCCAGAATAGGGTAGCAAGACCTATCTTTGGCCTTAAGCCCAAGGACCACCTCTCCCCTGCCCTAGAAAGTCTTCACTGGCTCCTGGTTGCTTCACGGATTAAATTCAAATCCCTCCATCATCCACAAGGCTGTCTTGGAACCAAACTATCTGCAACTCTTACTAAATATTCTTCCTCTAGACCTCTGCGGTCCTCTGGCACCAACTGTGTGTGAAGTGTTTTGCTAAACAGAGGGCAGGAGGTTTATCGCTTTCCTCAGCTGACTCCCTTCTATCGAACGGCCTTCCCCTCTCTCTGCGTCTTGAGCTGGATTTTCTTAAATTCCGGATGCTCCTCAAGACTTTCCGCTTTACCGCCTGCTTCCCCCTTCTCGCCTCTGCTAATTTCAGTTGCTTTGATTGGTGCCCAGGGCCCTTATGCATCCTTGGGGCCCTGACCTCCCACACCAACTCCCCCAGCTTCTCTCTATCCTCAGCACTTGCCTCAGCACACCTTTGTCCTGCAGGCTCACACTTACCATACCTTGCACTTAATCTGTTCACCCACTAACACGGGCACCCCAGCACTTAACCCACTGCCCCCTCCCTTCTGCACCTGCACGTTCTGAATACTCACAAGGCGTAGTAGGTTTGTCCTCCCCCCCCGCCCTTTCCCACCCCCCCTACACTGTATTAATAGCTGTGTATTTAATGTCTCATTCCCATGTCCCCTACCTGTTACCCTGTGGGCGCTTTGAAACAGAATTTACTTGTTGTATAAGCGCCTAACAAGCGAAGAATAAATACATTAATGGAAATGAGGCGCAGAACTGATTGTGGTGTTTTTATTATAATCTCCATATGTCTTGGGGTTCACCAACATATTTAAACTTGTATGCTGTCCCTTCCAGTAGCATTTGCATGCTTCTCCACTGAACGTTTTCACCTAATCTAAATGGATCACCCCATTGTCCTCTGGACTCAGTTTGACCAAACCTGTGCGCTGCACTTGATAGATTCTTTAAATATCATGCCTCGCAAGGCAGTATTCTCTACTAGCAAAAAAGTAGAAAAAGGGAGAGCTTGTATGTCCCCGCACTACTTGCACAAGGCAATTGCCAGGTATAAATGGACCAGTGATTTTAGCCCGTTGGCAATTTCTCAATGCGCAAATAAAAAGCTATCAATTTGACTGGCAATTGTATTGAATATATTCTTGTGAACCATGTTACATTTTTTTTAATCGAATGCTGTCTGTATTAAGGGAAAATATTTGAATGACTTATTTGCTCTTAGTTTCTTTGGCAATATACTTTTTACGTGTAGATATTTGCCCTAATTGTGGGATTTAATTACATTTTTGGTGCACTTCCAATATTGACCGATAATGAACCGGATTCACATGGGCGATAGTGATTTGCCTAGGATCCCACCATGTTGTTGGGTATGGAGAATGGGATTGGAATGTGGGGGCTCCTTCCTGAGCTCAGAGGTTGTCACTAGGCCATTTGAACCCTGCTAAGAGTTCTTGCCTTGAACTCTAAAGGGATCCTAGTAGGAATGACTGTCCGCAAAGTGTTGAAGGGAAGTAATAAAAACATTTATCGACTGGTTCATTGGGAGGAAATTACTTTTAGAAGCATACACCATGTGATGGAAAATCGTTTTTTCAGCTTGGGTACAGATCTTTGAATTTTTAGTCATGGCTTTCTCTGGTTTGGCTCCCAAAACGCTAACCTACAGTCCTCCCTTTATGACTTTGCGCACCTTCTCCTTTAAATTGCAAAAAACAGACACTGAAGCTCAAACGCATACATCTATGGCTTCATGGAACAGGTGACACATATATTGGAGACCTGGGTCAGCAAAGCAGTCAATTAAAAGGCTCTAGGTTTTATTCAAACAAGAAATGTCCTAATATTTAAGATAACCCGTACCCTATGCAGAACCCTTTGGTGTTGGGCTTGCGTGTGTGGATGGGAGAAGGGTGTGATCGGTTTTGTCATACTTTGAAACGGGAGGTTAGTTTATTAGGCCAACCAGAATACCGGTTTTTAAGACCAAGTTATGCAGAAGCTAGAGTAAAGCTTGGACATGTAACGCACTGAATGGGAAATGGGCAGTCCAGGTGGCCCAGGCCACCTCTCCACATTTAACTATTTGATATCACTGTGCTCAATTGAACATATTTGTTCGTGCCTGCATTCCAACACTCGATGGCTGAACTGCATTTCCCTGTTCAATGCCATAACAACTCTTTACTCTGCAATCAATCTGTCCACCTGAATGTGGCCAAAAAATATCTCCTGACAATTACCTTTAGCGAAGGCACATCGTCCAGGTTTTCACATTCTTTTCATCGGGCAGCTATTGGCCGTGAAATATAGATGGTTTTTTGAAAGGAAGAAACCACCTTTTCCCTACCCCAAACTTGCAGACATGACCAGGGTTTATATGTATTCAATCCGTCTTTAACCCATTGAGGTATAAAAAGCACTAGTGGCGCAACCTGACTTGGTTTCTGTAATGGTGTGACAAAGAACCCCCTCAACGGGGGAACCACATAAAGAAATGGTACCATGGCACAGACAGAGTGGTAGAAAGTGTAATGGCCCCGTTTGTATCTGATATTTTCTACATGTTTTTAAACCCCAGTTTTAAAACCTGTGATAACTAGCCATTGTGAGGCTGTCAAGTGGGGACCATTTTTTAAAGGCGAAAAGATGTATCTTGTTCCCCCTGAAAATAATGAATTATTTTTAGCTTTACAATAAGCATGTCTTATTTTTGTAGTGACGTTCTAGTTGAACATACATCACCTAACCTCAGTCAAGAACACCTTTCAGTGTGATGGTTTCTGAAATGTGCATATGGCAGAAGTGAGATTTACCTCGGAGGCATTAATTGAGGTTTGCGTTTTAATGAGATTGCCAGTTTCCAATTGGGG
This sequence comes from Ambystoma mexicanum, assembly GCF_040938575.1. Taxonomy (NCBI): domain Eukaryota; kingdom Metazoa; phylum Chordata; class Amphibia; order Caudata; family Ambystomatidae; genus Ambystoma; species Ambystoma mexicanum. Next base: position 1,166,121,785 of record NC_090921.1, read on the forward strand.
GTGGTGGGGTTGGCACGGATGCATTTGAGATTTCCTGCAGCCTGTCCGGAGCAAAAGAACTTAAGCACTTAAGACATTGTGATACTGTTTCATACATTTGTGTACATGACTTTTTTAACCTGAAATAAAAATAAATCTTACTTTTTTGGAACAAGGTATTACGTGACTTAATGATGCACCACGTAAAGGTGCCGATATTTGTCCTATTCATGCTGTTGAAGTAATGTTCATAGTGACGATACTCTATTTCATAGTTACTTCAGCTTTTGTTCTGCTTTTGAATGAATGTGTACGGTTCTTTTTGTCATAAGTTTGCTGCAAAGTCGCACAATGCTCTATATTGCAGATCCCTTTTAACATTATCAGTCTTGTATTACACGATACATGAGTTGAGAGAATCCTGTTTAGATGAGAGCAAAATCCGGTTTACATTTTAAATGGCAAGATGCTATGACTTGGAAGCAATGCTTCATTTAACCACGGTTTGGGTGTTAAACACTAAAGACACAAGTGTTTCACAGCGCATCACAGACCAGGCCTAATAGTATATGTTGCTGTATATTGTATTAATATATTCGGTAAGCACATGCTGTCAGAATCCTAAACACAGCCGTTTTAGCTGAGGTATCGATTGTCAAAATATCTAATTGGGGCCGGGGGGGGGGGGGAGAGATTCTGCCTGGCGCGTAACCCACGGACTTACATTTTTCGTAAAGAGAATATTGTATTCTTAATAATAAAAGCAGACCATGAAGCACGCCCTAGATTTTGGGCATAGTTGTATGGTGTATTCCTAAAACGGTAACTGAAGAACTGCTCCCAAGAAATGAACCTCCAATTTCCATCGAGTTTTCGCCACGCTGACATTTGACTCCTTAGAAGAATCGAGAAAGATACTCTGCATAATCCGTGAAGCCCACCATGAAAAGGGACAATACTGCCTTGATGCTGCAGCAAACCTGTCCAAGAGTAAGAACCCCTTTAGCAGTGATATTACATTTTGGAGAAAGGTGGAAGGAGACATGCAAACAGTGTATCATGGCAGCAACTACAATACCATGCCTTTGCATTGAAATTAGCCCATAGTTGTTAGCAAGAACCTAAATATGCGTGTGAAAACCGCTGCTCAAGGGAGACGGGCACGCTCTGTTGCCACCAGAAAACATTAATAGTAGCCTGTGTTTCTTTTATAGTGGTTTACGCTTCAACAGCCAGTTATTTAATAAAGCCATCAGAAGCAATTAAATGACTTAATGGAGAACCATTTTTTGGAGTAATAAGGTTTTCGAACGGAGTAAAAAAAAATTGTTTTAGTGTGCCAATTTCCAGCAAGTGCTCTTCTGCCTTGTCATGTATTTAATCATGAGTAACCAGGCTTCAGGTCATTAGAAAAAAACATCACACATGATTTCTCCTTTCACCTCTCTGCTGCCATCTCCTCTGGGAGCACCCTGCTAACTATCAAATGTAATGAACTCTGTAGTGTTTGCGATTCTGGACACTATCTACCAGAACAGTTTCTAAAGTCCGTGGGAGAAATAAAACGTTCTTCAGTATGTGCTCATCCACAAAATGTAAACTGAATTGGGGTCAGGTTGCACGCAAGAGTGCTTTGAGGATGGGAAGTGATGAGGACTGTCGCAGCATTGCCGTTATTGCATATATCCAGGGCCTTTGGCACTATGTGCCATCACACCCTTCCTTGCAAACTGGGTTAGCATTTTTCCATTGGAATGAACCTAATAATTTGTCATTGAACACTGATGGTACAGAACATGAGCCATGTCTCAGACATTATTGTGCGCTGTTCCTAATGCTTAACCCCGTACATTTTTGTAAATTGTACAGCATGTCTCATTTATTGCTTATGTAGTTCCGTGCAGTATAATACCTTCTCAGATGGCATTATCGTAAGCAACAGTGAGTATGCGTTCTCAGAATGTTGGAAGTCGTTTGATTATGGGATGAGTCCACCATCTCAAATCACTTTAATTGGCTGATTTGCTGCCACTCTGCACTGGGTAACTAAAGTGCTGACATCCTAATGGTAGATACATGAGGGGGACATGGTACATCATTTATTTAAAATTAAATAACAGATGACCCTAAGGATACTTTTGGTATCCTGTTTTCTCCAGACTGAGTTTTGTAAATCTTTCGCCTTTCACTCCAGGTGTCACCGATGATGATGCAGCCTTTTCAAAATGCAGCCAGTGTTTATTATTCAACACATGCCTACCGTATGCCCACCCCAAAACTGAACTGTGTACTGGCTGGCATTGATGACCACATTCAAGCCCCTGCGTATTGCCACCAAGGAATAGTGGGACATAGGTCGACCGTTCTTGCACGATAACGTCCAATAAATTACGGGATGTTTCTAAAAGTCACAGGAATTCTAATTTGCCCATAAGAGTGGAATCATTCCGGATCCACACTGTATTTATGTAATGTTCTCTTACCAGAGAAGGATTATTTAGGCATGCACTAAAACAATCCTATTAAAAAGGATTGCTAAAACTGTCCTATTATGCTTTCTCGTGAAACCGAACTGCCAAGAGGACAATGGCAAGTCAATACAAAGGGCAAACATGGAAAAAATGTAATGCAGAGATTCTGGTATGCACCATTCAAGGCTTATTCCCCTAGTTGGATATTTATTCCTTCAAAGTCATCAATTGATGAGCACTTCCTTCCTTTCTCAGTAATTGCGCACATCTGGGGTGTGTTGGGCTCATGTGCCTCTGCAGCTGGAATAAATGAGGAGCCACTGATAACTTGACGCGTAAGCTGTTCATTGGGTATCTCATAAGCGTGCCCTTTACCAAACCGGGCGTCTTAAATTGTGCAATTTTTGGTTTGACTGTAATGAGTTATTAGATTACGAAACAAGCTCTACATTTTTCAGTGTACAAAAGGATCAAACGCAAACTACATTGTGCACTGGATGGAGTTACTTTACGAAGGTACAAAAACGTACCATTTTAATTTCTTTTGACAAGGTTTTTCCAGAGCATTACAAATAGAAACCTGCATTTATTGAAGGGCTTAACTAAATGCTCATCTCCCCTGCATCTAACACTTGCTTGCTCATTTTCTCTCCCACCCTAAAATCCCTAACTGTTCAGTCTGTATTCTGGCATTCTGCAGTCTCGATGTGCTGAGGAATTGCGTTCCCCTCTGCCTTATTACACATTCAGGACGTTTGCAAATCATTCCATTATTTGAACATTTGGCAAGAAGATTCCATGCTCTTGGCCCAAATAATCCATCCAGTGTTTACATGGGCCTGTAAACATTTCATCGTCATTTACTGTTGAATTGATTGTTTATTTATATAGCGTGTATGCACAATGTTTCAAAGCGCTTGAAGGAGGGAGGGAGCGAGCATGGGAAAATAGTTACATTCTTAAAAGTGCTTGAAATATCTTAATCAGCCTGACGACATTTCAGAAGGTGCAAGGGGCTAGGTGGGGGGGCACAATCGGACTCACAGGGGCAAGGGGGGGTGCTGTGCAGCGTACCGTGGTGGACAGGGGTAGACTAGGCCTTCGGGAGTGGTAGCCTGCTCCTGCCTCCTGGTTGTTTTGATTCGCTTAAGAACCAAGTGCAGCCAATGGGAGGAGAAGTGTAGAAATAATGAGGCCATCTTGGAATGGCTAAAAATACATGAGGCAGGGCTGCAAGATGCCCAGAGAACGTACAAACATAGGCAGTCAAGAAAACGCCTGAGCAAAGGATTTCTCAGCAAGTGGCATCGGAGCAGCATATTTTAAATGCATTTTATGTCAATTTTCACGATGCTATGAAAACGCGCCTGGGAGCGCTCCAAAAGGCGTTTTATTTACATAGCCATACACTGTGGGTGGTGCTAACTTTATCCAGCATGCAGCTGCAGTCTTCTGAGTCATGACCAGTAGCTAATTGCTGTTGACATGGATTTTCAGAACCAACCATGAGTGTTCTGCGAGGCCATGCTATTTTTGTGAGCACAAAGGGGGAAAAAACCTGGGTTTGGCCAAACACTATCAAGGTAGGTGCAAGAGCAATGCTGCTTTAGCTTCTTGAGATGAGGGTTGCATGATCATACAATGTCACACAAAGAGCACTTAAATCAAATTTAGACCGTGTATAAAAAGTATACAAATACATTTTAGACCTGAACACTCCAAGCAATGAAAATAACAGGTGAGTACTACTAAGTAACTACTATACACATTCACGATGGGTAATCTCAGTAGAGAACACACACACACTGCACTAAAGCAAATCAGGCAAGAAATGCAAATTCCGAGAAGTCAATATAGTAAATTCAATGGAAGCAATATCCTGCGGTTATAAAATGCCTCAGCACTTAAAATTTCCTTTCCTGCAATGGTGGGTAGGCATAGTGCCCTTAAGTCAAAAATCCCAAGGTAGTTTCTCCAGCCTGGGTCTGGCATGGATTCACATGCTCATGAATATTCCCCTCCTCGGTAAAGAAAAAATCTGTTAGGAGAAAGACTTTCATTTCAGAACTAACAACCAATCACTAAGCTCTGGGTCGGGCTGCCCCCAGCCAATGAGTGCCCTCTACCTAAACGCCTCCTCTGGCAGCCATCTTCAGATTTTACTGCACGTTAAAGTGTTGGGAGTCCTCGTGCTTAGCTCTTACTGCGTTTCTTTGTTTTTTGGAAGAGTTTTACTCTATTTTTCAGTCAATTGAGCACTTGTGCTCCACCGATCAACCTTCCGATTAAGGGGACCTGTTTTTCGGATTCTTCAGCGCCCCTCAAGGGCAAATTTCGCGACTTTATTCATGGAGGCTTCCTGAAGATTCTTCAGGTCTATGCTGCGTACCATGTCGGAGAAGGATTCCACCCCCCCTTTCAAGCTTTGCTCCGACTGCGGCTTATGGAATGTTTTCTCGGACAAACCTTCCCAGTGGCTTTACCCAACGCACAAGGAGGATGATTGTGCATTTTACCCTGAATTCTTGACATGCATGTTGAAGGATCGGCGTAAGCGCCTCAATGAGTGGCTGCAGACCAAGGTCTCTGCACAGGGTGGGTCCCAGGAGCATGCCTCTCCCGGATCCGTAAAAGCTGAGCAGTCTTCGAAGTCCTTTGAGGGCGCCCCTCCCGCAGGGGTCCAACAAAAAGCCAAGCACTGCAAGTCCACTGCCACCGGGAGTGCCGTTGCAGCGGGCTCCTCTGTGGCCAGGACACGTCCGATGTCTCCAGCAACTTCGGTCACCAGCCAACGCTCAGGATCTTTGACCAAGAGGAAATCGAACCATCCGGGCAAACTCAAGGTGGCTCCAGAGACGGCCAAAAAGAAGTCCAAAGCCAGCCTGCCTTTGACTGAGAAGGTAAAGCAGGACAAGGGACCGGTACTGACCATGAAGGCCCAGGTACATCTGGCGAAGGCTCCACCTTCCATCGAGGTGGTGGTGGCATCCCTTTCGAAGGCTGCAGAGGCGGACCCACAGGGCATACCTCTGAAGGAGAGTGTTGCTCCCTGCCAGGAGAGAGCCTTCAAACCCACCCATTGAGAAGACCACAGAGAAGATGCCGGTCATCTCCCTGAGACCGTCCCCTCTGGATGCAAAGAAAGGGGGGGGGGGGAGGCGCGCAGGTATTCTACCTTCAGACCATTCAGGAGGACGAAGGCGACAAGGGAAACGTCGGGGTCAGGCCTTAAGAGGAGGGCGCCGACGAGGAAGACAATGAAGTTGACAAAGACACCGGCGAGGAAGGTGACAGCCCCAGGACAACAAGGGCCTTGGCTCTCTTCCTGCGCCACAGTTTCCGATTTGCCATCTGCCTCAGCTGCCCCCTAGAGACCTCTTTGGTCATTCTCTCCTCTGCATACGCTGGTATCCGAGATACAGAGGAGGATGCCTGTTAAGCAGACGGCCCGGCCCCAGGCTACAGTGACTGCAGACTAATTGGCAATGGGGGAACCGCCACTCTTCTCTGCCCTTTAGTCCCCGGAGGGATGAGACAGGTCCTGGCACAGCATCAACTATGGGCATGGACGATGGTGGGATGGGGGACCTCCCGCCGCCCAGAACCTCCCCACCGGACGAGATAGGCTTGTTTCATGCGATGATCTCCAGAGCTTTGGAGCTCTTCCAGATTGCACCAGAGGAGGAGGAGAGCTTCTTGTACCCGAAGAGCTTCTTGTACCAGCGCTGCGAGGCGAAGAGAGACCATCCTTTCAGTCCCACTCTTGAATGACATTTGGGACGAAGGCCTGTCTCTCATGAATAACCCTTCTATGGCCCCACCGCAGGACCGTCTAGAGAAGAAATACAGGGTGCAGACTCGGCGCCCAAGTGCTTGTGGGCCCAACCGTCACCAAGTGGTGCAACGTCCACCCCTCTGGACAGCGAGGGGAAGAAGTTGGATGCTATGGGATGACGTGTTATCTACTCTGCAGCGACGAATATCAAGGCCGCCCTCGCTATCCTAGCGCGCTACGACCGGGAGCTGTGGTTCAAGCTTGCTCTCCTTCTGGACTTCCTCCCCGACAAGAGGTTGGAGGCATTGGAGATTCTGCAAGAAGGCGAGGTGGCATCAGACCACGCCATCATGGTGGCCACAGACCTTGCTGACGCCGGGTTCTGCCAGATGGGCAACAGCGTTCGCCTTAGTCATCATGGCTGGCTCATGGCCAGCAACTTTCGACAGGACGTGCCGACGAGGGTTTTGGACATGCCCTTTGACAGAGACAATCTCTTCATGAAGGCTGTAGATGGGTCTCTACAGGCCATCAAGGCGGACACTGAGACTGCACGTGCCCTGGGCACACTACAGCAGTGGCTGCCGTCCTTTTGATCCCCGGGAGGCAAGTCTCCCCGTTCTTCCAAGGGTTACGGCTGAAGCTCCCTTTCGTACTGCCAGCCCTCCCACTCCTTGGCCCAGGAAACCAACAGGCCGTTCCAAGGCTTTCAGAGGACGTTGTTGCCACCAGGGACCCCAAGGCAGCCCATCAACATCCAAGCAAGAGTGAACCGGCTGTGACGTCGGGCCCCCACCTGTGCACCCCGGTGGGAGGCAGGGTGGCGAACTTCGTCAGCATGTGGAAGACCATCTCTACCGACCGTTAAGTACTGGACTCTCTCTCGCCCACGGACACACCCTGGAGTTTCAAGGGAAGTGTCCCCAAATACCACTGGTGGCCCGTCAGGAAAACAGTGTCTCTCTGCTGCTGGAGGTTTGGGCCGCGCCAAAGATGGGGGGCTATAGAGCTCGTCCCAAAGCAGCTCGGGGGCTCAAGTGTACTCGAGTTACTTCCTCGTGAGAAAGAAGACCGGGGGCTGGAGTCCCATTCTCGGCCTACGACGACTAAGCATATACAGAAGTTGTGAATGGTCACTCTTCAACATGTGCTCGGGCCGCTAGAAGAGGGAGACTTTCTGTTGTCGTTGGACCTGGAGGATGCATACTTCCACGTGCCCCAATTCTCGAGGGACACCGCAAGTTTCTACGCTTCGTCGTTCAGGGGAAGCATTACCAATTCAAGGCCCTTCCCTTCGGATTGAAGTGGGTGCCAAGGGTCTTCACCAAGTGCCTGGTGCTGGTGGCTGCACATCTGCGACTGCAAGGATCCACGTCTACCCTTATTTGGATGACTGGCTCATCCGGGCCAACTCCAGAAGCATCGCGGTGGGCCACACGGCGAGGACCGACCACCTACTGACTGATCTGGGGTTCTCCGTGAATTATGCAAAGTCCTGCTTGACTCCATCGCAGGACGCGCTGTTCCTGGGATCCCAGATCAACATGTCATGCCTGGCGTCACCGTCGTAGGAGAGTGGCAGCAATCCTGGACAAGGGGCAACGGCTGCTCGCTCTGAAGTTTGCCACGGTGAGGGCCATCAAGTCTCTACTCGGCATGTTGTCATGCATCTATCTCATCCGACTCTTCAGGCTACGGGTGCGGCCACTGCAGGAGTTCCTAGACGCCCATTGGATTCAGGTGTCCGGAAGCTTCCTGGACAAGATCGCCCTCAACAAGGGGTTTCGTCAGGCGCTAAGCTGGTGGGGTGCGCGCTCTCATCTGACCGGAGACAGATTTCAAGGCCCCATCTCATCAGGAGATCCCCTGGAGGGATGGGGGAACCCACACCGGAAGTCTTAACGCCAGAGGCCTGTGGCTACCGAAGGAAAAGACATTGCACATCAACGTACTGGAGCTATGGGTGGTGTTTTGGGCCCTCAAATCGTTCCTGCCGTCTCTCCAGGGCAAGGTGGTGCGGGTCTTCAGACAATACCACCACAATGTTTTATAGCAGAAAGCAGGGGTCCACCAGGTCCCTGTGCTCTCCAAAGAAGCGCAGTGCTGACATTGGCTCGTCACTTGGAGGAAGTTCCCATTTCATCTGGCATGCGTCAGGAACACAGTCGCCGACTCTGAGCAGGGAACTTCACTTGTGCCACGAGTGGGAGCTTCGGCAGGACCTACTGGAGAATCTGTTCCGCAAATGGGGCAATCCCCAAATCAACTTCTTTGCAATGGCGACGATCACCAAGTGCCCGAGGTTTGCCAGCAGGTTTCCCCAGCAGTGGAGCATGGGGGACGCATTCTCATTACCTTGGGAAGGCATCTTTCTGTATGCGTTCCCTCCATTGATGTTACTTTGAGTCCTCAACCTACTCAAACAGTGTCTGTGCTGGATGATCCTTGTTGAACTGTTGTGGCCCCAGGCAGATCTGGTACCGGGACCTTCTCAGGATGTTGGCGGCACCACCAGTCCATCTGCCAGTGGTCGCAGAGCTTCTCGCCTTGGAAGGAGGCACCATTCCTCACCACAATCCAGGGTCTCTGAACCTAAAGGCCTGCTCCTGCAGCGCTAGAATTCGGTGGCTACGATCTCCCTGCGTGTACTTCAAGGAAGTTCTCGCCAAGGCTAGAGCATAGTCTACTTGGAAATGCTACGGACTTAAGTGGAAGTGATTTGCTATTTGGTGTTGTTGCCAGAAGATCGACCCACTCAGGGTCAAGACTCCTCAGGTACTTCCATATTTGCTGTCGGCTAAATCTGGACTGGCCCACGCCTCCATGAAGAGTCATCTGGAGGCTATATCCCGCTACACCAGATCCCCAGGACGACCATCCTTGTGGACACACCAATGGGTCAAGTAATTTGTCTAGGGACTATCCCACTCGTTCCCGCCCGTGAAGGCTCCGGCCCCGGTGTGGGAGCTCAATGTGGTGCTTACTAGGCTCATGGGACCTCTGTTCGAGCCTATGAATTGTGCACTAAAGTTTTTGTCGTGGAAAACCGCTTTTCCGGTGGCCGTCATCACTGCTTGACGAGTGGGGGAGATCCAGGCAGTGTCCAGTTAAAGTTACGAAATCAAAAGGATCGAATGCCAAAGGTGAGTGCATTCGACCGAAAACAAAAGGATCGAATTTTTTTTTGGCTCTAGTATAGGTAAAAAAGTGTTTTTACACCAAAAACAGGGGTTGGGGGGGGGGGGGACCCTTTTGAGTGGAAACTTTAATCTATAACCGATCCAGGCCCTCGCCTGTAAACCTACTTACTTGACTTTCCACGAGATGGGGGTGGTGCTGCGGACGCACCCCTCCTTCATGCCCAAGGTGCCGTCAGAGTTTCATCTAAAAGACCCGTTGGTGTTACCTGTGGTTTTTCCCACGCCTTTGTCGCTGGCTGAAAGGACTTTGCACTTGCTGGATGTGGCTAGAGCGCTGAAGTTCTATGTGGCCTGCACAACGCGTTTCTGGAAAACTTCTCACACCTCAGCTCTTTGTGGACTTTGGTCCTATGAACCGTGGGAACGCCCTGCCCAAGGCTTCCATTTTGAGGTGGCGCTCCGGCTGTATCACGCACTGTCACCGGTTGGCAAACCGACTGCTGCCTGGCCATCCGAGAGCTCTCTACCAGAGCGATCACTGCTAAAACTGCATTCCTGTCTGGTGTGCCCCTGCTGGACATCTGCAGAGCTCCAACGTGGAGGTCGACGCACACCTTCACGAAATTTTCAACAGGGATTCCAGGCAGGAGTCAAGAGTTCACCAAGCATTGCTGCGCAAACTGAAGATGAGCCTGGTGAGGAGGTAAGAGATGCTTATGATGAGCCTTGCCACCTCCCGTGGTTGTGCATGTGTGAACTGCTATGTATTCTTTATTCATTCATGAGCATGTGAATCCATGCCAGACCCCACGCTGGCGAAGGAACCAGTTACTTACCTGTAACTGTTGTGGTCCAGCATGGGTCTGGCATGGATTAACTTAATCTCCACGAACCTTTGGCGTTACCTGTGTTTTTTCTGATGCCTTTGTCACTGGCTGAAAGGACTTTGCACTCGCTGGATGTGGCTGGAGCGCTTAAGTTTTATGTGGCCCGCACGAAGAGTTTACGGAAAACATCTCAGCTTTTTGTGAACTTTGGTCCTCTGAGCCTAGGGAATGCCTTGTCGATGGCTTTCCGGCTGCATCACTCATTGTCACCCGTTGGCAAAATGACCGCTGCTTGGCTGTCCGAGAGCCCATTCTACCAGAGTGATCGCTGCAACGACGGCATTCCTGTCTGGTGTGCCCTTGCTGGATATCTGCAGGGCTGCTACATGGAGGTCTACGCACACCTTCACAAAATTCTACTTCGACAGGGATTCCATGGAGGAGTCCAGAGTCGGCCAAGCAGTGCTATGCAACCTGTTTGCTTGACAGTGAGCCTGGTGAGGAGGTAAGAGTAATTGCTTCTGTTGAGGCTTTGTGTGTGGATGTACTGTTATGTATTCTTTATTCATGAGCTTGTGAATCCATGCCAGACCCCATGCTGGAAAAGAAACCAGTTACTTACCTCTAATGGTTGTTCTCCAGCATGGGTCTGGCATGGACTTGCATGCAAACCCTCCCTCCTGCGCCTCTTCTTGGTCATACTGCCACTTTACGTCCTACCAAATCTGAAGATGGCTGCCAGAGAAAGGGGCTTGGGGAGAGGGCAGTCGTTAGCTCTGGGTCATACAGCCCCCAGCCAAGTGTTTGGTTTATAGGCGAAAGACAGTTTATAAACAAAAGTGGAACTGGTTTTTCTTTTGCTGAGGAATCCTGGCATGAAAGGGAATATTCATGAGCATGTTAATCCATGCCAGACCCATGCTTGACAACAACAGTTACTGGTAAGTAACTTGTTCCTCATGGAGAGTTGGGTGTCTTTAAAGTGAAGAGACAAGTAGAAACCAAGCCAACAGGTAAAGAGAATGTTAGAGATGAAAGAACAAAGTTTAAATTTAGGTAGGGATCATCTCCCAATTCCACCACTTTAGGGGAAGTGGGGGGTGTGCACTGGGGGAATCTTGGCAAGAACTCTATGGATCACAAACAGGCAAGGGATAGGTAGTGTCATACAACCCTGTGCTGGGGCGTGTGGGGGAAATGCCATGCAGGCTCACCCCCTTACGCAGATTCCACTAGAAATTACTCCTATGGGTCCTAGGTTCCCTGGGCAGACTTCATTCAACAGTTTGTGTTGCACAGGGTTTCAGAACTGCAGGTGTAGTGGTTTATTTTTTATTGTGCATTTGTGTTTCAAAGTGCCCACAGGGCACCGTTGAGGGAACATGGGAACAAAAGCAAATATAAAAACAATGAAGAGAAAGGAGGCAGTCCTACTAGGCCTTGTGAACATTCAGAACGTGCAAGTGCAGAGAAAGAGAGAAGGGACGGGGATCCGGGGGGGGGGGGGGGTGTTAGTGCTAGGAGTTCTGCTGAGGAAGTTCTAGGGAGTAAGTTGCCAGCAGCTTTTAAGTGCCTGGCAGAGATCACTTGGTGAGGGTGGTCAGTTGCCAATAAGTGCAGGCCTGTGAGATGGCACAGGCCAGTGGGAGCCTAATGCAAAGTGCTATGAATGGCCAGTTGCTGAAGGCAATTGGGGGGGGGTGAACCAGGACCCAGAGGGATACCCAAAGGGCCTGGTCACCGATATCAGCGACTGAGGGCTTTAGCAAGGGAGGGGGAGGAGGAGGTGAAAAGGAAAATCTTGAGGAGCTGCCGGAAACTTGATGAGATTCGTCTCAAGGCATAGATGAGGGAAGGCTGTTCCAGAGGGAGCCAGCAAAGGAACGATCAGTCACCAGCTTGTTTAGAGAAGTGCTTGACATGCAGAAAGTTGTTGGCGGAGGAGCATAAATATCTGGAGGGGGAATATTTGGTGAGGGCCAGCTGTAGGTGTTGTGGTTCCCGTCCCCACACAGCCATGTGGAAGATGAAGAGGGATTTTAATTTGATCCTTGCAGCTACTAGGAGTCTGTGGAGATATTTTAGGGCTGGAGAGATGTGGTACCTGGGCTTGAGGCCAAGGATAAGTCTTCCAGCCTTATTCTGGTTAAGCTGGAGGGGACGTAGAGAGGAAGATGGTAGATTAAGGAAGAGGCTGTTGCAGTAGTAGAGTCGAGCATGCCAAAGCTCTAGAGACATTCGGTTTCCTGGGGAAAGTGAGGAAAGGAAGGATTCCTTTGAGGAGGTGGAGTTGAAAGTGGGTCTTCCTGGCAAGGTCCTGGTTGTGAGGATGCAAAGAGTCATCAAAGTTGTTTTTTGGCACTGAGATTGGGTATGGTTAGTCAGCGGTTCTGAACTCCGGAGAGTGTTCCTTATGTTTTGCAGCTGGATGACCCTGGCGCCCCAAGATGCAGATTACCAAGAGTCCCACGATGACCGTAGACCCCCATGAAACAAAGTGTCTAAACTTGTCCTCCCGTCCCCTGCACACCTTACATACTGAAATAAATCCGTCTATTTTCAGAGCATTTAAACTTTTATATACAGAAATATCAAGTTAAAACGTAAATAACAGGATATATTAGCTTGAATCAAGAAAAACAGGTATCATATGGCTTCACATATGGCCAGCTTGGAAAACAAAACAAAACAGATAAAGAAATGTACTCCCAACTTTGGAATACAGCTTCCAGCTCTACGTGTTTCGGGGAAGTGTGCAGCAGCAAAGAACACTGTGCTCAGGTGGCGGCAGGCAGCTCGCATGATGAAGACAAACTTCTCCCAGCAGGTCACTCTTTGAGGTGGCAAGGTCCAGCTCAAGGAGGGCTGATCTTATGCCGCAATCTGGAGACTTACGAAGTTCCAAACAAACTCTGAAGGGGGATTGATGCACAGCAAAAGCCCTGTATGAAGCGTGTCAGCTTTACAGTTTGCCTCGGGACTCTTCAGAAGGGGTCCAGACTGGTTGGTCCCACCATCCCATGGGTCGATCCCTTGTCAGTGCTTTGACCCTGAGAGGCGGGGCTTCACTGGAACTTAGCTGGAGGCAATGCTAGATGTGAACTGTTGTCCCTGGGTGTTAGGGATTAATTCTCACTTATGGCTAATTTCCCTTACCTACAGAGTCCCCCAGCAGCTTTACTGGATCTGAAGGGTTTGTCTTTTTTACCTGCTAAAAGTTACTCTTTTTCCCACTCTTAGGCATTTTTTTGCTATGTGTGTTCTTGGCTATTTTTGTGTTTAATGCCTATGGGATTGTCTCTCACCCATAGGAACCATCTTTATGCACGTGTTACACAGCACCCTCAGTACAGTGACATGGGTGTCGTAGCGACCCCCAAACATAGACTCCATACCCTAGGGCTGACTACTGTCTCCCAGGACATGTAAAGTCCCCATTGACTATACTAGTCAAGTTTTATGAACTTAACCAGTACAACCCATCTTAATATGGAGGTACTGGATGGGGTTAATAGTTTTTCCCCGAAGTTCATTTTCGAGGAGGCACCTTAAAGTCCCCCTCTGCAAAGTTTCTCGCTGGTGGCAGTGGTTACTACCTTTTTATATTCGAACGCAAATATTTTCCTATGGATTTTCCCATTGTTCGAGGCTACCACTTTTACTGACAGCCTCTAACATACCGCCGGTTTATTTTATTATTAACTTTACTCCGGTAGGTTTTATTTGCCAGAACTTTGATATAAATTCTTTCTCGTGTCTTACTCTAAACTCCTAACCCAGCTCGGGGATCCTTTGTTCACACTTTTGGCAGGCTTCTGCCAAGAAGCCCTCCTTTTGGCGCCTCCGAGTCTGGTGTGGGACTGTTTGGGAGGGGGAGTAAAACCCCTGGACAGAGTTGCCACAGCAACTCAGGTCGCACGCTCACCTGATAGGCTGGAGGGTCAACCGCCAAGAAGACCACTCCACTGTGTGAGTGACAGCTAGGCTGTATGAATGGGTCTCTTTCTGCATAAAAGCAGGGTCCTGAGGACTGGAAGAGCAAGACGTCGCCACTGGAACTACGGAACCAAAGGGGAGAGAAGCCACAGACATCTTCAGCATCTACACCACCGGTGAAGCCCTGCCGGATCGTCTCACCACCTTTCTTCCACCCAACGAGAGGAGTTCTTCAGCGAAAGAGCCTCCTTCCCTTGAGCTGGTGGGGTCAACTAGTTCACCTATCGCTTTCTCGGACCTGTTTTGGTCGAATCAACAGTGCACAGCACTTGGAGACCAGATAGGCAGGCAGCTATCGACCCGGACTGCGATTAAAATGAGCGTTCCTTTAAAACTTCGTTTGGCAGCACCACGGCTGGTTTCATCCCTGGGTAGTGCAGCAACTCGAACCGTCCTCCATGAGAGCCTCTCTTCCTCTGCTGGACCCCTCGACCTGCAGGAACTACCAGGAACAACCACCACCGCAGGAGCCGCTTCTTCACGTTTAAGGTACATTGTTCCGCCAGGCCGCCCTTTCTCCGTGGTAGCCCTAAAGGTGTTTTAAATCCTTTATCTACTTGTGGGGTTGGCCGCCCTCTCTTTTAACATTGTCTTTTGCCTCGCATCTACCTCTTCAATATTTTTCTACTAAAGACTTGACTGCAGCTACCGGAACATTTTTGCTCCTAAGCTCTTGGTCCTGTACCACTGACTCTGGCTCAGGCCTATTGACTCTGGCTGATTTGTTAGATCAGCTCTCACTAGATTGGTTTTCAATGAGAAACGTGTTGATGCACCTTAATCTTCTAAACCCCTCTTCCTTCCTACTGTTTTAACTTGTGGAGTGCCATTTTGCTCAGTTTTCTTTCACTTATCTTTCTGCGAAAGTGTTACTGTGCATTAGTTGTTCGCAAACCTTCAGGGAAGTTTTGCTAGGGGGTGTCTGAAGAGATTTCGGTTTAACTTGTGCTTTCTCTCCCTTTCGTTACATTGTTAGAGTGCCATTTGTAGTTGGTTTTCAATGTGCCATTTTGCTCAGTTTGCACTCTACCGCAAACTTGTCTACAATTGAATAGGGAGTTGTATTTACTTTTCTGTGACTGAATTTTTACTTTACCAATTGTGATTATGTGTTGACTTAGAAGTGTATAAAATATATATTTTCTTTTTGATACAAAGCTTTTGTCAGTGTTTCCTTGCTCCATCGTACTGTACTACCTATTGTGTAAACCCCGAATACTGCTCATCTCCCTCTTGAGATAAGTCTGACTGCTCAGCCACAGCTACCAACTAAATCTTTGTGGTACAGACTGACACCAAAGGGGATTTATTGCTCTCACCTGTAGTCCTAATATGGTGTAGTGCTCCCTAAGGGAACTGCACTGGATTCTGCCTAACACTGGGCTTTAGCTGAATGTAGGAGTCTTGGCTTCAAACTATCTAAAGAATGGTTTAAGGACTCTTTTTATCCCCGATTAGACCAGTCACCCCCAGCCCACCAATGGAAAGAAACTGCTCATTCAAACTGAAAAGGATTGTCAAATAATGGACTGCCTCTTGTCTCATATCTTCCCAGCAACCGTTATACTCCTGGCCAGAGTGCGGATTGGGTCTCGTCAGAGTGTTGGAGCTTTGCTAAAGTCCAGCTGTGGTAGGAGCTGGTAAGAAGAATCACTCTTGTACAGGGCTCCAACTCTTAGCTTTGGCCTGAACTACCCAAAAGCTTTGGTAGCTATGGTCGAGCAGCCAGGCTTAGTCTAGGAAGGAGGGCTGTAGTCGAGTACGAAGACCTTGGAGTACACTTAAGGTCAAGGAAACGCACACTGTAGTTTAATAAAAACATGATTATACTAGGGCATTTTTAAACTCAATGCAATTCATGCAAGTAAGTAAAGTTTCACACATATATACACTGGGACATTAGCTATAGCATTACTCTGTTCAATAGATAAGAAACTGGTATCAAGAGTGGTATCCGGTCATTGCAGCTAAAACAAAGCATCGGCAAACCATACCATAGAAAAAGAACATCGAAAAAAACATCTAATGCATTTTTTCAATGGTAAAGGGTTTAGTTTAATTTGTGTTTTTAAACCATTAAAAAGGAGGGTTGGGGGCGAACCCCTGCATTAAAAAATGCATTCAATGTTTTTTTTTTTTAGATGTTTTGTTGTCAATGCTATAGTCTGTCGATGCAATCACTAGGAACCATCAAGAGTAGCTTTAGGTTAGCAAATCATTAATCAACATTTACCAAATAGCAATACTGGCAATTTGGATAACTTTGTATAGGCCTAAACTTTGGAAGTCCAACCCTATCTGGGGAATGAGGGTGGGGGGGGGTCTCAAAAGTCAGATGGAGGCGCTGGGGGATCGGGTGACCCATGGGCGTCAGAACAAATGAAGGCAGACACTGTCTAAGTTGTCAAATTCACTGATGCTACTAAAACATCAAGTAACAAAATTGGATTCAAGGGGTTCAGGGGGACTAGGTAGGCTGCCTGAAGGATTTCAGCCTAAAGAATGGATGTCCTAAATCCTGGGAGAAAAAGGTTGGGTTGTCCACCCCAATATGACTCTACAAGCTCAGGAGGAGCGAACAGCACAAACTGCCCAGACAAGCACCTAGGAGTGAGACGGTACCTTCTTCGTAGGACAGCAAGGTCACCAGCGGATCCCCAAGGTAAGACACCAGTTCCGGTCTCTGGCCTTTGGCGGCGGGAGGAAGAACATTTGACGGAAGCAGGCAGACTGTCACAGGAATGCCCCACAAACTATATTCGTGGCACTTGGTTGTGGAGGCATTGTAGCAGTGACTGTTGTCACCTGGCAGACTGTCTTCTTTCTCTCGGTCCACAACTCGGCTGAGGGGACTTGTATGATCAGGATGGAGTCTCTATAGGCCCAGCAGATGCCCACAAGTTTGCAGCCGGAACCATGCTTGATGAGGCGAGGCACGACAGCAGTGCCAGAGGTCCCAGGGTATTTGAATATTGCAGGCCTGCAATGTTGCATCATGGGATGGCTCAAACTGTCGCTGGTCTTGAGACTGGTTGGGCCCACCAGTCCAAGGGAGGAAACCCAGTCTGGATCTTCCCTGTCGCACAGAAGAAAGGGCTGGCGCTACCTGGTTACTCGGTTTTGGCGGTAGGTGGAGGTGGCTGCAGACATCCCCTTTCTTTTGAATTTATCTTCCAGTGGTCGACTCTGGTTTCTACATCAAGACCCTCGCCTTTTAAGCAGGAACACAGCCAATCGGCTTGCATTCTACATTCAAACGTTGGGTGGTGGTCCCGAGGGGACAGCCAGGCACCCATTCAGAACTGATACAAGCAGACGCCCTGGAGAATAAAGACCTTGGGAGTTTCGGTGACATCCCAGTTTCCTGTCCTCCCAGAGACACTGGCGCCTCTGGGCGGTTTTCCCAGTTGGAGCCTGGCGAAAACCCAGGTGGGCAGAAGATGATTCTAGAAAGGACACATCATTGTGAGTTGGTGAAAAATGAAGACCAGCACTATTTTGGAACAAGGGTGCCCCTTGAGTCCCTTACCTCAGCTGCAAATACACCATGTGATGCAAGTTTCACAAAATTGGTAGATAATCATCCACTGCCACCAGCCACTCAGACTTGTCGCTGGATCTAGAAAGTTACAGGATAAGTGAGAAAACTGATGGTGTGTTCCCTCAGCACTCCAAATAAGGTGGTGTGTGCTGATCTCTCAAAAAAAGCATAGGTAGGATAAACCATATCCCCTTAACTTGGTAACCTTACGTTGGCACAGGAAAGTAAATGTAAACCTAAGGGGAAGCTCAAGGACATTCCCGCAACACTGCACAGAAGGTGCTGTGTACTGCAGTAGGAAAATACAGATGCCGTGAAAAGATGGAGGAAAGCGGACTCCAAGAGAAACCAGAAAGGGTTTGGAGTCCCAGAAAATGAGTGAGAAAGAAGGGTTCCCACTCACTCAGTCGGGCAAAAATCCAATGTGCAGCAAAAAGTGCTTGGGGACTCACTAAGTGGGGAGAATTACACAAAAGATAAACTTAACTGTCCGAGACCCCAAATCCGGCCAGATGCTTCCACTTCACTTTTCCCGGCAAAGGGCTTTCCATATGTTTTGACATGAGGGCATAAAGAATGCCAAAAGGCAGGGTGAAACGCATGTCGCAGCCATTTTGAGTATATGATTATCAAAATGGTACTATGCTCTAAAATGCAAAAGTGCATGCAAGAAAAACTGAGTAGAAAAGTATTCATTGCCAAAAGCTAGTGTTTGACACTCAATAAAACTGACAAATGTGTCTTAAAGAATAAGGGGTACAAAATACCCCAGCTGCATTTCATGACTGAAAAGTGCCCCCAAAGGTTTTTTAACCAGCAAAATTCAGGACAAATTGAACCAGAGCAAACAGTTGGGGATCGATTCAGGTCAGTGGTGGGAAAGCTTTCCTAGCACATGCATAAGGATTTTCTTCCTGAATATTTCTAACTTTGAGCATAGCTACCAAATGTATGCATTACCCCCCCCCCCCCCCACACACAGCCATGACATTCAGACATTTTCTTGAACTGCTTAAGGACCATGTCCAGATTGTGTTTGACGTAAAAGTGCAAAACTAGCTGGGAAGCAGTGGAATACTTTACATGGATGCTCCCAGGGGTTTAAAGCTCTGGTGCATAGGTAGGAGAGGTAGCTGGAATGGGCAGGGGGAGCTCCAGAGGTGAAGTACAGTTGAGTGGCATGATTAGTGATTGACGTTCTTTGAAAGAGTAGGGTCTCAATGTCCTTCCTGTACTGCATGATGGAGGGGGGGAAGTGTCTTAATACTGTTTGAAATGTGTTTTTAGCAAGCAAAAGTCTATTTCTCATTTGCTTCATTCTAGCAGTTAGTTTCCACTCTGGCAATGGCGTGGCTTCTTGTGGTGTTTGCCACCAGAGATAGTTTTCTAACTAAAGTAGTGTTTTGGTTATGACTTCAGAAAAGCCACAGTGGCGTGCTTAGTGATTTTCCTTGGCTCGTATCTGAGATTAACAGGGCTTGGACAGCTCTTAAACTCTACTGAGATAAATGCTCAGCTTTAAGAGTGTGAGCTGGTAACATGCTGTTTGGGCCTCTTGGCAATGGGTTTTGGTTGAATGGTCAGTCTGATAAAGGCAAGAGATTCTGAACTGGGCGGGAGTTGAGGCATGAGTAGTTTGAGCTTTATGCCATCCAGCCAAATCTGGACTTGGCAATGCTTGATGGGATTTCTTAGCAGACTGAAATAATTCTTTGTTAGGTTGCACTTCAGGTAGTTGCATTACATACAGGCTTGCATAAGGTGCGTAATGTCTTACATTGGCATATCTTGCTTAGTTATTTTAAGTGTTTTATATTGTCCCTTTATATAAAGAGCTTTCCAGTTACAAAATAAAACCAATAGTACAATAAGTTGTAAAACAAAAAGAAAACCAAACGGGATCAAACTACATGTAAATTAATAAAATGTCTGCCAGATAAGTGGTCCTGGACGAGTGCTCCTACTTTAAGGTAAGGGATCCCCTTTATCTACTCTAAATTCCAACCATCTTACTGCTTTCTAGTTTTCTTTTTGTGGGGTCCTTGAGCATTCATTCGATGCGTGCTATGTAATCTTTATGCTTGCCTTTGCAGTGGTTTGGTAGTTCCTGGGGATTTCTACATACCAACACATGCTTGTTTTACACCAGCACAGGTGACACTTGGAAAGAGGAACTGCGTTTTACGAATATCTGGTGCATATAGTCTGCTTTGTTTTTATTACTGATCTGCAACCGATCTCCAGACTTTTCACTGTAGCCTATGGTTCTCTTTGAGGTAGCTTCCAGTCTGTTACAGGTTTGCTGCATTCCTGAGTTATATTAATTTATCATGTTGTTCATTTATTGTATTCATGGTTTATGCACATTTATTTACACAATTGTCTGTACACGCTGTAAGTCCTACTCCATTGCTACTTGGTGGCCAGTCGGATATAGGGTTGGTACCAAGTAGATGTAGTTTGGTTTTCTTTTTGTTACACTATTGGCCAACGTGTAACTGGGATAACTATCTGCTTCTCAGTCGGAGTATGTTCTACGAGCAGTCCTGTGCTTAATCTGGCCTGGTGAACAGATTTTAGGGGTGGGGGGGGGCTTATTTATCAGGGATCTCTGAGAGGTTAGTGTTGGGTAGAATTTCCATCTTGGGATATTCACGTCACCTGGCGAGTCCCCTATCAGTTTTTGCTGGACTGTTGGGTTTTTCTGACTCTCCTGAGTGAATGGGAACCATTTTCCTTTTCCCTCACTCATTCTTGTTTTGTACTCTGGGCACTCCTTTTCGGCTGGTTGTCCATGATTTAGCCGACTCAGACATGTCAGAAGGAGAAGAAAATGAGTCATTTGAACAAATTACTTTCCCCCCACCCCTCGTACTTACCTTTTGGCGGCATACTTCGCTGTGTGGCACCGACTCCTCCAGCCCTCTGCAACACCAGTTCCCTTCACTTGCATGCATGGGAACCTTGCTGCAGGGTCTTTTTCTTTGTTTTATTTACTTTATTTTGACTGAGCAGAGGTGTGGGGGGGACACATCCCCTCAACCCTGATGCCATTGTAACGAACAAGAGTGTGGTGGACACCACAGCTCCCATTGTTCGCTAAAATAGTACAGAGTGGTGGATGTGTTTGAAATTTTCAGCTGCAAGTAATTTCCGTACAGCTGAAATTCAAACAAATCTACAGTTCTTGTTTCATTTTTTTTAATAGATTCCTTTTTGTTTTTCTTTTGATGGTGTCTACTTCCTCCATCTTTTCCTATGGCATCTGTAATTTTCTATCGCAGCACCTTGTGTAGTGCTGTTGGAAGCTCCTTGCGCTTCCTTGTATGGTTTTATTTTAATTCCTTGCAAGAGCTACTGTTCCTAAGGATGGCGGCATATTTTTTATACTCTCTGCATCAGCACACCCCACCTTATGCGGATTGCTGTGGGTATACTTTACATACCTGTTTTCACTTCTCCTGTGACTTTCTAGTTAAAGTGACAAGTCTAGCTTAGTGGCTATTCTACCAATGTTGTGATACAATGCAGGCTGCATTTGCTGCTGTGGTAAGACACATGGCAAATCATTGATCGAAAATGGTTCCTGTCTGTGTTTTTTTTTTTTTTTGCCAAATCGCAATGGTTTATTTCTTGGTCCTTCTGCCATGCAGTGTGAGGGAGCCCCTTGTTTGTCTTTTGTCTTCCCCGGGATTCCTTTGTGAAGCCTGCCCTAAGGTGCCGGTGTGTCTGGGAGCACATGAAACTGGGAGGACTCCCAAACTCCACAGGTCTTTGTCCTCCAGTGGGCCTCCTTTGATCCATTTCTAACTGAGAGGCTGGCTGTCGGACAGCTCCCACCCCATGTTTGAATGAAAGCATGCATGTTGAATGGCTGAGTTCCTGTGCCTTACTTGTTTTGCCCTACAATCTGACAATGAGACCATCACAACTAGATAGGGATGCGCTACTAAAGTCGTACCTGCTCTGTGTTGATCTTGATTAATTTATTATTTCCTGAAACAGTGATTCCAAGTATTTTTTCATACCTTGAATTGCTCGCAACTATTCTACTAGTTTGTACAAATGTATTAAACCTACCAGTGTTATAATTCTGTGATTGTTGGTAGATTAATAGTTTTGATAACCTGAAGAAGGGCTTTCCTTTACCTAAATTCTAACTTATTGCGTTAACACTGCAAAGGTCCTACTGTATTTATTTATACAGTTTTGCTTACTTTAATTGAAAAGTGAATTTAACATTGCCTAGTATGTATGATATTTTTATAGAACTACAAGTGTTGGTGTCTTCTTGGCTGCTTGTGTGCTCAAAGGTGTTTGCCCTCTACTACAGCCCGTCTCCCTTCTAGACTAAGCCTGGTAGTGCAGCCATAGCTACCATGCCTTTTGGGTAGTTCAGGCTTATACTAAGAGTTGGAGCCCTGTAGACTAAAAGGAGTCTTCTATAGTCCTACCATAGGTTTGTTTATTTATTTGGTATGGCGTGCAAAACCCAGAGGTAACAGGGCGCAACAGAGAACAGGAAGATACGATTACAAAAAACTTAGTTGCTTGATGAGGCACATATGAGCATAAGGCAAAGCATTGCATTACTTAGAATCTGGTGAAATGAAGGACATATCTACATATATACATGCATATATCCATAGTTAATTACATTTCGGTAGGTCATCTAAGGGATGTACATATGTACAGTCAGGTTGGCTATGCTTTGTAAGTGTGAAAGGGGACAGGTCAGTCATGTGGATCATTGGATTGTAACGAGGTGAGAGCGTTTCACCTAAAACTATAGTAGGATTGGTCTGTTCTGATGGTGAGTGGGAGGGCGTTCCAGTGTTGGGCTGTCATGACAGGGAAGCTACTGCCGCCCGTTTTCTTTAGTCTGAATTTGGGTACCTTTAGGCAGTAAGAATTAATCATTCTGGTTGGACGCTTTTTTACTATTCTGGTTGCGAGATGGGGGGCTGCATTGTTTAAGCATTTGAATGTGAGGGATGCCATTTTGAGTGAGATGCGGTCAGATTTTGAGCCATTTGTGTTCTCCTCTTTTGTTAGAGATGTGTTCCTTGGAGGATACATTAAGGGCTGTTCTGAATGCATTGTTGTGCAGTGTTTGAAGTTTGTCGGTTATGTATTTGTTGGCTCCTAGGTACATGGCATTACAATAATCGAGTCTGGAGAGTATTAAGACATTGGCGATGATGATGCAGTTAGCTTGGGAGAGGAATGCTCTACTTGCCCTGATTAGCTTGCACGTGTATGCAGTAGAGGATGCTAATGAATTTACTTGTTTTTTTAGTGACAAGGCTGAATCTAGGTGGAAGCCTAGAGTTTTCACTGTTTTGGCAACTGTGATGGTGTTGCCATCGATGTTGAAAGCCTTGTAGTTGGGGCTGAGTTTTTTCAGATTGGCGTTAGAGCCGAGGAGCAGGATTTCAGTTTTCTCATCGTTCAGGCATAAGCCGTGTGTGACCATCCATGCCTGAATGATGAGGTATATTTTGTTTACCAAGGCCATATCTTAGTCGAAGTTGCCCGAAAGGGTTATGAGGATCTGGGTGTCATCTGCATAATTAGTATATGTGACACCCAGTCTGTCCAACTTGTCAAATAAGGGCTTGGTAAAGATGTTGGTGAGGGTAGGAGAGACGCAGGAGCCCTGGGGTACACCACAGGTTATTTTGATGGGGTCTGCTGAGGCTAGAGAGGACTCTCATGGTTCGATTGTCCAGGAAAGATTGGATCCAGGCTATGGCCTCTTTCGAGAAGTGGGCAGCCGAGGCCAGGTGTTCGCACCAGGATTGTGTGATCCACCAAGTCGAAGGCCACCGACAGGTCGAGGAGGAGTAGCATGGCAGTGTTTCCTTTGTCGTTAATCTCGTTGATCTGGGTTTTAAGATAGATTAGAGCTGTCTCAGTACCGTGGTCTGAATCCAGATTGGCGAGCCCCTAGTTTCTAGACATTGCTGGATTTGTAGGTATGCTACTCTGTCTATTATCTTTAATAGGAACGGTACCGTGGTGATGGGCCTGTAATTGGTGGGAATAGCAGGGGTCTAGGGTTTGCTTCTTGAGGAGAGGCAGAACCCATGATTCTTTGAGATTGCTTGGTATGATGTTGGAGGAGAAGGATGCATTGATCAGTTTGGTTATAAAGGGAGCTAAGTCCCTGGCAACATCTTTGATTATCTGGGGTGGGCAGTTGTCGCCTTTGCAGTTGGATGGTTTAAGTGAGGCTATAACCCTTTGTTTCTAGGATGGATATTTTAGTGAATCTGAAAGGATTCGGGCCTGATGGGTTGGTTGTTTTGGCGTGATTACTGCGAGATGATGCGTTAGGGGTTAGGGAGTCTTTTTTTTCAGTTAGATTTTGCTTGTACACCGTTGTTTCTTTGATTGTTATCTGGTGGGGATCTGGGGATTCTAGTTCCCTTAGTATAGTAAATAGTTCTCTGGTGTTGGAGCTGGATTTTTCGATTCTTTCATTGAATAGGTTTTTTTTGTGAGGATTTCTTTTTTGTAACTGTTAGTGAAGAGTTTGAGTTGTAGTTTGTTCTCTTCTGTGGGGGTATTGCGCCATTGAGTTTCTAATTTCCTTTTGCGCATTCTTCTTTCAGATGGGGGGTGAACCAGATGTTCAGGTGAGCTTGTTTGCTTTTTTGCATTTTTTGAGGGGCAATGATGTCTAGTCCTTTTTTCATGGCTTTGTTGTAGCTTTCTACTAGGCATTCTGGGTTTAGGTTGTCAGGGAGAGCATTGACGGTTGGCAGTCGGAGTGCTAGCAGGTGGTCAGGAGTTATATCTTTTTTTGCTCTAGTGGGCAGTGGTGGTGCCATGATTTTTTCTTTGCGGACTTCTTTGTTGAGAGATAATGTGAAGTCAATGATGTAGTGGTCTGTCCAGTGTTGAGTGGTTTTGGTGATGGTGGTATCGCAGTTCAAGGTGGCGATCCAGCTCAAGGTCCTGCCTTTATTATGGGTAGGGGTGAGCACTTTTTGGGTTAGGCCGTATTCAGCTAGCATGTTGGCTATGGCTTGTGCTGGTTTGTCGTCGGGGTCGTTCAGACCAAGATTCAGGTCGCCTAATAGTATTTGAGATGTCTTTTGTATTGTTGGCTATGAGGCTGGATAGGTCTGCCTCGAATGAGCCAATGGGGGCGGGTGGCCTATATATAAGGTAGATGGTTAAGGTGCGGCAGTTAGAGATGGGTAATTTGACTGTGAGGAGCTTACAGGATTTGAGAGGTGATTGAGTGAATGGCCTTAGCTCGAGGTTGGTCTTTGCTATGATGGCCAGACCACCTCCTCTGTTATTGGGTCTGTCCAATCTGATTATTTGATAGTTTTCAGGGATGGCTATAGAGAGTGCTGGGCGTGCTGCTTCGTGCAGCCCGGATTCAGTGATTGCTAGTAAGTCAAGTTTGTTGGTGGATAAGGTGTCTGCTATATCCGTGGCGTGGGCCACTAGGGAATCTAGCGTTGATCAGGGCTCCGATAAGGTGGTTGGGTTGGGTGAGTCCTGGATAGTTATGGGCATAAGTTTGGGTTGGGTGGAGTCATTACAGGGCGTGGTGAGGTTAGGGCATACTTTGGGGAGTCGTGAGGTGGATCTCAGAAGAGGATTATGGATTTTGTTATGGTAGGTGGGCTCATAAAGACGGGGTAGTCTGGCGCGAAGCCTGATTCTTTCTATGAGCGTGCAAGGTACGTTTTCTGCTAGGTGCATGGTTACTGCAGCAATAGGCGTGGTAAGGTGTAATAGGGGCATGAGAAGGTACAGTAGGGTGGCCGTTTGACTCTTGCTAGCGTGCATTGTGTAATGAGTGGTTATCTCAGATTACATTTGGTAGTGATATAGCACTTTGACTAGCATCCGTTAAGACACAGCAACTAGGATTGGGCTGGCCTGGGCTAATAGTTGCAACAGTGGTTAGGTGCAACAACTGGCATCAGGAGGATATGGTGCAGCAACTGGCATCAAGTATCAGTAGCATCAAATAAGTGAGGCACAGTAACTAGCATCAGGCAGCACATGAGGCAAGGTGCAGTGGTTATGAGGTAGGGCTAGTGCATAACAAGACTGATATAGAACGGCAGCGGTGGTGTAGCGTATCAATTGGCATCAGGTGAGACATAATTTGTATAGTCAGATTGTGGACGGCAGGTGCCGTGAAAGTTTGCAAGGCCTTGCTGATAGGGTAGCAGTAGCTATCTTGCAGCGCAACGGTTAGCGTGGGATGGGACTTGTCTGAGAGGTGTGCGAGAGTAGCAGGTAGTCTTAATTATTCACTGACGTTTATTTTGCAGAAAGTTTACCGGCTTCTCATGTTGTACTTTGGGGGAGGTAGCGACGAGCGGATGCTGTGGGTAATGGTCCTTCCACGTGGGGGGCTGGCTGGTGGGCAGGGAGCAGATTCTGTGGCCCTAGGCACGGTAGGCATCGGACAGGCTTGGGACAGGAGCCTTTTTTTCTCCTGCCTTCTTTTGTGGGCCGGCATTCGCCTGCCGGCGAAATGTGATTGGCTTGCTTAAAGCAACACACAGCCAATCCGGTCGCTTGTAGCTATATGGCTCAGGGTGCTGCTGCTCGAATTTCGATGGCGGCCATGATGGAAAGGAGAAACCTCATGGTTCTCAATGACGGATGGTTCAGGATTCGGCGATTGTGTGCTAATTGGATGCCTTTTCTGGGATCGGGCGCTTTCTTGCTGGAGCACATGCATATCAGCACATTTAGCTTCTGGCTGATCGCGGGTGTAGGGCGTCCACAGATGTAGCTCGGGGTGCTGGTATTGGATGCCCAGCGCTTACCTTAGCACCCAGGACGGTGAAGGTGGTGTGGATGCTGCTCCTGCAGCTCCAGGGCAGCTCCTGCTCTGGTGGAAGGGAAGTGGGACTGGGGTTGACTTTGATTCATTGAATACGTTTATTCGGATGAAAACATCCATTAAACGGCACGAAAATACATATTCATAACAATTTAACATTTGGCCCATGGCAAAGAATACCATTAAAAAAAACACCTTACAGGAAAAATCAATTCAGTGCAGATAAGCAAAATACTAAAAATGCAATTCAGAGTAGCCATGACACCTTTTCTGAGATGCATAGCTATTTTTTAAAAGGATAACAATGCCCATGCAACAAATGGAGAATCAATAGATAAAAGGAAGGATAATGCCGAAAGATGTCTCGGTTTAACATGTCCAAAAACGGGGAGAATCGTATCCTTTTTGATGTCCATATAGACAAGGGAAAACGGAATAAAATACTAGTCTTCAACTGCATCTCCACATGCTGGACAGCTCTCTAGATCTGAAAAGCCCTTCCAGCTAGTAGTGTTTTCCCCTGAACAGCAGGCTGTTGAACCATGCATGGGTGATCAGTCAGTGGTCACCCTTCTTCGAGCTCAAAAGAAGATATGTCTGAATAAGATCAATTCTACTGATGGCTGCAATGGATCTGTTTGATGGGATAGGTAACTCCTTATGCTCCCTTTTTTCAATAACTGATGGTCTAAACATTTGTATATAATGTAAGTGAATGGGTGGCAGCAGCGTGCTCTGGGGAAACGGTGCAGTGGCATTATTTTCACGTAGGAAGTGAAAGCCAAGGAACTTTCTGCCAGTTATCCCTGGCCAAAGAGGCCTGAATAAAAAAAAATGGGAAACTTGCCTTCTCATTTGTCCAGGGACGCAACCAGAAGAGGATTGGTTCCAGCGCCACTGGTTCTGCAGGAGGCCCACTCCCAGCTCCTGCTGCACAGCGTAACTAGGAGTGGACCCCAGAAGTCCCAAAAAGCCCTTGAGGAATTGTTTTTCCTGAATCTGTAGAACAGACATTTTCGTACAGCCCCACAGAGAGGAACCTTGAAGGACCGCAGCCTTAGTCTGGGTGCCATAAACTTACAATATCAAATCTAAAGGTTGGCCATGACACTGGACCATGACACTCGGCCATGTAACTGGAAAGCCCACCCAGGTATTGGGCCAGCTTCAATTGTCGCTTGCCTATATGGGCTTTGCCCGTTACTGTAGTTAAACGAACACCCAAATAGTCACATTCCATAACTCTTGGGATGGAGGCCCCATTACAAACCATAGCCTTCATTTTCCCAGTCCCTTTTCTGCCAACACATGGTGCCATTACAGCAGATTTCGTGGCATTAATTTTCAATTCCAAATTATTCTTAACCTCACGTAGGCATTGATAAGTTTATGGAGGGCCACTGGGGTTCTGGCTCTCTAAACTGTCTGCATAGGCTAAGGTTGGGAAAGCGCGACCACCCAGCCTCAGGAAGTCTGCCTGTGAGTCCACCAGGGCATTTTGTACACCATTAATATGCAAGATGAAACAAACTTAGGGCAGAACACAGCCCTGGCAGACCCCAAACCAACTTCTAAGCAATCCGTACATTGCTCCTCTGGCCTGCTATGCACGCTTACTAGATTTCCACTATATAGCTCACGTAACAATCAAGATCTCTTCTGGACACTTCATGGACCCGAGCACGGGCCACAACTTCGACCTATTCACTTTATCATAAGCCATGCTCAGATCCAGGAATTCCAGATATAGAGCCTCACCCTTAATAAAAAATAAAATTTGTGACCAAATTAAAGGTTCGGAGCCTGTTCCATAGTCACGGTCTAAAATGGAGCTGAATATCTGAAAGAATGGAACGTTCCAAAATCCATGTTTCAATGTGCCCCAATAACACACTCCCAAAAATTTTAAAAGCTGCACCAAGCTGGGAAATGGGTTGATATGACGGTGGACTGGCCGTGTTACCCTTTTTTTTAAAATGGGGGGGGGGGGGGGAAATAGCCGACAACCACGAGGTTGGATAGTTGCCGGACTCCAAAATGGCATAGGCCACGGTCAACAACGGTGCCCAGACTTCGACCTGATCTTGAACAAGGTCCATAGGAACAGCGTTCGGCCCTGGGGTGCAATTATGTGCCTGCTCATTAATGGGCAAAAGTACCTCCTCGGGTGTAAAACTCAGAAGAACTGGATTTCCCTCCTGGCTCGGAAAGATCTGTGCCATTAAAGAGAACCGAGAAATGCTCCACCCATGACTGCTCATCCACATGTGTTCCCTTTGTCCTGTTTGCAGTCATGTATGCTGACCCAGCATTCACTCATTTTGAATCCTGGGTTGAAACTGCCTCCAGTAAACACCCCCATCATCAGCTCAATTTGCCTCTTTTCCAAGGGAGCACAATACCATGCTCTTTTCTGGATGATGTCGAGCTTGGAACCAAATGGAGATTTATGAATGCCAAAGCACATTCTTAGATAGGACACATGCTGTTAGGCAAGATTTGGAGCAGTACCCTTTGGGTGCACTACAACAACCTTGACCTCCTGGCAATAGGAACCCAACCTTTGGTATAAGTCTGTACTACACAGGTTGGTAGTGTGGCTAAGCAGCCAGGCTCATCTCAAGAGGGGTTAATGTGAGCAGTAGGGTGGTTCAACAGATACACAGCGACACATATCCAAATAAGCACTTGCACTCCAGGTTTCTTGATTAAAAGAAATGATTAATTTAAGTCATTTTGAATATACCTTCAGAAGAGGCAATGTAATAACCCACAAATACACTCCAAAATACACACTTTCTCTAAATCAAGTACCCATTTGGGATGGCACACAGACACTTCCTACACCCTCAGGTGACTTAAATAGCTAGGACACTGTGGACATTAACATCACTGTTGCGTTTAGAGCAATACTGAGATGAGTGTTAAAGTAAAGAGGTTTCAGAATAAAACAAATGATGACACAAATATTCTGAAGCGGGTAAGTACTTTTGAACCCCCAATGCAAAGTAAATTGACCCTTTCCTGGAGGGAAGGTGAGACAGAGGAGAGAAGATTCATTCAGGGAGCCAGGCCAGCCAATGCCAATTGGGCATAAGTCTAGGTGAGCTGAACCACTTCTTGCAGGTAAGTAAAAGGTCTTGCACAATGTTTTAGAAGTCTTTGTAGAAAAAGTAGAATCAAAGTAGGGTCACAAACTGGGAGGCTTTTGAGAAGTAGAAGATGCAAGCAACTCTACAGAAGCAACCAAGGCCAGTGTCAACTGTGATCAAGTAAGGTTGCAACACCAAGAGGTAAGTTCTCTTAGACTGTACAGTCTTTGGTTAGAAGAAATGGTTCCAGCTGGCTTCTGTTCCTGTGTGTCTCTGCAGTTCATTATGTTACTGTGCCTCAGTCGTGGGGACAAGAGGGAGGACTTCTGGGGACTCCTGCAACAGGATGGTCGGCGACAGAAAAGGACCAACTTCTATTCAGCGACACTTTGTGGTTTCAGCTCCTCACATCTCAGCAAATGGCACCACTGCAGACTCTCGGCTACGACTCTGGACTTTCCTCGCATCTGTGGTCCAGCACTCTGTTGGGGTGGCTCAAGCTAGGGTAGTCCTGCTTACTGGGCATCCGGAGGATCTTCCACAAGCTTGCGTCCGACTTAAGTGACGCACTCTGAATCTGGTATTCCTCTCCCTGGCACGTCTGTTCCTGCAGCAGCAAGGAAGTACAGCCAGCTTTGTGAGGATGTCCAGACGAGTTCACTTTGGAGTTGATTGGTCCCACCAACTCAAGGGGAGAAGTCGTCCTTGCAGGGCTTCTCTAGTCGAGGCGAACTCTGGGCTTCAGCACAGCAGCAGGGCTTCACCAGGCATACCAACGGTCCAGGAGTTGCAGCAGGTGTCTCTTCCAAGTTCTTCTTCGGATTCCTTCGTCCAGTGGTCGACTCTGCCTTCCAAGCCAAAAAGCCTTGCCTTTTATGCAGGTTTTTCCCATTAATTCCAGCCTAGCTGTCAATCCTTGCCGGACAGCCAGCCGGCTAATCACCTTTGGGTGCATTCCTGTAACCAAGAGGATTAAGCACAGGGAGTTTCGGGCACCTTCCTCATGTCCTGCCCTTACCAGACATACTGGAGCCAAAGACGGGCTTCACTTGTGTATCCCGCCAAAGACAAAGCAAACAGAGGCTAAACCTGGTTTGGCGCGCAGAGTACATCTTAAGATGTACCTTTCCAGCAACAAATGGTGAAAAAAGAAGACTGGGGCCATTTTGACAAAATGGGCACCCATGGGTGCTTTACTGCAGCATGCGAACGCAGCCCGCGATAAAAGCACACAATGGTAGTAAAAGGTAAACCACTGCTACCGGCCATTTATTGTAGAAAGGGTAACATAAAATTGTAATCTTGATAAACTAGACTGGGGATACAAAGTAACCCCTCCATTACCCTAAGATAGTGTCTGCTGGGTCTAGACAGTTACAAATGTAAGTCGATTTCACGTTACTGCCCTTAAACAGTAGTTTATCAAAGAGCATGTTTTTAAACCTCTGGGAAATATAAGATTACCCTGTGCCACTGCACTGAAGGTGCTATGTATCACAATGCAAAGATGATGCCTATGGTGGAGTTTGTCGGACTCCAAAAAACGCAGAAAACACATAGAATGAAAAGTACAATGGCCCAAAGTTCAGCAAAAGAGCTGGGGGTCTCTAAGGTATAGGGGAATTTAGCACTAAACTGAAAATTCTCCCCAACACATGCTTTATTAAACTACCCCTGCTTGTTCAACTGCGCCTTCCTCTTTCATTTATTCACAAAATCTTCGAGAAGGCGCCCGTGAATGCTACAAAACTGGTGAACACATGAGCGCCATTACCAGGATTGACAAAACACAGGGGTGTTACTCTGCCAGATTTTTAAGATGTTGGTTTGAGGCCACAATTTTGGCCCAATTCTCTGTTCTGCTTCAGCTCAACATCTGCTAAATGTGGTAAGTTATTAGCTCTCCCTTTTATTCCCCACAATCCCCTGCAATTTGAGACTTATTGGATGGTGATAACTACTAGGATCACAAAGTACTTCAAATTCGAGGATCCTATCCCACATTTGCACTGAAAGGCAATAGTGGACTCTCCCTGATGGCTTTGAAATGTGTGAAGGCCCAGGATGTCGGAGGACACGACCGCATGCATGCCCCTTTCTATGAGCCAACCAAAATATTTGATAACTTTGGCGCAAACCTGAACATTGTGCATCTGTGCTTTTTGAATTTTACTAGACATGTCTTCCGAATATCTAGAAGATTGTCTGGTGGAACTGCACCCATTTTAACGTTAAAATCTCCCCCTAACACACACTGGCCCTCATTACGACCCTGGCGGAAAGTAACTGACATGACCGCCATAGCGTAAATAGCGTTTCCGCCACTGCACGATGGAGGAAAGTGCGGCTAATTCTGACCCATCGGGCACGAGCATTACGCCATGGCGGAAGTGCAAAGTCCGCGATGGCGGAAATGACCCCAAAACGCCCCTTACCGCCGTCGTACGTCGCCCTAGGTGCAATTCCGCCACCCATCTTAGCGGTCACCGTAATGAGCGGTTAGCGCAAAATACGGTCACCGTAAATATACGGAAACGGAAGTACAAACATGGGGCCGGAACGGGAAACAGCACACCGTACACCTATAAAATCAGAATCCCAACACAACCATTAAAAATCCGACCCTGAGACACATCCCAACCCGTTAGCCACCCCAGTTAAAAAAATAAATATGGGAAAAGTTGCTAAAAAAGCGTGCGACCGCAAGCGGCAGGTCCACTTCTCCCACGAGGAACTCACCGTGCTCACAGAGACCCTCCAGGAGAATGCTGCCGTCGTCTTCTCTACGCAAATGACCAGGACGGCACTTGCGAACAAGAAGGCCATATGGGCGCTGGTGGCACAGCGGGTAAGTGCGGTGGGGACCGCAACCCACAGCAATGCAGAAAGCGATGGGACGACCTACGGATACGCGTCCGGAGCATACTCTGCCAACCGGAACATTGCCACAGCTACCGGGGGAGGATCGGAATCACCCATCAAGTTGACCCCCTGGGAAGAAATCTGTGCCTCTACCATTGGAATGGAGAGCATAGAGGGAGTCGGAGGGATGGAGAAAGGAGTGCAGACATCAGAAGAATCCGGTAGGTGGCCCAAATAAAACTATGCCAAATCCACAATTACCAACCATGTGAAGTACCATGTGTCCCCATAGTGCAATAGAAACACATGTCCAGGAGAACAAGCACATACATTGCCATGACAGCGCCCCTTAAAAGTCAGATTAAATAAATAAATATTTAAAAATCCCAAAAACACACTCTACATGTGCAGCATGCACACCCTAACTGCAGACTGCAAAATAACTGCATCCCCAATGCACACAAAAATGAGACCACCTCCAAGGCCCTGACCCAAATCACCCCCAGGTACCACCCCAATGCATGTGATACAATTGCCATTACAATTACCACAGACCCATGAATAACGCTCGCCCTCCTTTACTCCACCACAGGGTCCGATTCCAACGACGAGCTTCAGGACACCCCTACCAGCACACCTGCAAAGAGGGCCAAGACCAACGGCCAAAGACCCTCCACCTCAGCTGCACGGATCAAGACACGGCAGCAGCACAAATCGAGTGGCAGCACACTGGAGGGGACTCCAACAGGCACCCCAGCAGCCAGCATGTCCACAACAGCAGCACCACAGGTCCCCCCAATGGATGCCACAGAAGGCACTGCTTCTGGTGGCGGCAGCACCCTAGGTGACACTGCATTCATGCCAGCATGCTCCGACACAGAAATTGGTGCTGTCGAAGTAGGACACATCCATGACCTGTCTCAATCCCCCTGTTTGTATCATCCCGTACACCATGAGGAAACCACGCAGGGGCACCCACAAGACTGGCCAACCCCCACAAGGCCTGTTGCAAGGCAACATGAGGCGTCCAGCCCCCCTGTGACACCACCGCAAATGGGCATGGCCCAGCAGAGGCAACAGTCCCTCGAGCAGATGATAGTGCAACAGCAGCAACTGGCCACGCTCCTCAAGGAGCATGCTGATGAATGTGGGGGTTCTAAGGCAGCCATTGAAACATCTACTGAGACACTTAGGGCAGAAATGGAGAGAAGTACCGAGAGCCTGAGGGGACAAATGGAGAGAAGTACCGAGAGCCTGAAGGGACAAATGGAGAGAAGCACCGAGAGCCTGAGGGGGGAACTGCATGCGACGTCCAAAGACGTATGTGGTGAACTTGCCGCTGTGCGCCGTGTGCTCACTGAGCTCTCACAAACCCTTAGGGACATGCATGGACGTGAGCAGGCAGAGACATCATCCGTTGCAAGTTCCGTCCAGGGCAGCCCCCAACGTAGATCTGGGAGGAACCGGCGCTCCACAGGCAGGGGTGCCCCTGATACCCGGAGAGGGGGCTTGCAATAGCGTCTGCCCACTGACAATGAGCGTCATT
Organism: Ambystoma mexicanum; assembly: GCF_040938575.1. NCBI lineage: Eukaryota > Metazoa > Chordata > Amphibia > Caudata > Ambystomatidae > Ambystoma > Ambystoma mexicanum. The sequence continues at coordinate 1,166,155,841 of NC_090921.1, forward strand.
GGACACTGGTGTTCGTGGGGGGGGTAGGAGGGTGGAGGGGGTGTGTTGTGCTTCTTTGGGTGGCGGGTCGATTGGGTGTGTAATGTCATTTCACATCTGCAATACAATTCTTCATATTCATCCAATGAGATGTGTGGACATTGAACTCTGTGTACGAGGCCTATCTTGGCGTACAGTCCACATTGTGCATGTTCCAGACACACACAGTGCCACAAGTCCCGTGTCCATGTAACAGCCACCAGGCGTGAGTGCTAGAAGCATGCATCTATGATATACTGACGAATCTCACAGGCCTCCTGTGCCTCGCGGACCCCTTGAGGTGCTGCCACAACCCCACCCTCATCATGACCATCTTCAGGTGCTAGCAGTTCTGCGTCGGGGGGCATGGCCACATTCCTACGTACGCACATTTTGTGTAGCATGACACATGCCATGACCATCTTTGCCACCTTCTCATGGCGGTACAGGAGTGCCCCGCCAGACCTGCTGAGGCAGCGGAAACGAGCCTTCAGTAGGCCGAATGCCTGTTCTATGACCACACGGGTACGTGAGTGGGCATGGTTGTAGTCCTCATGCTGGTCCTGTGGGTTCCGGATTGGTGTAAGGAGCCATCTCTTCAGTGGATACCCACCATCACCTGTATGTGGACAACAAAGGATGTTTGTGGAATGTCATTGCTACGTACGCATCCCCCCCCCCCTTCCTGCCAGGTCATTCACGCATCACCTACCCCACATACTCATGCATTAAATGAGACTCACCGAGTAGCCAGGATCGGCGCCCTGCGTGTCGCTCCATGTAGCGTGGTATTCTAGAGTTCCGCAAGACCATGGAATCATGTGTTGATCCTGGAAATCGGGCAGAACAATGTGTAAAGATCCTGTTGGAGTCACACACCATTTGTACATTGATAGAATGATATTGTTTCCGGTTGCGGTACTGGGCCTCCATGGCATGTGGGACAACCAATTCCACATGGGTGCAGTCGATGGCACCAATGCAACCCGGTATGCCGCCAAGTGCATGGAATCCCACTTTTGTGTTTGTAAGCTCCTGCTCCGAGCGTGGTAAAGTGATGTAGTCGTCTGAGTGCTTCAGGAGGGCATCAAGCACTTGGAATAGTGTCCGTGAGAATAGTGGCTGTGAAATGCCATGCAACTGTCCGACTGTGTGCTGGTAGGTGCCTGTGGCCAGGAAGTGGAGTACAGACACCACCTTCAGTAGGGGTGGGATGGCGGTTGGGCTATCTATCATGCTGACAAGGTCAGCGTGTGTCATGTCGACAATGGCGGTTATGGTGTCCAGGTCCAAACGGTGGAGGGTGTGGATCTGCTCAGCTGTGAGGTTGAACGGATTAGCTCGGAGGCGTGGGATTGCGGGCTGCCTGCGTGGTGGTAGTGGCTGTGCTGGTGGGGCTTGCTGGCCATGCCTTGCCCTCCTCCTCCTCCTCCTCCTGCGTCTCCTCTGTGCTGCCGGTTGTTGTAGTAGTTGGCGTTCGTCTTCTTCTTGAAGTTGGAGTACTTGCAGTGCAATCAGGTCTCCCAGGCCCAACATTGCTAGTCCTGCCGGTAGCATTCTGGAGTGGGTGTGGTTGGGGGAGGGGGTTGGGTGTGCAATTTATGTGTTATCAGGCTGTATAGCCTTCACCTGTGGTGATTCATTCCACGTGTGTCAGCTGCAATGCCTTTCGTGCGAGCACGTCCCGCACACGACGCTGCAATTCGACGCATGGCATCTTGCATTTGCATTCATGTTCTTAATCCCGATGGCTGTGGAATATTGGTTTATGTTAATTCTGCTATGGTCCCATTGTTGCACATACTATATTTGCATTCGCGAGCAGACTTGTGAAGGGTCAGTGGAATGTAGTGCTCGATCAACGGTGGACCCTCATGCAGCACTGTACCGACGTTCACCGACGGCGGGGAGTCCCATCAGTGATTGAGGCCAGTTACCATTTTCACACACAGCCGCACTGCATAGATGTATTTGTGAATACAAGCGTTCACAGATGCCTTTTCAACGTGATGTTGCAAATTAGGAATTCGAAGGACAGCGCTTTCGGTTTTCAACTAGCGGCGTGGAGACGCCCACAGGTCTGACTGGAAATGTAACGTTCTATTGTTGAATTTCCTTGGGACAGGGCCCATGACAGGAATGCAATGATTGATATGATTTGAATGGGATGCGCTATAGCGTACTGGACGATAAGGCAGGACGTTCCCAAATACATGTGACTTCACTACACAAGGAATCCGGGCAGGAGCACAGTGGAATTTGAAGGCTGCATTACGCACAGACTCAATGGAAATTTCGAATGTTATGTGAGTGAATATTCAGGCGTTTTCATAACGGGATGAGGGAATGATGAATGGATGCATGGAAAGATGATTTAATTGGGAGTCTGCCATGTACATGGCTATTTGGAATCTATCCCCTTCCCCTGCGCTATGTGATGCAAGGCTGCCATAGTGGGACCCTCGTCTGTCTGCCCTTGTTGAACCCTCCCTGTCTCGACGCGCCTTCAATCACTTGTGTCTATGCACGTTGATGATCCCATCTGATGGATCCTGTTCTGACAGGCGCATGCACACAGACACTCGTTTGAAATAGTGTATTCACCTCGATTTGTGTTGTAATGATTCGCAAGTGATTTTTGGGTGCAATTGATCCTTATGAGTGGGCTAGCATGCATATGGTTGTAGGTTTGGTGTGTTGAATGAAGTGAGTAATACATATGAAGGTCGGATGCCCATACTATCATTTTTTTCATTTGGGTGACAGGTATCTCCTCCCCTTCTGCCGCTGCCATCTGTACGCCACTCCTGCAGATGGCTTCTACAGTCGACACCTGCAGCTTCGAGTTAATCAGTGGAGCACCATTACGATCTTATGGGACGATCGCCAATGGCCCACATGCCCTTACGCAGTACTAGTGGCTAGGTGCAGCATACCTAGCTTCCAGCTGGACTAGTGCCTACTTCATGGGACGGCCCTGCGGTCCTAGGCGCTTCCATGTTGCCTTTTTGGACGTTGATGTAGCCCCTGTGTGCCATGAAGGTACAGGGCGTCACACATGGGGAAGCTGGTCATTTATTGCGGATGCAGCCCACAGTAATGCTGATCATTTGTGAGTTTATGTTCAAATGGCTGTATGGGCTTGGTGATTTTGATGTGCATTAAATTTATATTCAGATATTAACCGTGTAGCGTTATTCTTTGCTAGTAATGTGGCATATTCCGATTTGTGGCGCGATGTATTGTGAGGTGTTCTGCATTGGGTTCCGGCTTCTGTGTACAGTTGTGTGGTACGTGCTTATGCTGATGGTTGGTTTGACTACTGGCATGTGTACAGGGCTGGTGCAGTCTCCCTCAGGTTACTGCTTTGAATGTTGATTTACACTGGTGGCAAGCGATGGGGGACTGTTGTTGTTTTGTGTCATGGAATTTTCAGTTCATTTTGGTGTACTTGCACCTTCAGATGCCTGTGCTGCATCAGTACGGCAATGGTGTGTTGCCAATTGTGGATGGCCACTCACAGGGCACTTGGGGCCCCTGCATGCATTTGTTCGTTGGCATGCATGGGTGACTTGTACATTTCACTGGTTGCATGGTGTGACTGCATTGCGCCTACGAGGAGTTGTGCAATGTGGCCAGGGAGTGGAGTACAGGCACTCAGTAGGGCCATTACGGTTGGTTCGCGATGCCGTAGTTCTCGCCATGGCGGAATGGTACTTTCCGCCATGCTTGATGGCGTTAAGTGAATGTCCGCTGGGGTCAGCATTTGCGTACCGTTGCGCCATGGCGGATATTGCGGTTTTGCACGGCGCGCGTGCGCGTACTTGGTGCAGTTAGCGTTGGCGTTCACTACGGTGTCGCTAATCGCATCGTACTTTATGGTGACGGGTCATGATCGCAACGGGCGGTATTCGATGGCGGTATTACATTTCCGCCATCGTTTTTCGTATTCCGCCAGGGTCGTAATGAGGGCCACTGTAGTGCTTTCTGCCCTCATTGCCAGTTGTTCCATAAAGGTTTTCAGAGTTTGCAACCTATTTGCCTCAGCCTTGTTCGGGCTGTTGTCAAAGTTTAGCACTGCAACTGATAGTTCCCCCCGCCCCACCCCCCGAATCTCCCCCATTCTGCCAGAACAGCAGCACCATTTGTAGGTAGTCCATATCCGTCCTAACGTCCTCCACCTTACAAACAAGGGAGGCTCTTATCAATACTACCAGGCCACCAAAGCATCTACCCGTATTGTTGTTGGCTTCTACCCCAACAGACACACAACCATCCAGGAGAGGGGTCTCCAGGGCACATGTTCACTGCAAAAGGATCACATATTTAAACAGAACTGTAATGTATCGGGATTTGCAAATGCCCCCTTAGCCCCTGCAATGTTCCATGAGTGGAATCGTATAGCCGAAGGCTGGGTTGATTTCCGTAATGGGTCTTCCTCCTCTTCCCGGGTTAGGAAGATTCTCCCTACCCTTTCTGAACCCACAATGCTTACTGGCGAGGGGCTCACCCGTCAATTAATTTCCTCAATAGTGGAAAAAAGTGTTTACCGATTTTGAAATCCCATCCACAACTGCGGCTGACGCCTCAGCTCCCTTTTTTGTCCGGTTGATCGGTAGAGGATCTAGTCCTGATTTAGAATAGGGTAATTATTGTGAAAAGTCACTGTTGTCTCACGGTGCCTCCTTTCATACACTGGTCGATCAAAATGGAAGTTGGTTGGTTGATTTCACCCCTCCACCCTACCCCACACCATCCAAGGTTAGGATAGAAGGAAGCCAGCAAACCACTTTACTGAATCATTTGCCACAATTAGGTTTTAGGCTTCTGGACAGATTTAGAATTAAATAACTGACCATTGATCAGCAAATGAAACAACTATACAGTCGCCATCAACAGATTTTCTTGTTTGGTCAACCCATCCTATGCTTCTGGTCATCAAGATTTCACCCAGATTGATACTAGGTCCCATTAAATTGGAATGTATCCAGTGGCTAATTTTGTTCATTAGGGAAGTAGTGGATTCAAGTCTCCCTCTTGAAATGCCTGGCACACCCACTATCACCTTAACCAGTGGGATAGCAGCTGGTAGCAAACTTAGCATCCTCCTTTCGTGCTAGTGTTTGCCAGACTCACTGATACCCTCCCATGGTTAATTGATGCCACCAACAACCTTAGTGAGTCTATACCCACACTTGTTGGATATGGGGCGCTGACTGTTAGTTTATATTTTCCTCATAAAGTCCACCTGGAGGTAAGACTCTATAAAAACTATCCCTTGGTATGCATGTCCCCAACTCTTTGTATAAGTCTACTAACCAAAGGATTGGTAGAATGGCAGAGCAGCCAGGCTCATCTTAAGGGTGTGAGCTGCAGGTAAGTACCATTAACCCACTTAATACATTAGTCCACAGAATCACTTACACACTGGAAGGTATAATAAAATACATATTTATTTTATATACACAAGGCGAGGTAGGTAAATACTGCATTAGACTAACTGATACACATAGGAAATATCAACAATACTTTTCATAGGTGGCTGCTACAATAGTAGTTGCTTGTGCTTAAAATTGTTACAGAAAATTACAGTAATGACAGTTCCACTGTTTAAATAGTAGTGGCGCACAACCACGTTTGTTGGTGAAATGAGTTTCATTTATTTACTCAGTCTGTAGGAAGGACAAGTGGGTTGTTCAACACTAATAGCAGTAATTTACACTTTTCAAGGAGTCTCCAATCCCCAACTAGTCCAGAGTTCATCAGTCAGTGTAGGATGGGAGCAAAAGTATTATGCAGCAGCAGAAAAGGATCAGTATAGTTAAGTTACTTATACAAAATGCTTTAGTAGGATAACACAATTTATAAGGACCCCGCAAAGGACACCCTAAAAAGCACATGCTTTTAAGTCTGAACCACAGGTATGGGTGGACACCCATACACCTAGTGTCGCACTCCAATCACACTGGAGCGACTGTTCGTCTTGAGGTACATTTTACCTTGAGCCCCACAGTATCTTGGGTTTGTTGAAGAGAATGCAGTTGGATTCTTTGCTGTGGAGAATCAATGGACCCTGTCTCCTGATTCCTCAGCCTGGTGACGAAAGGAAGGACTCTGGATGGGATGTCTCAGCAGCAGTCGCAAGAAAGGACCCTCAGCAAGGATTTCCTCAGTCACCCATGTCGGTCTGCGGTTTTGTGGCTTTTTTTAAAGGCCCCAACAGTGAATGGTTACTGCCTGGTCGGTCGTCCTTAATGCTGCAGTCCTGCATTCTGGTGAGGGGACTTGAATGAGTGGGATTGTGCCTCTGGTGTTCAAACGGAGGTCACCAAAGTTCTGGGAGAATTAGTTCACGCAAAGACATTGCACAGCAAATGGGTTGGAGGTCTCCTGGTATTCGCAGTTTGCAGCCCTGGAAGGTCACAACACCTCAATGATGGCTCGATCTGCAGTTCGGAACAGGGCTGGTTGGTCCCACCAGCCAAAGGGAAGGAGTCGACTTCTTCAGAGCTCCTCTGTCTGAAGGAAAACGGGGCCCGGACAGAAGTGGTTGTTTTATGGTTACTGGAAGGGTCTGCAGGCATTTCTGGTTGTCTTCAGTTTCGGATCTTCTGTTCCATTGGTTGACTTGCCTTCTGCCTCTGGAACCTCCCCTTTTATTCAGATTTCCCATTAATTCCTCTGCAAACTCTCCTTGCAGTATACAGAAAGGACAGGACAGCCATCCCCCCAGTGGTAACTGGTTTCATTCAGACACATCAGCAGACAGGGGTGTCAAACTCCTCCCTGTGTTCCTTTCCTCAGACACACTGGAGCCTTGGCGGGCTACATATTCGGTCCCCCCTCCCAGAATGGTAGAACGGTTAACAAAGGACAACCACACTAGAAATGACAAAAAAATGAAAGGAGCCACCATGTTAGGACATAGGTGACCTTTTGTGCATAGTCGGGGCTGGGGTTAGAGCCTGCAGTAGAAATGGCACACAAGCTGGTAGAACAAGTCCACCGCCACTATCCATAATAGGGTTGTCACTGTGAGCAGAGAGAAGGGGTATACTAGGTATCCCCTTAGCACGTCGCATAAGGTGGTGTGTGCTAATCTCTCATAAATCTGGAGGGATACAAAGTACCCCTCTTTCCTTAAGAACTGTAGTTCTTAGGGAAAATGAAAATATATAAAAAGGAGAACCTAAAGGGTCCCCAGCAACACTACACATAGTGTGCCTTGTGCTGCTAAAGTGTAAACCAGATGCCTTTAAGAGATATGGAGGAAAGCAAAACTCCATAAAATATGGTAAAACATATAGAGCAGAGTTCCCAGGGTTACAGCATGTAAGAATGAATGAGGGGGAAAAGGCTCCCCTCATTCAGGAGAACAAAAAAAGTCCAGCAAAAAGGGTTGGGCGTCTCACTAGGAGAGGGGATTGAGCATAAAACTGAAACATCTGCCTAACACGGACCTCCACTCACACCATCTCTGAAGGTTCTATGTTCCTGTTGCCTTCCATGATCATTGTTTGGCCTGTGATGTTTCCAGCTATGGTTTCCTCATCAGCTCTTGCATGGAGTCGTCTAAGATGGCTAGAGTATTCATGACCCCTGCTTGAAAGATTGCATGAACTCCAGAATGGATTCAAGGCTGTTGTCCCAAACCTCATTACCGCCACGGCTAGTGTCGCACTTTGGTGCGATAATATTCCACCTCGAGGGAAGCTGCCGTATAGGGTTCAACTTCTCATCTAATGCCTGAAGCCAAATCTTATCGCCATCTACAGACCTGGGAGACCTGGGATTCCTCAAGGATTTTCTGCAATCGTCCCTCTCCCAAACTCCCATTTTGCTGTTTTAAGACAGTCATTCAGGACTGTCCTTACTGCTTGGGCTGTTGCTATCTTCGCCACAAAGTTCCTCGAGCTCCTATTCAATTACTTTTACTATATTCTCAGTTCTTGTGGATCTTATTTTAGATTTCCCATCCGAATCCTTTAGGTAGGGACCTAAACATTTCTGTGAGTTGGCTTTGCGTTTCTCCAGAATGTTTTTTTTCACGTGTCTAGCAGACCTGTCCTCCCAGGCCTTTCGTTTAACCATTATACAAAGGCATAGACCCTAAAAATTCTCCAAACCCTATAAGGTCCTAAAGAATACCTTCTCAAAACCCTATAAGGTCCTATAGAATACCTCAAATGCTGTAGAAGTTAAGTTAGAATAGTCCTGCAGTTATAAGTACAATCCATACAATGCCATCAATACAATGGGAATATGTTAATCAAGACAGAAAATCGGAACAATCAGACAGAAATAAAATAGAATACGAGCAACAGTTTAAAGCGATTAAATGGTTATAGCAAATGACTGGGACATATATAAAAACAGGTTAAAAAGAAAATGTCCTTCCATGTGCACCAAAAAAGGAAGTCAGCTTATTAGTAGTGGTAACTCCTGTGCGATGCTATGCCTCAATACCCAAGTGCAAATATAGTAGCCAAGGCTATGAAAAGTGTCAAATGTCAAGTGTGCAACTATGCAAATGTGCAAAAAACTGTAAAATTGCTATGGGCCAAGTTCAGTCAAATTCATCTAACGATGCCAATATCCATTTCTGGTGCTTGTGAATCTGCTTAGAATCACATGCTGTGCATGTAGTCTGACATCTAGTGGTAATCTTGGAGTACTGCATCTTTCTTTTGAAGATCGAAAAAGGACCTCGACATGGGCGTGACTGTAACACTATCCCTAATGGGCGTGTAGTGTGCCCAAAATCCTTCACATGTCGGGGTCCCACCAGATTGTTTTCTGCCTATATAGTCGTTTCTACATGTGGAGCTTGTATAGAGTTTATATTACTTGCCTTGCTTAAACGGTTTTTGCTAAAGTCGCTAGACGGCTGTCTTGACTACTGGTCCTTCCTCGCCGACGATACATCTCCGGGGACTCAGCGACTGATTTCTGCTTGGCCTTGTCCCTCAGGCCCAGCCTAACGTTAGGGAGAGTGGGGTCCTATTTACTGACTCTCTTGTGAATGCCACACTTCTTTTTCCTTTGGTCTGGCAGCCTTTTCTCTATGGTATGTAGCGATGGAGCGTACTCATTTCAAACTACGCCAGTCTTTCAAAAGTACATTTTCCTGGAAAGATGCATATAAGGAGTACAATTGGTGCCTCCCTCGTGACCACAAGTGGCGTTTCAAGGCCTGTGAAATGTATTTGTCCCAAAACCTTAAGACGGGCACACCAAGTTGTGGGTGGCCTAAGCCATGCAGGCAGAGAGTCACTCCCCCACTGGCACGGTCTCCTCAGACAAGGAGTGTGCCGGTAGCCATGTCTCAGATTCGGAAGCCACATTATAGTTCCTGCGTGTCTGTCCCCCCTCAAGCATGCCACCGGCAATGCGATGGGGAGATCCCACCCCTGTGAAAAGGGCGCAAGTTACCACAACACAAAAGCACGCAACCCCTAAGCTTTGCTCGACTGATTTGTCAAAGTCCTCGACGCCCGCAGGCCCATAAAAGTTCAGCGGGCCTACTGAACCTCGTGGTTCAGTGCCCTCTGCACCTGCCATCGCAGCCTACGCACGGCGTCAAGACAATCTTGAGTGGGCGCTTTCCATATATCTTAGCCTTCGACTGAGCAGTGTCAAAAGATGCCCTGAAACAGGCTCATCCATCTAAAACACTCCCAATGCTTCGGAGACGCTTTCTAAAGCCCATATATGTCTGACTCTAAACAGGCCTCCCCTTTATCTATGGTGTATACGCCAGCCTCTCCCCCCCTCTTTCTCAGGCTGTGCAACCGGACCCTGCTTCTCCCTTCCCTCCTCGTGATTAGTCTAATTCCTCGAGGGTGGACTAGGTTAAAATGTGACACCTGTATGGAAAAAGATGTCTGTTTATCAACCTTTCAGACCAGTTTGATATTTATAAGAGACTGGTCTGTAGATACTTGTCCTGTTCCCCTGAAGTCACCAATGCTCCTTTCTCCAGGTGCATTCCCTTCTGAAGATCACCCACTCGAACCTTCCATGGATGTTCCTTGATGACTAGTATGACCCTGACTAGGACATTTACTATGTTCCTGACCCCGATTAAACATCACAGGGTCCAGTCTCTCAAGACCCAGACTGAGTCTCTGCTGATGACCAGGGCAATTGGCACACTACCCTGAGCCATGAACCAGACCATACTTTCCTGGAAACTCCGCCCTTTCAACCCCGGGACTTGTCACCCAGTGATGACCAAATGCTCTTTAACAGCCTCCTCAAAGCGGCTGACCACTTCAAGATCATCACTGCGGATTCAGATTTTGTGGAGGATATCCTTAAAGACACCAGATCACCCCCCCTCCTTTCCCCTCCCCCTACCTCAAATTCTATACCGGTAACTCCCTTCACGTACCCCCTCCTCTACCCCCCCTTTGTAAATAGTTCTACTTATTGTTCTAATGACCTGTACATGTTTGTAAATATGCTTCTCACTTTTGTACCTATATTGTAAAGCGCTTTGGCTTAAAGCGCTATATGAATTCAATAAACATAAACATAAAGAACAGATCCTGGTCAGTCAGGCGATTCCCCTCTTGAACTTAAAGAAATGTTTGCCTCTTTGCTCAAAACCTTGCTCTCTCGAGCTGCCCACTCTAGATTGGAGAAGATGTTCTGCCCAGCACCTTCAGACCCCTAATATATTAGAGGCTATGCTGTCAGACTCCCTCGTTGTTACAGCCACCAGGAAGAGAGCAGGAGTGCTGCTATCCTAGTCCGTCCCCTCCAGACAAGTATTGTAAAAAGCTGTATATTCTGGGCACACGGGTTACCACCTCTGCTGCTTTCGGTACTTTGATCACCAACAGCACCATGCGAGCTACAGTGATGGCAATGGGGAATTGGGCAGGAGGACCTGCAAAATGTCCCAGAAACCTACTCACACTCCGCTTCTAGCGATGGTTGCTGAAGGTGGTCAGGTGATGCAGCAATCCTCAAACTCTTTAGATGTGGCTGAGACGGCAGGATGAGTTCCTCGCTCAGGGTACCCTACTAAAACACCACACGTGGCTCAAACGCTCAGGATTTATGCCAGAGACTTGGGCTTCCCTCATCAACAAGCCTGTGGAGGAATCTGCTCTCTTCGGTAAGGCAGTCAATGGGGCCCTGGAAACCGCTAAGAGTACGAGACTCTGGAATCATTAAACCAGATCTCTGCCAAACCCTTCGCCCAACAAGGTGCTTTTAACACCTGGCGGTCCTTTCGCAGGCAATTCCGCTCCTGACGGGTCTTACTGAACAGAAGGAACCCCTTGGTTTTCCAGTCAAGGTACTTCCAGCAGCTTCAAGGCCACCCAACAGCAGGAATTTAGACGGGGGGGGGGGGGGGGAAGGGTAGAGGGAGAAACTCTGCAGCCAGTGGCTCACCTACCCCAGGTTTCCCCGGGCGGGGAGTGCTTAACATCTTTTAACCATGCATGGGAGGGCATCACGTCAGATCAGTGGGTATTCAAGACAGTTGCCCACGGGTACTGCATAGAATTCCTACAACCACCCTTCGATCATTTATCCAAGAGCAGACTGTCAGCGGAGCCTCTACAGATCCTGCTGGAAGAGGTCCAGATACTTCTAGAAAAGGAAGGGATCAAGGTAGTCTGTAATCTTCAGGTAAACAAGGGTATTTATCCAATATACTTCATTGGACCCAAAAAGGATCCAATCATGCACCCTGTTTTAGATCTACATCCTGCAAACAAGTATGCAAAACCGTAGAAAATCAGGATGAAAACTCTTAAGGAAGTAGTCCCACTGTTGAAATGGGGAATTACATGGCCACGTTGGATATGAAAGATGTATACTCCTATTTCGTTGTTGCAGGCGCACAGTAAATACCTCAGGTTGGAGATAAAGGACACCTATCGGTTCAATGTACTCCCCTTTCGACATTGCCTAAGCTCCAATGGTATTTACAAAGGTGCTAGCGGTAGCAGTGGCTCACCTGCGCAGGCAGTCCATTCCAGTGTAACCATATCTAGAGGAAGGTCTCATCACTGTTTACTCATACGAAACATGTCTGGATAACACACAAAAACAGATCGCCTCCTCAATCTCAGATTATCCATCAACGAGAAAGTATAGTCTGGTTCCCAGTCAAGTCAAACAATTTCGAAGAGCACTAATTTGGACAGAAGATGGTCTTGTCTTCCCCTGCAGTGAGAGGGTTCAAAACATGCTGTTCCAGATCCCTCAATATGTAGCAAGTTGTCGGATGACTGTACGGGAAGCCATGCGGCTACTAGGGATGATGGCATCCTGCATCTTCCTAGTTCCACACGCCTGTCTGCGCATGAGCCCCATGCAGGAGTGGCTCTCGAGGCAATGGTGCCAGGCAAGCGGCCTGTGCGACAATCTAGTGATTGCATGATTGCATTGACAGCCCTTGTTCAGCGTGCAGTGGTGGTCAAAGGAAAACCTTCTGCAGGGGGAAAACCTTTACTACCCATGCAGTAGAGGCCACTCGACCATGGATTATTTTCTCGGGATGGGGAGCACACCTACAACAGACAGTGCACGGCATGTGGTCCCTGTTGGTAGCATCCAAACTCCAACCTGTTGGAACTACTTGCAGTGTTCAAAGCCCTAAAAGACGGCCAAGCACAACTACAGGATAACACAGTTCTTGTTCGTGCAGACCGCACCATGTACTAACTGAACAAACAGGGGGATACCCACTTTCCAGGGCTATCCAAACTGTCCAAGCACATTTGGAAGTGGGTACTTAAACGCATTTTTCTACTTTCACAACATGTTCCAGCGGAACACAACATTCTGGCTGATGTGCTCAGCAGTGACGTGCACCTACCCGTAGAGGTAGAGCACGCGTGGCACTTGCAATAACATATTCTACTCAATGTCTTTGCAGAATGCGATTATCCAGACATTGACTTGTTCGTGCCTCTGGAAAATGCCCAGATTACGCCTCCACGTACCCGCAGAGGTCCAAAGGCAACAGCTCTGGATAACATGATCTGGGAGATTTGCCGACGGCCCCATCCCCGATTCCCGAGGATAGTGCCCAAGATGCACCAGGAATAAGTCCAGATGATCCTGGTGGCAGCAATGTGCGCCTGACAGCCATTTTTCTCATCTCATGAGAATGTCAGTCTCCCCTCCCAGGAAACTGCTCTGCCCGTACAATATTCTCACAAGACTTAGGTAAACACTACATCTGTGCACCCAACCGCTGAACTTGGCTCCTGAAGTCATAGTTTGGGCATCTCTAACTACCTCAAAGATGTAGTACCAGGACTGAAAATTGAGTGATTCTGCAATAAGGTCTCTGAGAGGCGAGTGGGGCCGATATGCAGCTCTGTGGGGAAAGCCACGACCTGAGCCACCTTGTGGCACCTTTCTCCAAATGGACCACAACACACACAAGATGGGATTCTGAACAATGAGTCTAGGGATTCCACCATGTGAAACCCGGAGCCATTCACCCAGTTTAACTGATGCCAGAATCACATTCTCTAAGGCTACCCACTGTGGTGTCGTCTTTGGGTTTAGGTGTTAAACCATTACCCCGCAAACTATCTCCTACCATAACAATCTCAGTAGTACTCCCTTAATTTCAGATGGGAATGAACGGGGAACCACTACAGGTAGCATCTGATATAGAAATATAAATGTAGGGAGTATCGTCATTTTAATGCAATTCAACCTAGCCATCCAGAAGAAATGTACCCAGCCCCTCCTCCCCCCATCTGCATAGATCTTACTATCGCCGCCTAGAGAGGGAGATGATTATCTTTAAGCTTCGAAGATCGCTTGTAACCTGTATCCCAAAAAAGCAAAAATCCTTCATAAATCTGGAACAGAAGCCCTCTGATATATTCCAGGTCTCTTCTAGCTGTCCTGTTGGGAAGGCCACTGACTTGTCAAGATTAATTTTGAACCCAGACATCTTACCATACATGGATATTACTTGAATCAATTTCCTTGGCTTAGTCACATAGAGTAGTGCAATGTCCGCAGAGACTCAACTTAATATACCACCCCAACCCTGACGCACTGAATCTTTTGATTCTCCTGTACTTCCACGACCCATGGTTCCTGAACTACTTCATAAAGGAGAGGGGCTATTGGGCAACCCTGTGTAAGGGGGTCCCTAATTACGCTCACACCAGAATGAATACACACCTAGGGAAATATGGCAAAAGGCTATCTTTTAAGGATAACAAGTTTAATTTTACAAAGTGAGGATGGTAGCAAAGGACTCTGCTGCCTGAACGGTCTTCTCCTTTCCCTCTCCTCATTCCTTCCTGCCAAAGTGGTTTCAGGCAGGGGTTTGGTTTGGCTTGCTGTGGTGGTGTCAATGGATCTGGATTATGGCTTCATCCCAATCAGTCCTTTTTCCATAATATGGATGGTCCAAAGCCTTATTTCTTTGTATTTTTATTTATATATAGCGTTTTAATCCAAAGTGCTTTACAGTTAAACAAGGATACATCGGACATGAAACAGTAGAAGCAAATAACAATATGTATGAATCAAACCAGTAAAACGGTAAGTAGGGCAATTTACATACGAGGATGAAGAAGGGCGGAGGGAATGGGGAAGGATGGAAGAGGGTGAGTAAGGAGAAAAGTGAGTCAGTAGGATGAGAGAAGGACTTGGTAGATAAGGGGAAGGCAAAAAACTATGGCAGAGATACTAGAGGGAGGGGGAAGTTATCAAGGGGGGAATGGAGTAGTGATTTTAAGGAGGTGCGGAAGGAGGAATAGGTGGGGATGGAGAGGATAGAGAGGTAGGGAGTTCCAGTGTAGGGGGGGCAGGAAGTTGCAAGGAGCGGAAACGAGAAGAGGCACAAGGGGAGCGGGAACAGAGTAAGAAGAGATCAGCAGAACAAAGGGAGCGAGAGGGGCTATAGAATGAGAGACGAGAGGAGAGATATGGGGGGGGGGGAAGGTCATGAAGAGATTTAAAGACAATTGCAAAGAAAGTGAAATTTAAGTTGGGAGTGGAGGGAAGCCAGCCTAGGTAAGAGCGTGAGTTGGAGATTGAGACATGAGGAGATGGAGGAGGGTGCGGATGGCAGATTGGTAAAGGGATTTGAGGGGGGTGAGATGGGAAGCAGGGAGACCGAAGAAGAGTGAAGAACAAAAGGAAAGGAGAGAAAAGATGAGGGGAGATTAAGAGTTTTGTGGCATGGAAGGTAAGAGGACTTTACGGATATTGAAGAGGTGGTAGCGACAAGCGCGAGAGGTAAGGGAAATATGATGGGTAAAGGAGAGGGAAGAGTCGAAGTGAATGCCAATATTATGAGCATGGGTGGAGATGGGAAGATTAGAATGGGGGGAATTAATAGGAGGGGAATTAATAGGAGGGGAGAGGGAGGAGGAAATGTTAGAAGGAAAGAATAAGACTTCATTCTTGTCAGAGAGATAGTGAGATGACATCCAGTTTTTAATGGCAGTAATACAGGAGGAGAGATTTTGGTAGTCAGGGGGGAAGGAAGAAAAGGGAGGAATAGCTGGGTGTCCTCAGCATAGAAATGAGAAATCCCAAAAGAAGAGATGATGGGGGCGAGGAGTGAAGTATAACGAGAGAATAAGAAGGGCCCGAGGACAGAGCCTTGGGGAATGCCGTAATCCAGAGGGAGAGTAGGGGAGGTTCGACCACCCCAGGAGACCGCAAGAGAGCGGTGTTAGAGGTAAGGGGAAAGCCAATTGAGGACAGAACCTTTGAAACCAAAGGAGGAAAGAGTATTGAGAAGTAAGGGGTGATCGACCGTATCGAAAGCAGCAGAGGTGTCAAGGAGGATGAGGATAGAGGATTGCTTAGCGAGTGGTAAGGCGGGAGTTGAGAACATAAGTGAGGGCGGTCTCAGAGGATTGTTTAGGGCGGAAACCAGATTGAGAGGGGGGGGGAGGAGAGACATTAGTAACAAGTCAATAGCTGAGAAGAGACTAGTCGTTCAAGAACTTTAGAGCAAAAAGGAAGAATTGAGATAGGATGGAAATTGGAAACAAAAAGGGGATTGGCAGAGGACTTCTTCAGGATGGGGATAATGGTGGCCTGCTTAAAAGCAGAAGGGAAGGTGGCAGAGGAGAGACCAGTATTGAAGAAGGATGTTTGGTTGGGACGGAGAGGGGGTAAATCTTAGGAATAAGAAGGGTTGGGATCAGAAGGGGCGGCAGTAGGGTGGGGATTTGGTTAGGAGGAGAGACATCAAAGGGTGAGATTGGAGAAGATTCAGACATGCAGGTCGAAGGGGGATGGTCGGGGGGTGGTTTGGTCAGCATGCTGTTCTACATTTTGCTAGCTATGCAAAAACACACTAGCTCATGTTTTTCTCCATTTTGCTAACAATACAAAAACACACTGCAGCTCTTTTACAAACTTTGAGGCCTAGCCCAAGGAAAAACATTTGTATATACAATTTTCATTCATTCTATCCATATTTCACTCCTGCGAATGTTATCTAGGTCCTGTAGTTCCCTACACACTTAATACTTATTTTTATTTCTAAATGCACTTTGCCGTACAAAACATGCTAGTTCTATTTTTAACTCACGGACCCTTGGACAGTGGACACCTGGTGAGACAGTTCATGCTGGCCATGGTGACGAACACTGCACGCTTATGCGCCTGTGGTCTACAGTTCTACAGTAACAAACTCATCCCCACTCGACCCATCTACACCCCCAAAAGTATCAGTTTGAGTTTTGCTGTTTATTGTATGGCAAGGTGCATTAGAACCCCCAATTGATACCATCCTCTTTGCACTACTAGGTATTACATTGACATAACATCGGAGACCCAATTGTCACGAGTCGAAAAGGACCAAGCAGAACACGATAACAGGCACCAGTAGTAGCTGTGTTCTGAACTTCACCGTCTTTCTTCATTTGGACACCTAGATCGTGCACCGCCACGATGATATGGGATAGTGACTCATTCTCGACATGCTCTGGGGTTACAAAAGTGCAGCAGCTGCTTCCCAAATTTTTACACACTCCTTCTATGGTTAACAGATCCAGCATATCGCAGTGAGTCTCAAAGCACAGAGCTCTACTTTGATGGTGTTGAACCCATTCTATGCATCATTGGTGAGCTGGACTAGCGCCCATCGGGTGATCTGAACCCACTTGGCGTTAGCAGCTGCTTGTACCGCAGGAGCCAAAAAAGATAAAGTCTCTGCTGAGCTAAAGAGTCCATAATCGTCAGCTATTCCTCCGAGCAGTGCGGAAGAGTCTTTTGATATATAGTTTGATCTCTTCTTTTCAGCTGATGAAATCGTTCTTTTTCTTGCAGCATAGGAATTTCTTGTGATCTGCAAGTCTCTCTGCTTCTTTAGGTGCAGGACTGGCTGTTGGCACCTTGACAGGCAGTTATTTTCCCTTCAGGTCTTCTTCCGGGATTACTAGTAGTACTGAGTGCAGGGTGGCCAGTGAACACTTGCCCCTCCATGATGGGAGGTGCAAGTAATCTTGTGGGCCACAAACCTGTAATCCATCACCGCTGCCGTAATTTTTGTCATATCAGGGTTCACAAGAGTGTGGTTGCACTGTGTGTTTGTGCCAACAGGAACTGTTCCTTCATTGCTAAAACAAACTTCATAGTCCATGTCTCTATGTATTCGCACTGCCTTCTCCATTGTTGCAATCCATGTCAGCCTTGTGATGTACTGGGACCATATTTGTGCACAGATAGTCTCTGTTTGGGCTATTATTTCTTTGCTGTATTCAATCAGTCCATCTGCTGGGCACGTCGCTGTGGTACCTTGCCATTTGTTGACATGTGAGTGACCTCCCAAGGAAAAATATGGTGCTTGTGGACAGTTGCTGTATTTCGTACTACCATTGCAAATCGCTGGATCTAGATCGATGCTCCTCAACTGCACGCTGTGTGCCTAGAATGTGTTCTTTTATCATACATAGTGCAAGATGTGCCAGGCATTGTGCCTCTATAATTGGGAGTGGAGGGGTAGCTAAAACGTTATATACACGTAACGGCTTTCATTCATCACATTCCGTCCCACAGTACACATTTTTTTTTTTTGGCTCAACAAGCCTTTATAAAATAGGAACCAGATTAAAACGTATATTAGTTTAGGAGGAAACACAAAACAAACAAGAGCTACACATTTTTTTTCCTCATCAACCCTGACAAATTTTCTGTTTCCTATGTGTGCGCTGTTTAGATGCATTTGTCCTTAACCTTTATACGTTAAAGGATTATTTTGCATTTGATTAGCACCTGAATTGCTGCAAACGGCAGTGCTGCATTTGTGCCTGATATGATTCTGTCCCACAAGAAATCTGATATTATGTCTTCCTCTCTGCGCACACAATTTCCAAAGAATCTTAAACGATATGTCCATGTACCTTCACAGTCCATAAGTAAGTGCCTTAATGTTTGTGTGGCAGGGTTTGAACAAATTGAGCACAGTTTTTTTGCAGTGTCCCCTTGATTGCGTTTTTCCAACACCGCCCCACAGTGGACGAGGTTTAGCCTCATTCTAAGGAATTTTGAACGCAGCTTCCTATTGCGGAATTTCAATAAGTAGTGAGAGGGACACCCGAGTTCCTTTTCTCCCTTCAAAAAAGCACTTTGAATTGGGTCTGCTCTTACTTTTTCTATTGTTTCGATCCAGTCCCAGAGTTCTAATTTTCTTTTTCTTTGAGAGGGTTTAGGACCAGAGTCTCTTCATCCTTATCTGTTCTCATCAGTGCTTTCATTGAGTATCTGAGTACCAGCTATTAGACGAGTCTGAGTGCTGAATGTCAGAAATTTCATTAAAGTCCAACCCATATATAAATCATGTAATTCATACTTCCCGTTTAATACGTCTAAGAAAATCTGTGGGGGTGACTTGCAAAAAGTGAGACATTGTTTGATCTTATTTATCATGGACATATTTCATACTAGCATTATTTTCCTTTATATGTAACTGTGCCACCCCATATAACAGACATACCTTCATACACTCCGACAACGACCAGTGTCAAACAAATTAATGATTATTGGTCTATCAAGGAAGCATAATTCAAAATTCCTATAACAAATTACATTCAGTAGATCATTATCACTACATAACAGTGGTTTTAACACGTCGGTCAGGCATCCTTGCTTATCCCTGGAGAGGAGAAGAAAGGTTACCGGGAAAGAGAGCGAGGGTGGCAGGGAGAGAGAGAAGGGGAGAGGGAGTGAGACCCTTTTCCCACCAGGGCCGACCAGGTTCTAGACCTTCAAAAATTGAAAAAAGATAAAAAATAAAAACAATAAAAAATGAAAACAAGGAAATAAGAAAGGGGGGGGAAATCAGGTGTGCCACACCACACCACCCTGGCATGGATCCTTTACTAAATGTCATCAATTATGTCCTTGATCCATCAATTGACCTTGGCTCTCAATGCCTCGATGAGTGACAAGTTCCGCTGCCTGATCTGAATAGTGCATAGGTGATCTTTTCATGATCAGAACTTCATGTTACCACACCCTCCTTTTCTGTGCACCACTGTCGCCTCTGTGTGCCTCCGTCCCGTCTCCTAGTCAATTGTTGATGACATCAATACCTCCTTCCGTCAATGCACTGTCCAGTGGAGTAACTTTGCTGAAAATGTTTGGGGGGACATGACATCTGAAGAAAAGGTGCCCCAGCCAAATGAATGGGGACCAAATTGTGAGCCATGAAAGTTGTGGGGGACAAACACCCCTGTCCCACCTTAAATTACGCCCATGGCACTATCCCTAGCTTTAGATTTACCCTCCTCTTCATGCTCATATGTAGCACAGTCATGCGTTTTCAGGTCATCGGTGGATGCCTCTGTCAAAAATGTGGCAGGATTTACCGTCCTACACCTTACTATATGAATGTGAGATTTGTATATAATCTCATATGCAGATCTCTAATTAGTCAAGGTAAATTTAGACCTTTCCAAAATGGTGAATAGCAAATGTTCCACCACCAAGGTAACGGAGCACCCCATGACAATCGTGGAACTTTTCTATATTGCAAATGTAGCTGCTGCAAGTGCTTGTTTGCTCGTGAACTGTCCCTGCATGACTGAGTCGAACATCCCACTATAATAAGCCAATGGTTTTTTGCTCTTTTGTCAATATTGCAGTCATGAGCTGTCCATCAGAGTGGGAAAATAAAGTAAACTGTGTATTATCCGCATTTGCTAAAACACGGGCCGTGCAAATAGCTTCTTTCAAGTCCTCAAATTGTCTATTTGTTTCTTCAGTCAATTCCAATTTACAGTTTTTTTGTCTTCTGTCCTTCTCTGAGACTTTGTTGCAGCAGCCTTGTGTAGGCTGCGTAGTCTAGGATCCATGGCCTACAATAATTACATAAGCCCAAAAACTGCTGCATTTCCTTGACAGTACTGGTTCTACGGGTGGCGCATACTGCGGCTGCCCTATCTGGTAGTATTAATTTCCCGTTTGCAGAGATAAGTTGCCCCAATTATAGTACCTCCTGTTGGCAGTATTGTAGCTTCTTTTTATCTGCCTTGTACCCTTTGTGGGCCAACAATTGTGATAATGCAATAGAATCCTTCCTGCACTGCTGTTTTTTTTAACTACATACCAGCAGATCATCCACCTACTGGATGATTGTGCTAGGCACCTGAATATTTCCCAAGTCGGCATGCAACACTCTGTTGAAAATACTTGGACTTTCACAGTACCCTTCAGGGAATACTTGTGTGCTTGAAGTGCTGTTGACCAAGCGTAAACGCAGTGAGATACCATGAATCAGGGTGGAGTAGGATTGAGAAGAACGCATTCTTCAGATCCACCACTGAAGTGCCTCGCTGTCTTTGGAATTCTACACAGAATCGTCGCAGGATTCGGAACTTCCGGAAACTCCATCTGCAGCATGTGATTAAGAGGACGCTCCCTTGACAATGGGTACTGCTCCTGACTTTAATGTAATCTGTACTGGGGTCACATCTCCCAGTAACCCAAAATCATGTGGGTTAACAGTCCATAATTGTGCTAGCACATATTGCATGTCCTCAAAAAATGAAGACTGGTTCACCACTGCCATCAGGGGGCACTCTGCCTTACTATACTGCACCATGATATCACAGGGAATGCAGATTTCCAAAACTATCTCCCCATTCTGCTCACTGTCAAAGAATAACCTCAGTCATTTCCTTCAATCGTACTGTTGGGTCTACACATGCGCCACATGTCCCCGT
This sequence comes from Ambystoma mexicanum, assembly GCF_040938575.1. Lineage (NCBI taxonomy): Eukaryota > Metazoa > Chordata > Amphibia > Caudata > Ambystomatidae > Ambystoma > Ambystoma mexicanum. Next base: position 1,166,177,047 of record NC_090921.1, read on the forward strand.
CCTGATCCGTTCCAATCGGGACTACTCCTTTGTCTGACACTACTAGTCCTTGTAAATCTAATGACAATATTGTCCCCGCCACCTCCTCCGGTGGCACCATGGGTCGTAAAATAAAATCTGTGCGCACTCGCCAACATTTGGTTGCTATTTGAGGCACTGCTTTTGCTAGTACCTTGATGCCATAGACAAATGTCTGGGACCACAGGACCTCCACGGACTACTGACTCCATTGCCATTGCATTCATTATTACCATTGCTCAAGCTACACACATCCCCGGTGTGGAACACACTAACCCTTGATCTGTGAATGATATAGTTACATCTAGATTACTGAGCAGATCCCTACCCAACAAGTTAACAGGGTAACTCTCTGAATAGAAGGGGGCTCGTACTACCTTTCCTCCAACTTTTATTTCCAGCTCCTCAGTGTATGGAGCTGTAGAAATAGCCCCAGAGAATCCTTGTGTGCCAAGAGTTTTACCTGATTATGGACAGTTCCCCTCCATAATGCATGATTTAGTTGCACCTGAATCTACCATAAATATAAATTGCTTGTTTCCTTTTTCCGCCTCCACCAAGGGCTCCTCTTCAGGGTGTGGTTGTCAATAGGATTATACACGCGAGTGCTCTCTGTGGGCTTTCCTAATAAGAATATGCATTTGTCCTGGGAATGAAAACGGGCCGCCCCTGCCATTGTAAACCCTTGGAATAGGGCGCCCGTTCCCCCTGCCATCCTGTTAAACTGTGTTCCCTCACCCTGCTGCAGTTGTTGGCCACCTTGCCCTTGCCTGTCAGCCCCATAAGTAAACTCATTTTGACCCCTTGCCCAAATTGCAGGTGTCCCATTCCTTGAGGCCCTTGGAATACCTGCCCTGGAGGTGATGGCCCATAATTAAATCCCATCCCAGGCCTGGTCCTGCATTCCCTTGCAAAATGCCCCCATCTCCAGCAATACCAGCACTGCGATGTGCCCAATCCTCCTCCCCGGGGCCCTATCCCCCCCCCAAAGCCTCCTGCTCTTGCTGCTCGAAATCCCCCTCTTCCCCCTGGTGCTCCTTCATACTGCCACTGTGGGTCGGGGTACTATTCCTCCTCCCCGGCCCACCCATTGTCCCTGTCTTTTGGCCCACAGTGCTGGTGCCGTCACTGGTGCTTGGACGACAACCTTATTTAGTTTCTTTTTCCACTAGTTTTGCCTCGTCAGTTCGCTGCTTCTGGGCGGTCTCCCTGTCCTGCTCCTTGATTCTCTTACAATGGTGGACTATTATACTTGGTTGCTCTGCCCACCCTTTGGCTTCAACTCCCACAATTTTATCTAGTGCCTTCTGGACCTCTTATGGTAATCCCTTCTTTACGATAAAATAGAAAAATGGTACTGAATGGTCCCATTGCCCTCCTGGCTCAACTCTCTACATTTACTGTAACTTAAGAATACCCCTAACTTGGAACTCCTCATCACCCATTGTGCACTGCATTAAAGAATGTAAGTTAGTGGTATCTGGGTACATCTTACGTAGGGCATCCCATACCCGTGCCCTTACTTCATTAAAGACTGCTCTATCATGTTTATTTGCTAGAATTATACCAGGGTCCCCAGCCCTGGCCCATATGTCCTCAGCCTGGTCTCCAACTATGGTGACCAGTAAACTCTTAAGGTCTCTTAGTGCTAAGGCTGCCCCTGCTGTTTCTCAAATTCATAAATCCATTTACTGGCTCTGGCTGTTAGCTGGGGGAGAGCTTTAATCAAATTAGTTTTTGTCCATTTGAGGCCATGGCACATACTGAGTTATCCCTACTCCTTTATGTATAAGAGGCACCTGCATCTCTATTTTATTTTCAACACCTTTTTTTTGTATTTTTCTGATCTTGTACTACCATCATTAAATCTGGTTATTTCTCAGACTATCCCTTCCCACTGCCTCTTGTGACTGGATTGGTTTCTCGCTGCCTCCTCTCCTCCATCTTTCTTCCCTGCCTCTTCATTATTTTTGCCACCTTGATCTTCCCATTCATTTTCCCTCGCTGGTTCGACTTCTTGTCCCAGAACCAGTCTGGCTTCAGAGCTGCCAGAAGCACGGAAACTGCTCTCTTAAACATCCGTGAAGATCTGCTCACCAACCTTGACTTTAACATTGCCTCTGTCCTCATCCTGATCGATCTCTCTCCTGCCTTAGACACGGTCAACCATACCATCCTGCTCAACTGTCTCCGTGAAAATCTGGGCATCACTGATCAGGCTCTGGCCTGGCTGACCTTTCTTCTCAGATCGACCCTCCCAGGTCCAAATTGGGTCCTTCCTTTCATCTATCTTCCTCTCTATCTGTGGTGTTCCCCAGGGGTCTAACCTCTCGCCCTGGCTTTTCAACCAATACCTGGCAACTCTCGCCCACTGCATTGCCATTTTCTGCTCAAATTTCCAGTGCTACGCTGACGACGCTCAACTCATTTTCAGGCTGCCCTCTGCTACCTCCTCTCCCTCTCTCATCTCTGATTACCTAACTGCCATTCAAGATTGGTGTGCTGCCAATGATCTTTGTCTGAATGCCAGCAAGACGGAGATCCTCCTCCTCATCGGCACACCTTCACCATCCTTTCACTTCACTCTCTGGCCGGCCTCCCTTGGCTCCCTTTGTACCCCCAGCTGCGAGGCTAAGAACCTCAGGGTCATCTTTGACTCCACCCTTTCCTTCTCCGCCCACATCTCTGAGGTCTCTAAAAAGTCAAATTTCCGACTGCACCTCCTCAGAGGTACTCTGCCTTTCCTCTCCTTCCCCCAGAAGCTCATGGTATCTGAAGCTCTGGTTCTCTCTAGCTTGGACTATTGTAACAGCCTCTATCTAAATCTACCTGCCTCTACTCTCCGCCCTCTGCAAATAATCCAGAACAAGACTGCGAGATTTGTCCTTGGCCTCAAGCCCTGGGATCGTATCTCTCCAGCTCTGAAATCTCTCCACTGGCTCCCAGTGGATGAAGGATTAAATTCAAAATCCTCTGCATTGTCCACAAGAGTGCGGGTCCTGTCCGGCCAAGGAACGCAGAGGTAAGCTGACGGTGGGGGAGGAGAAATATAAGTCTTCGAAAAGACTAAAGTATTTGGATGAATCCGGTCGCAAATCTCGTCACGAGTCGGAGGTCGAGATCGGAAACTCGCTCGAGGAAATCTTCGACTAAAAAGTCAAAAAAGCAATAGGTGGTCTTCCTCTTCTGAGGGGAGAGTAACTTACCCATCAAAGCACGATTCCCCAGAGAAATGGGAGGCCTTCAGGGCTTCGACGCTTAAAATATTCGAGAAACCGGCCCATACCCCTCGAAGTTGCCGCGTGGTGATCGTGCCTCTACTCCCTCTAAAAGTGACAGAGGAAAATCGAGATCTAAACATGCAAGGGTTGAAAGAGTGGAGAGTTTTCATGGGAAAGTTCCCCGACGCCTCGCACTAAGTCTAAGCCTCCGGTGCATAAATCGGGGCTAGCGGCGTCGAAGCCAAGACTCGACTTGACACAGTCGACGACCATAGCGTTGAGACCGCTGACGAAGATGTCGACACCTTTAGCTGCATCGAAGCCTCCTTCGACACCATCGAAGCCTCCTTCAACACCATCGAAGCCAGCGTCTACTCTATCGACGCCTTTGCCTATATCGAGGCCTTCTTTGATGCCAAGACCCAAGTCGACGCCATTTCACACATAGGCAAATTCCACCTTCTTTGCCTGAAAAGACTTTCCACCCTCAACCTAGAAAGGAATTTTTTAGATCCATCTGCTGGAGTTAAATTTGGAGCCACAGAGGTTCCTGAGGAACTAGTGGACCCACAGTCTAAATAACAGACTTTTATGACTGTCTCCAAAATGCAAGTGGCTTAGACACTTCACCTGAAGTGGATTTTGAAAGGCCAGATCCTACAGATCCTACAGATCATGCTGATCAGTTATAGGAACCTTATGGGAAGGGTCATTGATTTTTATGGGTTGGAAAGCAGCTTTCCCGGATTTTGACCAGGATGACATGACTGACATCCTGAGTGAGGGTCCTTTAAAATTGCAGCAGTAAATAAGAAACTGGTACCAAAATATAGGCCAGCTTTATCAGATCCAGAATATTTATCCAAACATCCATCTCCTGAAAGTCTAGTGCTGCAAGCTGCAACTTCCATTAGGCAATCTGCTTACCCAACAATACCACCAGACAGGGTGGATAAAGTTGATGCTTGGGCCTGGAAAGCTTTTTCTTTGGGCAGCATGGCCCTGAAATCGACTAATGTTGCTTGCACATTAGCAAGATTTACTTATACCCTGTGGGACTGCATGTCATCAGCAGCTGAACGCATCCCGGAAGGTGAGAAATGGGATGGTTTCCTGGCTATAGTGAAGGATCGTAAAAAGGCTATGGAGGAATGCCTTCAGTCCGGATTGGACACTGCGGATAGTATAAGCAGGTCCATGGCATCTAGCACAGTCCTGCGGAGATTCGCATGGCTAAGGAAATCTGGTTTTGCACCTGATGTGCAGTCTAGATTACTTAACATGCCTTTTAACAGCTTGAGGTTGTTTGGCAGCAAGGAGGACAATAGCTTGGAGAAGCTGCAGATCGCGAAAGCGGCAGCAAAATCACTCAGCGCCGCTATAAGGCAACCTCAACAACTCTTACGCAGGCTCATCTTCATGGAATAGTCGCCCTTTTCGCTTCTATTCCTCTTTTGGAAAAGGGAGGGGGCAGGCCAGTCAGGCCAACAGAGAACCCCCCTCCATTATTTTCTCATCCCCAAAAAGGACGGAGGATTGAGACCCATCTTGGACTTGAGAAACTTGAACAAGTTCCACAGGAAGGACAAGTTCAAGATGGTGACCCTTTCTCAGATCCTTCAGGCTCTTCAGCTTCAGGTCTGGCTGGTTTCATTGGACCTTCAGGATGCTTACTTTCATGTGCCAATCCATCTAAAGCACAAAATACCTGAGGTTCGCAATTGGTGGTTCTCATTATCAGTTTCGATTTCTACCATTTGGGCTGACCTCCGCCCAAGTGTTTTCACCAAACTGATAGCGATGGTTGCAGCGAGTGTCAGAAGAAGGGGATTCACATCTACCCTTATCAGGGCGAGTTCATCTGAACGAGCCCAGGAACATCTGGACTTGACCTGCCACTTCTTACAGTGTGGGCGTCTCCCTCAATTACAAGAAGTCACAAATGATTCCAAGCCAAAAATTCCAATTCATCGGAGCGATCCTGGACACTTCCTCAGGGAAAGCCTCGCCTCCTGAGGAGAGCTCACCACATTCTGCAGATGGTAATGAAGTTTCAAAATGCCCAACATCTACCGGCTTTTGACTTTGTAAGGTTGCTAGGCCTCATGGCATCCTGCATTTTTCTGGTGCCAGAGGCCAGATTGAGGATGAGATCCCTTCAGTGGGCCCTCAGGACTCAATGGTCCTAGTTTTCGGGGTGAGATGTCAGACCTTCTACAAGTCCTGACCAAAGTGGCTCAAGATCGCCTATGGTGGGCTTGCAAGGAGAATATCTTCAAGTGGGAACCTTTTTGGCAACCATGGCCGTAGATGACGGTAGTGACGGACTCCTCACTCACTGTGTGGGCAGCCCACACCAATGATCTGGCAATCAGCAGTCGTTAGTTCCAAAAGGTTGATGTGTAGTTTGGACTCTGATGGAGACCGAGAGCAATCGGACTAGCGCTGAAGGCTTTTCAGCCCTCTGTTCAGGGAAAGAATGTCCTGATGATGACAGACAACACTGTGATCCTGTACTACCTCAACAAAAGAGGAGGCGTGTGATCACTTCCACTGTGCAGAGAGGCAATGCAGCTCTGGTTCTGGGCAATGCAAGAAGGAATCTCTATCAGCAGTTCACCTTGCCGGAGAGCTAAACACTGCAGCAGACGCTCTGAGCAGGCAGAGCATTTCTCCCACGAATGGGAACTAGCTCAGGAAGTCCTTCAAGAGTTCTTCACCCTTTGGGGAACCCCTCAAGTGGATCTGTTCGTGACCGGGGCCAACCGGAAGTGCCAACTGTAATGCTTAAGGGAATTCCCCCAAGAGGAGCTCTAGGGAATGCGTTTGTAGTGGACTGGGTATTTCCACTCCTTCACGAGTTTCCTCCAGTCCCCGTGATTCCTCACGTAATCGGGAGGTTGAGAAAGTTCAGGAAAACCATGATCCCAATTGCCCCGGATTGGGCCAGGAGGATGTGGTACCCGGACCTTCTGGACATATCCATCTGCCTTCCAATACGTCTTCCTCTTGTGAGAGAAGATCCTCTTTGTGGAAGTTTGGGTTCTCTATCCAGAGGTGAAGACACTCAGCCTTCATGCATGGTTTCTGAGAGGCTAAGATATAAGGATTGGGACCTCCCGGACGACTTAATGGAGATTTTGCTTTCAGTCAGAAGGCCCGCAACAAAATCCCTGTATCTGTCGTTGGAACAAGTTCAGTGATTGGTGCAGGGATAAGAATGTGATCAGTTTTTGTAATACTCCAACAGTACTTTCTTTTCTCTTACACTTAGCCAATTTGGGACTCCAAGTTGGAACTATAAAAGGTTACTTGGCAGTGCTATCTATCTTTAAGTGCTCCTCGGAAGAGGTGTCCTATTTTAAAATGCCTTTAGTCATTCAATTCTTGAAAGGGTTGACAAATGTATACCCTCCGGCACCTTTTCAGGTGCCCATCTGGGATTTAAATCTAGTCTTAAAATTTCTCATGTGCTCCTTTCGAACCTTTACATTCTTGTCCATTAAGACTGCTCATTCTTAAGACAATTTTGTTAGTGGCTATACCATCAGCCCGCAGGGTGAGTGAGTTGCAGGCACTGTCTTGTAAGCCTCCTCACACCATTTTCCATAGGGACCAGGTTATTTTAAAAGTCAAACCATCTTTCTTGCCTAAAATAGTGTCTGATTTTCATCTGTCACAAAATATTGTCTTACCTTCCTTTTACCCTCCACCTCACGCTAGTAAGGAAGAGGAAAGGTTGCATAGACTGGACCCAAAAAGGGCTCTCAGTTTCTAAATTTCCAGATTGGCAAATCTCTGACAATGTGACCAACTATTCGTTGGATATACTGGGCACAAATTGGGCCTTGCAGTATCTAAACAAACTCTATCCAGATGGATAATTCTAGCAATCTCTGAATGCTATAAACTAGCTGGGAAAGAGCCTCCAGATGGATTAAGGGCTCATTCAACCAGAGGCATGGCAACTTCCATGGCTCTTCAGAGGGGTGTCCCGGTGCAGGATATTTGTGCTGCGGCCACCTGGTCGTCAATGCACACCGTTGTAAAGAATTACTGCTTGGACTCTGCTTCCATATCAAGGAGGACTATTTTCAAAAGCTGTCGCTCATTCAGTCCATAATTAAAATGTCTATCATAAGATGAGGAATATGTGGGCGGGGACAATCCATTCGAAGAACAATTTACTTACCAACTGTAACGTTCTTTCGATTGGATGTTCCTCCCACGTATTCCTCATTGACCCTCCCATCCTACCCCTCCGTACAGTTTACGCCAGTTGCACTCTAACTTCCTTAAGAGCCTGAGGACTTAAAACCTGATGAGCTGATGCGACCATGAACACCGTAAAAACAGAACTCTGGTAATGGGTGCTGCTCGAGCCCTTTATACAGCGGATGACGTTGATGCCCGACGGCGGCCTTCGAGGGACTTCGACTGCCGTCTCAAACACAGCACCCCCTGGTGAACAACCTTTCCGAAACAGCTGAAGCTGGGATACGAATATCATAAGATGAGGAATACGTGGGAGGAACATCCAATGGAAAGAACGTTACAGTTGGTAAGTAACTTGTTGTTTCTGCACCGATACCCTTATTTCTGGTGGTACATCTCCAGGTACTTTGAACCTGACCAACCTTTCCCGCAACGCTCTTAACTCGTTCATATCTGCTTGTCAACCCCCCCTGGGTACACTGCTACAGGCATGTCGGTGCTTGTGGATGGATTATATGGAGGGGGCGGTGCAAAACCGCTTGACCCTAACCCCACCACCCCCACCCGTAACCCCTCAATCTCCCCCCCCACCCCCAGTTTCTGATCCTGATGATACGGTTGTCTACAATTTCTCTTCCACTGGAGGCTTAGACTGGGTTTGTGTACCCTACTGCAGGTGTAGGTGTAACAGGGTATATCCCCTTAAATTGGATCTTTCTCATCTTCCATATCCTCGAATAATCGCCAGAGATCTAAAATCTTTTCTTTTATGTAACTTCTTTACCTTATATTTTGCTGCTAAAAAGATGGACATTTTTTCTAGTGTTTCTGTTCTAGGAACCCTGCTCTGGCCAGGAGTAGGACATTCCCGCCCGCCCCCCTTCCTTTGTTTCCAACATCCATTGTCTGAAATTTTTCTATCCTGTCACAGTACAGTGGCAGGGCCCTATTCATGTGTTAGGGAGAATTATCTTATAAGGCTAATTTCCCAAACCTAATGAGTCCCCCAGCAGCTTTGCTGGTTTTTTGGGGTTTGTTTTTTTTCTCCTGCTAAGAGTGAGACTCTCTTACTCCCACTCTTAGGCATGATTTGAGGTATGTCTTTTGACTTTTTCTGTATGTGTGGTACACAGCACCCTCAGTGCAGTACCACAGGGGTGTCACAGTGACCCCCAAACATAGACTCCATACCCTGGGACTGACTACTGTCTCCCAGGGCATGTTAAGTCACCATTGGCTTTACTAGTCCAAAATTGTGAACAGAAACAGTACAAACCATCATATTGTGGAAGTACTGGTAAGGGTAATTCGATTGCCCCTGGGTCTGTTTTCGAGGGGGCACTGTCCCGTCCCCCCTCGTAGAGTTTCTGGCTGGTGGCAGTGGTTACCATGCAAAATATTCCACCGGAATATTCTCTATGGGATTTTCCCATTCATTTTAAACGCACCACTTTTTGGTGCAATGTTAAAGATACTGCCGGTTTGTTTAATATTAAATCACCAGTTGGGTCTTTTTGCCAGAACTCTATTCTAAAATGGCGTTTGTGTCTGTCTCTGTAACTCTGACCACGGTCGAGCCCTTTGTTCCTCTATTTTGGCGGGCTTCTCCACAGAAGCCCTCCAAGTGGAGTTCCATAGGGAGGGTGGAGGGGGGGGGAATAGGCACCCTGGACTGCGTTGCTTTAGCAACCCAAGTCGCACTCTACTCTGATTGGCCCACTTAGCATGTGTGATTGACAGCTAGGCTGATGAATGGGGGTTTTTCTGCATAAAAGCAGGGCCTTTGGGACTGGAACTTCAGAAGTCGCCACAGGACCTAAGAATCCGAAGAGGGACGAAGTTGAGCCATCTGCAACGCCGACACCACCGGTGAACCCCTGCTGCAGCTACCTCACCACTTTCCTGACGACAAGAGAAGATCTTCTGCTGGACGAGTCTTCTTCCTCTGAGCTGGTGGGACCAACCAGTTCACCCTTTTCGCCTTCCAAAGACGGCCCTTGTTCGAATCGCCCGTGCCAGGCACCCCGGCGGCCGGATAGCCAAGCTCACCACTTTTGACCGCGAATAAAAGGACCACACCATTTAATCGGGATCTCTGCGGCTGGTTTCATCCCTGTGCAGTGCAACGACTCCACGTTTCCTCCTCGACGGGATCTTTTCTTCCCCTGGTCGGAACCACGAACCTCAACCACTGCAAGGAACTGCCCCCCGCTGGAGCTTCCTTTCTCTTAAGGTACCGTGTCCTGCGTGGCTTCCCCTTTCTACAGATTGCTAAAGGTGACCCTTAAATCCTTGGCTTCTAAACTGGGTTGGCTCCAGGCCTTCTAACTATATCTTTTGACTCACTCCAACCTCTTTTGAACACTCTGCAAAGAATTTCAGTGCACTTTGAACCGTGTGATCCTGGGCACATTTCGCTGTGTTCCATTTGAAGTTGGCCCGGTCTATGAACTTTGGCTCTACAGTATAACCTGCCTTTCTGCCCTTGCTCTGAACTCTTAAGTGTTGGGAACTGTTTTATTTTATGCTCTGCCTTTGCTCTCCCCTTTTTAACCTAAACTATTGGAGGGCCATCTAGGTTAAGCGCTCACTTCTGTCTTAACATATAGTTGTGCTTTAACCCTGACTTGTCTGGTAGTTATCAAGGGAGGTGTGTATACTTACCTGACTGTGTTTTAGATTACTTTTCATTGAGAGTGCTAGTGTATTACCTAAAGTGTGTTTTAAATGAATAACTATATACTTTTTATACAGAGGTCTGGTCAGTGTGTGTTTGCTCTACTGTGTTTTGGCCCTATTGTGTATACTCTGCATACTGCTCTACTCGAGAAGTCTGACTGCTCAGCCACAGCTACCAGGTTAATCTGGGTGGTGCAGACTGCTACCAATTGGGTTTACTGCTGCTTCTGTAGTCTTAATCTTTTTGCAGTGTTCCCCAAGGGAACTGCACAGGATTATACCTAACATCCTGTGTCTAATTGGGGTTTCTTCCCCCATATTGATATTGCGCGTCACTTATGCTTTACTTAGACCTTACTGCTATGCTGCGCACACTGCCGCTTGTTGCAAAAAAACACAGATCAGCCAACTTTTTCCCCACTTTTTCACACACACACTGTGACTCATCCACATTCCTTCTTTTTTTACCACAGAAGATAGCAAGAGAAAATATTTGAAAATAATTGACTAATATCCAGGCCAATTTTTCCCTATATCCTCTTAGTAACACCTGCTAAGCCCATTGCTTTTATCCTCCTAAAAGAATTCCGAGTGGCACTACCTTCTCAACCTATTACGGCTGATGATCCCTTACCTCCCAGTCTTATACGCTGAGGCTCCCTTTCTTCCCAGTATTTACACACTGAGGCTCCCTTTTTTTATTATAAAAAGTAGAAAAACAGAAAAAACGCGACCATTTCAATACATAACCCACCTCCTTTTCCATCTATACCTTAACACATCACCTGAAATCCTATCCAATTTATACCATAACACCTCACTAAAGGTCTTATCCACTCTCATTGACCTTGTACTTCATTCACACCTCACGTACTGTCATACACACATTTCCCCTCATCCCTTACAAGAGTCTACTTACATGTGTGTTCACTCGGGTTTCTTCTGTTACAGGGTCCAATACTGGCCTCACCTTCTCTCTGGAGCCACGCCTGCTTCAGAAAGCAGAGGATTTCTAGTAAAATGGCTCCTTCCAAAACTGCTTAGGAATTGCGTGTTTTTTTTTATTTGGGCGACAGGTCGCTGTAGGTGGGTGTGGGTCTTCCCTGGAGAAGCGGCATGGGCCTCCGCAAAGAGTACAGGGGGTAACTGGGATCATGTTGGTATAGTCGCCACTTATAAGGGTGTCCCTAATTACACTCACACAAGAATTAATACACCCTTTTAGGGAAATGAGGCAAAAGGCGATCTTGCAAGGATAACCAGTTTAATTTTACAAAATGAGGATGGTAGCAAAGGACTTTGCTGCATGAACGGTCTTCTCATGTCCCTCTCCCTTCCTGCCAAAGTGGTTTCAGGCAGGGATTTATATAGGCCTGGCTTGCTGTGGTGGTGTCACTGGATCTGGATCATGGCTTCATCCCAATCTGTCCTTTTTCCATAATGGGGATGCTCCAAAGCTGCCTTTCTTCGTTTTCAGTGGTTTTGACAGAGGATGCTGTTCTACATTTTGCTGGCTGTGCAAAAACACACTGCAGCTCTGCAGACCTTTACAAACCTTGAGGCCTAGGCCAAGGAAAAATTAAACATTTTTATATACAAGTTTCATTAATTCTATCCATATTTCACTCCTGCTAATGTTATCTGGGTCCTCTAGTTTCTGCCACACTCAATAATTATAATTTTTATTTCTAAATGCACTTTGCCGTACAAAACATGCTAGTCCTATTTTTAACCTGCATGGACCCTTGATGGACAGTGGACGCCTGGTGAGTTGGTTCGAGCTGGTCATGGTGACGAACACCGCACACTTAAGTGCCTGCGGTCTGTTTTAGATTCCACAGGCTGCATTCCTTCTTGGAAGGAGGGGGAGTTTGACTCATATACAGCACTAAGATTTTACAATGCCTAGGATCTGACATTACAAATCTATCCAGCTAATAGCCTCATATTTAGACAAGAACTACCTTTTTCAGTGCCGGTCGGTGTATGTGATTGTTTGCATGAGAGCCTTCACAGTGCCCCTGCTCCCCCCCCCCCCCCTATTCCATTATAATTCCTTAAAGAGGTCTTGCCTAACTCTAAAGCGCTTGTTCGGGAGGACCCAGGTTCCTTCCCAACACCTGCCTAGGCCCCCTCGTTGTGGGTGCGGGGGGAACACCATTGACTCCACCGTTCTGTAGAACTCTGGCTCTGGGGGTGGAATATAGAGCCCTGATCCATCCCATCCATGTTACACCCATGTCTGTTAGGACTGCCTGCATGAAGGCACAATTAATGTGGTCAAATGCCTTTGAGAAGTCTAAAGATAGTACCAGCCCCAGCATCACTCGACCACTAATGATGTCTGTCTATTAAGCATCTTTCTAAGGTTGGCTGATCCTTGCCTGTTCTGCACAAACCGAGCCTGGTCTGGGTGGACCAGTCCCGGAATGACGAGCTCCAGCCTAGACGCCAGGATGCCTGCCAATTACTTGGTGTTCACCAAGTGAACAGTGATATCGACAAAATGTTGAGCAGTGATATCGTTCTATAAACAAAACGGAGCGTCTGGTCTTTTTTCAGTTTGGTAATAAGTTATCAATGCGACCAGGAAGTCTGTAGGCAACTTCTCTTCACTCTTTATTGCATTGAACAAACTTGCCAACTGGGGGGCCAAAATTGAAGCCTGAGGTAACACCATCTTCGCACGGCGCCCTGTTGTGCCCAATAGCTTTTAATACCTGTTCATGGGTTATTTCAATTTCCAGCCTATCCCTTTCCACAATGATCAAATATGGCAAAGGGAATCTCCCCCAAGTAATCCTTGATTGCAGCCTCATCCATTGTACCTTCATTGCTATAGAGGTTGTCATAAAATTCAGCAAAAAGTCTGAAGCTCCTCCTGCGTAACCTCCATTCTCCCTGTGCCAACTCTAATCTGATATTATTCCCCTCTCTGCTCTCCTTTTGCCTATCTTATTGGCCAGGAGTCTACCCACCCTGTCTACTTTTTCATAGTATTGTTTTGTATTACTCATTCTCTTCAGTAGTTCACCCATAAGGAGATAATGGAGTGCCTGCCTTTTGGATTCCATGAGTGTCTCTGCATCCTTAACTTGGATCTCAACACCCAGAACGTCAATCTTTCTTAAAGACCCCTCTTCTTTTGTGCACTCTCTGCAATAAACTTCCTGACCATGCCTTTGGCCGCTTCCCATTACTATCTTAAAAGGACCTCACCCACATCATTCACCTTGAAGTAGCTGAGAAGTTCACTTTCAAGGAATTCCCAGAAGATCTGATCTCCAAGGAGAACTTCATTGTATCACCGTTCAGGCCGTGTCTTCTGTTGCGTCTCCAGTGTGCAGACAGCTGTGACTACATCGAGGTCCGACCAGGCGACTATTTCCACCACTGGAGAGCCCACAGATTGCTGTTGCTTGTTAGGTACTAAAAGTAGTTCTATCCTTGTGTATGTGCAATAGGAGGTGAGTAGAACATGCACCCTCCCGGTTGACTATTTCTAGATCTCCATACACCTGACCAGAAATGGTTCTTCAAGAGATACGCTGCTAGGGACATTTATCAGTTTAATTTTGAATCCACTCCCCTAGTGAGACCTCGGCACTTTTTGCTGGACATTTTTCTTGCTCGCGTGAATGAGGAGCCCCCCCATTCATTCGTTTCTGCACTGTTCATTGGAGGCCTGTTGGACCCAGGCTTTCCGCCATACCTTTTTTTAAATAAAATCTGCGTTTCACTTTTGCAGCACATGGCACCCTATGTGCAGTGTTGCTGGGAACCCATTGGGCTCACCTTTTTATTTTATATTCCTTAAGCACTACTGTTCTCAAGATTACTGGGATACCTTTTATCCTCATTTGCGTTTCCTTTTGAGAGATCAGAACACACCACCCTATGTGGAATCCTGAGGTTTTACCTAGTATCCCCTTTCTCTCTGCTTTTGTAACAAAACTAACAGCCCTCTAGTTATGGCTGTTGGCAGTGGATGTGTTCTACTGACCTTTGTGCAATTTTCCACCGCAGGCTGTATTCCCAGCGGTCTATGCACTGGAGGTTCACCTTTGGTTAAACTTGATGGCTCATTTCTTTTTTTGCCATTTTTCTTGTGGTTCTTTCTTGGTCCTTATGCCCTCCTGAGTGGGGGCGGTCCTGATATGAATTGTCTTGGCAGGAACCATTTGTGCCGTCCGCCAAGGCTTCATATTGTCTGCGAGGACAGGAAGCATGGGAGGATCCCGAAACTCCACTATCCTTTGTTCTGGTGCGCCTGAAAGAAACCAATTCGCGCTGGGAGGGGTGTGGGGGGGAGGGGGCCTGGCTGTCCTGACTGGACAGCCACCTGCCCCATCTGTGAACTGCAGTAGGAGTTGGCCGAGGATGAGTGTGAAATCCTGATAAAAGATGAGATTCCTGAGGCAGAAGGCAAGTCGACAACTGGAATCGAAGATCCAAAGAGTACGGTGACCAGAGATGTCTGCAGCTCCTTCCAGTAACTGTGAGGAGACCACTGCTGTCTTAAGGGGATAACCCCTTCCCTTTGGCTGGCGGGACCAACTAGCCACAAGACTTCCTGCAGAACGAGCCACCCACGATGTGCTGTGACCTTGCTGGGCTGCAAACCACCAATACCAGGGGATCTCTGACCAAAGTGCAGTTCATAGTCTTCCAATGAACGAATGCTCGCAGAACTTTGGTGAGTTCCAGTTGGACCTCCAGATACAAGATCCCCCTTCATCAAAGTACCCTCAAAAGAGTGAAGGACCGAAGAATCCAGGTGGAATTGACAGGGCCATAACAGTTCTTCCTTGAAACTTGTAAAAAGGCGACAAAACTCCAGACTGATGGAGTATGAAGCATTCATTGCGGAGTCCTTTCTCTCGACTGCTGCTGTGACATCTCTTTCAGGGTCCCTCCTTTCGTCACCATGACCAAGGAGCAGGAGACCAGGTCCACTGCTGTTGCATTGTGAAAGAATCCAGCTGCATTTTCCTCAACACTCCTAAGGTACTGTGGCGATTGGGGTAATACTTACCTCAAGCCATTTTGTCACGCTGCATTACTGGAGTGCTGTATCTGGTGTTTGGGTGTTCACATGTACCATTTGCCCAAGCCTAATGCTTGTGTGCCTATAGGGAGTCCTTTCCAAAGTCCTGGATAACGTTTTCCACCAACAAATGCATTCTACAGACTAATAATCAAAGTTCCTTGGAACTTTACCTTATCTGCTGCTGTCTTACCTTTATGCCCTCCAAACCGACTCTGAAGAACTCCCAACTAGTTAAGTATGGACTGCTAAAGCCCTGTGGTCTATAAAAAGTATTAGAAGTCAATTAAAGTAGTGACTATATAACTGGTGCTAAATAACATTTTTCACTAAAACAGAACATTTACTAGCTGACTGAGTGTTTTTACTCACCATTGAACTCGGTTCCTAACCTATTTTATTTTTTATTTTTTTGCATTTTTAAAGCGCTCGCACAGCCTGGGGGTATGGCGGTGCTGTTGCAGGAATATGTCTTGGTTGCGCATTTATAACACGCTTAATACCCAGAGGTTTCTAATCGTGGAACCCGGGGATCAAACCAGTGTTGCTTCCTGTCGTCTTGTTTCCAAGGCGAGCACATTGTCCCTGTGCTATCCTCCCGGGACGGCTATCCTCCCTATATAGTTCATTGCTATTAATTTTCTCACCTGAAGTGTTTCTGATGTTTTCTATTGTGTTGATTAGTATAAATAGTACTTGCATACCTTAAAATAATGCAAGAAAGTATTCTTCCATGGAGATGCGCTGTCACAAAAGTTAGCTAAGAAAACAATCAATTTACATGATACAGTCCTTAATTTATTCTTAGTTAACTGTTTCAACTTCTACAGTTTTAGCCAATCATTGATTGCCTGCCGACACGTGTTTCGGCCACCTTAGGTCTTTCAATGCAGAACTACTACCATAAACTAAATTATTGCCCAATATTGATCATATTGCATGAAACAATCATTCATACACCAGAAGAAATGTTCATCAAGTCCATTGCATAAGCCAAAGAAAATGAAGGAATAGATATTTTCACAACACAAAGTATACATGAAGAAATGGACAAGAGAAAAAGAGAAAATCTGTTAACATGTTGTAACACGAATAGCATCAAACTTTCAAAACTTTAAAATATTTCAACAGTCTTATTTGCAAACTAAAGTTCAAACCTTATATTTCAGACACTGATGGTCTTAAGTGAAACTGAACTTTGTTGAATTTCAGTCTTTAAGGTGTTTTTTTTTTTAACGGCATTGTATTATGCATGCTACTTGCATCATAACTGTTTTCAAGCTACATGTAAACCGTTGACCAAAATCAGTTTTTACTTAATGACAACAGTGTCTGAAATATAAGGTTTGAACTTTAGTTTGCAAATTAGACTGTTGAAAAATGTCAAAGTTTTGAAATAGTTTATTTGTGTTACAACATGCTAACAGATTTTTTCTTTTCTTTTTTTCTCTTGTCCATTTCTTCTTTTATACTTTGTGTTGTGAAAATGTCTATTCCTTCATTTTCTTTGGCTTATGCAATGGACTTGATGAAAAATGTTTCTGGTTTATGAAATATTGTTTCATGCTATATGATAAATATTGGGCAATAATTCAGTTTGTTAGTAGTTCTGTCTTGAAAAAGACCCAAGGTGGTCGAAACACGTGTCGGTAGGCAGTCAATGATTGGCTAGAACTGTAGACTTTGAAACAGTTAAAGAATAAATTAAGGACTGTATCATGTAAATCGATTGTTTTCTTAGATAACTTTTGTGACAGCGCATCTCCATGGAACAATACTTTTCTTGCATTTTCTACAACTAGGTTGGGGTAACCTATCAGTTCCATTGATTTGCAGCAGTCAACATTCTTATTGAGTTGCTTCCTTGGATGTTGCCCAATCACGCATTTACCTGGTAACCCACACTTTTTTTTTTAACCTTAATATAACTTGATTATGAAACACATCTATTGCACTACAACTATAGGTGTGCTTCTTTGGGGCCTATGTATTTACTGAGTACATTGTACTTGCCTAGAGCTCACATCCTCCTCCCAAGATAAGCCTGGCTGCTCTGCCATTCTACCAAACCTTTGGTTACCACAGACTTATACTAAGAGTTTGGGCCGTATACCAAGGGATAGTTTTATGGAGTCTCACCTGTGGGTAGACTTTAGGAAAACCACCCTAACATGCGCAAACTCAATCATTTTTACTATGCTCTTTACATGCGTCGCCCCTAGCAGTTTTCCAATCCAAACCGGGATTAAAAATTGTTAAATTCCCACCTAATATGGTTCAACAATCACCCCAGTATATTTGAAGGCTGACTTCAAGATCTCAATCTGGCCTGTATTGGGATCATGGAGCGTAGCCACAGTAATACATTTATTGTGAATGTGACCCTAGATCAAAGGAGCCTTCCGTAAAGTTCATTCCTGATCTGTACTCCTTTTAGCTGGACCTCTTTGGCTAAAACAATACCTAATCTTCCCCCCCCCTTTCTTTCCCTTGTGGGTTGCCCAGAATGTCTGTCCGATACTCTAGCCCTTCAATCTTGTCTCCTCCCCCTGCTTAAAATGATTTTTCTTTATGAAAGGAATTGTATGGTGGAGTTTACCAAACCAATCACTCAATATGGACCTTTTATGTGGAGAGTTTAGCCCATTCACATTCAGGGTAGCCTCTTTGCTCTGATCCATATTGTCCACGTGTGACCACCGTCTAGAACTCTTATGTGGTCACCCAGAATATCTAGCATTTAAACCAATAAAACGTGCGTGAAATAGAAACTCCTTTCCCATGTATCCCTTTTTTGCCTCTCCTGATTACACCCCAAACTCCTAAGTCTGCAACCTAACATAACCATAATAAATATAGTTAAAAACCAAACAATCTGATGCCCAATCATCACTGGCCCACCAGAATCACAATCCTCCCCCTCTGCCAGCAAATGGCATTTTTTGATCCAATAGATGTATCTGCCAAGTCCACTGCTTCTCATCCCTGACAGTACTTTTACCCAGAGTTCTTAGGCTGCAAGGATGACGTCTTCCTAAACTTTCTTGATCCAAAGACTTTCTTGTATCCCTGTGGCTGTGCAAATGCATTTTTAATCGCTCCCTGAGATGTTGACCATCCTTTACATGGGAGCCCCCTTCCCCTTTAATCTTGTGAAGAAACTGCTCAGTGACTTCACCCTGCTTCAAGTCATATTGCTCACCCTTGTATTCAAAATATACGGTAAAGAGGAACATCCACCAATAGCATATGCCCTCGTCAAAGGCATGACGTCGGATGCCAACATTTTCCTCTTTGGTCCAGTGTGTAGGTCGATGGATCCTGAAAAGTCTTTACTGATTCCCCTTACCATTCGACAGTATCCACTTCTCTGGTTTTCCGTGTTATGTCCTCTGTCGTAGAAATAGTGGCATTTCACCACTACCAATCTAGGGTCTGGCCCTGAGCCAGCTCCCTTATGCAACCTAGCAAAGAAACGACTAGCCCTAGTCATCTGGGCTGCTTGGTTGCTTCACCATTTGTATAAGTCGGAGCTCCAGGTCTTTCTGCATTTCAACATTCTTGTGCGTGAGTCCTCATAGACTTGGGTTATTTCTCCGCTCTCTCGTTGCAGATCTCCCATCTCCCCTCCTGCAGGTTTAGATCCTCCCATCTTTGTGACTTCCAAACTGTTTCAGGGGCATGCGACGTCTAGAAACCCCACCTCGTCGGTGCCTTGTTGAGATTAGATCAGGCCGCCAGGATAGAGCACCCGGCTTTATTTCAGTGTTCATCCAACCAGTCTACGAATGTTGATCCACAACCAACGTCCCCCCTCCACCTGGCCCACAGATCTGCCAATGATGCTGCCCTTCTCCTCACCTTGATATCATAGACTCCCTGTCTCCCCCGTTCCCCCAACCGACTTCAGCAACCGGCTGAGACTCTGCAGGCAACTCTGCCTCCCTAAAACTGAGGACACACTAGAAAGACTTGCAGCACGTCTGAAGTACCAGCGCCCGGGATTGCACTGGCCCAGTCTATTACCAGGCTCCGGCTCCTCTGTGTTGATGGAGGCTTTTATTCCCCCCCCCATCCTCCTTTATGCCCGGTAAGTGCTGCTGTGATGGCTGACCTAGTAGTAACACTGCAAACTTTACTGTGGTTGCAGTCGTCCTGAGCTGCCCCGCACTTCCACATGGGATGCCACAGCCATCTCCTCTGCCAGCCATAGCCCAGAAGCATGGGCCGCCTCAAGATACAGGCATCAACCTTTGACAGTCATAGTCCTTTACGTCTGCCTCTGAACTAACCTCCTTGGGGCTTGCGACCGATCCCCCACTCTTCTCTGCAGGACACCTGCAATGGCAGATGCTGACTCCCCCCCCCCCCCCCCCCCCCCCATGGCCTTCCAAGGCCTGTCGCCGTTCTCTGCTCCCTTGCCAGGGTGCGCCTACAGGCAGTGTCTGTGTCGCCCAACATTAGATCACTGGGATCCAGCCTCGTGTATTTCCCCACCGGGGGTCTGCTTCTCACTAGTTGCTACCTACCGAATAGGCTCATATGAAACTTTCAGGAGCACTGGTTGAGCGACAGGGTGCTATTGTCTGCAAGCTGGGTCCCACTCTTCTATTATCAAAGAAAACTGTCTCTTGTGAACATTTGCATTCCTCCAGAATGTCCTGTAAATAAGAATTAAAAATACACATCCTCCTTTTGTGGCATTGGGTCTCCTCCCCAAAGTCCTGTGATCCTCAGACAGGTTCTTTTCTTTCACCCATGCTGTTTGATATAGGGGTGGCTGTTAGGGAGAATTCTCAGAAATATGCTAATTCCATTCTACTTAGGAGACCCCCCAGCTCTTTTGCTGGACTTTAGGACTTTTGATTTTTATCCTGGAGAGAGTGAGACCTCTTTCCCACTCTCATGTATCTTTATTTGATTTGAACACTTTCTTTTGGAGTCTGACAAACTTCACAGGCATCATCTTTTTACATTGTGACACACAGCCCCCTTAGTGCAGTGTCAGAGAGAAATCCTTTGGATTTCTGCTAAGGTTTAAATACATTCTCTTGGATAACTGTTTCCAAGAGTAGTAAAGTGAAATTGACTTTACTTAAATGTTCCTCTTTGTAGACAAAGCACACACTATCTTACAATATGGTGCTGGAGGGGTTACTTAGTATCCCCTCTAACTTCTCATCTAACATTTTTATGTTGCCCTTTCTACAATTAATGGCTGGTGGCAGTGGTTTACTTTTTCCTACCAGTGTGCATTTTTACCTCAGGCTGAACCCTCAGCTGCAGTACAGCATCTATGGGTGACAATTTTGTCATAATGGCCCATGTCTTCTTTTTTCGCCATTTTTTGTTTGCAAGGTCGGTCTTGGCTTTTACTATTCAGGATGACAGGTTTGACCCCTTTGGGTGTTCTGCCTTAAAGGGGGGGTTCAGCCCTGAAAACCGCCCCTGGCTCCAGTTTGTCTGGAAGGACAAAGCGAGAAGGGTCCTGATACTCCCTTGTCCTTTGTCTCTAGGTATGGCTGGCTGGCTGTCCGCGAAGGACAGCCACCCTGCTGGGTGATTGACAGCCCAGGGCTTTAAATGAATGAGAACAAGTTTAAAAGGTGAGTTTCTTGGGACTACAGGCAGTAGACCACTGGAAGAAACAACCAAAGACACCATGAAGCGAAGTCTGCTGCAACCTCCTGGACCTTGAAGTGCTCCTGAAGCCCTGCTGCGTGCTGACCTCCTTTTCCAAATAGACAGAGAAGCTCCGGACTGAACTACTTCTCCCCTTGGGCTGGTGGGACCAACTAGCCCCGAGGCGAACTCCACTTTGGCACAACCCCCGACTTGCTGTGCCTCTCCAGGGCTGCAGAAGCCCAATGCCAGGGGTCGAGTGTTCATTAATGAGCGCAATGTCTTCTGAGCAACAAATCCGGCCAAAAGCTCCAGGAGCCTCCTAAGTACCCCCAGAAGCAGGAAATCGTGACCAAGGTAGCAAGGAAAGTCCAGCAGGGATATCCGTTCTCCACCAGTGCTGTTTGAAAGGCGCTGAAACCACAAAGATCTGAATCCAAGAATATCCATAGCTGACCAAGTCCTATCCAAAGTACTGCCGCAGGAGCCCGCCAGACGTCCTCCCTCTTGTCCGCCCTGATTGAGGCCCAGGAACAAGGGTTGGTCTGGCTGTAACAAGGAGACATCGAGCTTGAACACTTTCTTCATACCAGAGGTACTGTGGGGGCTTGGGGTACATATCTTATTGCCTTAAGTCGTGCTTTCTCACATGAAGTGCACTGGCTTAACGTTTGGAGTTGGTCTCAACTCCCCTTGCACAGGCTTAACAATTTATATTCCTCCAGTGATTTTCTTGTACTATCTGACTTAATGAAAGACTTTATCCAAGAAGTGCATCACTATTGACTTGGTCCATTTCACTTTGGCTGTCCTGGCTCCTTAAGATCGTCCTTCTGAATCTATTGGCTTTGGCATTGCCTGTTCCATCATAGGTTGTAATATGTTGAACACATTTACTGCTGGGAAAGGCTTACCTAGATTTTGTTAAAGGATTCAGACTGCCTTCACATTATGAGAAAGTATGTTCTAACCTTTCTATTTCTCCAGCATGGGGTCTGGCATGGATTCACATGCTCATGAATATTCCCCGTCAGGCAGGGAATCCTTGGTAAAGAAAAAATCGGCATCAGTTTCGTTTCTGATCTGTCTTTCTCAATAGTAACCAATCACTGGTCTCTGGGTCATACTGCCCCCAGTCAATGACTGCCCTCTGCCCAAGCCCTGCCTCTGGCAGCTATCTTCAGATTTTTATCGCACGCTCAAGTGTTTGAGTCCTCGTGTTTAGCTCTCGAGCTTTTGCTGCGTTTTCGCGCTTTTTCAAAGAATTTCAAATTTTTCGGTCAAATAGAGCCTCGAGCTCCACCGTCTCTACATCCGATTAACGGGGTTCCATGTCGGATTTTTCTACGCCCCGCAAGGGTGAAGATTTCGTCGAGTTATGCTTCTTGGAGGATTCCAGAAGTTTCTGCGGCCTACCCGAAAAATGGCCCTGGAGAAAGGAAGCTCGACGTCCGGAAAGCTGTTCAGGGTTTGCCCTGGATGCCAGCTGCAGAATGTGTTCAAGGAGGACGAACACTCAAAATGTCTCTACTGCCTTCATGAGGACAAAACGCACGTGGAGAAGGACTGTGCGTTTTGCAGGAACATGTCAGAACGTCCATCAGGGACCGACACCTTTGTCTCTCCAACTGGCTGGAAGGAAAGAGCCTGTCGGGTGAGAAGAAGTCAGAGCGGTCTTCTAAGTCCTGTGAGTGCGTCCTGGTGACAGGGGCCCAACAGAAGGCAAAGCACTGCGAGTCCGTGGGCACCGGGAGCGCCGACCGGTCGGGCTCTTCGGCTGCCAGGCAGGGCGCGCCTTCCCCGGCACCATCAACCACGAGTCAACACTCTGGTTCGGGGAAGAGGAAATCCGAGAACCCAGGTAAGCTTCTGGAGAGGCTCCAGTCGGATCACTAAGGATTCAGCCGAGGGGGAGCGAGGCAGTGAACCTCCCCCCCCCCCCCCCAAGGTGAAGGCCTCAAGCACGCCCAAGGTGGTGAAGGACTTGATTCACCCGGCCAAGGCCTCTATCGAAGTCGCGGCGGCCCTGGCGCAGCCTGTGGAGGCTACACTAGTGGAGTCTACCTCTGGGCCCAGAGTCTCCCTGCCTCCGCAGAGGGAAGCCTCTTTCAGACCCATCGAAAAGACCCCCGTGAAGACCCCGGCGGAAAAAGAGGGGGGTGGTAGTGGCCATTGTGGACACGGACACAGCATCCGAGGAGGAGCTGGTAGAAGTCTTAGAGGGCCTCGATGAGGGCGTTGAAGAGGCCCGTCCCCACAGGAGGGATCCCGACAAAGGTGACGAGAGTGACAGCGGCACCGGCGAGGGTCCTAGTCACCCGTTGCTTCCGGAGCCGCAGGATAACTCGGCGGCCATTTTGTTGGCAATACAATCCTTATGTTCAGAGATAAGGACGAGATTGCCCTTACCACCGACGGAGGATCCGGAACCAGGCTCGACGGAGGAGCCAGAGCCGGAGCCAGGCCTGGCGGGAAGCCCCCCGAACAAGAGAAGACAGATCCATCCAGCCCCGCCTTTTCAGCCCTCGTGGCCTGCTCAGCCTTTACCCACGTCACCCCGTCCCTGGAGATGACACGGGAACGGACACAGCCGCGACAGGTACCGACGGCGGTGACGACGGGACGGAGCTCCCATCGCTCCCAGCCCAGGCCTCCCCGCCCGACGAGATTGGATCTTTCCATGCAATGATCGCCAGGGCATCCGAGCTTTTTCAGCTCTGCCCCGAAGAGAAGGAAGGTTTCCTTGACCAACGGCGCGAGGCCAAGAGATATACAGTCCTCGCCGTGCCTCTACTGGATGACATCTGGGACGAGGGTCTCACCTTTCTCAAGAACCCGTCTACGACGCCTGCCAAGAGGGATCGGTGCGAGAAGTAGTACCGGGTCCCCGACGCGGCCCCTTTGTGTCTTAGGGCACAACCGACCCCTGACTCGGTCGTCTCAGCGGCGGCCAAGAAGAAAGCGGGGGGGGCATCGGCCTCAACGTCAACTTACCCGCCGGACGGCGAAGGAAAGAAGCTGGACGCAATGGGACGAGGTATCTCGTCGGCGGCAACGATTAAGGCGGCCAGTGCCCTCGCGATCGTGGCCCGCTACGACAGGGAGTTATGGTACAAGATCGCCCCCCTGTTGGACTTTCTACCGGATGACAAGAGGTCCAAGGCCCTGGAGATCTTGCAAGAAGGCGAAGTGGTGTCAGACCACGCCATTACGGTGGCAACGGACATTGCTGACACCAGTTTCCGCCAGCTAGGCAACAGCGTTTGCCTTAGACGAGGGTGGCTCAAGGCGACGGATTTCCGCCAGGAAGTACAAGCCAAGGTTTTGGACATGCCGTTCGACGGGAACAATCTGTTTGGGAAAACAGTGGATGAGTCCCTCCAAGCCATCAAGGCGGAGACGGCTAAGGCCCTAGGCGTTCTCCAGCAAAGGCTGTCCTTTCGGAGCACCAGAGACAAGCAGGGTGCCTCCAAGGGATTCGGCGGTGGCTCCTCTACGTACCGCCAAGCGGCCCGCTCCTCGTCGCAGGAAGCCTATAGAGGATGAGGCAAGTTGGGTGGGCCCCACCGTCGTCGCCAGGGAGGCCAAGGCGTCCTCCAAGCAAGATTGAACCGACAGCGGTGTCGGGTCCCCACCGAAGCACCCCTGTGGGAGGCCGGCTGGCAAAGTTCGTCAGCGTGTGGGAGTCCATCTCCACCGACCGTTGGGTGCTGGACGCCCTGGCCCAGTGGCACGCCCTTGAATTTCTAAAAGTGCCCTCGCATTACACCCGTGGCCAGGAAAGAAAATCACGTCCCTCAACTGCTATTGGAGGTAAGGGTGATGCTCAAAAAAATTGCCATCAAGCTTGTCCCTAAGAGGCTCTGGGGCTCCGGAGTATACTAGAGGTACTTCCTCGTGAAAAAGAAGACAGGAGGCTGGCTCCCCATCCTGGACCTGCGACGACTGAAAAATACATAAAGGTTCAGAAGTTCCGGATGGTCACCCTCCAGCACGTGCTGGGACAGCTGGAGGAGGGCGATTTACTGTCGTCGTTGGATTTGGAGGATGCGTACTTTCACATCCCCATTCTAAAAGGACACCGAAAGTTCCTCAGGTTCGTGGTCCAAGGACGGCACTACCAGTTCAAGGCCCTCCCGTTCGGATTGAAGTCGGCACCCAGGGTGTTCACCAAGTGCCTCGCACTGGTGGCGGCGCGGCTGCGCCTGTAGGGGATCCACGTCTACCCCTACCTGGACGACTGGCTCATCCGAGCAAGGACAAGGGAGCTTGCCGTAGATCACACAGCGAAGACCGTTCGGCTGCTCGCGGACCTGGGATTCTCCAACTTTCCCAAATCCCACCTGGTCCCGTCGCAAGTCGCACTGTTTCTGGGAACCAAGCTCGACACAGCGGCGCGTCTGGCCTCGTTGACGGAGGAAAGGACGAAGGCCATCCTGGGCAAGGTGCAGCGTCTGCTGGCCACGGACGTGGCCAGGGTGAGGTCCATCAAGTTCCTCCTCGGGATGATGTCCTCCTGCATATATCTCATGCGCCTGTGCAGGCTTCGGATGCACCCTCTGCAAGAGTTCCTCGACGCCCGCTGGATCCAAGCGACAGGCAGCTTCGAGGACAGGATCCCGCTCAACGAGACCTTCTGATGAGCGATCCGGTGGTGGGGCACCCGCGCTCATCTGATGGCGGGCACAGACTTTCAGACCCCATCCCACCAGATAACGGTGATGACAGATGACTCCCTGGAAGGGTGGGGAGCGCACGCCGGAGAACTTCACGCGAGAGGCCTTTGGCTCCCGGAGGAAAAGACACTCCACATCAACATCCTGGAGCTCCGCGCAGTGTTCTGGGCCCTCAGGTCCTTTCTCCTGTCCCTCAAGGGCAATGTGGTGAGAATCTTCACCGACAACACCACCACGATGTTCTACATCCGGAAGCAGGGAAGAACCAGATCCCAGCCCTCTCCAAGGAAGCCCAGGATCTGTGGCATTGGGCCGTCGCCCAAGGGATGTTACTGTTGCCCTTTCTTCTGGCAGGGATAAAGAACACCCTCGCTGACTCACTCAGCAGGGAGCTGCGCTCGTGCCACGAGTGGGAACTACGTCAGGATCAAGTGGATCGACTCTTCCGACGATGGGGGAAAACCGCAGATCGACCTGTTCGCGACGGCGACGAACTCCAAGTGCCAGAGGTTCGCCAGCAGGTTTCCCCAGCCGAGGAGCATGGGCAATGCTTTATCGTTCCCCTGGGACGGCCTGTTCCTATATGCGTTCCCTCCGTTGCCGTGCTACTCCGACTTGTCAACCAGCTCAAGCGGTCCAGTGCAGGATGATCAGATCTGGTTCCCGTACCTTCTGGACTTGTCAGCGTCCCCACCAGTCAAGCTGCCGACGGACGCGGATCTTCTCTCCAGAGAATCCAGAGAAGGAGGCACCATACTTCATCACGACCCGGAGTCGCTGAACTTGCAGGCCTGGCTCCTAAAGCACTAGAGTTTGGAGGGTACGATATCCCGGCTGACTGCACAGAGGTCCTTGCAAAGGCCAGGGCGTCCTCAACTCTCAAGTGCTACGGACATAAGTGGAAGAGGTTCTCTGTCTGGTGCCGTGCACAGAAGATTAACCCTGTACGGATCACGGCCCCACAAGTGCTGCCGTACATACTGTCGCTGGCCAAGGCTGGACTGGCTCACGCCTCCATCAAGATACATCTGGCTGCGATCTCCCGTTACACCAGAACCACAGGACGGGCGTCCTTGTGGTCCCATCGCCTGGTGAAGGAATTTATGAAGGGACTAATCTGATTGTTCCCGCCGGTGAAGGACCCTGCCCCGCCGTGGGAACTCCACGTGGTGCTGACCAGGCTTGTGGGGGCGCCATTCGAGCCCCTGCATTCGGCACAGTTGAAGTTCTTGTCGTGGAAGACTGTTTTTTGTGACCATCACCTCCGCACGACGAGTGGGAGAGATCCAGGCCCTATCCTGCAAGCCTCCATACTTGACTTTTCACGACACGAGGGTGGTGCTGAGGACGCACCCCTCTTTTATGCCCAGGTGCCGTCGGACTTCCACCTCAACGAGCCCTTGGTGTTACCTGTTTTCTTCCCGTCGCCTTTGTCTCCGGCCGAGTGGACTTTGCACTCGCTGGATGTGGCTAGAGCGCTGAAGTTCTATGTGGACCGCACAAAGTTTTCGGAAGACATCACAGCTATTTGTGAACTTTGGACCTGTGAACCAAGGGAAGGCTCTCTCGAAGGCTTCCATTTCCAGATGGCTCTCCGGCTGCATCATGCACTGTCATCGGTTGGCAAACCGACCGTTGCCTGGCCATCCGAGAGCCCATTCGACCAGAGCTATCGCTACTACCATGGCTTTCTTGTCTGGTGTGCCTCTGCTGGACATCTGCAGGGCTGCTACGTGGAGGTCGACGCACACCTTCACGAGATTCTACTGCGTCGACCGGGATTCCAGGGAGGTGTCCAGGGTCGGCCAAGCGGTGCTGCGCAACCTGTTCGCCTAAGGGTGAGCCTGGTGAGGAGGTAAGAATTGCTTAATGTTGAGTTTTTGATGTAATGCTTAATGTTGAGCCTTTGCCACCTCCCGTTGGTTGTACATGTGTGTACTGCTAGGTATTCTTATATTCATGAGCATGTGAATCCATGCCAGACCCCATGCTGGAGAAGGAACAAGTTACTTACCTGTAACTGTTGTTCTCCAGCATGGGTCTGGCATGGATTCACATGCGAACCCTCCCTCCTACCCCTCTGCGGCTCTTCACTTGGTCATACTGCCACTTTGCATGCTACCAAATCTGAAGATGGCTGCCAGTGGCGGGGCTTAGGGAGAGGGCAGTCAATAGCTGGGGGCAGTATGACCCAGAGACCAGTGATTGGTTACTACTGAGAAAGACAGATCAGAAACTAAACCAATACTGATTTTTTCTTTATCGAGGATTCCTGGCCTGACGGGGAATATTCATGAACATGTGAATCCATGCCAGACCCATGCTGGAGAACAGTTACAGGTAAGTAACTTGTTCCTTCCCTAACCCTTCCTGAAACCAACAGTCTCAAATGTATATTGGTGTTTAGGATAAATGCAATACTATCCATGTTATTGAAGTCCCTTGAGGGTGCTGGAAATATGTATTGGCATGACCAAAAAGTATTGACCAATGTTATTGACTTTATAAAGTGATTCCAAAGATTGCTTGACTGTTACAATTGCCTTTTCTTTAAGAATGCTTAAATAAAACTGATGTGTAAATAAATATTTATAACTTAAACCTTGAGAGTGTAAGTGTTACTTGTGATTTCATTCGTCCAGCGCTACAGCTCACATTTACCGCATGGCTGCTCCGTCACACTATCAACTTGTATAGTACAGACCTATACCAATAGTTGGGTTATGTAATACCAAGAGATACGTTTTGTGTAGTCTCACATAGTGTGACTGCACCAATTCTTACCCAACAGGCCAAATATTTGCCGTCCCCAGTCGTAGCACACAGGGGGTGGTCCGCACTGGGCTGGCACAGGACCACACCAATCTCTCCCTGCAGCGGTTACTGTGTGGAAATGTGCTCCAGTCCTTGCAGCCATGCGGGGGGGGGGGGGTTAAACTCCACCCAGCTTTATAGTTTGATCAAACCTCCAGCAGCACACAGGTGTTTATTTGCGCTATTATTTAGCTGGGCTCTCTTGCTCACTGTCTCTGCAGTGCCAGGCCCCTGCCGGTAGCGTGGGAGGAACAGCAGGATAACGCTAACAGCTTTTACTTCCACTCCCCTGTCTATGGGGTGATCAACATGCGAGCCACACTGCAAATCCAGGCGCGTAAAACATCCGGGTAGTGGCATCACACAACCTTAAGTAGCCCACACTCGGTCCTCATCCCAGGCAGCACATTGCAGTCAGCTGGCGCCTCCCAGCCCTGATGGATGTGCCGCCACACACGCCCCCCTCGTTGGAGCCCTGCCTGTCAACTCAGCGGGCTTGCCGAGCAAATCTCACTGCGCTGTCCCTCAGTGCAATGCTTGGAGGCCCGTGGAGGGGGAGAAGGAAGGGGTGGTGGGTTCGCCTCTTTTCAACGCAGAAGGTTCTGGCTCTCGCAGCAGAGCCGCACATTCACCCATGCCTCGGGCACCATCACAGCATGTTGGGACTCCCTTCCCAGGGCCAAAGCATATATGGGCCTCCCCTCCTTCGGGTCAGAGTTGGAGCTCAGATATCGGTGGCCATCTCGATTTACGGCTCTCGAGCAACCCCACCTATCCATGTTTTAGATAGGTTGCACATCTGTTTCCTGTCCCCCTGTTTCTCACCACCCCCGGTGCCCTGAATGAGATGCAAACCATCACTTTGAATGGATTGTGTCCTCCAACGTATTACTCATCTTTGACATGTAATGTCCAGCTTCAGCTGCTTCGAAAAAAAACTTTCGGCAGAGGGCGATGTGCGTCAATGGCATTGAGTTGATGTCCCTCGAAGGCCTCCATTGAGGATGAAGTCATCAGAGGTCATATATTGCACGCCCTGTGCCTGTTGGCCTCAGTTCAGTTTTTCCGTGACAGCCATTGCTTCGTCTAACGAGATTCGGTGCGCCTCATCTAACGATTTGTTTTCGAGATATTTTTAGAAAAATCCTTCCAGATGTCTTCATCCTCGACACCTTCAACACCGAAAACCGGTTTAAAAAAATTCCAGGACTGCGGGTCCAAGATGTCCCTTACCGACCTTCACCATGTCTGCTTGTGGTGCCTTGGCGAGTACCATGACATGCCCAATTGCTCAAAATGTCAATCCATTACAGGAAAGGCTTTAAGGGAAGAGGAAGTGGAAACTCCAGGTAGGAAGATTACCCAAATCCCCTAAGCCCTGTCCTGCTAAGCCTTCGGCTGACGAGACAAAAGGAGACTCTCCTTGTAGAAAGAAGGCGAAGCGGTCTAGGTCAAGGAGTGGTTTGCACCACTCGACTAAAAAGTTGAACAGGAGGCACCGGAGGTCGCCTTTGACGTCTTCCTCCGATGAGTCACCCATAAGGGTCGCATGTCCCACAAAAAAAACAACCCCAGCAGAATGGGAAGTTTTTTCTGAGGGGAAATGGTAAAATTTTCCCAAAAAAACAGGGTCATGCTCCTACCGAGCCTTCCAAGCAAGCTGGTAAGGATGGGTCTGGCCCAAAATCCTGCGTGCCCTCGAGCCCGGGAAAACGGCCTGGCAAACGGAGAGCCCTCGAGGCCCTCTCTCTCGATGAAAAGCACAAAGAAAAATCTAGATTGAGGTCCTCGATGCCATCCAAACAGTCGACTCCTACGGTGTCCTCGATGGCTGCGAAGCCTTCATCCACAACAGTGGCATCGACAATTTCGAAGACCGCTATGCCACATATGCTGGCTGTTCATCGAAGCCAGGCGCCTTTCCTCATCCGGCGCCAATGAAGCCTTCGATGCCATCGAAGGCTACACTTACTCGATCTGAAAAAGTCTATACTCCTTTACCCAGGAAGGAGTTTTCAAATCACTCTCTTCAATCTATGATGACTAAACACTCTGATGGGGAGCATGCGCCCAATGCACAGAGGTTCTGATATCAGGGGAGTCCAGGATTAAAGATCTATATGACAATTTACAGGCAGCGTGTGGGGTTGATACTTCACCGGCGCTAGAGTTCAGTAGACCTGAGCCTGGTGAACATGCCGATTCTACATACAGACAACTCATGCCCAGAGTTGTAGAGTACCGAGGATGGAGCAGACCACTCCCTTATAAACAGGACGATTTAACCGATATTTTGGATAAAGGTGCCCAAACTGACCCGGCATTGCCATTCCACATGTCTTTACAAAAAAGGGTGGCTAAAAATTGACCCTGACTCTGTCGAAACACCCCCCTCCAGAGAGTCTGATGGTGCAGGCAGCTACAACAGCGTCTAAGGCAGCATACCCTACCATCCCTCCTGAAAGGGACAAGCATGTAGATTGATAGGCAAGAAAAGTATTTTCAGCGGGGAGCATGGCTCTCAAAACGGCCAACTCCACCTGTGCCCTGGCAAAATGTGATTTTCTGTCGGATTGCATATCTATGGGGGCAGGGCATATCCCTGAGGGGTAAGAAAGGGATGTCTTCTTAGCTATTAAGGACGGCAAAGAAGCTAGTTGTGAATCCCTTCAATCTGGGTTGGATACTGCGGATAGCGTCAGCAGATCCATGGCGACCAGCACTGTAATACGCAGATATGCGTGGTTGAGGAAGTCTGGTTTTGCACCAGATGTGCAGTCGAGACTTCTTAACATGCCTTTTGACGTGTCTCATCTTTTTGGCAACAAGGTTGGAGAGCCTTGAGGCTGCAAACCTCTAAGGTGGCAGTCAAGTCTTTAGGTGCTGCTGTTGGGCAACCTCGGCCTTTTCGTACTAGTGGACAACCTTGAAGGGGTAGATTTTTGTGCTACTACTCAGTTGAAAGGACGAGAGGAATGGCCAGTCAAAGAGGCCAGAGAAAATGTCCTCGTGGTGGTAGAGGTGCCAAGCCAGCTCAAGCAGCTGCCTCAAAACCACTTTGAGATCTTGAATCAAAGTTCACCAGTTGGGGGCAGACTGTCTCAGCATTAAGAAGAATGGCGAGCCATTACTTGGGATGCTTGGGCTCTTGAAACCGTAGCCCATGGTTACTGCCTTTCTTTTATAAGACATCCTCAAAACAATACACCGGGGAGCGGCATCTTTGATGGTTCTCGAACCGCACCTTGTGCAGGATGTTTTAACCCTGCTAGAGAAAGGTGCTATAGGACCAGTGCCTGTAGCAAAGAGGAACAAGGGATGGTACTGCCATATTTATTTTATCCCCAAAAAGGACAGTGGTCTGAGACCCACCTTGGACTTGAGATACTTGAACAAGTTCCTCAGGAAGGACAAATTCATGATGGTCACACTTTCTCAGATCCTCCAGGCCCTCCAACTCTAGGATTGGTTGGTGTCATTAGAACTTTAGGATGCTTAGTTTCATGTGCAATCCATCTCAAGCACAGACAATACCTGAGGTTTGTAGTTCTCATTATCATTTTTGAGTTCTGCCTTTTTTGGGTAATCTCCGCCCAAGGGTTTTCATCAAACTGATGGCGGTAGTGGCAGCGAATCTCAGAAGAGGTGGAATTCATGTCTTCCCCTACCTGGACGATTGGCTGACCAGGGCGCGTTCGCCAGAACAAGCCCTGGATCATCTTGTTCACCGGCCACTCACTTCACATATTGGGCTTCTCCCTCAATTACAAGAAGTCACATATGACACCTTCTCAACAGCACCAATAAATCAGGGCTGTGTTAGACGCGTCTTTGGGAAAGAGCTTGCCTCCCAAAGTGAGGGCTCAAGACATTCTTCAGATGGTATCCAAATTTCAGAATGCCCAGAATCTTCCAGCCTTCGATTTCTTGACATTGCTCGGCCTCATGGCTTCCTGCATTTTTCTGGTGCCAGAAGCCTGCCTGAGAATTGGATCCCTTCAATGAGCGCTAAGAGCACAATGGTCCCAATTCTCAGGAAAGATGTCGGCAAATATTCTGAAGGTAGAACCCTTTTGGCAGCCATGGCCAGAGATTACAGTAGTGTTGGACCCCTCACTCGCGGGCTGGGGAGCCCATGCCAACGATTTGACAGCAGTCATTGGTCTCAGAGTCCAAACTACATATCAATCTTTTGGAGATGAGGGCAATCGGACTAGTGCTGAAGGCCTTTCTGCCCTCTGTACGGGGAAGGTACGTCTTGATAATGACAGACAACAGTGGCTATGTATTACCTCAACAAGAGAGGCGGTGTAGGGTCACCACCACTGTGCAGAGATGCAATGCAGCTTTGGTACTGGCCAATTCAAGAAGGAATATCTCTATAGGCTGTTCACCTAGCCGGAGAGGAGAACATAGCGGAGGACGCTCTGATCAGGCAGAGTACCGTCTCCCATGAGTGGTAACTAGCTCAGGAAGTCCTTCAAGAGATCTCCACTCTTTGGGGAACCCCTCAAGTGGATCTGTTCGCAACCGGAAGTGCGAACTGTATTGCTCCAGGGAATTTCCTCCAAGAGGAGCTCTAGGAGACACGTTCATGGTGGACTGGGAGTTTACACTCTTATACGCGTTTCCTCCAGTCCCTGTCATTCCTCATGTAATCAGGAGGTTGAGAAAGTTCGGGGAACACCTGATCCGAATTGCCCTGGATTTAGCCAGGAGGACGTGGTACCTGGACCTTCTAGACATGTCCATCTGTCCTCCGATGCTTCTTCCCCGGAGAGGATCTTCTCTCACAAGAGGGTCGGATTCTCCATCAATATTCAGAGGTCAATATTCTCAACCTTCACGCTTGGTTTCTGAAATGTTGAGATGTAAGGATTGGAACCTCCCAGATGACGTTATTTAGGTGTTGCTTTTGGCTAGCAGACCAGCAACAAAATCTTTGTACAGTTGCTGTTGGAACAAGTTTTGCAACTGGTGCAAGGAAAATAATGTGGATCCTTTCCTGTGTAAAACACCGGATGTACTGTCCTTCTATCATTATCCTAGAAGAGCATTAAGCTTTTACATATCAAGAACATCCAAAATTCGGTTTGATGATCAGTTGTTCAACTGGTATACAGCACACAAACTAGGTCAGGCTGTTACCAAGCAGACCTTATCTAGGTGGATAATTGTCAATTTCTTAGTGCTACAGGCTTGCAGGGAAGGACCCTCCTCAAGGCTTGCAAGCTCATTCCACTAGGGGCATGGCCACATCTACATCCCTGCAAAGGGGAGTTCCTATCAGGAATATTTGTGACGCTACAATGTCATCAATGCACACATTCACAAAACATTATGCCCTGGATGGTTCCCATTCTCAAGATCTTGCTTTTGGCAAGGCAATAGTTTGCTCTGCCTTGGAAAAGGTATAATATGTAGAATTCTACTCCCTCTTATTTATAAACACTGCTTTGGGAGTCTGTCAAGGATGAGGAATACATTGGAGAGGACAATCCATTCGAAGAATAATTGACTTTCCCCTGGTAACGTTCTTTCGACTGAATGTTCCTCCAACGTATTCCTCATCGCCCTCCCATCCTACCCCTCTATAATTTCCCATGTTATTACAGCTTCCGCTCCACCAATGTTGAGTACGGTCATGCTTGTATTCATGGGCCTCTGTTGCATGAGGAGGAGGAAAAACAGAACTGAGGACAACGGGCGCCCTCTGCCGAAAGTTTTCTGAAGCTGGACATTACATGTCAAAGATGAGGAATACGTTGGAGGAACATCCAGTCGAAACAACTTTACCACGGGTAATTAACTTGTTCTTCCCTCTGCAATGACTGAATGCAAGTTTGCACATGACCAGCATAAAAGGGTTTTCTGCCCAATTTTTGTGTTATAAAACTTTCGAGCTGGGGAATACTTTCACTAGCTTTTGTTTGACCCCCTTTTGACGGTCTTGTGTACAAAGGAAACTCTTCTGAGACGGGTATCATTCACCACCCCTGCAGTAGAGGTCACTTTCACCACAGACTAATTTGTCACGGTCAGGAGGGTGGGGAGCTACCAGACAGTGCACAGCGCGTGATCAATCAGTAGCGAACTAACGCATCATCCTGTTAAAGCTACTAGCAGTGTTGAAAGCCCTCAGTGTTTGTAAAACATCTGCAGGGGAAGACTGTTCTAGTTCTAACAGACTGCACCACCGCCATGTTCTACCTAAACTGGGGGAACTCTTTCTTGGCCTGTCCAAGCTGGCACAGAGCATTTGCATGTGGGCACAAACGCATGTTCCTCCTGTCACATGTTCCATGTGAGCACAATCTTCTTGCAGACGTGCTCAGCAGAGACATTCTGCGACTGGTAGAACACGAGTGGCATTTACACAAACACATTTTGCACAGCATCTCTGCAGAATGGGGGCATCCAGATATCCTCTTTGCAAGACTGCAGAATGCCCAGACTATGCCTCCCAGGTATCCCCAAAGGATGCCCAGGGGAACTATCGCTGGATTAAATGGTCAGGGAAATTTGCATCTGCCCCCCCTCAGCCCCCAAAACTCTGCTCCTCAACAGGATAATTCACAAGATGCACCAGGAACAAGTTCCTTATCCTGGTATAACCAATGTGGGCTCGTCAACCATGATTCTCGCATATCATGAGAATGTCACTTTGCCCTCCAATGAAGCTGCCTCGCCCCTACAGCATGCTGTCCCAGGATCAGGGGACAACACTGCACCCATGCCCTCAAGCGCTCATGTTAGCAGCTTGGCTCCTGAGGTCATAGTTAGGGCATCTCCAATGTCTCAAAGATGTATGGACATTCTTAAGGAGGCACGCACACCGAATACCAGACACTTATTCCAGTAAATGGCGACATTTTATCATTTGATATGGTACTCGCCACATCAAATTGATTGTTCACCCACAGTCCTTTATCATGCTCACCTCTTAGACTCAGGACTAGCTTTTAACCCACCGAAGGTCCACCTTGCTGCCCTCTGTTTACACCACCTCTCAAAGCAAGATTTCCTAGGTACAACCGTTTAGGCACCACAGTCCTTTTCATTAATGCTATGCGGTCATATGTCCACACCAGCAGGTTGTTCCAGAGTTTGAGTTTGGTTTGCAGCTGAAGAATGTATGGTTAATAATTAGCTGAATACAGGGTTTGGCGGTTGGTAGCCATGATCACCCCGAGATATCAGGCCGTACTGGCAGACAATCTGAAGCCCATTATTGATCCCATATGAGCCGCTCCACGTGTCAGTGGTATAATCTTTGATTTTAGTGGGGTTAATCCTGTATCCCGAGTAGTACAAGAAGAATTTGTCCTGCATGATAGGGGCTAGGGTAATCTCGGGAGAAAGTATCGTCAGCGTATAATGAGTTGAGGGGGGGGCCCCTTATCCGTACCTGCCGATTAGATTGTTTTTGACATATCACAGCCACCATAAATTCAATGTTGAGGGCAAAAATGAGGCGAGATGGTGGAAAACCATGCCGTGTGCCCCTGAGAATTAGAAACCTGGGCGAGAGGGTGTGATTTGTTCCAACTATTGCGCAGGGGTCCTTGTATAATAGTTGGATGTAGCTCAGGAACTGGGGTCCAAACCCAAACTGGCCCAAACAGCAAACATGTATTTCCAGGACAACAAATCAAACTTTCTCGGTGTCTAGGGAGGATGCGATCACTTTGGCCTTTGGATCCAGCTGGGCGATTATTGCGAATAGCTTGCACAAATTCAGTTAAGTGGATCTGACTGGGATGAATCCCGATTCGTCAAGATGTACCAGATGATTCATATGCTGTATTAACCGGTTTGCTATGGCTTTGGCAAACCTTTTTGTGTCTGAATTGGGGAGAGCAGGCGATTGGATGAAGCCTCTTGCAGGGGTTTGACTCCCTCTATTAATGAGGGGGAGGAGGGAGCGTCTCTGCAACGGCAGCCTCTTCCTAGTGTGCCAACAAATATGGGGCAAGTTCTGGCAGGTAACATTTGTAGATTTTAAAAGGTAGGCCATCCTTCCTGTAGCAACAGGATCTGTATGTTATGTCTTTTAGCATAGGCTTGTATTTTCCGTGCCTTGATGGGGTTGCTCAGACCCTACACGTTCCACGTGAGCAGTCTAATCTGTCATGCCCTGCCATCATCCCTGTGATTCCTATATTGCTGTGTAGATTAAATCGAACTCCGAAAGTCTAGTCCTCCATGTTTGACTGTCATATTTTCTTCTTTTCAAATCCCCAACCTCCCCTCACCCAAATACCCCCCACCCTCACTGTCCCCCTAACCTGACAGTGTATAACCCTTCTTAAACAACCCATTCTTAAACAGTGGGAGGCAACGTGTGAGCCCAGCCAATGTCGTCATACGTTCAACAGGTTTGAACCACACTTTCAAGTTTGGTCGTAATTGGTGGACCTTCTCAAGCTATGTCTGGAAAGGTAGTCGCGCATTGGACGTTGAAGACTAGTAAATGGTCATCATGTTTGTTAGGGAGAATTCTCAGAAATGTGGTAATTCCTTCCACCTTAGAGACCCCCAGCAATTGCTGGATTTTGAGGTGACTTGATTTTTTTTCTCAATCTGGAGAGAGAGACCATTTTTCCCCACTCTCTCGTATTTTAATGTGATTTGAACACTGTTTCTTTTGGTTATGGAGTCTGACAAACTCCATAGGCATCATCTTTTACATGGTGTCACACTGCACCTTCAGTGCAGTGACACAGGGAAGCCTTTCAGATTTCCCAAAGGTTTGAATTCCTTCTCTCGGGTAAACTACGGTTTTCCAGAGCAGTAAAGTGAAATTGACTTTACTTACACTTGTAAACTTTCTAGACCCAGCACATACTAACTTACAATAGGGTGCTGAAGGGGTTACCTAGTATCACCTTTGTTTAGTAGCTTCTCATGTAACAATTTGTATGTTACCCTTTCCTCACTGAATGGTTGGTGGCAGTGGTTTTGTTTTAACTACCGTGGTGTGCGTTTACCGCAGGCTGCGTTCGCAGCTGCAGTAAAGGGTGCCATGTTTGTCATAATTGCCCCGGTCGTCTTTTTTCGCCATTTCTTTGTGGAAATGTTTTTCTTGAGATTTACTCTGCGCGTCAAACCAGGTTTGGTCCCATTGCTCGTTTTGCCTTTGGCGGGATTCATGAGTGAAGCCCGCCTCTGGCTCCAGGGTGTCTGGGGTTGGCAGTAAGTGAGGGAGGTGCCCAACTCCCTGTGCTTAGTCTCCTAGGTGACCCAAATGCACTCTGTGGCGATTGGCCGGCTGACTGTCCGGCAAGGACAGCCACCCTGTTGGGTGACCGACAGCTGGGCTGGAATGAATGGGAGAGCACTGAATAAAAGGCTAGTCTTTTGGCTTGGAAGGCAGTCGACCACTGGACAAAGGAACTTGAGGAGAACTTGAGGAGAACGCCTGCTGCAACTCCTGGAACGTTGGTTTGCCCGGTGAAGCCCTGCTGGTGTGCTGAAACTCCAAATTCGTATCAACAGAGAAGCCCCTAAAAGGACGACTTCTCCCTTTGAGTTGGTGGGACCAATCAACTCCAAAGAAAGGCACCTGGACATTCTCGCGGAGCTCGTTGCATTTCCAGAGTAGTTGCTGGAAACCAAAACGCCAGGGAGAGGAACACCAGTTTGTGCGCGTTGCTTTTAAGTGGCCAAGAGCTCCATGTAGATCCTCTGGACTGGCCGAAAATTGTGCTTCCAGGAATATATGTAGCAGTGCCTCTTCCAGAAACCCTTCCATAGGACGTTGAGTTCTCTCAGCCATGCCCACCACCCTAATGTTATTTCGGCGCAATAGGGACTCCAAATCTTCACATTTTACATGGACCGCCTTCAGAACCTTCTTTATATCCTTGCTGTCTTTTCTGTGCATGGTGACTATCCTCGAGTTCCCCCAGCCGGTTTTCTGATGTGGTGATCAGGCTGCTTTCTTTCTGGAGATCTGATCTTAGTGATATTAGAGTGCCTATGTCGCCTAGTTTGGTGTTAACCGCAAACCCAGTCTGCATTGCTTCCATATAGGGATCCATGGTCTTTTCAGTGGGTGTCTGGGGGGGGGGGGTGTCTTGGGAACCGGCAGGGTCTTCATCAGGCCTTGGCATGTTGTTGAATGTGTCCATGGGCCCTTTTTACCACACTTTGGGCCTCCACGTCATATTTTGGTGATGGGGTGTACCTCTGGCATATTGTAGCGCTTTTCCAATGCAGGAGCTGTGGTTTTGTCTTTGCCTCGTGTATCTAGCACCCTTTCAGCTGTGGAGTTTAATTTCATACTTCTGAGTTATATGCATCTAGATAGTGAGGCCAAAGAATATCTAGTGTGCCCAAATGAGTGAATTGAGTGACCTAATGGATGGAGTGAATAGAATCAGATGACATTGATGAGACTGAACAGAGTAGATGGATCTGGATGGAATAGACAGTGTATGGAACTGCTGCCATATATCTGCCAAATACGCTATATATCTGTATCCCCGTACATATCTGTATCCCATATATGCCTCTGTCGCTATATATCCGTGTCACTATGTATGTCGCCACCATCCTCTCCACGTGCCTTGTTTCAGGTGCTTCTACTGTTAACCACCAAATCACACAAATCACATTGTAAACCAACTATATGGAGTTTGGCTTTAAACATTTGTGTTATGAGGTTCTGATGAGGCAGATCTTCTTTTGGTTCACATTTAACAGACATAAGATTTACGCAGCTGTAACAAAATTGCGTGGGATCTCTCACCAGAATTGGAGGTATTCCCTGTGAATGTGTTAAAGGACATTTGTACCGCGCACTATCACGACTGGAGTGGTCCTCTGGCGGTTCTGAAAGAGGAGGGTAGGGTGAGTTAATGGGAGGAAGCTGGAAAAGTGCAAGAAAGCAGTGATGTGCTGTTGGCGGCCTCAGCCTGGTGGGTCCGTGGCTGGGCCTGGGGTGTTTGCGGCCGTTAGTCGTTGTGTACTGTTGTGCGAGTCTTGTGCTTTTTGTTTTGTTGTTGCAGTGTAGTGAAGTTTGTGTGGTTTGTTGTGCTATAGGTTTGTGGTTGTTTGGTTTGGAGTTTAAGAGGTGTATGCAGAGGGGGAAATTGTTAGTGGAATTGGTTAGTTGGCATATCTATCCTGAATTGACGTGTTTCAACACTATAGCAATATGGTTCCTGGTAATGGAGAGCTGGAAGGCCCTTGTCACAAACGTAATGTGTCTGTTTCAGATTCAGGGGTGAGCTGATAAAAAAGGTCTAATTCTTTGATTAACTAAGGATTAGATTTTCTAGACATGCGAAGTGGCAAAACCATAGAGCCAACATACATTCAGTTATGAATCGGAGGAATGGTGCTATAAATAGGTTAAATAGTTTTTCTACAGGGGTAACCCCCACGTTCTGGTGATATTCCCTCCTACTAAGTGAGGATAAATAATGTGTATTTAAACAAAAGGAAGGAACATAAAACAGACTACATCAACACAGTATATATCCTCAGACAGCAATTTCTTGTAGCAACCATGAAACAAATATAGGCTGCATTATGTGTTCTCAATAATCATCAAAAAGCAGTATTACCAAAAATATCATTTTTAATATATTAATCACTCTTTAGCACAAGAAATACACTCATTTGTTTTAAAAAACATATACACATAACATAGTCATATACATCTTACAATCATGCCACCTCAGTGTACAGAATTAAATGCCAAAAATTTCATTAGGACAACACAACAATGGCAACTCAATTGTTCACATTTCACATTGTGTGAACCAGCCCAACTTATATAAGTTTCAGTCCTCTGTGTTTCAAAGTAACCTGACATTCATCAGGGCTCGAAGTAATCCTGTGCTCCAGGTCGATTATTCCTACATATACACCAGGTTGCTATCTCTGATAGAATGTATTGCAGAAAACCAAGAGACTGGTGGTATCTTGTGTTCGTGAGTGGTTTAACCCAAAGGTCCGGACTGGAATGTGCGGCAGTCTTTAATTTGCATTGGTCAAAGATGAATCTGGTTGCTGGATGTGCCGTGTCAACATCTGGCACACGACAAGGGTCCCCCTGTAGACCTGCGTCGCCGTGAGTGCAGGCTGCGAAGTCTAGCCGTGCAGCTGCAACGAAGCTTGGCTGTAAATAGGTTAAAAGTTAAAAAAAAAAAAAGGAATGGATGTAGAATGATTCTTCTGGCTACAGAGTTTTATTTTATTTTAAAGCTCAAGAGCAGCAGGCCTTTATAGTCCCAAACTTTGGGGCTATAAAGGTACAAAAGACTAGAAATAGTAGGGAAGACAATTTCTGAAGCAGTTACGAAGTAAACATGCTCCATCTGTCCCCCATACTAGATGATACCTAATATTCAATTAGATCTCATCTTGTATAACTGAGGGTTGTCCTGACTGTAGGTTTATACCTATCCATGAATTTGTGTTCCACTATTCAGAAAAGTATCCTGGAAACAGGGTTGGTTTACTATGTGATTTCTTAACGGCGTATCACTGCATAACTCACAGGTTCTACTACCCTTGAATTACTGTAATAGAGGTGTTCTATTCTAAATGTGTAAAATTGTCTGACTTGCCTAGAAATACTGTTAGTTATTTTGAACAAGGTCTGTGCTTTGGTACGTGTACCTTAAGCATTGTGTTTTTATATTGTGTTTATGATTCTCTGACAAAGTACTTGCCCACCAAGATTACCTGTATTATAATAAACCTTTGTTTATAATACTTCTCGGTGTAAGTGTTTCCCTTGAACCATTTTTATGCTACAGGTTCTTTGTACTTTCCTACAATCCGCTCTCCCTCCTAAGGTAAGCCTGGCTGCTCTGTCTAAACTACCAAATATTCAGGTGGTACAGCCTTATACGAGTGGGGCTTTGTACTGTCTCAGTTGTATGGTTTTGTGAAGCCCTTAGCTGGACTTCAGAAAGTGTCAGAACACAGTCCAAACAAAAAAAAAAGGTTGCTATGAATCCAGAGACTAATGGCACACTGGCACACTGTGGTTGTGCCATGAGGGTTCAGGTAACCCAGTTGCCATTAACTTAGTATGGCTTGGTGTGGGTGTCACAGTGGAAATGGTCAGCTCAGGAAGGGAAGGCAAGTGATGGAGGCTTGTACTCCAGGGTACATACCGGTCTACCTGCCACATCAAACGGCAGTGTTAAAACGGCACGGATGCAGCTGCCGTGCTGACGTCACTGGTAGTGTCATGTCGATTGGAAATAAATCGCCATAAACAGGAAGGCAAATGCATAGCAGCGTGTAGCTTGTGCCAAAGTATTTATAGAGGAAACCTAAACGGGCTCTCCTATATCATAGCGCTGGAAATACTTGAACAAATATGGGGCTAATGACCGCATAAGGTGACACGTGTCCTATTTGGGAATATATGTGAGAGAGATACTTAGAATGAGAAGAATATGCAGAACAGCATACAGTGTAGGTTAAAAAGGGAATCCGATCAAGGACGCCTACCATGAACATTCAGGTGAAATCTGGAAACGTCTGGACAGTATGCTGGTGGCACCTCATAATCCAAACTTCGACATGGCGAAGGTAAAAAAAATGTAGATCTAGTACTGGAGGGGCAGTTAATTAAAGCCTGACGGGTGTCTGTATACAGTAGATCCACCATGCTTAATGGAGGAGTGAACTCTGTGTGTTGGTCAAAGTTTTGAGAACATATAGAATCTTCCAGAGTATTTCATCCGGTGTATGGTGTTCTAGATGGTGATACCATGGGTGCTGCAGTGTTGCACCGAATTCTGGAGCCTCAAGCTCCACTGGTTCATCTTCCGATTAACGGGGACCAGTTTCGGAAATTTCAATGCCCTTCAGGGGCGATTTTTCATCGAATTTCACTTCTTGGAGGATTACGGAAGATCTTTGAGGCCTTCCCCGTGTGGACATGGCCCAGGACAAAGGAGACTCGACGCCAACTGGATTCAAGCTGTTTAGGATCTGCTCAGGATGTGGACTGCAGAACGTCTTAAAGGAAGATGAGCACTCCTGGTGCCTCTATTGCCTTCACGCCGACAAGTCGCACGTGGAGGTGGACTGTGCGTTCTGCAAGAACATGTCCGCGCGGACCATGAAGGACCGCTTTACTCGACTCGCTAACTGGCTGGAGGCAAAGAGCCCAGCAGCAGGTGAGAAGTCTGAGCAGTCTTCTAAGGCCTTTGAGGGAGCTCCGACGACGGGGGCCCAACAGAAGGCAAAGTACTGTGAGTCCGCGGGCACTGGGAGCGCTGTTGGTTCGGGCTCCTCGGCTGCCAGGCAGGGTGTGATGTCACTGACGCGTCAACCACGAGCCAACACTCTGGCTCGATGAAGAGGAAGTCTGACAACCCGGGTAAGCTTCGGGAGAAGTCCTGGCTGGCCCCGACAGAGAAAGCCAAGGGGGAGCGAGGCGGTGACCCACGGTGAAGGCCTTAGACGCGCCCAAGGTTGTGAAGGCCCTGATTCACCCGGCTAAGGCCTCGATTGAGGGAGTCGTGGCAGCCCTGGCGAAGCCTATGGAGGCGACCCCAGTGGAGACGACTTCCAGGCCTAGAGTTTCCCTGCCGTCCCGAAGGGAATAGTCTTTCCAGCATATCGAAAGGAACCCCGTGAAACTTTGGGATGAGAAAGAGGGGGAGGGGGTGAAACTGACTCGGATCCTCCTCTGAGGACGAGCTGTCTGTTGTCAAAGCAACCCTCGACAAGAAGTTCGAGAGGGCCCATGGGAAGGATCCTGACGAGGTGGACTTGGAGAGTGAGGGAGCCGACGAAGAACGGCTGGTCGACGAGGATCCGGACACTACGCCGGCGCTCCCGTCGCAACTGGTGCAGCCACCGACAGACAGGCAGGATGACGTTATGCTGGCACTGCAAACCCTGTGCACCGAGATAAGGATGAGGCTACTCTTGCCTTCGGTGGACGATCCTGCAGCGCCTGGACCTTCGGAGTCCTCCAACCAAGCGGAGGCGAGTCCATCGTCCCCCCCCACCCCCCCTACCCTTCCAGCCTTCACCTCCATCCCCTCCACCGAGGGATGAGACGGACGACGTGGACAGACAATGGTGGTGACGACGGAACAGATCTCCCATCACCCCCTGCCCGGGCTTCCCCTCCCGACGAAATTGGCTCCTTTCACGCCATGATTGCCAGGGCATCAGAGCTGTTCCAGCTATGCCCTGAAGAGCAGGAGGAGGGGGGTTCCTCTACCAACGACGGGAGGCCAAGAGGAATGACCGTCCTCTCAGTACGAGGGACTGTCCCTTCTGAAGAAACCTGTCCACGGCCACTGCGAAGAGGGATCGGTACGAGAAGAAGTACCGAGTCCCAGACTCCATGCCTACGTGCCTCAGGGCACAGCCGTCCCCGGATTCGGTGGTCTCCGCGGCAGCCAAGAACAAATCGGCAGGGGCAGTTGCGTCAACCTCCACTTCTCCACCGGATGTTGAAGGGAAGAAGCTGGACGCCATGGGACGATGAGTCATCTCGTTGGCAGTGACGACCATCAAGGGGGCCAACGCCCTCTCGATCGTGGCCTGCTCTGACAGTTAGCTATGGTTCAAAATCACTCCCCTCCTGGACTTCCTCCAGACAAGAAATCCTGCAGCAAGGCGAGGTGGCGTCAGACCACGCCATCACGGTGGCCACAGACCTCACCGACACCGGTTTTCGCCAGATGGGCAACAGCGTTTGCCT
Organism: Ambystoma mexicanum; assembly: GCF_040938575.1. NCBI lineage: Eukaryota > Metazoa > Chordata > Amphibia > Caudata > Ambystomatidae > Ambystoma > Ambystoma mexicanum. Next base: position 1,166,221,036 of record NC_090921.1, read on the forward strand.
TCGCTGGTGCGGTTGGCTCTGGGCCACCGATTTCTGTCAGGACGTGCAGACCAGGGTACTGGACATGCCCTTCGACGGGAACAACCTGTTAGGAAAGGCAGTGGACGAGTCACTGCAGGCCATCAAGGCGAACACTGAGACGGCCCAGGCCTTGGGCTCTCCATCAGCGACGGCCGTCCTTTCAGACTTCCGGAGGTAAGTCCCAAGGTGCTTCCAAAGTATTCGGCAGCAGCTCCTCGTCATACCGCCAGGCGGTCCCCTCTTCGTCGCAAAAAGCCTGCAGAGGCCGCAACAAAACCGGTGGACACCATAGTCGTTGCCAAGGGTCCCAAAGGGGCAAGGCCTCGGCGAAGCAAGACTGAACCAGCCGTGACGTCGAGCCCCCACCCGAGCACCCTGGTGGGAGGCTGGCAGGCGAACTCCGGTGCATGGAAATCCATCTCCACCGACCGTTGGGTGCTGGATGCCCTGGCCCACGGACACACTCTGGAGTTCCAAAAGAGGTTTCCCCATTTTCCACCCGTAGCCAGGAAGGAAAACCACATTCCACAGCTGCTTCTGGAGGTACGAGCAATGCTGAAGGGCGCTGAAGGGCGCTATAGAACTTGTCCCAAAGAGGCTCTGGGGCTCCAGAGTATACTTGCAGTATACTTGCAGTACTTCCTCGTACGAAAGAAGACCGACGGCTGGCAGCCCATCCTAGACCTCGGCCACCTCAACAAATTCATGAAATCCCAGAAGTTCCGGATGGTCCCCCTTCAGCATGTGCTTGGACAACTGGAGGAAGGCGACTTCCTGTCGTCACTGGACTTGGAGGATGCCTACTTCCACATCCCCATACACAAAGGGCATCGAAAGTTTGTGCTTCGTGGTCCAAGGGCGGCACTGCCCTTCGGTTTGAAGTTGGCGCCACGGGTCTTCAAGTTCCACGTCTACACCTATCTGGACGATTGGCTCATCTGAGCGAAATCAAGAGAACTCGCTGTCGACCACACAGCGAGGACATCTGCCTGCTCACGGAACTGGGGTTTTCCATAAACTTTGCGAAGTCATGCTTGGTGCCGTCGCAGGATGCCCTATTCCTGGGAGCCAGACTCAACATGGTGGCATAACGGGCGTCAGTCTGAGGAGAGGATAAAGGCCATCCTTGGCAAGGTACAACAGCTGTTGACCATGGAGGTTGCCAGGTTGAGGTCCATCAAGTCCCTGCTCGGCATGATGTCATCATGCATCTACCTCATACGACTGTGCAGGCTGCGGATGCGCCATTGCAGGAGTTCCTCGATGCCCTTTGAGTACAAGTGACGGGAACCTTCGAAAACAAGATCGCCCTCAACAACTTTCCGGCAGGCGATCCGGTGGTGGGGCACCTGCGCGCATCTCGCGGCGGGCATGGACTTCCAGACCCCAGCACATCAGGAGACTGTGAAGACTGACGCCTCCTTGGAGGGATGGGGCACGTACACCAGAGATCTCCACGCAAGAGGCCTTTGGCTCCCGGAGGAGAGGTCTCTACACATAAATGTCCTGGAGCTCTAGGCCGTGTTCTGGGCCCTTGGGTCTTTCCTCCCGTCCCTCAAGGGCAAAGTGGTACGGGTCTTCACCGACAACACCACCACGATGTTCTGCATCCGGAAGCAAGGAGGCACCAGATCCCCAGCTATGTCCAAGGAAGCACAGGACCTGTGGCACTGGGCCCTGGCCCAGGGGATGTTCCTGGTACCCTTCCACCTGGCAGGAGTAAAGAACACCTTCGCCGACTCACTCAGCAGGGAGCTGCGCTTGTGCCACGAGTGGGAACTCCGGCAGGATCAAGTGGATCTCCTATTCCGACGATGGGGCAATCCTGTTTGCGACGGCGCCGAATGCTTAGTGGAGGAGGTACGCCAGCAGGTTTCCCCAGCCAGGGAGCATGGGCGATGCAATCTCCTTGCCCTGGGACGGCCTGTTCCTCTATGCGTACCCACCGTTGCTTCTGCGACTCACCAGTCTACTCACATGGTCCCGGTGCAGGATGATCCTCGTTGCACCAGCGTGGCCGAGACAGATATGGTACCTGGACCTTCTGGACATGTCGGCGTCCCCTCCAGTCAGGCTTCCGACGGACGCAGATCTTCTAGCCAGGGAAGGAGTTGCGATTCTGCACCGTGAACCAGGGTTGCTGAACCTGCAGGCCTGGCTCCTGCAGCACTAGAGTTTGGAGGCTATGATATCCCGGCAGACTGCAAGGAGGTACTTGCCAAGGCCAGAGCATACTCTACTCTTAAGTGCTATGGACATAAGTGGAAGAGGTTCTCTGTCTGGTGCCGCGCACGAAAGATCAACCCTCTACGGATTACGGCCCCTCAAAACTGACGTACTTGCTGTCGCTGGCCAAGGCGGAGCTAGCCCATGCCTACATCAAAATTCATCTGGCGGCTATCTTCCGCTACACTAGAACTCTGGGGCGGTCATCGTTGTGGTCCCACCGCATGAGTTCATGAAAGGACTGTTCCGCTCGTTCCCGCCGGTGCAGGCTCCAGCCCCGGCGTGGGAGCTCAATGTGGTGATGGCCAGGCTCATGGGCCCTCCATTCGAGCCTTTGCATTTGGCACCGCTGAAGTTCCAATCGTGGAAGACTGCGTTTCTTGTGGCCATCACCTCCGCACGACGAGTGGGAGATCCAGGCCCTCTCCTGTAACCCTCCATACCTGACATTCCACGAGACAAGGATAGTGCTGAGGACGCACCGCTCCTTCATGCCCAAGGTGCTGTCGGACTTCCATCTCAACGAGCCCTTGGTGTTACCCGTTTTCTTCCCTTTGCCTTCGTCGCCGGCTGAGAGGACTTTGCACTCGCTGAATCTGGCTAGAAAGCTGAAGTTCTTTGTGGACCGCACAGAGAGTTTCCGGAAGACATCACAGCTGTTTGTGAACTTTGGCGCTGTGAACCAAGGGAAGGCCCTCTCCAAGGCTTCCATTTCTAGATGGCTCTCCGGCTGCATCATGCACTCACTGGTTGGCAAACCCACCGTTGCCCGGTTGTCCGAGAGCCCATTCGACCAGAGCGATCACTGCTACTACGGTGTTCCTTTCTGGTGTGCCCCTGCTGGACATCTGCAGGGCTGCTACGTGTAGGTCCACGCACACCTTCACGAGATTCTACTGCATCGACCGGGTTTCCAGGGAGGTGTCCAGAGTCGGCCAGGCAGTGCTGTGCAACCTGTTCGCTTGAAGGTGAGCCTGGTGAGGTCGGAGATGCTTAATGTTGAGTTGTTGAAATGCTTAATATTGAGCCTTGCCACCTCCCATGGTTGTACATGTGTGTACTGCCATGTATTCTTGTATTCCTGAGCATGTGAATCAATGCCAGACCCCATGCTGGAGAAGGAACAAGTTAATTACCTGTAACTGTTCTCCAGCATGGGTCTGGCATGGATTCATATGCGAACCCTCCCGCCTACCCATCTGCGGCTCTTCTCTGGGTCCTACTGCCACTTTAAGTGCTAGCAAATCTGAAGATGGCTGCCAGAAGGGCTTAGGTAGAGGGCAGTCATTGGCTGGGGGCAGTATGACCCAGAGACCAGTGATTGGTTATTAGTAGAAAGACAGTTAAGAAACTGAAACTGATTTTTTTCTCTTATCGAGGATTCCCAGCCTAACGGGGAATATTCAAGAGCATGTGAATCCATGCCAGACCCATACTGGAGAACAGTTACAGGTAAGTAACTTGTTCCTTAGCTCATCTCCACTTGTACACTTTATATTCCCTCTAGTTAGAAACAAATAATCTGAAGGGATCATGGGTACAGTAGACATCACACTAGGGATATTACAAACCCACGCAGTCGCTGACTTTTTTTCGAATTTCATAAACCTCTGTGATACGCTGCGCCTACCACTAGATGTCGGCATATGCAAAGCAAGTGAATCTAAGCAGATACAAGCAACTGAAATAAGATTACGGTAAGTAATGTATGATATATAATTTTTGTAAAAAATTGATATATCTATCCAAATGACTTTTCACAACCTTTCCTAATTAGTCATCCATTTAATAAAACATAATCCTTCATCTTGTTAAAAGCAATATAAATCAACACACCACATCCCCGAAATTTAAAGGAATGTTTCGCCCCAAAAATGTTATTGCCCAAAAAGATGGCCAATAATAAAATATACTGGCACTTTTTTTTTTAAAGTTTCTATGTAAAATTTTGAGCAATTGAAGCTCAAAATTTACAAAAGCAAGCACATGGGGGCATTCATTTTGTGAAATGGATGCCCGCCTGTGCTCGCTTTTGCGGCACTAATGAAGGAAAAGCCAGCCAGCTGTAGTAAACAAAAGCTACCACTGGGTGGCTTTTCCTTCATTGCTGCCGGGACTCGCAGGACGGAGACCGGAGACTACAGGCAGAAAAGCTGCAGCTGCATCTCGGTAAGCGCTATTTTTTTTATTATTTTTAAAGCACTAGCTGCAGGTTTTTTTTCTACGTTTTCTGGTCTGGAGGAGCCCGGAAAACTTAGAAATAAAACCACAGCTTTAAAAACATTGTATTTATGTTTGCGGTAGCTTCTTAAGCTACCGCAAACATAAATACAACGTGATTGTGTTTGAAAACGCTGCGGTTTTTCTTTCTAAGTTTCTCAGGCTCCTCCGAGAGGCCCAACTTGTTCTAACTGTATGGCTAGGACCCAATACCTCGGATGTGTGCTAGTGTCCCTTGGGTATGCAGATCATTTGAGGGTGGGGTTGCGGTTGTGCGCACTGTTTAGTTGTATCCATAAGGGTGTCCTGAGTTGCGGATCATGTTCAGTATTTCATTGTATTCGTTGGTGTGCGTTTGTATAGTGTTGATGGATTTATTAACTATGTGCAAGGGTATGTTCCCTCTGTTGCTTCCAGAGTCCGAGTTGGTTGGTTGTATACATGTAATTCGAACAATTGTAGTTCGAACAATAATTGACCTTTGCACAATTGACTGAATTGTGAAGGTCAATTGTTACATAGATGCGGGGGGAAACACCACCCCCGCAACTCCCATTATTTATATATTTTTCTGAGGCTTGTTTGTGGAATCTGCTTAGATCACATGCTGTGCATAGGCCGACATCTAATGGAAGCTGCGGAGTATTAGTTTGTTTTTTGAAACTCTAAAATGGGCGTAGACCTAGGGTGTGGCAGTAATACTATCCCTAGTGACGTCCACTGTACCCATGATCCCTCACGCGTGTAGGACCCTCAGATTGTTTTTTTTCCGCCATACTTGTCGGAAGCATAGTTCCCTGGCTTTCAGCCATTTGTCATAAATTCATCTAAAATTCCCTGTTCCTCAAATCCCACGTCGAGATTCCAAAGATCGACGCCGGTACCGAAGAATTAACAGCCGTTGAGACTGCACGATGGACTTTGGGCCTCGGCAGGCCTCTGGCCCTGCAAGTAGGGAGAGTGGGGGGTGGACATAGTCACCCGTTTATTTTCCTACAAACACTCGCCTGCTGCCATATATTAACATATGGAGAGTACTCCATTTAAATTCTGCCCCAAGTGCAACCGTAAGTTCCCTTGGGTAGATAAGCATAACACCTGTAAGCTGTCTGCTTAAGGACCACCCCGAAGCAAATTGAAGAGCGTGTAAGCTCTTTAAAGCTAAAACACTAAAGGACCGCTCCACTAAACGTTGGGCCCATTACGCCAGGCAGCTCGAGGCCATGGACGCTGTGGGTTCCTTCAGTGATGGCAGCAACGCCGCTGCATCGGACGGCGAGGAGATAGGGGCATCGATCGACACCCAAGCGCTAGTCCCCGGCCTCGGAGGGTTGTCCGGCAGGGCAGTTATGGGGACCACACCCAGCGACATGAGCGCTACCTACACACCTGCACCTAAGCACACTAACCCCACCGAGACTTAACACGTGTGTCGAGTGATCGGAAGAAAAAGGCACAAACAGAGCGGTCCACAGAATCAGTGTTCCAGGTCAAGATCGCCTCATGACACACAGCAACCGTCTACAATTGATAAAGGTGCCACTCTTCCTAAAGTTACAGAGGTTTGGTCGTCAGAAGACAAATCCGACCTTTTCCTCCAAGCAGCACGTTTGAAGTCGACTCTGGCAGTTCGTTCCACGTCTGCCTCCGAGTCTTGACGTCTCCCCTCTAAAACTACAGAACCTAGTGAACCCTCCTCCGAATCTCGACACCAGGTGTCGAAAGATTCAGAGAAAGCCAGAGAGTCAGGAAACATGCCTCTACACATGGCAAAGGGGAGAAACAGAAAAAATCTTCTGAACACCAGGTTCAGAAGGACAAACCTAAATCTTCAGATAAGTCTAAGACCCCTGACCCTGTCACTGGGCCTAAAGTTTTCCCTCCCACTCCACTGGATATGGGAATAGAAGAGGGCCCTCAACAAGAGGTCTTCATTCCCAGTTCCAGAGAATGGAGCTCTGAAGACATTGACCGAGTGATGAGGAGAATGTCTTTTATGGCAAATTTTTATCGGAAAAACCCTGATCATTTTCTCAACTATCAGAATAACCCGGCCACCTCTACTCCTTCCGGCTCCAAAGACCCTCAACCTCCTAGTAAGAGCCCCCGTAATGAGACTCCAGTTCAGGGCCTGATTTCAGACCCACTCACTATTCAACCTTATCGGCAGTATGCTAGAGATCCAGACATATAAATACTGGATGACCAAACAGGGGTAGAATATTATGGAGATGACGAGAACCAGGATGAGGAGGAGGAAGACGAGGCAGAGCCCTATAGTCTCAACTCCCCTATTCCCAAAGATCCACCAGTCAATGACTCACCCGTGGATAATCGGGCACTACTGAATGAGGTCTTAGCTAAAGCTGCAGAGCACTTTCAGATACACTCAAGGGGCTATAGAAGAGAGGGACTTTGAAGAGGAAATTATGGGGGATAAAAAATCCATTGCCCAAGCCATACCAATTCTGAAGTCCATTCAATGCAGAATTGACCCCTCCCTGCCCACCCAGGCAGTCAACCCTAGAACAGAGAAATTATTCAGGGCCGCCCCTTCCGACCCACTTTATGTAAGGGGTCAGCTTAAACCCAACTCATTGGTGGTTACTACCACCAGGAAGAGGGCGGGGGCACCTCTAGCATCATCTGAAGCTCCTCCAGACAAGGAGAGCAAAAAAATGTATGGGCTGGGAAGGAAAGTGGCCTCCACATCCGCTTACCAGGCAAGAATTGCTAATACCACCACTCTGCTGGCAAGTTACAATTGCCATCAATGGGAGCAGGTAGCTGCCCTCATTGCCTCCGCACCTGAACCTCTAAATGGCCATTTGGCCCAGATTGCGTTAGAAGGGCGATCAGTGTCCGGATGCATTCTCCAGGCGACTTTTGATGCAGCAGACAATGCAGGCCGGCTCATCGCAGAGAGCAGTCATCAAGAGACCTGCTTGGCTGAGACAGTTAGGGTTCAAACCAGATACCCAAGCCACTCTCATTGACATGCCGGTGGAACCAAATGTCTTGTTTGGGAAAGCGGTAGGAGAGGCACTCAAAACAGCCAAAGACTAGTATGAAACCCTAAAGTCCCTTGGACAATTAACCAATAAACCCACGAACCAACGAGGGAATGATAATGTTCGTCGCTCACGCGACCAAAATTCCCAGAGGGTCTAATTACTCTCAAGGGCAAGGAACATCGTGGGGAGGCAACCAACAAGCTACCCAGAGTTACGCCAGAGGTCAAAAGAGGGGCCGTGGTAAGGGGAGAGGCAGCCCAGGTAGAGGCGGTATGCCTCCCAACCAACAGTGACGCTCCGCTCAGGGTCCCTTCCCATGCAGCCCCAGTAGGCGGGCGCATTTCCAGCTTCACCCACGCATGGGAAGGGATCACCTCGGACAGATGGGTGCTGTCCACAGTGTCCGCGGGATACTGTATCGAACTGTTGGAACGCCCCTGCGACCATCCTCCAAGACAGAAAATACACTCCTTGGAGCACCAAAGAATCCTCATGAGGAAATCGTCATTCTTCTTGCAAAGGACGCGATAGACCTCGTCCCGGGCAACCAGGTAAACAAGGGTGTTTGTTCAACTTACTTCCTTGTGCCAAAAAAAAAATCTAACAATGTGCCCAGTGTTAGACTTACGCCCTGCAAACAAGTATGTCAAGCCTTAAACATTTCGCATGACTAACCTCGAAGAGGTAATCCCCCTACTAAAAAGAGATTACATGGCAACATTGGACATGAAAGATGTCTATTTTCATATTTCCATGTTCCCAGCGCACAGAAGATTCTTGCGCTTCAAGGTGGACAGTCGGCACTACCAGGTCAAGGTGCTGCCCTTCGGTATAGCCTCAGTTCCAAGGGTATTCACCAAGGTACTGGCGGCGGTGGTGGCGGCGCACCTACGCAGGGAGACCCCAGTAATTTGCAGATCCAACATCCAAAGAACGATCGACCTCTTCGAATTGGGCTTCTCAATCAACAAGAAAAAAATCAAGCCTGGTGCCAAGCACCGCCAAACAGTTCCTAGGGGCTGTCCTAAACACTCAAGAGGGGTTGGCCTTTCCATCAGAGGAAAGAATTTGGAATCTATTACTGCAAATTCCTCAATATCGGTCCGGTCGTCAGATAAGGGTTCGCAAAGCGATGTATTTGCTAGGCATGATGGCGTCGTGTATTTACCTGGTTCCCCACGCACGCCTGCTCATGCGACCGGTGCAGGAATGGTTGGCGAAACAGTGGTCTCAGGCAAGTGGGTAGTGGGACGATCTAGTGGTCGTTTCGCCAACACTAGTACAGAGTCTTCGCTTGTGGACAAGAGAGAACCTGTCAAAAGGGAAACCCTTTTATGATCCACAAATACAGGCTTTAGTCACTACAGACTCGTCCCTGTCAGGGTGGGGAGCACACCTCCTTCACCACACAGCTCAGGGTCTCTGGTCTCGCACAGTGGCCAAGAATCACATCAACCTGCTAGAACTCCTGGCAGTCTTCAGAGCGCTTCGAGCATTCGAACCCCACCTATCGAACCTGTCGGTGCAGATCCTAACAGACAGCACAACGGCGATGTTTTACATAAACAGGGGGGCACTCGTTCCCCAAATCTGTCCAGGCTTGACAAGAAAATTTGGATATGGGCACTCAGACGGAACATTTACCTGTCGTCTGATCATGGCCCAGGGGATCTCAATTCAATAGCGGACGCTTTGAGCAGAGATCCCCTCCCAGAAGAACACGAATGGTGTCTACACAAAGAATTCGTAGGAGACCTCCTCTCACAGTGGGGTTTCTCCACTATAGAGCTATTCGCCACAAAACGGACAATGCCCAGGATTCGCATCCAGGTTCCCCCAGCCAGGCTCCAAGGGGAACGCCCTATGGATGAACTGTTCAGGGATGTTTGCCTACGCTTTTCCACCAACCCCTCTCATGAGGAAGGTGGGTCAACAAGATGCACAGGGAATCGATGACGCTCATCCTAGTTGCTCCCATGTAGGCTAGACAGCCGTGGTTCCCGCACCTGTGCAGACTGTCGTTGTGCGACCCAATCAGACTCCCGTGCTGGTACAACCTACTCTCCCAGCACAGAGGACAAACAGTGCATTCTCAACCCAATTCGATGAACTTGGCAGCATGGCTCCTGAAGTCATAGTTTGGCCATCTCATTTTACCACAGAGATGCATGGATATCCTAAAAGAATCAAGGATACCGAACACACAAGGCACTGTTACTTTGATAAGTGGAAAAGATTTATTTGGTGCCAGAATAAACAAATCGACCCAGTTGATTGCACTCCTTCCAATATTGTCACCTACATGCTCCACTTACTGGATGCAGGGTTGGTATTTAATTCACTCAAGGTACACCTGGCGGCACTGTCCGCCTACACCACCTCCCATAACAAAGTGTCATGGTGGAAGGTGCCAGTTGTCCAAGCCTTTATGGAAGGGGTGAAGAGACTCCACCCTCCAATTTCGAACCCACCTCCAGAGTGGGACCTTAATGTCGTGCTTGCTAAACTCATGGGACCCCCCCCGACCCCTTTTGAACCCATGCATAAAGCTAGTCTCAAACACCTGACCTATAAAACTGCCTTCTTAGTAGCCATTATATCCATATGAAGGGTCAGTGTAATTCAAGTGTCAGTGCAGGATCCTTTCTTTACTGTTCATAAGGATAAACTGGTTCTACGAACTCACCCTAGGTTCTCACCTAAGTTCATTTCAAAATTCCATGTTAACCAGTCCACCGAGCTACCAGCATTCTTCCAGGAACCCAAAAGCTCTGCTGAGGTGAAACTACACACACTAGATCTGCGAAGAGCGGTCCTCTACTACGTAGACCAGACCGCTAAGAAAGACAGACCAACTGTTTGTCTCCGTAGCTACAGGCAGAGGGAGATTGCGTCTCTAAAGGTGCCATCTCAAAATGGATAGGAAAATGTATCCAGCTGCGTTACTCCCTTTCAGAAAAAAACACTGCCTTAGGGCCCACTCTACAAGAGGCACTGGGGCCACTCTGGCTTTTATTGCAAATGTACCCCTTGACACCATTTTCAAAGCAGCTACATGGAGCACTATTCACACTTTTACTCAGCACTACTGCATTGACACTCATTCCAAGACACTCAAGTGGGACAAGCGGTTCTAAGACATCTGTTCGCTCATGACCCTTCTCACATCCCACCTTCTTCTAACACTGCTCGCTAATCTATGCATAGCATGTGATCTAAGCAGATTCCACAAGCCTCAGAAGGGATACATTGCTCACCGTACTCGTATTTCTGATGCTTCAATCTGCTTAGTTTGACATGCGCCCGCCCTTCCTCCCCTCTGAGAGAAGGCGCATGGATGCTTGTAGTCTTATCTATCTGCTTGGATACTCTGTACTCGCGCTACTCCTCATGCTACCTCATGTCAGAAAAATACAATCTGAGGGTCCCACACGCGTGAGGGATCATGGGTACAGTGGACATCGCACTACGGATAGTATTACTGACATTCGAAAAACAAACTGTAATACTCTGCAGCTTCCACTAGATGTCGGCCTATGCACAGCATTTGAATCTAAGCAGATACAAACATCAGAAATAGTCAATTGTGCAAAGGTCAATTCGGACCCTTGACTTTCGGTCAATTCGGTCATTCGAACAATTGTGTTCGAACAATTTGGGTAATACCAGTTGGTTGAGACTGAGGATTAGGTTAGTTGTGTGTGTGTAGTATGGCTAGCCCCTGGTCGTGTATAGTGGAGTTGGTTATTTTGGAGGAGCAGGAAGGGGAATTGGTTAGTACAACAGTTAGTTTGATAGTGCCTCTGAAGTCTTTGGTTTTTGTTCAATGGCACCTTCCCCCGTTCTTGGTTGCGATCTGTCGGCCAGCCCTTCATCTCCAAGCATGGAGGCTGGCTTTCCCTATAGATTGGAGGGCAGGTGTTGATTGTACTCAGTGTTTTCCCAGTAACTTGGCAGGATTAGTCTGAGCAGTTGCGCTTGGCCTATTGTGCCGTTGGCTGCTAAATAGGTGCACAGCTGGCATTCTAATGAAGTTGAGGCAGTGGTGATCTACCACACAAACTTAGTTGTGGTTGAGCAATTGATGAGGGTGATACTTTGATTTAGTTCGTTACCTGTTTGTGCTTTGGTCTTTGATGATGAACGACCCCCAAGACTCTGCTGTCACATTGAGTTGATGGGGTAACCTAATCGGGGTGTAACACAGGGCCAGATCCTGCTGGCAATGAAACGTGTCCCTCTTATTGGTGGAAACCAGGTGCTGCAGGGGATGAGTTTCCAGTGCCATGAGGAAGAGACCTGACTGGTGTCTGGCTTTGAAATGAGTGTCCATTGCAGTGTGGGTGCCCCTTCAGTGAATGAACGGCCATCATAATGCACCAGGACACATCTGAACTCCATCTACATCAGGACAGCAGTGCTTGGGCACAAGGCTGGTTAGGCGCACAAGTCTAGGTGAGTAAGGCAGCTGGTCACTGATACGGGTTTGGTGGATGGCTTTGGTAGTATTCTCTCCTCACCATCACTACTTTTCTGTCCTCTACTTTCTTCAAGAATGTGCATCATATGGGCATCTGCCAGAATGGCTCCAAACCCTTTCCTCATCTAAAATATGGATAAGCATATGCCCCAACCCACCAAAGGGGAAGAAACTACATCATTCAAACAGATAATGGTTGCCCATTCATGGAGAGCCAGCTACCCAATGTCTGCCCAACAGCATACATTGCCTGGCTAGAATGGGATTTAGGACCAGGTAGTGCTCCCATTTGCAGGCACACAAAGCACTTACAGGGGTTCAGCTTTGGATTCCTGGTCAGAGTATTATCTTATTTGGAATGTTCCAGCTTCAGAGGGTATAAATACAGAAAGCAAGATGGCATGAAAAGCTAGAGTTGTTCTATGGGGATTAGCCATTTTGAATCTAGGGTCACCAAAATGTTAACTCAAAAAGAATGTTGAAACAGTAGTACACCAGAATAAAATTAAAAAAAAAAAACAGTACACTGCCACCAACCTGTCTTGTGTGCAAAAAATGTTGCTTGGTAAAAAGGTAGTGTGCCTTATTTTAACATTTTCGTCCATGGCTCACCCATGGGCTCAGACTTCCCAGTACTTACCCCCTCTTCCCTCTTCCTTTCTGCATTTGCACGTTCTGAATTCTCAAAAGACACAGTTAGTTCGTCCCCCATTCCTCTTCCCCCTCTGCTCCTAAATGTTGTGTTGTAATGTCATTGTGCTTCCTGCCCTCCATGCCCTGTGGGTGCTTTGAAACAGTATATTCTTATTGAATAAGCCCCTAACAAGCAAACCATAAATAAATGAATAAATAAGTGGAGGTATAGTTGCAAAATGAAACTTGTCCCTAATGGATAGCGAGGATAGAAGAGGCACAATGAGTGTTAAGGAAGAATTCCATCTTTGGGGTTTCTGCAGTCTCATTTAATGTGACTTATTTTGTTTTTGCCCGCTATTTCGGAGGGTTTCTAATTTAGTTTGGTCTTCAGAGGGGCTTCTGGTGAAGCCCCCTGCCACTACTCCTTTTTAACTTAAGGTATGTGGTATTGGTTCTCCCATAAGGTGCCCACTCCCTGGCACCCAATTTTTGCCCTATAGTGATGTTATCACCCCACCTATGTTTTAGGGGTAGGCAGGTGACAGCTAACATTTAGTTTTGGCTTCACCAGGGATGCAAGCCGATGTATCTCTTTAGTTTGGATTGCCAGGCGGTAGCCATTCTTTCACACCTACTGCACCTGTGGATGTGGCACTGAGGGATGCAGAGCGGGACCTATGGTAGCAGGAAGCAGACCACTGGGAGGTCCTTTCCTTGCCCCATCTGTGATGCCATCCCGGTCTCCACTTCCTCTACTCCATGGGTTACCTACTGCACCTCTGTTGCCTGTATCTTGCTTCTGCTAAAAGCTCTACAAAGAGGAAGCACGACTACAGGACTCTGTTCTTGCAATTGTCTTAGATCAACACAGGCCAGAACTTTAGTCCGGTATTTCTTGGCTGTTGCTATTAGGTGTTTAGTTTAGGTCTTGCGACATCTTGGTTTCTTCAGACCCTTGGCACTTAAGCCAGTAGATGCCCTTTCGGCCGCTCTTCATCCAAGATTAGTCTTTCAGAGCCCGGAACTTGCACGCAGCCAGGCGAGAACCCAACGTCCTACCATCCCTATTTTATATGTTTGTGATTAATCCTAATCTATAGTAAAGATTTCTCTCTAGGCAACTTTCCCTCCATATTCAATGGACCCCCAAACACGCTTTTGTTTTAGAACCTGTCCTGACTTTTTACAGGCAAGTAAAGACTTCAGCTTCACTCCCTGTGGCCTTTTGCTCATTTTGTCATGGGGATTCGGACCAGTCCTTCAGACTATTATTACTGGGAAACTATTTCCCTTTTTGTCTTTTTACCTTTTTTTGGTACCTTTTTAACAGTGCACACAGCATTTTACAATACCGTGCAGTGGGCATGCCTTTGTATCATCCTTCTACCTACTGGATTTTTGCTTTTATGTGCCTAAAGACAAGTTGGTGGCAGGCAATACATTTTTACTGTTTTTGCATTATTCTTGTGTTCAAATTTGCGTTCACTGCATGTGGCTATTAAACTTCCTAGTGCCCTAATATGGCAGTGCCACGAGATATTGGGTTTGTCCTTTGGCCATATTGTTTGGCTTTCTTCCTGCCTTTTCAGGTCAGAAAATCCCATATAAGGTCATGCACTTGCCTCGTAAATCGGCTGCTTTCGCGGACTATTGATGGCTGCATGGCGCAGGAAGTGGGTGCGACTATCTGGTTGCACTCCACATCTGTGGTGCCAGAGAGTTGGTGTGGCATGAGTGAAGCCCACAGTGGTCCCTGATTGGATGTTTTTATGGTGCAGATTCGTACCATTGGTAGACTTGCTTCAAGCCAGGATTTAGGATAAGAGGACTCCTGCATGCCATTTCTTCAGATCAGCATTGGAGCCAAGTATCCTGTGTAGAAGAGCAGCTGACTGAAGGTTCTTGGACTCCCCCCAAAGTGGGCTGGCATCCCCCCAGCGTTTTGACCAGTGAAGCCCTGCTGGGACTACCTGTTCTGTGAAGGCCCTGAGCGGTTCTTAAACCCACTGGACTAGTGGTACAAACCAGTCTTGACACCACCTTGAGGATCCAGGCATATGGGAAAACCTACTTCCAGCGACCTCCCTCATCCCTCCCCCCGCAGCCCCCAGTAGACCTAGTAGTCACCTGGGAAAATCGTAGTCAAGAGAGGAAGTTATTGCAACACGTTCACCTCCCCCTGCCATCCTGAGAATAAACGTTAAAATAAACTTGGTTACTCCATTCCATTGTTTTTTGATCCTCAAATCTAAAAACTGGTTTGTGAAAGACGGAAATAATATTTTACACACCTGTAACTTGTTGATTATCTTATGGGACATTTTCACCACCACAACTCTTTCTACATATGTTCCCTCGCCTAAGAAGCTGTGTGAATTGTGGGCACAAGGCACCATGAATCATAGGGATTGGACATATAAAATTAGGGCATCATTCTTGTGGATTTGTTTCACTCTCCTGCATCACTACTTACCTTCTTTTAGTTGTCAAAGTTATTGTATGTATTGCTAAAAACCTAGAGGTGACTGTATATATGTTTGATAATTGAGTATTGTGTGATATTACTACCTTTTTGTTTTCTAGTGTGTGTTTTGGCCTCTTATTGTATTTTGTACTTGCATGTCTAAATTTTGTGTGCATTACTCTGTGGACTCATTGTGAACCCCACTCACATTCTCCTGCGGTTAAACCTTGACCACTTTCCACACTTAGCTTGTGAAAAGCTTCGCCTAGCTTTGTAGGGTAATTGCTCCCCAAAGGCTCGAGAGAAAGGACTGCAACCACGCTCCGGTCTTGGAGCGGACACCCTTATGGTAGCCATTGGGGTGGATGGGTGTTTAAGTCCTCCTCGCAGCCATTTTGCTTTAGGCGCTTCCTTTGTTCAGGGAGACTACATGGCAGGCCTTAAAATGGTAATGCTTTCCACATATGCTCCGTAGTGTTTTGGACCAAATTAGATTAGTTCCTGGGCAGGCCACTATTCTTTCTTTTTGGGTGGGCCTGGGTATTAGCTGACTTTTCAGGGTAAACTTATAGGCGGTCTGCCAAAACCTTTTAAATCTTTTAAGTGATTGGTGAGCTGTCAGAAGCAAGCCTTTGTGAGTGAAGGGACATATAGGAGAAACCCTGTTCCGAATGTAGTGCTGCTGGATTTTCGGAAGCTAAGCATGTCTGCTTACTTGCTAGAAGATTATCAGTATTTTCCAGACATTGATGCATTTTTAAGGCCTTCTGAGGATAGTGGCTGTATGTAGTGGCCTTGGCATAGCTCAGTTTAGTTTTAGGCTGTTGGGCACCCTTCCTGAGAATTTCTCCAATTGCCCATCTGCTGGGGGCCAGGCCTTCCATCCCGGGGCTGTTTTCTGGGCGGATTTAGCTCAGTTTACTTCAATTTCCCAAAGGGTGTGCAGCCTTGATTTGTGGAACCCACCACTACCTGGAAAACGGGTTGGGACTTCCAACAGCTTGCTAAATTGGCACGCCTAGGCTGTCTCTAGTCACCACTGTTGTCCTGCCTCAGGGGCTGTTTTTTTATTTTTTTTATTATACCTTGGTTTATTACAAACCTTTCATAAAAGACAGCAGAAAGAAAAAACAGAACTATATCCAGCCAACTCATTATCAGACCAAAAGGATAGCGAAAGGAAACAAAATCCCAATTTCCTTACATCATTTGAACAATTTCCATAAATTTTAAAGCGTCAAACTTCATTCACAGGTTTTCCCCAATAAAAACCTTGTTCCACCATTCTTCCATTAATGTTTTAAACTCGGCCCCATAATCAGAGGTTTCATTCTCAGTGGGGTCAATTCGGGACATTCTATCATAAGCGGTTTTATCGACTCAATTGTCTTGTGAACCTTAGTTACCTTCATGTAGGCCCTGTTGCATCAGATTGCTTTTATTATTTAGTACCTTCTTAATTGGCAAGATATTTAGCCATAGTCTCATGAATAGCTCCCAGTACTTGGGACTAAGGAATTTTGAGAGGTACGCTGGGACTTGATTGGCAGATCTACTATCCAGCTGAAGAGCCGTTTTATAGGTTAGCCTTTTCGCTTTGGTACCAATCCAATCTAACCTCAATCTGTTTTTTTACCTTCTCAGGATTTCTCAGCAACATGTCAGAAGTTGTATCTAAATCACTCAGTGCTTCAGTGCGGTCTTGTTTCCAACTATCAAGAGTGGGATCTCTACTAGTTAAATCTCTATTCTTTAGAATTTCCTACGGCCAAAGTGTGTCTGGTTCAGTACATTTCCCATATAGTGTCAGTGTTTTCCATCGGATGGTCGACTGGATGGATTGCAATCCAAGTTCATATCTAATGAATGAGATCGGGCGACTATCCGGAAGTCGGAGCACTTTTTTTCCAGAGAGTAGCTTCCATCCTCTCCCAGAATCTCGCAGGAAGGGACATAGCAACTTCCACTCCATATGAGAATGGGAATCACCTTCTGCTTGTAGAAGGTGATAGTTGGTGTTAATGAGTACTTGCCATATATCTTATGGAAGATTTGCACCTTTGAGGTCAAACGTTTACATTTAAGTATTATTATGTCTATCCATTGTCTTTTGATTGTACTCTAATTGATAACTGCTCCCAGATATGTTATTGATTCTACCCAATCGAGCTTTTCAACTCCCACACACCACCTAAATTTGGGTCTTTTATTCCCTTGCCCACTAGATAATGTCATTATCTTGTTTTATTTTTAACATTCATCTTAATGCCATTTTCTTCCAGGAATAGCATTAGCTGGTTCAGACAATGTTGCAAGCCAATCAGCGTTTGATTAAAACAAAATCGTCTGCGTACATTATCCATGGGAGCGCTTGTGCAAATATCTTTGGTGGAAATGCATTAATCCCCTTTTGAGAATTCACCAGGTCTGATAAATTGAGATTAAATAAAGTAGGGGCCAACAGGCCTCCCTGTTTCAGACTTCTTGAGGATGGAATTTTCTCTGAAAGCATTCCTTCCCTTGAGAGTCTCACCTGTAGTGTAGTATTCGAGTATAAGGACTTAATTGACTCCAGGAGATCCCTGTGGCAATCCCAAGAAGTTAGTTTGTCCCAGAGGTGCTTTCTGGAGACACTATCAAAGGCCTTCTGAAGGTCTAGGAATGTCAAATACATTTTTGTTCTGGACTCAATTGCCCTTTGCTTGAGTGCATTTAATAGGAAAAGATTCAAATTGGTGCCCCATCCTTTGATAAAACCAGCTTGCCTCATCAGTATTGCCAGCTGTTTCGGCCGAATGATTTAAATGCCTCAACAAACTTGATGCAAACATTTTTCCCACTGAGTCCAGAAGGGCGATGGGACGATAGTTGGGATTGCTTCAATCTCCCTTCTTAAATATCAGGACTATCAGAGCTTACTTCCATGAGGATGGAATTTGCCCCACCAGCAAAATACAATTAAAGAGGATATAGCAAAAATCCCCCTTTCTTCTGGATTTTGCATAAGGATATTATTAAGAGCTAATATTGGAGTCTGGTCCAGCTGCTCATCAAACATTTAATTTTTCTATCTAAATTAAAATGTCATCACTATCAATGTCCCACTTTCTAGGTACCTGGTGCAGTTTTTTCTTTAGGGCTTTCTCTACATCAGCGAAGAAGGAGGAGA
Source organism: Ambystoma mexicanum (assembly GCF_040938575.1). Classification (NCBI taxonomy): domain Eukaryota; kingdom Metazoa; phylum Chordata; class Amphibia; order Caudata; family Ambystomatidae; genus Ambystoma; species Ambystoma mexicanum. The sequence continues at coordinate 1,166,239,266 of NC_090921.1, forward strand.
AATGAGACACCCACTTAGTTTCTTTTACCATTGAAACCGTGCCTGCCAGTTGATGAGCAATATTATTTAGCAGTGCCCATAAATCCCTCATGTTTCTTTTAGCTAATGTTTTTAATAAAGTTTCAGCATCTGTCTTTCTCAAAGCCCTAGTTGAAAGGATCCAGCTTTTATATTTTGTTTGCCTTTTTTTGATGAGAGTGACTCTATCGGCCGACTGTAGCTGTTTTAGTTTCCTGAAGTCCGCTTGGTAGGCTCTCTTCATATCCCTCCCTACATTGTCATAACAGTGCATTTTCTTTGTCCCATATCTAGGCTGCTTGTTTGATTGGGTCCGAAAGCTCATTAGCAGTACACCAGACTGTAGGCCAGATTTTTCAGTGTTCTCGTCTTGTCTGTATCGACCCGTCATTTTAGCGCCTGCTCTGGGAGGAATTCTTAAATGGGTCCCTGCATAGTTTATCTCCACCTGTTCCTTCATTATATTCTTGGTCCGAGAGCTCTTATCTGACCAGGGTAAGGTCATCAGATCACTATTGACTAACGGTGTTATCTTCAATTAAGTGCTTGGTGTAAATACATTCCCTGATCCAAAAAATTAATCCAGTCCCTCTTCTGATCGCCTCTCATCCATGTGGGCCTAGCTGGAGTGTCCCGATCTATCTGGCCATTCCATGTATGTTTCTCACCTAATTCCGTGACCCAGATTTTTGATTTCTGTGGCAGGACATCCTGTATAAGGGTCAATCCCTCTTTATTAAGACACTTGATGTTAAGGTCCCCAAATATCAAAATCATTTGGTCATGCATTTCAAAGTATACCTCATCAATTAGCAGCATCACATTATTTACAGGCTGCTCATCCCCAATCCTAGCAGGGTTCCAGTATACATTGATCCCCACCATGAAAATCGGAGGCATTTGTCCTGCCCTGTCCCTTTTTAGGACTGTAGTTTGTACATGTGGGTTTGGATTTACTGATTTAATCACTTCCAACTCTTGTCCCACATTGATCAGAGTTAATAGACCTGCTGAGGGTCTCCCCACTTTCCCTTTGATGGCATGATTACTATAGACTTCATATCCATCACATATTGGATCGGTACTAAGCCATGTCTCTTGGAAGCAAAGTATATTATGTTGCTTTAGTATCAAGGCTTCCTCATTGAAAAGATGCACACAGCCTCTTGTTTTCCAAGAGCCAATACTAAAGATATGATGGTGTCCTTCTTTTGGCTGTAGTTAAAATGAGCATTTGCTAGAGATCCAGCAAGCCAGGACCAATCCTGAATTTAGTCCGGGAGGGCCATGTTTTTACAAACATTTATGACCTTCCTCTGCTTATCGCTCTTTTGCTTCACTAATTTTAAAGACTGGCAATTGGAAGTCCTTAATAAACAATGTTTCTAGGTTCCTAGAGAGGATCGAGGGCTGAGGCATGGGAGCACCAGGGAAGACTTGGATTTTCAAGGGGCTTTGAAGAGGATATACCTCCTTAACGCCCTGGGTAATAGGACCTTCTGATATTTCATTTTTCTTGGGCAGCGGGGCTTTCTGAAATTTCAAACCCCATTGGCAAGGTGTCCGATGAGGATTCCATGAGAGAATTCTTAATCGGCATCGATAGATTATCACCCAATCCAAACGCAATTAATTCACAAATTGGACAATTTTAAGGTCCTTTGAATTAATGTTACTCAATGTGGGAGTGCAGTGTGTAGATGCTTCAATCCATTTGTCCGATTAAGAATTAGCCCATCCTTGGAGGGAATGATCCTCTCAACCATCACCGATGTTTTATAGATTAGTCCAACGGGATCTTCAGGTATGCATCCTTCCGTCATATGGGCCCTTCTGGAGGATGGGACTGTTCTCCCATCCAGAGCCATTGCTGTCACAGGTTGCAATTTTACTTCCTTCTGTAAGGCAGAAGTGGGAGAATACCTCCTTTTCTTGAAGCTTTCGGTGACCGAATGGACTTTCAGTGCCAAATGCCTTCTTTTCTTCCATTATTTGGAATGGAGGTGCTACTTCTGGCAAGTTCATATGATCCCCTGAGGTAGAAGGCCCTCCTCCGTATCTTGTGCTCGTCCTGAGAAACCAGGATCAGAGGGGTGTCTCTTTCTGCCCGAGAGTAAGTTAGATTTTGACAGTCTGAATCAATATCCTCTGGGCCCTCTGAATAGGTTGATGGGTCTAGTAGCTGGAGTAAATATCTTCCATATCCTGTTGCGTACCTGAGGAGCCAGGGGCTGTTTTTGCTGGTGGGCTTACTAGGTTTGCCTGCTGAGCTGCTGTCTGCCGTGTACAGGTTCCTCTGTCCTCGTTGAGCCATCTCGGTCGTTGATTCCCCTTCTGGATGGTGTGTCCCACTTCTGTGAAAGAGGATTGCTCTTCTTTTGGGCGTTTGGGTCTTCGTTGCTCATAGTGCCAATTCCTGAGTGATCAGATCCTTTTTGCCTTTAAAAATGAAGCAGTTACTAGGTTGGTTTGTCTTCTGGGTACCTACTTTCTGGAAGCAAACATTGTAAGTACTACTCCCTGGGGCTCTGGTTTGGTGGGTTGTACATGATACTCACTCTCGGGCGTCTTTGTGGTCGACTGGTTCTGCATGTCCCCTTCAACCACATTTCCGCATCGGTTAATATTGGGGGCTGTGTGCTGCTCTGCTTTTGTGCTCCTGGTGCTTGGATCCTCCTCTGGATCTCCTCTTCTACGTCTCCACTGGTAACCCCTGTTCGGTCGGTTGCATGCTTCTGGGTATTTGTGCATAGAAACTGACTTGTCTGGCCTTTCCTATTGTTTCCTATGGGTACTGTTCTGAACACTGGAACTCCTACCAGTGACACTGAAAAGTACTTGTATTGACTGTAGCCTTTTTGTAGGTTCACCCTTGGTATTGTAGTTATTCACCTATCCCTGGATTTTGAAATATTTACATTACACTCCTGCCTAGGATAGACATTGTGTCACTGTGTTGCTACGGTTTCTCTCATATCCTGGACATTGGTAGGTCGCCTGGCTATGTTGGAGGGTAGAGTACAGGGGAGAACAATGTTGAAGTGCTGTAACTGTTATGTATTCTGTAGAATACTTTAGTATATAATAGGAAACCTATGGTAAATTCTGTTTGGTACCTTTGGCTCCTGAATGTGATTATCATTACTGTGTAGAATATTCTCTAGGGGTCATTTTGTAGCTTGCATCTGAAAGCTTGTATGTATAGTGCCTACCACTAGGTACGGGCCTACAATTTAGGTTAATGATTGTGTTAGGCCTTTACCGATTTTCTACACTATGGTCTTTGTTCTGTGTAACCAGAGTATTTTCTTCCCATCATAAATATTTTGTGACTTTATAATAAAGTCCATCTTTTTCAGCATACCTTTGTAGTTTATGCTTTTGTGGTGTGTTTTGAGATTACTCTTACCTCCATGCCAACCTTCCCAAGGTTAAACCTGACTACTCATTTACAGCTACCATTGGAGAATCTGGTCTTTCCTTTTTGGTGATGCGCTGTTCCATCATTAGGTTAGATGATTACACAAAGTTGCTGAGCTAGTGTTATTTTTAACTTGCAACTGTGCTTTGACTGTGCTTAATCAAGTGTTACTCCATCTTTTTACATTTTGCTGTACTGAAATGGTGCAAACGGACCATGATATCGGAGTAGAGATCCATAGTTTAAGGAATGGAATGAGATTGAACAATTAAACTGTTTTGTCTTGATTTCATCCTACCTTTCCTCAATCTTTCTATCTGGGTAAAAAGGATACACCTATGGGTAATATTGGTTTTACCATTGCCCTTTAAACGGATGATATTCTAGGTGTCCTTGCTGTAATCCTGAAATCCAACACGCCAGATCGAATAACAAATCACTAAGTGGTTTAATCTGAACAAGAAGCCGATTGGGGGAAACGGGATCTCTCTTAAATGCCACATTACAAAATTTCGGCGCATCATGCAATACTCCCCATTTTGACTCCATATGGTCTGTTCCTCAAGAATGAAGCAATCCATTTGGAGTCACCGTCTCCCCAACCACGTTACCCAAATGCTGATTTAAGAGCAAGTTGTTAGTGTTGAAGGCCACGGATAGGTCTTGTAACATAAGCAATCCAGTATTACCCCGATGTACAATGTCCAAGAGGTTTTATTTCACATCCGTATTGGGGCCGAAAAAACACGGTTAGCCCCCATGTGAATTACTAATATATTTAAGTGAAACTGTTTAATCAAAGTTTTGCCTAAAAATTAAGATAAATTGTATATTGTTATATGTATAGCTCAAGTGTGCGTGGTCCTCCAATACTCTAGGGCGAGGGTTTGCACCTAGCATCTTTAAAGCTGTTTTGGACTATGACTACATGAGCCTTTACTGCTGACTATACTAGCATGCGCTGATTGGATTTGTAGTCTGAAACGTGTTTATCCAAAGGTTGCAGACCCACTTCCCTAAAGGAAGCTCCACCTCACTGATGATGCCCAACAAGGCTGAAACGTGTGTGGGGTTGCTGTTGGTACTCTTGTTCAGAGGAGAATTACCTAGCATTTCTGTGCTGGACTGCCCCTGGGCAGGACAAAGACTGATATGCAGGGATAATTCTTCTCTGTGAAAGAGACAGTGAGCTAAAGACTTGGTTGAGACTCTCCCAGGGGCCATCCACCCAAGAAAAGGTAATTGGGCCGTGTTTGTGCTTGTAGAGAGACTCCCAGACCCCCCCCTTTGTTTTGCGTACTCAACACTCTAGCAGACTCTCTCAGCAGAGATCCACTGCCAGAAGAACACTAGTGGTAACTACTACCTCACGTTATAGACCACATCTTCTCTCAATGGGGTTACCCTACTCTACACTTTTTCGCTACAAGAGAAAACAAGCAATGCCCAGACGTCGCGTCCAGGTTCCCCCAACCAGACTCCAAGGGCATCGCCCTATGGATGAGCTGGTCGGGGAAATTTGCTTATGCTCCCTCCCCCGACACCATTGATTAGCAGAATAGTGAAAAAATTACACAGAACGGATGACGCACATCCTAGTTGCTCCTATGTGGGCCAGACAACCGTGGTTCCCACATCTGTGCAAAATGTGCGATCCCATCAAGCTTCCTTATCAGATCAACTTGTTAACCCAACACGGGGGGGACAACAGTACACCCACAACCACACCATGAACTTGGCAGCATGGATCCTGAGGTCATAGAGTTTGGGCACCTTAATCTCCCTCAGCGGTGTATGGATATCATCCTCAAGGAGGCACGGAAACCAAACACCTAGACACTGCTATTTTGACAAGTGGAGAAGATTTGTCAATCGGTGCCAGCCAAAACAAACCCCATAGAATGTACCCCATCACACATTCTAAATGATATGCTCCACTTTTTGGATTCGGGGTTAGTCTTTAACTCTATAAAGGTCCACCTAGCAGCTTTATCAGCTTACACCACCTCTCAAAGTAAAGTCTATTGGTGGAAAGTGCAAGTCACTAAAGCATTTATGGAGGGAGTAAAGAGACACCACCCTCCAATTTCGAATCCCTGCTTGGCTGGGATCTCCATGTAGTACTAGCGTAGCTCATGGGGACCTCCCACCCCCTTTGAGCCTCTGCACCAAGCTAGTCTTAAACCCATTACCTACAAGACTGCCTTCTTAGTGGCTATTACTTCCATAAGAAGAGTCCACAAACTCCAAGCATTGTCAGTCCAGGAACCCTTCTTTATGATCCATAAAGACAAATTGCTTTTACAAACTCATCCTAGGTTTTCACCTAAATTCATTTCCAAATTCCATGTAAACCAATCCATTGAGCTTCCAGCCTTCTTCCAGAAGCCAACTAACTCAGCTGAGGTTAAACTCCAAACACTAGATGTAAGGAGGGCGGTTCTCTACTACATAGATAAAACCAAACCGCTTAGAAAGACTGATCAACTCCGTCTTGAGCCTTCCCGCACTAAAGCTGGACTCTCTGGGATATCGTTAATTGACTTTGAAGGTTAGCAAGATTGTTTTTTGATGTGTCAATTTTGTTCTGGTACCACTGGATCCTTCTTAAAAGGTTCTAGTGTAGGAAGACCTCTCCCCTTAGTTTTGACTCATTGCTTCCTTATGGCAGCACCCCCTACCTTATTTGGTGTGCTGCGTAGGGTCCCTTTTGCAATGTTTTGGGCTCACTTGTGCATCTTGTTGAGATGGATTTCAAAAATCATCCCTGAGGGGAGGATTTTGAGGCCACCCTATGGTGAACAGGGAAGACACGGAGGTTAGCCAAACCCAACCAAGGCAAGGTAGCAGAGAGGCTAGGCTTATTCCCAGGAAGGCTGTGGGAGTGGTCTAGGGCTACAATGAGTCCATAAAGAGCAACACTAATGACCCTAGGTGGGCATGTAAATATAAAATGTAATCGTTTTTAGGCCTTTTAAAATACACATTAAGCAAGTTAAATCTTTATTTAGGTAGGTTTACAAAGCGATTGGCAGGGACAGTGGTTATGGTGAATGAGAGTCAAGGTCAGTAGTGTCAAACTAAACATTCCCAGTCCTTAGGATAGCCCCTATCCTGAAACCTGGATAGAAGGCAGGCTACTGCAACTGTTCAGCTTATCGTTTGAGCCAAGTCCCAGATGAAGTAGTCTGCTGACCACCTCTACAACTGACCTACATAAACTCCAGTGATGTCCCAGTGAAGCCCTTCTCCTCTGCTTGATCTCAATAAGACCCTTGTTGGTGCTTCCACATGTGGACTGGTGGGAACAACCAGCCTCCACTCCTGCCGGAGGATCTGTCCCTGGAGAGCATTTGTAACTGTCCCTCAACCAACCGGTGGACTGACCAGCTACTTCACTTCAGCTGCTACAGTTCAAAGTGCATCCTTGGAACTTGCAGGAGCAGGCGTCTTGTTGTACAGGCTGAAAATCCTCCTGCTTGCATCCATTGAAGATGTGCAGGACTTTTTCTTTAGTTAGTCCCTTCAAGTTCCCCTGTTGCTGCCTGATCATTGCAACGTCGTCTTTGCAGCCTAGAGGTGTCTTAATGTCTCACCTGAGGATGTTGGCTCTGCCGAAGTCTTAAACTTTTCTTTGTTTGGATGTTCATGTGGAAGCTGTCTAGAACACCAATCCTAAGCACCGTGACTGACAAACTAAATCCTGCGTCCAAAGGTCACCTGTGACCCCTGGGCCTTCTTTGACTAGACCAATCACAGAAGACTGTCCCCAATGGAATCTGGAAACTTAGCAGTGGTCTTTGGATAGTTTGGATTTGTCACTGGGCGGGTAGGGGAGAGGGATTAATTAACTTAACTGTTCACCCCCAAACCCCTGTTCTCCATAGGGTTACATGCCCCTTCATCACTCGCTCCTGATTTTGCTTGGATGAGACCTGGTCAAATATCCTTTGCTACGCCTATTCTAGTTTCTGGGATTGAGCAAGTTTACTTACCTGAAACCTCTTCATGGAAGGCAGCATAGTTTTATAGTGATATAAGATTTTTCCAGGATCACTGTACCGTCTGCTGGCATAGCCAGGATATGAGCCTATACACTTTGGTTCCAGTGTCTCGAATTTGGTTACCATCTCTCCCAGCTACTTTATGCTAATTATTGTGGGTGTGCGCCCAGGTTTTACAACCCTCTCAGGAGGATCTGAGTTCTAGATCTTGCACATATTGATGTGCGCGCACACACATTTGTTTACTTTGGAAAGAGTTGGCCGTGCTGGAATTTGGTACTTTTATCTGGCATATGAACCACAAATCTGTGTAACGGGTGCTTAAGACCAATAGTGATCTTCTGAATGACTGTAGCACTCAAATCTATCAATATGCATTTCAGCATTGGTTACTGTAGATGACCAGTATATTCCCCACAAAAAGGTGATAATAGTGCAGGAGTTATGCTGTATTGGACTTACTGTTTATACGGCAGTGAACACAGGAAGCATTACAGGGCTGTACTGTTTAAATGGCCAGACAGTAGATGTAGAGCCTCACCAGCATACCATTAAAATATCCTGACATGTTTATTTTTTGTAAACAATGGACACTGACTTCTTTGGACCAGGCATCCATCTGAGTTTTCCAGGTTTGTGGGCAGGGAGGTGCGGAAGTACCCCCTTTTTGCATGTTAGCCTGCTAAGGCTCTCATTTGCGTGTGTGTGAGATGGCAGGAAGTGAGGAAGTGAGGAGGGGTGTGTCTGCACAATTCTCATTCCTTCAGGGACTTTGATGCTGCTGGGCAGATTCAGGTGCGCTGGCTCTTCACTATTTGACAGCCACCTCAAAGTTTAAATGTTGAAAAGGGCCTTATTTAAGAGTGCTGAAGTCGACCCAAGCCCATTTTTGGGCTATTAGGAGACTAGCTGAACCCAGGAACTAAGTCTACCACTGGAGCTGTCTAGATCTGACGAAGACTGAGGGACACTGGAGGACTGCTGAAGAAACCAGCATTGGCTTAAGCAATAACACTGCATCACCAACCTCAACCTACAAATAGAAAGGGAAGACCTGCAAAGTGCCTCACTCCATAAACTGGTAAGATTTTAGGTGGCCAGCCTAGTTCTGATGAAGATGGATCTTTGAGTGGTTGGCCAAAACCTAACAAAAGTAGGTGGATGAGCAGTCAAGGCTTAGTCTCAAGAGGGCGAGTGTGTGGGTCAGGGCCCCTCAATGAGTCCACAGAGTATAGTACACAATAATTCAATTAAATAGTATTAAAAGATAATTTGTTTTATTAGGCCTTATGAACACACTAGAAAAGTATTTTAACAGGTAGCATTATAACACAATAATTGATTATATACATAGATTGGTACCATAGGTTCACTTAATAAACATCAGATAACTTAATCGAGCAAAGCAAGTAAGTATGCTAGATATAGTAAATGATGGGAACCAATTCACAATATCCTAACTTGAGAAGTCAAACCCTTAAATGAAATGGGACCTTTTACCCAAAAGTCAGTTAAATACAGTGTTTACCAGTAGGAGTTCTCTTTTAGAAAGGATGCAATGGGCTTGAGGTGTTGATAGTTTCAAACAATTTCGAAGTTACTCTAGTTCCATGTAATGTCCCCTCAAAAATATCGCCATGCAAAAAAGTCGCGGAATAAATTGCCGTTTTTTGTGGAGACATTACATGGAACATGCGTGGAAAACCTTTTTTTATTTTACATGTTGAGCGGGGGACACCACGCAACCTCTGCCTGCCACAGTCCCTATATATATGGTCACCTATATAATGTTTCCACAACCTTTTCCCGGCGACATTATATACGGTGACCATATATATATAGGGATATTATTACCTGATACCGTTATCCATCCGTTTACTAAAGGAAAGGTACGTGGTCTCCTTTCTTCCAGACCCAGGATACCCGAGCCAGGTTCGACCAAAGGTGAGTCGAATGGAGATGGGAGACAAAGGGACTTGTTCCCTATGTTATCCTATGGAGGACAAGACGGCGGGGGGCAGGCACACGGATACTTAGCCCCCTGACTCAGATTTGTCGAATGTCTGTGGGTTGCTGGGGGCTCGGTTTTCCTCTGTTGGCTCCAGTGAGAGATGCCCAGGAATTGCATGTTTGAGGATTCTTCTAGTGAGCTGGTAATGCAAGATGCAACCCCTGTCGAAGAAAGAATGCAGACTCCCATGATGCAGGCCTCCTTTGGACACGTCACTGGATGAAGGAAAGCAAGTTCCAGCGACTATCAGTTTGCAGGCAACAACAGGAGTCCTTCCAGTAGCTGTCGCACCAGCTGCTCCAGGACCAGTTCTCATGAAGGTTGGAAGCTGAAATTCAGGGAGAAGGTGAATTGTGGCACAGACTGGCAACCCCCAAAGTGCCAGACTTCAATTGAGAATGGTGTCAGTTCTGGCAAGGTAGCCCATGTGAGCTGGTCAGTCCACCGTGCAGTCCAGGGTCACTTCCAAAGGCTCTGAAGGGCTGGATCCTCGGTCGTTAAGACCCGTTGGTCCCACTACTCCAAGGGCTGAGTCGTTATGGATCATGCAGAGGAGTACAGCCGGACACAGGAAACATTGCAGGGCCACGTCGGGAGTCTTGTTCGAATCTTCAGCAGGCTGCTTTTCTTCAAGGGATTCTTTGCTCCAACATGGATCTGAAAAATAGCTGCAGAGGTCCTTCTTTTATCCAAGGTTCAAGCTGGAAGTAAGTCCAAGCCCATCAATGGTAAGGATCGGTACCATTCAAACAGCCAGTTGTTCAATCGGGGGCAACTTCTTTTTTTGCATTCTCCCCAGAAGCAGACTGTCTGGCACCAAGGATGTGTAGTGGAACTAGACAGTCTGAGCCCCCTTAATGAGCTACTCCCACACAAAGGTTCACTAGCCTGCAAAAGCAGCTGCTTTCCTGTGCAAGTACATAACCTTATACAGACCTTCCTGACATGAGTGGGCAGGAAGAAGGCCAAACTACAATACGGCAAAAGAACCAGTGAAAATCTGGCATCGCCTATTTAGGGCACTGGCCACTTTTAGTAGCCATACGCAGTAAATGCAAATGTTCACACCAACAATAATACAAAAAAACCAATAAAAATGTAACTGCGGTCACCAGCTTGTCTTTAGGTATATATATATAAAAGTAACTAAAATCTTGTGTAATAATCTAGAAGGATACTAAGTATCCCCCTTTCACGCATTGTAAGATATTATGTGCATTGTTAAAATACATGTTGGGAGAAACTGTAGCTTGTTCAGCGAAGGGGCTAGATCAGTTCACCTGCTGAAATTCTTTTGCCTTAAAAAAATTCCAATTAGATTCTTCAATTAGAGGTAGGCCATTCGACAAAGATTTGGTGATCTTAATAATAGAATGTGTAACATGCAAGCCAAGGGAAAGAACTATAGTGTTGGATAATTTGAACCCTTCTATTTCCAATCCCCCAACAGATTGGTCCTGGTTACTGACCCCTTCCTATCACAATTCATCCCTCAAATACAACATGGAATGTGTTTTGTCACAAATCTTTTTCAATAATATGGAATTGCAGGGGTTGCATGATGGTCATGAGCCTTGCACTGCATTAAGAACTACCACTTACTATTCCTGCAAGGAAGGTGGATTCTTGGTATATTGATGTGTTCACTAATTTTTGCAAACCAAGGCCCTAGATGGAGGCCAGTGGGTGGTTTGGCAATTGTGGTAAAAATATGCAGGATGTCTCAATTAGCACAGTTTCATTGTCCTCAGATTGCCTTTTGGCCATTAAAGTAAGCTGCACGCGCACTGGTTTCTTGTAAAGTACTGCAACCCAGCTAAGTCTAATATTAATTCTATTTTGGGGGAACTGAATGACATTTTAACTACATGGTTTATTGGAGGGACTAAACCTCTTCCTGGTAGGTGATTGATATTGTTTTTTGTAGTGTTTTTAGTTTGATCAGATGAGTTATGCTTCCTTTTCCAGTCAAGAAAAGCAGTATTATTGGTAGACCTTTTTACAAGATTGGAACTTTCTTATTTTAAATGACATCAATGAGGACATTCCCTCATCTTTTATTTGGCCCATGTCATTGCCTCCTATTGTTTGCGGTTCAGGTGCCATATTTAAAGAGTGTAACTCAGTATATGTGGTATCAGATTTTAGCGATCATGCATGCCTTATTACCTTAGATCGTCGTCATTGAGGAACGGTACAGCCCCTTTGACGCTGATGAATCAAGAATCAGGATTTTGTGTCAGCTTGGTATGATCAAAACCTTCCATTTTAAATTCTCTGAACTTTTCCTGAGTCACTTATTCAAGGGAAACTTACAACCTTACAAAATCTTGAATTTTGCCCCAACAGTGGGATATCTACTGCAGGAGTGTGTAGGTTTTAATTCAGTGGTCCACAACTACAGCTATAAACATTCTTTTGAGATGATGATTGTGGAAAGGAAGAGAAAGTTGAGGATTTTCGTCTTCTGTGTCTAAGGACCATTGAGAATAGCCCTTGCTTTCATGGTAAGTAAAAGAAACTAAAGCAAGTATACAAAAAATTGTTCATTTAATATAAATTCACATTGGCCTTACATGACAGCCAAGCAATTCTGTTCGCTCTGGGTGCTAAACTACCTTCTGTATTTTGGAAGTTAATAGTAGGTCATGCCCCACCAAGATGTCATTGGTTACCCCATCTCTGAGAGGACATGGCATGCTTTGTTTGGGAGGATTTATACTTTTATTTCAAGTTAGACACAGTGGTTTTGAACTACGTGGAAGGGGAAGCATTTCCAGGACAGATAATTTCTCCAGCATAGGGTCTTGCATGTATTTACATGCTCATGAATATTCCCACTCAGGCTGGTAATCATCTGTAATATTAAAGCAGTTTAGCTTTAAAGCTAAAAAGTGCTTGTCGCTTCTATAGCTTATCGCTGTTACTTTGGGGTCATACTGCCCCAGCCAATGACATTTGTCCTCCTAGGCTCCACCCCTGGTGGCCATCCTCAGATTTGTACTACATGTTTGTGTTGGGATTTCTTGTGTTTTGCTCCTCAAACTTTTTTTCCTATTTTTGTGAAAATAAATTCTTAAATTCTTCAGTCGGTGCAGAGACCTGTTTCCGGATGAGCTGAGATCCATTGTTGGATCTCCAGACCGGGTGAGGCCGCAAGCCCCTGCTTGAGCCTTTCTACACTCCCCATGGCGGACGCCATGACAAAAAGCCTCTTCAGGGCCTGCTCAAAATGCGGCCTGAAAACATCTCCGTTGAAGATCAGCATCTCAAATGAATTTACTGCTTGTATCCAGACCCCGACGCAGCCAGATGTTCCATTTGCCAGGCCTTCTCTTCCAAGACTCTGAAAGACCGCCTTCGAAGGCTAGTGGCATGATTTGAAGAGGGACTTGAAAGACCACAAAATGAGGCTTACTACAGAGAAATGGAAATAGCCAGTCACGAGGTTCAACAAAACATTTATTACAGCCTGGACTGGGGCCTCAGCGCCCCACGATCCATGCGTACAGATGCCGTGGTGGGAGAGAGCCCCGAACAACCAAAGTGTCTCGCATATATACAATACACTTGTCCAGCCCCCTCATGCAATAGGGTCCAAAGGGTTCATGACCTTTCCACGTAGGTGACAATACTGAGACATGTGTGCATTCCCCCCTGTCCTCCTATTGACCATTTACTGCCTGGGAGTGGGGCAAAGCTGTGCGTGGGGGCATATCATGTTCCCTGGTACAAGCTAACATTGGCTGTACAGTTTGTTGCTCTTGAAGCCTGAGGTCAGTTTGCTCTTAAGCTTAGTAAACCCGGTTTTTATCTGTGCTTCTGCAAGAACTTCAAGGTTCTTCAGTGTGAGACCAACAAGACGCTCAGCAGAATGTGCATTCCTGTCTCGTAATTAACAAAGTTCTTGCCACAGTCTTCTACCGTGTTCGGAGTGAAAAAGGCAGAATGAGCAAGGAACTGAACATTGCATCCAAGATGGCGAATAAAACAAAATGGCAACGTGGCCATCAGTAGTGCAGCAACAGATTTGTAGTGGGATGCGAGTGTGCTTAGGCCAATATGCATACCTATTGGATACTAACTAACTATATTTATACAAACCCTCCTTTTGACCTAAGCCAAGAGCATCAGCCAAACATGGCATCCTCAGATGACCGAGTCGCTTAGACGTCATCAGAACACCGAGTCATCGCCATCATAGACATCGATGGCCATAAACTCTTTTATAGAAACCTCCTGCATGACTAGTGCATTGCTGAGGTGCACCGGTAAGTGTGGGTCTGGTTTCATTCTGACTAATGAACGTGCACAGCAATCCCCCATCATGGAACCCAGGACAGGTAGACATTGGATGCAGCAGCAGTAGAATAGAACTATACCAAGGAATATAGCTGTTGGGCAGAGTTTGTATGCAGTACCCTCTGGGAACACTACACACAACTATGATTACAGGTGTAAGCAAACCAACCTTTGTTATAAGTCTGTACTACACAGTTTTGGTAGCGGGGCTGAGCAGCCATGCTTATCTCAAGAGGGAAATGTGAGCAGTAACGTTACACAGAGGTCTACAATCAGTTGTTAAAATAAACTCTTATACTCAAGGTTTCTTTGATAAATACTTATTAATTTATCTGTCAGTTATAAAACATTCATTAGAAGGAGGCAATTATATAGCACGCACATATACACCAATACTATTTCAGAATACTTTTCATGAGAAGTAAAAGGCAAAGATTATTAGAACATGAAAGGTTACAATTATTCTTAGTGCAAATACTTTGAGTTCACCAGAAGAGTCAATTCAATAGGCTAGCCCAAAGTCAATGGGCTAAATTCTTAGATAGGATAAAGCGGTTCTGGTAAGTAAACAGTAAAGTCTCTGCACAAGTTCTCAGAAGTAGTTTGTAAAAAGAAGAATCATATGTTGGGTCACAAGCTGATTAGGCCTGCGAGTTGCAAATGATTCAAGCACTTTCACTGTGAGAGGTAAGCACTCAGTCTTGTTTCACAGTACCTTACAATGCGGAATGCAGCTGATGACTTATGTTCCTGGCAGTCCCTGCAGATATCGCTGTTCCTGGGCCTCAGTCGAGGGGGCAAGAGGGAGGACGTTGGGGGACTCCTGCACTGCACTCGGACTGGTCAAAAAAGCTTGCAACAGGCAAACTTCAATTCCGGTGGTATAAGTAACACACAAGCTGGTGTCCATCTCCCTGGTCCCATGGGTTCCTGCAGCATCTCTGAGGAAATTCAACCAGCTCCGAGATGGGTATCCAGGTGCTTACTGTAGAGTTGATTGGTCCTACCAACTCAAAGGGAGAAGTCGTACTTAGCAGGGCTTCTCTGTCGATGCGAACTTGGTGATTCGGACCTGTAGCAGGGCTTTACCCGGCAAACCAACAGTCCAGGAGTTGCAGCAGGCATCCTCTTCAAGCTCTTATTCGGTTCCTTCGTCCAGTGGTCGACTCTGCCTTCCAAGCCAAGAGACTCGCCTTTTATTCAGTTCTCTCCAATTCATTCTAGCCTAGCTGTCACTCACCCAGCAGGGTGGATATCCTTGCCGGACAGTCAGCCAGCCAATCACCACAGAGTGCATTTGGGTCACCTAGGAGACTAAGCACAGGGAGTTTCGGCACCTCCCTTCCTACCCACCCCAGACACTCCGGCGCCAGAGGTGGGTTTCACTCCTGAAGCCCGCCAAAGGCAAAAGAACAAAGGGACCAAACCTGGTTTGGCGTGCAGAGAAACACTCTAGAAGTACCTTTCTACAAAGAAATGGTGAAAAGAAGACCGGGGCCGGTTTTAACAAGGGCTGGTCAGACGCCATCTTGAAAAATGACTCCCATGGTTTAACGTTACCGGAGCAACGAATAAACCACTGCCACCAGCCATTCTGAGAGGAAAGGGTAACATTTGACTGTTACTTGAGTATCTAGAGACTGGGGATACTAAGTAACCCCTCCAGCACTATATTGTAAGATAGGGTGTGCTGGGTCTAGGAATTTGAGAAGACTAGTAAATGTCAATTTCACTTTACTTACTCTGGTAAACAGTAGTTTATCCCAGAGAAGTTATTTAAACCTTGGGATAGCCTGAAAGGCTTCCCTGTGTCACTGCACTGAGAGTGCTATGTGACACAAATGAATAAGATGATGCCTATGGCGTTGGTTAGACTCCATAACCAAAAATAAACAAACACAGAAAACGCATTGATTTGAAAAGTTCAAAGTCCCAAAGTTTAGCAAAAGAGTTGGAGGGCTCTAAGGTGGGAGGAATTGGCACATTTGAGAATTCTCCCTAACTATAGCCAAGACAGAGATTATCTTCCAACCCCAAGGCCGTAGTAGACTCCCTAACCATGTACTAAGATCCCAATCCCCTCGGGGATGTGCAGTCTCTATCGCTTGGAAAATGGTGGGGGCGGAGTCAGGTACGTAAACGTAACACACAGACCCAACCATTTTGCATACACCACCATGATCAGCCAGGATGACATCTAACACCATCCTGTTCTGAAGGGTCTTCTCCAGAATTCTAGCCAGTTTCCTAATATCTTGGAAGTTAATTATCTGCCCCCAGAATGGGACCATGGACTTAGCAATATCCCCCAATACTTGCAGGGGGGTGTGACCTTCAATTTCCCTTCTAGGGCGAGTTTTCAGGCTATCAGCGGTGGAAGTGATATATACTGCAGGTAAAAGTATCCACAGATAACATGTACCCCGCCAATCCTTCGGTAACCAAGCATAAGCTTCACTTCCACAGACTAAGTAGATTGAGCCCCTGATATACAGAGGCCTGTCCTCTTTTACTGAAACAGCTGTTCATGCACTTGTCAAACGACCCCATGGGCGGGTATCCCTCTTTTCGCAAACAGAATGGGACGGAGTTAGGGTCATGATTGATGGTGTATGATGGAGTAACCTCATTACTTACTGGAGTCATTTTATAAGAAATCATAGATTGGTAAGGTCTGGAATATTTGTCAGAATGCCTGGAAGTGGCATTATTGAGTACACTTCTGTTTGCAAACACTGAACATCCCAGTAATACTAATCGATCAAATTAATTTATATTTGTTCCATCAAAATTACCAGTGCCACTGTTCCATCGTCCAAAGAACAGTGCCAAAAAAATGCGGCATAACATGCAGTAGTCAAAGATACAGGATGAATATACCAACCCATCCCCTTCTCGCCATGCTGGGGTAAATGTGTGCAAACCCAGCAATTAGTTTAATTCAAAATAGCATGATTTGCATTCATAATCATGAGGGTGTTAAGATAACCGCCTTTGACTGAGATCACGTGGATGAAGAGTGTGTGCATGCACGTGTAAGGGAGACATTGTAGATGTACTGACAGTTGGCAACAGAGTATCGAATGGATGTGCACTTTCTAAATACCATAGTACAGGTATCAATGTAACCATAATGCAGGTTATAACTGCAAGTATTATCCATTTGACCATTGGGGACCATGGCCCTTGATGTAAAGGCCTATCAAACTGTAAATGCACCATGTCCTCATTCACACGAGTAGCCCCAAAAGTGGGCCTAGTTTTTCAGTGTCCGTTATAAAGCCTATCAGTGAGGCTTCTTAAGTTTATCCGATGGTGGCACCTGACCACGTGGCCAATCTTGATTGTAGTCTTTGCAGCTCCCTGCCCCTTAGCTTGTCCAGAGGGGAATGACGAGGGAATGGCACAAGGTTGGTTTCTTCTTTGGTGCTGTAATCCTACCACACTTTCCTATTCTATTACAAAATGTAATGTCAATCCCTAAACTAAATCAGATTGCGTGGTCGAAGGTGGTACCTTAAAGCTCCAGGCACTGAATGATCGGTGAACAAAGGATCGTTGCTTTCTGAAGGAACATTGTCAGTCGATGCAGAAGAAGAAATAACGTTTCCCCAGACACCACAGACCCAGGAAGTGGTTTTGTGTCACTTTTGGCGTTGATCAGAACAGGCACATGTTGATCGACCTTTTTCCTGTCACTCGTAAAGGCAGTGGCACTTGTTTCACGTGCGTCGCGTGTATCCAATGTTTCTTGCCGCTCACACGTACTGCTGTCTGCGTAGCCAATATCACTTGGTAAGGCCCCTTCCAGCGTGGTGCAAAGCAAGTTTTCCTCTCAAAATTTTTCAACAGCTCAAACTCCCTGGGCCTGCGTATTTTTCAGGCAGGGCTGCTCGAACCTGTTGGTGAATCAAGCGCAAGTTTTGAGTCAACTGGTCACAATAGTCACAGTAATGGGTATTCACTCTCAGCCAGTTTCTTAGGTCTCTGTGCATTTCATACATTTGCACATCTCCCCATGATTTCATACGGGGAGAGTCCTGTTTTCGACTGTGCAGATGTCTGCGTTGAGAGTAAGACTATTGGTAAAGCGTCAGGCCATTTCAGATTGCTATGTGCACATACTTTTGATAATTTATTCTTCAAAATACCGTTGTAACATTCCACCAGACCGGCACTCTGAGGATGTCTCGCTGAGTGAAAATGTTTATTGATCTGTAATTCCGCAGAGATTTGCAGAATGACGTCAGTGATAAAGTGCGGCCCGTTGTCGGACCAAATGACTCTCGGCAGGCCAAACCTAGGAAAATATTCCCTTTGACATGGCTTTGGCCGTCGACAGGGCAGTATTGTCTTTCACAGTGTCTAACGTGTTTATTGCGTAGGCGGCATTGGAGGTACCAACAGGTAGTTTAAAACGAGAACCATCACAAAATAGTTCTCCATCTGGAGATTTCAAAGGTGTATCACTCAAATTAATTCTGCCTTTTGTTTCTTGTTCTATAACATAGGCAATCATGGGACATGTCATTGCTGCAATCATCCACTTGTGGAGACGGCAAAAGTTCAGCTGTATTCAGAGTACAGCATCTCTTAATTTGAATGTGCGGTGCAAATAAAATCAACTCTTATCTCGTTAATCGGGCAGAAGTGAGATGCTGTGTTTGTCTTCTGTTTAATAGAACATCAACAGAGTGAGGTACCATCACGGTTAAAGAGTGACCTAAAACCATACCCTCACTTTGGTTTATCGACGCAGAAGCTTGCAAACATTTTGGCAAAGCGCATGCAACAAGATCTAACGTGGAGGAAAAGTAGCTGCACGCTCTGCTCTACCCCATGTTCATGTGTCAATACAGCCAAAGCGCAACCCTCTCACTCATGCACACACAAAATAAAATCCTTTTCATTATTTGGTGTGCCCAAAACTGGCGCTGAACACAACGCAGACTTAAACAGATCAAAAGCGGTCTGGCAATCCATGTTCCACGGCAAAGGCAAAGCAACATCCTTCTTTGTCAATGCCAACATAGGTTTGATCAAAAGCGAAAAACTGGGGATCCACGGTCTACAGTAAGAAGCCAGTCAGGGCTCTGACTTTCTTCTGTGTGTTTGGAACAGACATGTCAGAGATGCTCCGTATATGTTCAGGTGTCAGATGCCTTCCCTCCTTTGACAGGAAATGGCCTAAAAAGGCGATCTCCTGTCTACAATACTGAAACTTTTTCAGGGAAGCATTGACCATGTGTAGCTAAATGAATAAGCAATAAAACGGCAAGCGTCCTCAGAATCTGTGGCAATAAGCAGGTCGTCAATGTACTGCAACAATGTGCAGGTTACAGGCAGCTCAAGCATATCAAGCTGTTCTTTCAATGCTCTACTGTATATGCATGGACTTTCAGTGTAACCCTGTGGAACGTGTAAATGTGAAGGAGCGCCCACCTAAGGTAAGCGCGAACAGATACCTACTATCTGCGTGTACAGGAATATTAAATAAAGCATTCTTCAAATCAATAACACTGAAATGTGTGGCCGTAGCGGGAATCATAGTTAAGATAGTCGTAACATCAGGGACAATCAAACTGTGGCGCGACATTACTGTTAATTGCGCGCAAATCAATAATAAAACTGTAGGGTAAGACGTTATCCCCTTTCTTACAGACGGGCAGAATCGAACTATTACAAACACACACTTCCAGTAATTTCCTCAATCACACCTCGGTGTATGAAGTCTGAAACAATACTCTTCAATGCACGCTCACCCTCTACTGATATTTTATATTGTGGAATATGCGGCAGTGTAACACCCGTTTTTAGAATTATTCGGACTGGCTCAACATTGAGAATACCTACAGCATTCACCGCCCATAAATGTGTGGGCCCTTCACTGAACTCGCTTGGCAAAGGCATAGACCCAAATTGAGAAGCAGACTTTTGTTGGCGATAGATCGTCAAATACACTCCATCTGGAGAAAAATAGATCACAGTATTCAATTTCTTAAGAGATTTAATCCCAACAAATTTTTGCTGCAATTGCTTGTCAACAAAAATGGACCTGAATCTGTAAACGGTCCCATGGCAATAGGTACATGCCGAGAGACCGGACTAAATACTGGCGTACCGGAGAACCCTGCGGAAACATTACTCAGCCCTGACAGTGGAATATCTTGAACCCGCATATGATCGATGGAGCACTTCTGTGCCCCGGTATCCACCAGAAACATATGCTCCCTATTCCCCACCTTCATCTCAACGTAGGGCCCCTTTTGATCTTCGGGAATAGGTATCGGTTCCAGAGTCTGCTTCGGGCTGTCCTAGCGAAACAGTACATCGTCCGATGTGAAATCTGCAGTGAAATATGCGCGAGTAGGATTGTCAAAAACATAGCCATTATTTGCATTTTGTGACTGTCCCCCTCCCCGACTACCCACATTTGTATCCTGTGGTTGGCTCTGCTGATTCTGTGCGAATTGCTGTCTACCCAGACCTGCAATTCCGGGGCGACGCCTCGATCGCCTGCTCATCGTCCCATATGGGTTATTGCACGCTGTTGGAGGGATGGACACTGTCCTCCAATAGCCTTCCTGTCTGCAATATGGACACTGGTTCATGTGCAGAGAACCCATTTGTACTCCCATTGTGGCGCGAACTGGCCTCTTGGTTGCGTGTTCCCGCCCTTTGATCCCTGTGCGATCCGCTGCAAAAGTACTCTAGTTTTCAAATCGCCTTTCTTCTTTTCCACCTTCTCCCTTTCCGTATTTACCCTATTCTCATAGTACTGAGCCATGTGTAATACTTCAGATTGTGATTTTGCTTGCCATGCACTTTCCGACGTCATGATCTGATTTTGAATGTCAGGCAACAATCCTTGTACAAATTTGTCAACAAATAATCTCTTACATATAATCCGGTTCTGTACTCAAATCTTGCCCTCTAAAATCTGAGTACTTGTTCGAATCTGTTAAAAAAAAATTCAGTCGCCCCCTTGGTCTTTCCTTGCATGCATGCTGTCAATTTATCCCATATAATTCTCGTTGCAGGCACTAAAGTTTTCAACTTGGTAACTATATTATTCGGCAACATCAATATAACCTGAGGCGGTTTCTCGCCCGAAATACTAGCCCCATCAGCTCGTGTCAAGTCATCCCAAGTATCAGCCATTCCTGCTGGGTCATCTAAGGTCCTAATTTGCTTCCATAAATCTGCAGGAAGGATCACAGGAAATAGGTCAATATCCCCTAAGGTGAAAACTGACAAATTCAAAACTGATTCAATCTCTTTATAGAACCTTGTGCGATTCTTCCCAATGTCTGGAATGGGCTGCTTAATCGTATTTACTTCCTGTCTTGAAAACGGAACATGAACAAACTGAGATGTAGTGCGCTTGGATAGTGGAGGCAGGTGTCTAGCCTACCGCTGGAATCTCTACTTTCGGGACTAGTTTTGGAGGAACCTCTCTCATAGGCATTTGTACAGTAGGGAGTTCTGAACGCTTGCTAAGCAATAGGGTTACATCTAGTGACAGAGTTTAACGTAGTGTCAGGTAAAAATGCTCTTTTGTAAATTACCATCATGTCTGCAGGACAACACATGTTTCTTCATGTATTCATCTTGTAAATACTCCACCATGGCCTGTAGAACCTTTTGTTGCAAAGGCGTTGTATACTGACTAAATGTATCATGTACTTCAATAGGGGTAATAGATGGATTTCGGATGTTTCTGAGTGCATCCCTTGTGCAAATATGCATCTCTTCACTAACAGGTTTCAATGGAGGCAAAAATAGTTTCTGCACATACAATTTGTTGCTTATCCCTATTCAATTTGTCTGTGTAAGCAATCAAGTTCTCTCTTATATACAATATTGCAACATGTTTGCGTACTTTAGTCGCAGTATTTCTTGAACGAGAAAAAAAATTCAAATCCCACAATTCCGGTGGAATAGCTGAACCAGTTAAATCACTCCACACTTCAGCAAGATACACTTCCTTCTGTTCAGGAATACCCCCATGGTCAGACATTGCACTCAAGGCTGCACTTTCATCACCCCCTTCTATGTACGTCTCAGCCCATTCACGCAATTCTTTCTTTCTCTCAGCAACTATTGTACTATTTTTCACTATTCTCGAGTCAGTGTCAATCACATCATGTACTGCTAGGGGAGGTGAAGTGGAGGCAGCCGGCAAAGAAAGTAAAAATAAATCATGCGCACTATGTGGTGGAGGAAATGCTGGTGCAGTTGGAACAGCTGGTCTAACGGCAGCTGTTAGAATCGGACTGGGTGCAGATGCGGGGGGAGGTACATAAGGAGGTAGCGCAGTTGAATCCGTTTCTGAAGCAGATCTCTGCTCATTCAGTAACTTATTCAACAGCTCATCTGATACATGCATATCTTGTGACGGATAGATTTTCTGCACGTCTAATTGAAAGGCCCTATCCATGCTCCTAATGGCCTCACTCGGTTTTTGCTGATCATGTACAAAAGCCTTCTCAGCATTTGTCATGTCTGTGCATGCTTCTCTCTACCTCTGTCGCTCATTCGCTTCCTTCTTCCAGTCTCTAACAGCGTCAAGTGCAGCTGGTCTAGCTTTCTTATGCAATAATACAGATTCCAAATATTCTATCCTTGCTAACTCAAAACATCCCAGTACTGGCCACTGAAGGTCCGGTGCATGTCTGGTTTGTCGATGCCAGACATGAAATACAATCGTGCCTAGGCCATAGGAAATATACATGTCATACACTGCCGACCCCTTGGGTGGTGCAGGTTGACTATGTTCCAAATTCTGCGATTGTCATCCTCGGCAGCAAAACATGGACAACTTACCAGGCATACTAAAATCAGTTTTACCTGGACAAAATATTTACGCGTAAATATACCACCAAACAATTGAAAATCACCAGGCCATTCCCTTACTGAAACAACTCGCCTGATTTCCAAACAAGTCCAATGGACAGTCGTGGCTGGCAATTCCCCAAAACCGGCAGAACAAGCCTTGATTCCGGAACCCTCGCTGCGACGTCCCGTCGGCGCTGCAATCGGCCAGAGAGATCAGGCATAGCAGTCTGCGAGGAACCTTCTCTCTTGTGCAGGTGCCCCTTTTTACTGACTGATCTCGATCCGACTGCCTTGTGTTAGGGAGAATTCTCTGTAAAGGCTAATTTCCCAAACCTAGTGAGTCCCCCAGCAGCTTTGCTGGATTTTTGGGGTTTATTTTTTCTCCTGCTAAGTGAGATTCTTTTTACTCCCACTCTTAGACATGATTTGAGGTGTTCCTTTATCTTTCAATGTGTTTTATGGGCTATGGGGTCTTTTACTCCATAGGGTCTCATGTGTTTTTGATGTGGGTTACACAGCACCCTCCGTGCCGTAACCCAGGGGTGTCGTAGCGACCCCCGAACATCGACTCCATACCCTGGGACTGACTACTGTCTCCCAGGGGATGTAAAGTCACCATTGGCTTTACTAGTCCCAAATTATGAACGGAAACCAGTACAAACCATCATATTGTGGACATACTGGTCGGGGCAATTCGATTGCCCAGGGGTCTGTTGTTCGAGGGGGCACATCTCCGTCCCCCCTGATCAAGTTTTGGCTGGTGGCAGTGGATACTACTTTTTATATTCGACCGCGAATATCTCTCTATGGGATTTTCCCATTGTTCGAGGCTACCAACTTTAATTATTTATTTCCTATAGCCTCGAAATACCGCCGGTTTATTTATTTAATATTAATTCACAGGTTGGTATTTTTTGCCAGAACTCTATTCTAAAATGGCGTTTGTGTTCTCTTCTGTGACTCCAACCCAAGTCGAGCCCTTTGTTCAACTTTTTGGAAGCCTCCAAAAGTAGTGCCACTCTGTCTGGGTACCACAGGAGGTGTGGGAGGGGGTTTAGGCACCCTGGACTGAGTTACCTTGGTAACTCAAGTCGCACTCTTGTGTGATTGGCCCAAGTGGTGAGCCGGCCGGCTCACCACTTAGCATGTTTGATTGACAGCTAGGATGAGTGAATGGGGGTGTGCTGCATAAAAGCAGGGCTTTGGAGACTGGAACTTCAGAAGTCGCCACAGGACCTAAGAATCCGAGGAGGGAGAAGCTGAGCGGACCTGCAACGACGACACCACCGGTGGAGCCCTGCTGAACCGTCTCACTACTTTTCCCGACAACCGAGGAGATCTCCAGTCCGGAGAGTCTTCTTCCTTTGACTGGTGGGGATAACCAGTTTTGCCTCATTTCACCTTCCTGGAGTATCTCGTGGCCGCCTTGCCCGTGCCAAGCACCCCGGCAACCGAACTACCACGGTTTACCACTACCGCAAAGAGAAGGGTAGTACCTTTTAACCGAAGAACTCCGCGGCTGGTTTCTTCCCTGGCAGTGCAACGACCTTCATCTTTCCTCCACAGCGAGACCTCCTCTTCCTCTGGACGAAGCACCGACTTGCACCTGCTGCCAGGAACAACTGCCCCTGCTGGAGCTTCCTTCACACTTAAGGTACTGTGTCCCGCCTGGCTTCCCTTGCGACAGATCGTTCGAGGTGACAGTAAATCCTCAACTTCCTAACCTGGTCTAGCCTGGGACAACCTAGCTAACGTAGCCTGACTTTAATTTCATCCTTTTTGTGCAAACTACCTACAAGACGCTTTGGGCATAACCCCACTGTGTGAACCTGGACCCCTTCTGCTTGCTCTCTCCAAGAGTGGGCCTTGCAATTGACTTCCTTGCTCTCCAGTAGAACTCTGCCTATCCTGCCTTACTGTGGTTAGCAAAGTATTGAAACCTGTGTGCTTCCTTAACTCTGCCTTTTTCCCTCCCTTTCTTTATAACGTAGTGTCATCTTATGTTAAGTGCTCACCTCTGTCTGAAAACACGTGGTGTTTCTCACTAAGACTTGTCTAATTAGTGACTAGGGTTGTATATATATATATATATATGATAGTGACTGTGTGCTGAATTTACTTACCTCTTTTTGCTAGTGTAAATCACAAGTGTGTCTTTAAATAATTATATACTTTTACACCAAAGCTCTGGTCAGTGTTTGCTTGTGCTACTGTGTCTCTGTACCTATTGTGTATACTCTACATACTGTTTAACTCTTCTTGAGGGTAGTCTGACTGCTCAGCCACACCTACCAAGTGAATCTGTGTGGTACAGATTGCTGCCAAGTGGGTTTGCTGCCAAACACCTGTAGTCTTAAATCTTTTGCAGTGGTCCCTAAGGGAACTGCACAGGTTTCTTCCTAACACCTCGTCTTCGTCCAACACGAATGGAACATCAACGGGAGGGTCCCTATTCGGGCGCCATCTGAAAGACCACAAAATGAGGCTTACTACAGAGAAATGCAAATAGCCAGTCACGAGGTTCAACAAAACATTTATTACAGCCCGGACTGGCATCTCAGCACCCCACGATGCCCTGAACAACCAAAGTCTCTTGCATATATACAATACAGGAACAGCATACGCTACTTGTCCAGCCTCCTCATGCAATAAAGTCCAAAGGGTTCATGACCTTTCCACGTAGGTGACATTATTGAGACATTTGTGCATTCTTCCCCGTCGTCCTATTGACAATTTACTGTCTGGGAGCGGGGCAAAGCTGTGCGTGGGGGCAAATCAGTTTATCTATGTTGCTCTTGAAGGCTGAGGTCAGTCTGCTCTAAAGCTTAGAAAACACGTTTTTCACCAGAGGAGCACGTTGCAGCTACATATTACAATTTATGGTTCAATAGAGAAACATGGTCGAGACAGGCGGGCACCTAACTTGTAGATTATCTGTGCTTCTGCAAGGACTTCAAGGTTCTTCAGTGTAAAACAAACACGCTCAGCAGAATGTGCTTTCTTGTCTCGTAATTAACAGAAAGTTCATGCCACGGTCTTCTACCGTGTTCGGAGTGAGAAGGGCGAAGTCAGCAAGGAACTGAACTGAACATTGCATCCAAGATGGCGAATAAAACAAAATGGCAACATGGCCATCAGTTGTGCAGCAAGAGATTTGTAGTGTGATGCGACTGTGCTTAGGCCAATATGCATACCTATTGGATACCAACTAAATATATTTTTACAGACTGGCCTCTGACGCCCATGCACAGTCATGCCTCTTCCAGTGTCAGTAGGCCCGAAGAACATGCTCCCTCTGGCAAGAGGTTTGGACCCTTTGAGGACACTTCCCTGCAGAAGATCACAAAAAAGGTTGTCGTCTCATCTTGCCCTCATACTACTTAGATGGGCACCGGGCCTGCGGAGTCGCTGTCTGAAGGGAACCGGTTGTCATTGCCCTCCCAGTGGATGGGTAGTCTACCATCGAGCGGCTAGGTCCCGTCCGCAAGGAATTTGTTGGCACCTGCTGCGAAGCATAAACTTTGTCATTGCAGACCCTTCCAAGGGACCCGTCGGCGGCTTAATCGACCCAGTCCACTGTTAGGGGTGTTTTCCACTGTGAGGTAGACTTTACAAAACTGTCCCAATGGTATGTAGATCCTCAGTTATCCGTCTGTACTACTCATGGAACCTTGGTAGTGGCAGAGCAGTCAGGCTTATCATAAGAGGAAGATGTGAGCTGTAGCTGAGTACACTGAACCTAGTTAGTAATGCACATCAAAGAAATACACATACATTTATATTCGAATATAAATGTATTTTATTTAATATACATTTATTATATTTATACAAGAATCACTTTTGAAGGTTTGGCACAATAAATCAAAACACTTAGGTCTACTTTAGAATACTTTCAAAGACCATTGCTTAGTTTGCTTGCGGTTATAATTGTTACAGCTTTTGACAGTAATGACCGTTCTATCGTATTATCGGTAATAATACACTCACGAAATTTGGAAGAAATATGGTAAATAGATTTTCTCTGCAAATTCGCATAAGATATTGACTTTTAGGAAGGAAAATAGTTGGTTGTTGTAACACTAGCAATGCATTAGGTTCTAGAGGCAGATCCTTCGGACAGCAAGTCTTTTAAGGTCCAAAAACGCAACCCTAGTTAAAGGCAGTTTGGAGAGGGCTCAAAGTCTTGACCAGCAGCAGATCAATGAAAACACCTGTGGATATTTTATAGTCTCTAAGATGCAAGAGGATACAACCAATGTTCGAGACCCTGTTAAAGGGACAAAAGCAGCGGCTTGGGTCAGAGGTAAGAGGGGGTTGCCGTAGACACCTCTACGTACAATCCAATGCTCTGGGGTGACTTTTTGGATTAAGCCAAGCCATGCCTCCCCCCCCCCCCTCCTCCCCCGCAGTACCTTTGGTTTGAAGAAATGTTTGTGGTTGGATTTCTTCGATGTGACAGCGGTGAACCAGACCTCTGGATTCCTTGGACCGATGTTGAAAGGCAGGTCAATGGACTGGATCTCTCAGCAGCAGTCTCAAGGGAGGATCACTAGCACGAATTTCAGCAACTTCTCTTGTCACTGCGGTATTGGTGCCTTTTCTGCAGCACCAACAAAGGACGCGATTCACCCAGTCATTCTTCGGTTCCAGAAGTCCTGTACTCTTATGTGGGGAATTGGACGGGTCGGATTGTGTCTCTAGAGGTTCACCTGGAGCTCACCAAAGACTTGGACGGATTTGGGCTTTCCACGACGATGCACGTCAATTGGACCGGAGGTCTACTGGTATTGGGGTTCTGCAGCTCTGGAAAGTTGTTGGTCCTCAGGAAATGGCTCTTTGTAAAGTTAGTCTTGGGATTGGTTGTTCCCACCAGTCAAAGGGAAGGAGTCATCCTCTTAGGAGTTCCTCTGTCAAACAGAAAACCGAGTCAGGACCTCGGGGGTCGCTTCATGGTGTTGCAAAGGGTCTGCTGGCATCTCTGGTCCTATTCAGTTACTTCAGCCTCCAGTGGTCGACTTGCCTTTCACTCTGCAGTCAGGACAGCCAACCCCCCAGTGGGAGCTGGTTCCATTCAGGCACTCTGTCAGACCAACGACAGGGGAGTGAAAAACTCCTCCCCCATTTCCTGACTGCTCAGACACACTGCAGCTTAGGTGGGGACACCCAAGGGTTCCCCCAAAGGCAAAACACACACAGACCTCCCCCTCCCAAAATGGTAGAAGGGCTAACAAAGAACAACCATGCTAGAAATCACGGAAAAAGAAAGGAGCCACCAAGGGCGACCCTATTGCACCCAACCAGCCGGAGCTATGCACATAGCCTGCGGTAGAAAATTAAATTACACAATAGTTGGTAGAACACGTCCACTGCCACCAGCCATAACTAGAACGTTGTCCATGTGACAGTAACAGGACAAGAGAGATGGGGGATACAAGGTATCCCCTTGGCACTCCACATAAGGTGGTATGTGCCAATCTCTCAGAATATAAAGTTTAAGGAGAGCTACTATGCATCTTTCTATCCTTGACTACTTTGTCTACGAAGACTGGTCTTCCGTTAACTTTTTTGAACCCGTCCACGACCTTTTCCACAAAGACTGCTACCTCGACTGGCTCGTCCACCAGTCACTTGTTCCACGACTACTGCTACTACTCAGTGGCCCTGCATCCGTCGTCTGTACCGGCCCTGGCAACGGCAGCACCAGTACCTGTGCTACAGGACCTTGTGATTGCTTTGTTTCATAGGGGCACTAGTTGGGAGGACTGTACTAGTTGGGAGGTCTCTCTCCAAAGACCCACCAAGGCCACACCACTCTTCACTGGCTCCGTTGAACACTCCCAGGGTGTCATCCCTGGTCCCAGTGACACACCCAGTCTTCCAGTGCTTCTGAAGAGGACCTCTCAAAGGTTCTATTCTGACCAAGAAAGCAGTCCGGGCCAACCTGATCCTATTCTGCCAGTGCCTTGATGAGGAACTCGGCCATCTCTGCTGACTAGCCCTTGACCTGTCCCAATGCGGGTTCCTGCTACGCCTAGAGAGATGTCGATGGACAATTAAACCACTCTCCACATGGTGTCAGAAATCCAACAGGGTCTTCTGCCATCACCTGTAACTGCTTCAGCAGGGAGTCCTCCAAGGCCTTCCTGAGCCCGACGGACAGTCTCATCCAGCCCTGGCTGCCCCACAATTGCCCGATGCAACTTCTCCTGTGGTGGAAGAGGCAGCTCAGATACTGTCACATCCCAAGGTATACAGGGGGACTGAGTTTGACTACACTCGGGGACTCTCCGCCAGATGAGATTGTTTTTTTTCATGCAGTGATCTTGTGGGCTGCAAAGCTGTTTAACCTTATTCCCGAGGAGAAGGAATGCTTCCTTTTTGAACGGCGGGAAAAATATTTTTTCAGTCCCCTTCTGGATGGTATTTGGGAGGATGGCATGCTAGTCATGAAGATCCCCAGCACAGCCCCTGCAAAAAGGGACTGCTTGGAGAAAAAGTACTGGGTCTCTGACACAGCTGCAAAGTGCCTCAGATCCCAATCAATGCCAGACTCTTTGGTTTCTGCTGCGGCTAGGAAACGGTCCTCTTACCCACCTTCCTCTTCTATGGTTCCTCCCAATCAGGATGGTAAGAAGCTAGATGCAACTGGGAAGCGCATCATCACGACTGTGCCATTTACTATCAAAGTGGCCAACGCATTAGCCATTCTCTTGAGATATGACTGAAAGCTTTGGTATAAGGTGTGCCCCATCCTTTACTACTTTGCAGATGACAAGAAGGCTGAAGCCCTAGCTTTTTTCCAACGAGGGAGAGGTAACCTCCGACCATGCGATAAGTTGCCCTGTAGATGGCAGATTCAGGTTTTTGGCAGATGGGCAATGGGTAGGCCTTCAGCTGCCAAGGTTGGCTCAAAGCCATTAACATCCGGCCGGATGTACAGATGAAAGTGGTGGACACCACCTCTTCGGAAAGGCGGTACACCACACACTACAGTCCATAAAAACAGATACTGAAACACCATGTTTGTTCGGCACTGCAACAGAGAAGGCAGTCCTTTTGCTCCTCTAGAGGTATGGTGTCTAGGTCCTGAAAAGGGTTTACTTCTCCCAATCGTCGGCCTTCCCATTCCACCACCCAGGAGGCGTAAAGGGGATGTTCCCGGGCCTACAGCGGAGGAACCTAGCGTTGTCACGCTCCAGCATCCAGAACGCAGGTGCCACTGCACGTCTTATCCGGCCTTGGGCCTGTGCCCTCACTTCAGCACCCCAAGTGGGAGGCTAGTTATCACAATTTGTCAACCAGTGGCGTGACATCTCCACAGACAAATGGGTGCTCAATATCATCCAAAAGGGTCACACCCTGAAATTCCAGGATAAATGCCCTTGCATTACTCCCGTCTCCATATAAGAGCAGCTTCTGTCAGAGGTTCAAGCCATGTTGGACAAAGGGGCTATAGAACACGTCCCTCTGCGGCTACGGGGTGTCTTCCAGATACTTTCTTGTCCGAAAGAAGTCAGGAGGATGGAGACCTATTCTGGACTTAAGACGCTTCAACTAATTCCTCAAGCCCCAAAAGTTCAGTATCGTCACTTTACAGCATGTACTCGGCCAGTTGGAAAAGGAAGATTCCCTGCCGACTCTACTTGAAGGATGCTTACTTCCACATCCCCATTCATTGCAGGCACTGGATGTTCCTGCATTTTGTCATTCAGAGAAGACATTACCAGTTCAGGGCCTTGCCATTCGGCTTAAAATCGTTCCCAAGAGCGTTCACCAAGATCTTAGCTCTGGTGGCAGCCCACCTTCGGCACAAGGGAATTTACGTCTGTCCCTACCTAGACGATTAGCAGATCCTATCCTGCTCTCATGCGCTGGCAGTCCAGCACACTGCAGAGACCATCTAGGTCCTAACTTCTCTTGGCTCTCGATAAATTATCTGAAATACTGCGCACTGCCATTGCAGAATGCATTATTCCTGGGGCCTGCCTCAACACACTGTCTAGCGACACCCTCAGAAGACAGAATAAAAGCCATCTTAGGTAAAGTTCAACAGTTTTCGACAGCTCACGTTGCAACAGTCCAATCTATCATGTCCCTGCTGGGATGATGTCCTTGTGCATTCGTCTGTTGCCTTTTTGCAGACTGCAGATGAGACCCCTTCAGGAGTTTCTGTACTCCAGCTTTCCATCAAGCCCTACATTGGTGGTCCCTTTGCCCTTATCTCTCGCATGGAGCTCCTTTTCAGACCCCCTGCTCATCAGGCCACAGTCACTACTGATGCCTCTCTGGAAGGTTGGGTCGCACACTGAGGACATAGGCCTGTTGCTTCCAGAGGAGAGGGCGTTGCATATCAATGTCCTAGAACTGCAGGCAGTCTTATAGGACTTGAAGTCATTCAAGCATCAGCTCCACGAGATGGTCGTCCGTGTCTTTAGCGACAGCACAACCCTGATGTTGTATATCTGGAGGAAGGGTGGTACTCGCTATCTCGCCAGAGGCGCAGAACCTATGCACTGGGCCATCTCTCAGCAGATGTTTCTTGGTCCGTTTCACCTGGCAGGCGTTCCCAACACTATCGCCGATTTGCCCAGCAGAGAGCTACGCTGCTGCCATGAGTGGGATCTCCAACAGACCCAAGTATCTCTTCAGCAAGTGGAATCACCTTCAGATCGACCTTGTTGCCACGACCGCCAACTCCAAATGCCAGAAGCTTTGCAGCAGGTCCTCAAGCCAAGAGTCTAGGAGACGCCTTAATGTTCTCTTGGGAGGGCCTGTTCCTGTATGCCTTCCCACCAATTCCCCTTCTGCTATGTGTAATCCGTACTAAGACAATGCCACTGCAGGGTGATACTCATTGCACCGGCATGTCCCAGGTAGATCTGATATCAGACCTTCTGCGTCTGTCAATGGCCCAGCTGCCAAACTGGCTCCTATTCCAGACCTCTTTTCCAGGAAAAGATGGTGAATCCTGCATCACAACCCCCAAGCCGCCAAACCTCTCGGCATAGCTCCTGCAGCCTTAGAATTTGGACACCACTCGATGCCTCTGGAAAGCAAGAACATTCAAGCTACAGTGAGAGCCCTGTCGACACTTTACTGCTGTGAGTGGCAGCACTTTACAGGGTAGTGCTGCTCAGAGAAGATCTCTCCCCTGCAAGTCACAGCCCTGCAACTTCTGCATTATCTGCTTGCGAAGTCTGCACTAGCCCATGCTCCTATCAAGGCACATTTGACCGCCATATCCTGCTATACTGTGGCTCCTGGCAAGCTCTCAGTGTGGTCTGATAATCGTGAAGAAGTTCCTTAAGGACATTTTTGGGACTTTCCTCTGGTAA
Source organism: Ambystoma mexicanum (assembly GCF_040938575.1). Taxonomy (NCBI): domain Eukaryota; kingdom Metazoa; phylum Chordata; class Amphibia; order Caudata; family Ambystomatidae; genus Ambystoma; species Ambystoma mexicanum. Next base: position 1,166,271,195 of record NC_090921.1, read on the forward strand.
AAGCTCCTGCTCCGGAGCTCAATTTTGTTTTGTCAAAGCTAATGGTTCCACATTTTGAACCAATATATCTATAATCTTTAAAGATTCTATCTTGGGAAACGGCCTTTCCAGTGGTTATCACCTCAGCCAGGCGTGTTGGGAGAATTCAGCCTCGCTCATGTACACCTCCATATCTTGTCTTTCCATCATTCCAGGTGGTTTTGAAGACTCATCCGTCCTTTGTCTAAAGTTCCATCGTACTTTCACTTGAATGAACCTCTGGTCTTGTCAGTTTTCTTTGCTAACCCATCTTCGCCGGCAGAGGGTGCTGCATTCACTGGTTGTTTTGCGTGCTTTGAAATACTATGTGCCACGCACCAAATAGTTTCAAAAGACTTCTCGGCTCTTTGTTGCTTTCAGATCAATGGCACATGGGAAGGACCAGTCTAAGGCTTCCATCTCCAGGTGTCTCTCTGGCTGTATCACCCATTGCCATAGTCTGGCCAACAGACTGCTACCAGGCCAGCTGAGAGCCCATTCCACGAGAGCCATTGCAGCAACTACAGCTTTCCTCTCTGGTGTTCCCTTGCTCAACGTCTGCAGGGCTGCTATGTTGCAGTCTACCCACACCTTCATGAGATTCTATTGTCAACAAGAATTCCAGGGAGGAGTCCCGGGTCGGCCAGGCAGTTCTTCGCAACATGTTTGCATGAATTGAGTGTGTTCCAGGAGTAAGTGTATTGCTTCTGTGGAGCCTAGCTACCTCCCCTGGTTGTATGTGTACTGCTGTGTAATCGTATTCATGAGCATGTGAATCCATGTAAGACCCCATGCTGAAAAAGGAACACGTTACTAACCTCAAACTCCTGTTCTCCAGCATGGTTCTTGCATGGATTCACATGCAAACCCTCACTCCTTCCCCTCTCTGGCTCTTCTTGGATCTTACTGCCACCTTTCGTGCACGACCAAATCTGAAGATGGCCACCAGAGGTGGAGTTTAGGAGGACGAATATCATTGGCTGGGGCGGTATTACCCAAAGTAACTGCAATAGGCTACAGAAGCGAAACTGCTTTAATATTACTGAGCATTCCCAGCCCGACAGGGAATATTTATGAACATGCAGATCCATGTAAGACCCATTCTGGAGAGCAGGAGTTATAGCTAGGTAGCTTTCTCCTTATTGTAAAATTCAAAAACTCTAGAGCTCAGTCCCAGTTCACCTCTTTTCTGGTCTCTGTATACAAGGACTCCAGAAATGAGTAGTCGAACTACCACTCCATTGCTTTATTGGTTGTGTGTAGTAAGATCTTTGCCTCATTAAGAGTTCCATTACTGGGTGGTCGCATCCTGGAGGCTTACAAAATTCGACAAAAGGTGCAAGAAGAAAATGGCAACCACCTTGAACGGTATCTTATTAACTCTTTTGCATGGGAGCGCAATTACCGAAGGTAGCCAACCCATATACTTGACATGCCTAGATTTAACAGTATAATTTGATTCTGTAGTTCAATTGGTATTATGGAACAAACTGAGTAAATGTGGATCCCTGATGGTCTATTAGGGGTATAATGATGTTGGATGGCAACACCTAAATTAAAGTAAGATTATGATTATTGAATGGTGATGTTTCAAGGGACATCCCCGCCTCACATGGCTTACACCAAGGGTTTATTGGCTGGTACACTATGAAACCTCTATATATTCGATGTCAACCATCTATTGATTACTGTTGGGAGAATGTTCAGTTTCTGTACTAATTCCCTTTAACCTGAGACCCCCAGCACTTTTGCTGGTCTATGGACATTTTTGATTTTAGTCTCCTGAGTGAGTGGAACTTTTTACCACTCGCGCATTCTTTTTCTCTGACTGGGATTTTTATTGCTACTGTTTTATGGAGTCTGGTAAACTACATAGGTTTAATTAAGGCACCTGCATTTTGCTTGGTGACACCCAGCACCCTCTGTGCAGTGTCATTGAGGAGTCCCCTGGATTTCTTTGTTTAAATATATTTTCCTGTGAACTACTGTTGGGCAGAATCCTGTAAAGTGCCCTTGGGGACCACTACACACAATTAAGACCACAGGTGGCAATACAAGTTTACCTTTGGTACAAGCCTGTACTACTAAGTTATAGTGGTAGCAGTAGCAGAGCAGCCAGGCTTATCTCAATAGTATATGAGCAGTAGCAGAGATTACACAAAGGGACCACAATTACTGTGACTCAAGCAAACACTGACTCAAGGTTTCAGGTAAAAAATAGAAGTACATTTATTTTTTAAACCATCAGTTATAAACAACACCTCTATTAAACTTTAAACAAAACCACACGTTAAATATACTACAACTAACCAATTCACTGTGTACAGTATGTCTCAAGGTAAGTACCCTGTGTTTGAATGAACCAGTGTTATGAACAAAACACGATACCGCGGATACGTTTGCGTCACTTTTTGACAGTTCGGTCTAGTCAATAAATGCGTATTTGTGACATGAAATGCTCCCGGGGCAAAAAGCACACTTAGCACCTGAGATACCCAGAGGGAGTTGGAGGCAAAAATCACAGGCAATATTTAGGTTAGGCAGACCGTATCGAGAAACACTCAAACAGGAGTTCAAAAGTCAAAGGGTTGGAGCCATGTTTAAGTGACACCGGAGTCCTGTGCCGAAGATCACACCGTTGGACCGTTCACGATTCAGCGTAGCTCAAAAGTACTTGGATATTGTCAATGTTCGGAAGCAAAAGTTATGAGGAGGAGGGAAGACAAGGACGAGCCTTGAGGACGAAGAAAAGGGATTCACCCAGTTTCCTCGAGTAACACAGTACCTTATTTCCACAATACAGCTGGTGCCCTGGCAGTTGTTCCTGTTGGTTTCCTGCAGACCCACGATTCCTGGAGCTTCGTTGTGAAGGAGGATGTCTGAAGGGGGTCTGCACCACACGGGGATGAAGCTGGCAGTAGCGACAACGAAAAAGGTGTGCTCCTTAAAACAGGAGAGGCTCAGCAGGTGGCTTTCCGGACCACTACAGCAGTGTGTAGCGATTTCGACCACGGCAGAGATCTCTGGCTGAAGATGAGCTGCTTATCCCCACCAGGCTCAAGGGAAGAAGACTACGGACTGGATCTCCTCTTAGTCGTTGAAGGGTAGATAGCTCAGGACTGCAGCAGGGCAGGGCTTCACCGGGACGGGGTAGTTGCAGCAGCTGTCGTTCTCTCCGCTTCTCTTCGGTTCCTTGTAGTTACAGAGGCGACTGACTTCTAGCCCAAGAGACCTGCTTTTTATGCGCAAAACCCCCATTCACACAGCCTGGCTGTCAATCACGCAGCAAGGGGGGTTGTCCAGCCGGGACAACCACCTCAGCCAATCATGGCAAAGTGCGACTTGGGTTTCCTAGGATACCCTGTGCAGGGGGTGACTACACCCCTTCCCCACATTCAGTCTACCTAGAAACCCAGGCGCCAAAGGGAGGGCTTCTCTGCAGAAGCCCGCCAAAAGACGGTGAACAAAGAAGGCAAACCTAGTTTGCCGCGCAAATTAAAACACAAGAAGGACTTTAACAAAAAGAAATGGCAAATAAAGCCAACCGGAGCCAAAATAAAGATGATTGGTCAAGCGGGTTTATGTTCGAGGCAATATAATAGCCAAGAACAGTACCACGTTTAATATAATCGCGGTAGAAAAGTTAGTGTAGATACCACTGCCACCAGCCAAGTCTAAATGTTAAAAGAGCGAAACAATGCTCGGGGAGGTACAGACAGAAAAGGGGTACAGATTAGCCCTTTCCAGTACTCCATGTAAGATGGGTTGTACTGGGTCTGTGGTAAAAATGACTATGTAAAGTAAATGCCAACTTTACCTTTCTCTGGGGGACCGTAGTCATCCCCAGTGAAATGGAGTCAGAGGGAAGTCTTAAAGACAACCCTGGGTTACTACATTACGGGTGCTGTGTAACCCGTACAAGAACAGGGGCACCTCAAGTGGTGTGCTCCAGTGCCCAAGATCACACAATGAGTAAAAACACATAGGCAAAACACATGTAAGAGTGGAAAAAGGATGTACGCTCTTACCAGGTGGAAAAAATAAACTCCAGGGGACTCACTAGGTGAGGGAAATTAGCCCTAGAAGGAGAATTCTCCCTAGTAACTACAGTTCCCAAGAATAGTAAGATAACCTTTCTTACCTTTCTTTTGGAGGTCCACCTTTTTTGGTGTGCTGGGGCGTAGGGGGGTTACATGTACCTCCTTCTTCCACGCCTCATGTAACTTTGTTACACTGACTAACTTAAATGGCTGGTGGCAGTGGTTACTTTTTTTTCCCTTTTGTACAGGTTACTAGCAGGATGAATTCTCAGCTGCATTACAGCACCCATGGGTGACCATTGTCTGAAAATGGCTCTGGTCTTCCTTTTTCGCCATTTCATTTGTTCCTTCTGGGCTTTTCTTCTAACGTTTAGAACCAATTTCAGTCCTTTGAGTTTTGCCTTTGGCAGGCTTCATCGCTGAAGCCCGCCTAGGTTCCAGTGTGTCTTGGAAGGCAGGAAGTGAGGTTGGGTCCCAAAACATTTGTCCTTTGTAGGTGTGCCTGGCTGAAATAAGTTCAAACTGGGCAGCTGGCTGTGTCGCAGGACAGCCAGTCCCAGGTGATTGACAGCTTCATGGGAATGAATGAGTGGGTTCCAGCAAATAAGGCGAGGATTTTGGGACCACAGGCATAGTCGACCACTGGAACAAGGAATCTGAAGCAGAAGATGAGCAGAGACCCAGCAGCACCTTCCAGGAAAGCAGAAGCACCAGTGAAGCCCTGCAGCTGTATTGACCCAGTTTTCAAATCGACAGGGAGGATCCGCCAAGGACGACTTCCTCCCTTAGGCTGGTGGGACCAACTAGCATCAAGGCCTTCTTCATTTTGGGTCATTCCCCGACGTTCTGCGACTTTCCTGGGCTGCAGAAAACCAATACCTGGGGTACCTGCAACATTATCGAGTGCATCGTCTGCTGATCAAACCAGGCTGAAACTTTGCAGGCATCCGTGTAGGCCTCCAGAGGCAGGAATTATTCACCAAAAGTCCCCTCACCAGAATTTGGGAGAGAGTTATCAAAGAGAATCAAACCAGCGATATTAGTTTCTTCTTGCCGCTGAAAAAAATGTGCTAAAACCACAAAGAGCAGCTGAAGTGAGCTGCCGACCCGTTCTCTGGAGTTAAGCCGCAGAAGGCTGCCTAAGGTCCTACCCTTTCATCACCACAACCAAGGAGCAGGAATCTAGGTCTGCAACGTTGCACTTAGAAGGAAGCCGCTATAATTTCTTCTTCACTTTTAAGGTACTGTGGGGCTTGGGTTGTACTTGACTTGTGCCATTTTCGGTGCTCCTGTTAACGAAAGATTTCTTTACTGCACCTTTCCTTCCATTTTAATGGACCCCAAACCTTTTACTTTTATTTTTGATGCTGACCTGTATTTTTTTATTACAATGCAGTTAAGCCTTCAGCTTCACTACACTGTCTTTTGCTTATCTGTTATGAGGAAACTGACATGTCCTTCAGCCTGTCAGTATGGGGAAACGTTGTTTCCCTTAGTCTTGTTACTTAGTTACTACTTTTATTGTCTTGCTACAACTTGTGGTGACACTTTATCATTGTACAATGCATCTTACAATGCAGTACACTTTTATTTTTGCCCTACACTAGCACTCAGAGGATTTTTGGTTACTCTAGGTGTGCTAAATGGACAGGCTGATGGCAGCAGTGACTTTTTACCATTTTTGGTGCTTTTTGTTTTAGCCTTACCCCGTTTAACAACTGTGGCTAGTGACCAAACATGGCCATGCCACAAGGTTTTTCGCTTGTCCTTTGGCCATCTTGTTTGTTAGTCCGCGAAAATCCTTATATGGACTTCCAAGGCCCAGGAGAGCAGAGGCCTTTGGTGGGCTACTGGCGGGCTATGTGTGTTTGTTGGCAGGATGTGGGCTGGGACTGTATGGTCCTAATCCACAAACTGGTTTTAGTGTGCGAGTGTTGAGCATGAGTTTTCCCTCCAGTGGCCCTGATTGGACCACTGCTGGGGTGTGTGTGGGTGCCAGTTCTACTATTGGCTAGGGGGAGTTTCTGCTCTTACCTGGCTTTTGGGATAAGAGTACCTCTAGAGAGATCCTGGTGTAACCTGAAGGAGCCAAGACTCTTGTCCTGCTGTGAGACCTGTGAGGAGACCAGCAACCCGTCTGAAGAAGGCCTGGCAACCAACTTCTGCTGCTGTTCTGGAAGAGCCCTGTCTTGTTGTTGTTCTTCAGCAGTCCTGTGAGGGAGCTGCAACCCGTTGAGTGGAGGGAGCATCCATTCCTGACATCTGCTCATTACCCTGCGAAGAGGAGCCTTCGGAAGTGCCCCGGGACAGCTCTGTCGCTGACCAGCTCTGAGTTTGGGCTGCCGAAGTCGCAGTTCCTGGTTGAGGCCTGGATTTGTGGGATCCTCAGCTTGTCCTATAAGACTTGTCCCTGCCAAATTCCGGAGTCTTGACATTAAGGGGACCCTAGATAGGAGGGAAAGTACAACCATGACAAGTGAGTCTCTTTATGTCGTGGTGCTGCAGTGACCACCATACGAAACAGCTTAGTCGAGTTCAATCCTTAGAGAGGTCCTGCATCGTGTTTTTCTTCATTTTTCATCCGAGAGTCCTTGCACCAGCTAAAGACACCTACCATAGAGCTGCCCTCACCTGCAACCCCTGCGAATCAATGACTGAGGCTGACTGCGGAAAAAAGCGACCTCTGACCTTTTTCCACTGACCTGCCAAGTCCCCTGAAGAATCTGAGTACAGGTGGTGAATTGGTGGTTCCTACCTGCCCCTAAACTCTTTAAAATGTTTGCTAACTTATCTAAAATGTTTACATTTCTTTGGCTTTGCCATTGCTTGCTCGCGCAAGCCTTGTGAAAGTTAGGTACACTTTGGTTAGTTAGAATAACTTGGCCTCTAAGCCTTAAAACCGTTCACTGTACCGCAGAGACCCTCCCTTAATTTATTTCCAGCCTTACCACCTGTTTGAACTTTTCTTTGTCTGGGGCTTTATGCCCAAAAGTTAACTTAGGGAAGGACTGGTGAAGTTAGGGTTAATTCTCTGTTGACCTATAGTGCATAAACTAATCTACACTTTCCTTTGTAGGGGCTTGATCTGTATTATGCCCTACTCTAGTATATATATGTATTCTATTAGTGTTGTGTGATACTTCTGCCTGTTGGTAGTCATTTTTCATAGTGTTTGGCCATAAATAAAGAACTGTATTGTTATACATACTGTCTAAGTGTAATTTGTGATTTCCATTGTGCGTGTTAATTGTGGAACCTTTACAAGTTCACCACCGCTTGAATCTTAGCCTAGACCCCTCGTCACAGCTAACTTGAACTGGTTTTGCTAAGCCTCACATAGTTGTCCCTGTCACAATATAGGTTGGCATTCTGCACATCTGTCCCCCACGCCAGAGTATAGAAAATCAGTCCTAACGGTTCTTTGGCTTGGAAGTGTTGGTTTCTTTAATTGAGAGTTTACCTGAACTTCACTGAACGTGTCTTGTAGTCTGTGTGTGATCAGGAAGGCTCCCAATCAACTGCTTGGTTTCCTTCATGAACCACTGACTGGGTAACTAACTCTTCCTCTGAAGATATTCATCAGAACTGGTGCTGTCCATTTGGCTTTTCTTGTTTCCCGAAATTTGAACTTCTTGATCCTACTGGCTTTGGCAATGCTGGTTCCTCTGTAGGCTTTAATTGTGAACTTTTTTTTTGTTGGGAGCAGACTGCCTAAATCCCTCAGTGTATTTGTTATTACTTATGTGCTGTAACTGACCTTAATTGACGTCACTCAGTGTGCTGGATATGAAAAGTATATGAAAAGTTATTCACCTGCATTACCGTTCCTACTATAATTTGATTCCATTTCTACATTGAATGTTGTTCTTAGTTGCTGCATGGCGGAAAAAATAATCTGAGGGACCTAGACTCACGAGGGATCATGGGTACAGTGGACGCCACACTAGGGATAGTATTACTGCACGCCCTGTCGACGTCCCTTTTCGAGTTTCAAAAACAACTGTAATACTCTGCAGCTTCCACTAGATGTCGGCCTATGCACAGCATGTGAATCTAAGCAGATACCAGCATCAGAAATACGATTGCAGTGAGTAATGTATACCATATCACCGTAATCGTATTTCTGATGCTTTTATCAGCTTAGATTCACATGCTGTGCATAGGCCGACATCTAGTGGAAGCTGCAGAGTATTAGTTGTTGTATTCGAAACTCGAAAAGGGACGTCGACAGGGCGTGCCAGTAATACTATCCCTAGTATGACGTCGGCTGTACCCATGATCCTGCACGCGTCGAGGTCCCTCAGATAGTTTTTTTTCTGCCATGCTAGATGGACGCGTATAGCAAAGCCATTGACTTTCACAATTAACTATAGTATTTCTTTCTATCCTTTCACCGACCTTTGAAACACCACGCCGGTGGAGACAAAAAGACTGCTTCGAAGACCACCACGATGGACCGTTCGGCCTTGGGAGGCCGCCCCAGGCCTCGGCCCAGACAGTAGGGAGAGAGGGGAGGCCATTTTAGGATGCATATTCTCCCCTTCCTACACTTTGCTCGCCCAGCTACCATAACCTATAATTATGGAAAATACACCTTTTAAATTCTGTCCCCAGTGTAACCGAAAATGTCCGTCGTTAGACAAACAGTTTGTAACTTGTGTCTTCCAAGAGACCCCGTCAAAACGTCTTGTCGAGCGTGCAGGCTCTTCAATCCAAAGACGTTAAAGGACTGCTCCACGAAACGCTGGGCCCACTACGCCAGGCAACTCGACGCCATGGAGGTAGAGGGAACCTTTAGCAATGGCAGCGACGCTGTACTTTCGGACGGCGGGGGTGACTGCTTCAGCTACTCAAAGGCAGGACCCCGTTAGACAGGCCGGTGGCCATGTTATGGGGACTACACCTGGGGGTGGCAGCGCTACAAAAACACACACTACCAAGCACATAAACCCTAGTCAAGACTCGACAATGTTTGACACCCAGAGAAAGGTCCGCTGAGTCCCGGTCCTCTGGGCAATCTCGATCAAGATCGCCACACGACAGGGTCCAACGGTCGAAGGACGGCAATGGTGTTGCTCGCAAAACTCCCTCCGAAGATCATTCGTCCGCAGACGATACCTCTGCACCCACATCTGAAATTTGATGCTCCGCGTCTGCTAAGGTGGCAGGTCCCAAACAGTCTGTAAAGCACTCTTCTGGGCCCCAGAGAGTGGGGGAAACATCACAAAAAGACCTCAGACCCCCTCCCCCCCTCATAGGGACAAAAGCCCTCCTAGAGAGCAGACACAGCAGAAGGAAAAGCCTAAACTATCCAAGCCCATAGAAAAACCTAAGGATTCTAGGCCTAAAGTAATAACTCCCACTGATGAGGACCTAGGACTTTCCCCTCAATCTGTGGTGATCCCAAGCTCCAAAGAATGGTCTTACCAAGATATTGACCGAGTAATGCTAAGTGTTCCCTTACAAAGTACGGTCATAGATATCTATGACCCTAAATCAGACCAAGAAGACCAAGAAAATCTCTCCTTTGTGGAGGCATCTGACCCTCAACTTATTGAGGAGGATACAGATGAACCTTATTATGGGGATGATTAGGACCCAGAGGCAGAACAAGAGTCTTAACATGTACTCTAGAGATTCCCCTCTTAACCAAGACACTAGACACTCCTGTCGATTCCCCCGTTGATAATCAACCACTCTTCAATGAAGAATTAGCTAAGGTGGCTAAACATTTTCAGATTGACACACAGGCAGTACAGGAGGATAGAGACTTTGCAGAACAAATCCTTGGGGACAAAAAGACACTGGACCAGTTTATCCCGCTACTAAAATCAGTGCAACGCAGAATACAGCCATCCTTGGAAGTCCCTAATCTCACACGGGCCTTTAACCCACGTGGAGAAATGATTCAGGCCTGCCCCCGAGACCCTTTATATATTGGAGGGCAACTAAAACCAGTCTCCTTAGTTGTCACCACAACTAGAAAGATAGCAGGCACACTCCTGGCTTCCTCCAAGGATCCACCTGATAAAGAAAGCAAAAAGATCTATGCAATGGGCAGAAAGGTTGCCTCAACTGCGGCCTATCAAACCAGGATAGCGAACAACGCAACCCTCTTGGCTAGTTATAACTGTCACAAGTGGGAAGAAATATCTGCTTTACTTTAATCTGCCCCCAGAGCCACTCAGATCCCAAATAGCTCAGGTGGCAGCAGATGGAAGGGCCGTATCTACCTGTCTCCTTAAATCAAATTTTGATGAGGCGGACAATGCCGTAAGAGTCATTGAGAAGGGGCCGTTATTAAAAGGCATGCAATGCTGCGCCAGTCAGGCTTTAGGCCGGAAACGCAGGCCACTCTAATAAACATGCCAGTGGAACCTAACGTGCTCTTCGGTAAGGCTGTTCAAGACGCACTTAAAACAGCAAAGGATGAGTTTGACACTCTAAAAGCTTTAGGTCAACTCACTAACAAGCCTACTGGACAGAGAGGTAACGGACATTTTCACCATTTTCGAGGCCAAAATGCTCAACGAGGATCCAGCTACAATCGGGGCCAAGGCTGCTCCTGGGGAAATCAAGGCCAATTCTTCCAAGGCTATCCCAGAGGACAACGCAGAGGTTGTGGTTGGGGCAGAGGCCCTGCTCGAGGTGGCACTCCACCTCAGAGCAAGTGACATTCTGCTCCAGGTGCCGTCCCATGCTTCCCATGCGTAGGGCGACGCATTTCCAACTTCACCCATGCATGGGAGGGAATTGCCTCAGACAGATGGGTGCTGTCCACAGTAGCAGGGGGCTACTGTATAGAACTACTTCAACGTCCTCAAAACCACCCCCACGACAGAAAATCCTCTCAGAAGAACAGCGGATCCTTCTAGAAGAGATAACTACACTTCTATTAAAGGACGCCATAGAAGTGGTCCCGGCCGACCAGGTAAACCGGGGTACTTATTCAACTTACTTACTTGCTTGCGCCAAAGAAAGATCTAACAATGTGCCCTTTATTAGATTTGCGCCCTGCAAACAATTATGTCAAGCTACAAAAGTTCTGCATGACTACACTACAAGAGGTAATCCCTCTACTAAAAAAAGGGATTTACATGGCAACACTGGATATGAAAGATGCCTATTTTTATATTTCAATGTTCCCAGCGCACAGAAGATTCTTGCGTTTCAGGATAGCGAACAAGCACTACCAGTTCAAAGTGCTACCCTTTGGAATAGCCTCAACTCCAAGGGTATTCACAAAAGTACTAGCGGTGGTGGCAGCGCACCTGCGCAGGGAGGCAATCCCGGTCTGCCCTTACCCGGATGACTGGCTCATAACAGGGGAATCACCTCTGATTTGCAGACAATACATTCAAAGAACAATCAACCTCCTCTTTCAATTGGGCTTCTCCATCACCGAGAAAAAGTCAAGCCTAGTGCCAAGCACTTCAAAACAGTTCCTAGGAGCTGTCCTAAACACAGAGGAAGGATAGGTCTTTCCTTCAGAGGAAAGAGTAAAAAAGCGATGCGTTTAATAGGCATGATGGCATCTTATATTTATCTGGTTCCTCACGCGTGCCTGCGTCCCATACAGGAGTGGTTGGCGAAACGGTGGTCTCAGGCAAGTGGTCAGTGGGACGATCTAGTGGTCGTTTCGCCAAAGCTTGTACAAAAGTACAGGCAGTTGTCACAACGGATGCCTCACTGGCAGGGTGGGGGGGTGCTCACTACCTTCATCACACAGCTCAGGGTCTGTGGTCTCACACTGCAGCTCAGAACCACATCAATGTGCTGGAACTCCTAGCAGTATTCAAAGCCCTTCAGGCATTCGAACCCCATTTAACAACCCTGTTGGTGCATATCCTAACAGACAGCCCTACAGCAATGTGTTATATCAACAAACAGAGGGGTACACGTTCTCCAAATCTGTCCAGACTTTCACAAAAGAATCTGGAGATGGGCACTCAGACGGAAAATGTTCCTGTCATCACATCATGTTCCAGGGGAACTCGATGCTCTAGCAGGCTCGTTGAGCAGAGATCCCCTACCAGAGGAACACACGTGGCATCTACACGAGGGAGTAGTAGAGCACCTCTTCTCTCAATGGGGTTTCCCTACTATAAACCTATTCACCACAAGCGAAAACTATCAATGCCCAGACTTTGCATCCAGGTTCCCCCAGCCTCCTCCTCTCATGGGGAAGGTGGTGAAAAAGTTGCACAAGGAACCGATGATGCTTATCCTCGTTGCTCCTATGTGGGCAAGACAACCATGGTATCCACATCTGTGCAAACTGGTGATGTGCGATCCCATCAAACTCCCCCAACACAAAGGACTAACAGTGCACCCACTGCCGCACTCAATGAACTTGGCAGCATGGCTCCTGAGGTCAGAGTTTGGGCATCTCAATCTACCTCAGTGATGCATGGATATCTTGAAAGAATCAAGAAAACCAAACACTAGGCACTATTACTTTGACAAATGGAGAGGATTCGTAATTTGGTGCCAGACTAAGCAGATCAACGCCATAGAATGTACTGCATCCCATTTTCTAACTTGTATGCTCCATTTACTAGATGAAGAGTTAGTGTTTAACTCCCTAAAAGTCCACCTGGCAGCTTTGTCCGCCTACACCACTTCCCATAATAAGGGCTCATGGTGGAAAGTACCGTTCATCAAAGCATTTATGGAAGGGGTAAAGAGACTCCACCCGCCAAGTTCTAACCCACCGCCAGGTTGGGACCTCAATGTGCTCCTTGCTAAGCTCATGGGGACCCCCCTTTCGAGCCTATGCATAAGTCTAGTCTCAAACAACTGAATGCCTTCTTAGTGGCTCACTTCCGTAAGAAGGGTTAGTGAAATCCAAGCATTGTCAGTGCAGGATCCTTTCTTTGTTAAACATAAGGACAAGCTGGTTTTACGTACTCACCCTAGGTTCTCACCTAAGTTCATCTCCAAATTTCATGTAAACCAGTCAATTGCGCTACTGGCTTTCTTCCAGGAGCCCAAACGCTCTGCTGAGGGAAAACTCCACACAATGGATGTTAGAAGAGCGGTCCTCTTCTATGTAGACAAGACCAGACCGCTAAGGACAACAGATCAATTATTTGTCTCTATAGCGCCAGGCAGAGAAGGTGACCGCATTTCTAAGAACGCTATTTCTAGGTGGATAGTCAGATGTATCCAACTGTGCTATTCCCTATCAGATAAAACACTGCCTTTTACACCCAGGACTCACTCCACGAGAGGTACTGGGGCCACTCTGGCATTCATTGCAAATGTTCCCTTAGACAGTATTTGAAAGGCAGCTACATGGAGCTCTGTTCATACTGTTACTCAGCACTACTGCATTGACACCCATTCCAAGACAGATACACAAGTGTGTCAAGCGGTACTTCCTGAAGAAACTGCAACGGATCCAAAATGCAGCAGCAAGACTACTCCTCAAACTATCCAGAACAGACCACATCACTCCAGCCCTAAAAAACATTACACTGGCTCCCAGTCAAACATTGCATCACCTTCAAAACAATGTGCATAACGCACAGGGCAATCAGCGGACAAGGAGCAGAATTCCTACAAAAGTGAGTAACAGTCTACAAACCGAGACCCCTCCGATCAAACAACGAAATCCGCCTGGAACTCAAACCATACCATAAGAAAAAACTTGGAGGCACCTCCTTCTACCACTTAGCCGCAAAAACCTGGAACAAAATCCCAAAAGAAATGAGAAACACTGAAGATCACCTAAAATTCAGGAAATCACTAAAAACCTGGCTCTACAACACCACAGACTAAACCAGGAGACCAAAACTGGAAAAGGATGACTAAACCAAAAAGACACTGACATCCCGGACCCATGAGAGTAACGCCCACGGCACCTGGACGGGTGACACCAGCTAGACCGGAACACAGGCGATACGCACGGAGACTGAGTCAACTACCCCAGACAATCCCACCAACATTTTCGCCCGCCCCTTAATTATTTACCGCCAAGTACCACATGGGTGTGGAATTATCAAGATATTGGCAATCACCACACTACCTGAGAGGTTTGTCATTGGCAGGTGCAATGGCTACAGGAGTATGAATGGACGATAAGGGGAGTTATGAGGGAGCATGTTGGAGGCGGGAGCTAGAGGAGTAAGGAACCTGTATGCCAGTCAGACCCAGATCAGGACAGAGCCGCAACAGGGGAGACCACGCAAGCCGAGCACTTCAATTCAGGACAGAGACGCACACTAACCAACCCCTACTAACAATTTCCCCTTCTGCATACACCTCTCAAACTCCAAACCAAACACAACCAAAACCTACAGCACAACAAACCGCACAAACTTCACTACACTGCAACAAAAAACAAAATTACACATAGCCTTGCACAACAGTACACGACTACCGGCCGCAAACACACAAGGGCCCAGCCAACGGACCCACCGGGCTGAGGCCGCCAACAGCACACTGCTCTCGTGCACTTTTCCTGCTTCGTCCCACCTCCTTCCACTGCTCGCTAATCTATGCACAGCATGTGATCAAAGCAGATTCGACAAGCCTCAGAAGGGATACATTTCTCACTGTAATCGTATTTCTGATGCTTGTATCTGCTTAGATTCACATGCGACCCACCCTTCCTCCCCTTTGCAGATAAGGCACATGGATGCTTATGCGCTTGTCTGATGCGTATCTGCTTCCATACAACTGTATTCGCACTACACCTCATATCAGAAAAATAACAATCTGAGGGACTTCGATTGCGTGAGGGATAATGGTTACAGTGGACATCACACATGGGATAGTATTGCTGACATGCCCTGTCGCTGTCCCTTTTTCGAGTTTGTAAACTGTAATACCACTAGATGTCTGCCTATGCACAGCATGAGAATCTAAGCAGATACAAGCATCAGAAATACGAGTACGATGAGGGGTGTGTGTGTGTGTGTGTGTGTGTGTGTGTGTGTGTGTGTGTGTGTGTGTGTATATATATTTCTGATGTTTGTTAATTTGCTTAGAATCACATGCTGTGCATAGTCTGACATCCAGTGGTCCCTGCGGAGTATTGCATTTTGTTTTTCGTAGTCAAAAAGGGGACGTCAACAAGGCGTTTCTAACACT
The DNA here is from genome assembly GCF_040938575.1 of Ambystoma mexicanum. Classification (NCBI taxonomy): domain Eukaryota; kingdom Metazoa; phylum Chordata; class Amphibia; order Caudata; family Ambystomatidae; genus Ambystoma; species Ambystoma mexicanum. Next base: position 1,166,286,350 of record NC_090921.1, read on the forward strand.
ATCCCTATAGTGACGTGCGGTGTACCCACAATACCTCACGCGTCGAGGTCCGTCAGATTATTTTTTTCCGCCCAGATATTGGTCGCCTTTACGCGGAGCTCCTCGAAGAGACATTGCAAATTCATTTACTCGACCCTTGGTCGTTCTTTATTTATATCCATTACATGGATCCCTCCCTCGTCGTAGCTGAGAAGCTGTTTCCTCCGCCGAGCAAGAATTTCGACGGCGGAGATGAGTCGGAGGAGATCCTTCGGTGATGCCAAACACGTCGCCTGGCCTTGCAGGCCATAACACAGTAGGGAGAGTGGGGTCGTGGGACATTTCTGGTTTCCCTCTGAGAATGCCTTTCCCTTTCCCCTTCCTTTCCCTCTGGGTTATCACAACTAAATATTTCCTTGGCTAGGGAGAGGACACCCTTTAGGTTTTTCCCGCGGTGGAAGGGCAAGTTCACCTGGAAAGACTAGCATAAACGGTGTAACCGTTGCTTGCCCCTCGATCACAAGGAAGACGGTTGCGTGGCTTGTCAGCTTCTTAAGCCTAAGACTTTAAAGGAGCGCAAGGTCAAGAGGTGGGCGGCCTACGCCATGTCAAGGTCCGATTCCTCACCCGCCGCAGAAAGTGACGAGGAACGTGATAACCCGACATCCGCTTCGGAAGTCGTACACCCCTTGGAGCGCTCGCGCTCCTCGTCTATCCCCGGCCCGACAAGCTCGGCTCACGCCCTGTTTATGGGGATGAACACCCCGGCGACACTGACGCACACAAGACACTCTCATAAACACACAACCCACAGCTCTTCTTCGTCAAAGACGAAGAAACCATCAGCGCCATCGGAGACGCAGGTTCCACCGGCGGCGTCCTCAGACCGTAAGGGTCTTAAGCCCCACTCGCAACCGCAAATGCTACCAGCGACTGGGCTTTCCATAGAGAAGGGCGCTACTCCCAAATCTCCAGACGAAGCGCTCCGTCCGAGAGCGCCCTTCGAAGTAGAACACACGACTCCCGTAACGTCTAGACCAGAGCCCTCGACAGACTAATTGCAGAGAGCCTGGAAAGGATCGTTTCCACCGATAGCCAGAGGCGGACGCCGAAAGATACGTCGAATACCGCTCAGAAGGCTAGAGAAACGCCGAAAAGGCCGGAAGGAAGACAGGAACTTCCCCCTTCATCTAGAGAGACTCCTAGCCTGCCGGAAGGCTTTTCAGACGGCGACGGAGACCTTTCTTCAACGTTATGGGAGAGGTCGAAGCGTTTTCAGGCCGAATACACTCCCCCCCCCTCCCCCCTCCCTTGCAAACCGCCCAGGGGTACCTCAGGAGACCCTGGAGAGACTCCAGTTCTGTATGGAGAGGCTTATGGAGACCCAAAACCTACCAACACCCAAAAGGGCAAGAGAGGGACCTCAGAAGGACCCCAGGGCTAAATTCCCTAGGTTGGTTTAATCCCTCCCAAGAGGATGTAAATTTATACGACCTCACTGGAGAGGACCCCCTCTTCCAGGAGGAGGAATTTTTAGGCAACGAAGAGGAACAAAACCCAGAGGAGGAGGGTTTTGAAGGGAATACAGATATAGGTGACAGGGGCTTTGGAGAAGACCCAGAGGAGGGTACTTCACAGCCCTGGCAGTCCCCATCAGCGTTTTCTGATGACCCTGATGCCCTAAACCTGTCCCCTTCCAAGGACTCACCCAATAGGAACACGTCACCTATAGACGATCAACCTACATTTAATGCACTCCTACGCAAGGCAGCAGCGCATTTCGAAATAGACACTGTGGAGATTTCTCCTGACATTGACTTTGACCCTAGGGAAAAGGATCACAGCCTTTGCTGCTTTTTCCGCAAGGATTGCAAACAACAACTCCTTACTAGCAAGTTACACAATGGAGCAAGCTACGTAAAGACGTCGAGGAGGTGCCAGAACCCCCTACGTACACGGCTTCTGGCCAAGATTACTGAAGGGACCCTGGTCAACCAAAGCATTGTGAAAAACACTCTGGATGCTGCAGAAACGGCTGGCCGTTCCCTAGTACAAGGAATACTCCTCAAACGCCATGTCTGGCTGTGTAATTCGGGGTTTAAACCTGAAACACAAGCATCCCTAATCAAGCCTATAGAAGATGCCAACCTCTTTGGGAAAGCAGTTGACGAGGCACTAGAAACGGCAAAGAAAAAGTTTGACACCATCAAAACCCTAGACCAGATTTCTAGTCCTCCTAACGGACATGGCTACGGCAATAGGCGCTTTTTTCGAGGCCAACGCCAGCAGCAAAATCAGCAAGCAGCAGCAGTACTCTGCAAACAACTGGTCCTCTAACCAAGGTAACAGTGGACAATACAACCAGAGGGGACAACGCCGTGGCAAAGGGAGAGGTCGGGGTTCCACCCCCTGAGGCTCCCAAGCCACCAACACTAAATGACTCGAAGATTCGCGTCCCCTCCCATGCAGCGTCGGTCGGGGGCAGATTAACATCCTTTCTTCCAGCATGGGAGGGAATAACATCAGACCGCTGGGTACTATCAACCATAGCCCGCGGCTACTGTATAGAATTCAACAGTTCCCCAACATACAGACCCCCAAGGGGACGACGCATGACACCAGAACACCTCGCCATCCTTCTGCAAGAAGTGGACCAGCTACTGGAAAAAGGGGCCATAGAGGTCGTGCCTCTATCTCAGGTAACGGAAGGTATTCAGTGTACTTCCTTGTACCCAAAATAGATTTAACCATGCACCCTGTACTAGATCTGCGGCCAGCGAACAAATTTGTCAAACCTCAAACGTTTCGTATGGTGACCTTACAGGAAGTGATCCCCCTGCTATCACAAGGAGATTACATGACAACACTGGACATGAAAGATGCATACTTTCATATTTTAATGTTGTCAGCGCACAGGAAATACCTCAGGTGTTCATGATAGAGGGCAAACACTACCAGTTCAGAGTGCTACCCTTCAGCATAGCATCAGCACCGAGAGTATTCACGAAAGTACTGGCAGTGGCAGCGGCCCTCCTGCGCAGGTTGTCCATCCCAGTATACCCTTACCTCGACGATTGGCTCATAACAGGGGATTCTTACGAAACATGCTTCTCAAATACCCAAAAAACTGTAGACCTTTTGTTCCAACTGGGCTTCTCATCAACGAGAAAAAGTCCAGCTTAGACCCCAGCCAAATCAAACAATTGCTAGGGGCTCTAATTCGAACAAAGGACGGCCTCGTCTTCCCCTCCAACGAGAGGGTACAAAACATGCTGTTTCAGATCCCTCAATATGTGGCAGGTCGAGAGGTGACAGTACGCACAGCAATGCGCTTTCTAGGAATGATGGCGTCATGTATTTATTTGGTACCTCACGCGCGCCTGCGCATATGCCCAATGCAGGAGTGGCTCAACAGCCAGTGGTGTCAGGCCAGCAGACAATTGGACGATCTAGTGGTGGTCTCGCAGGCCTTGGTTCTCTCGCTATGGTGGAGGTCGAAGGAAAACCTTGTAATAGGGAAACCATTCGCCACCCCCGCAGTGGAAGCCACTATAACCACAGACGCATCCCTCAGAGGATGGTGGGCCCACCTATCCCATCGGACTGCTCACGGAGTGTGGACTCCGAGCGTAGCATCCAAGCTCATAAACTTACTGTAAGTACTGGCCGTGTTCAAGGCACTAAAGGCTTTCAGGCACACCTACAAGGAAAGACAGTGATGGTCCTCACGGACAGCACCACAGCCATGTACTACATCAACAAGCAAGGGGGCACTCACTCTCCAGGACTGTCCAAGCTGTCCCAGAACATCTGGAAGTGGGCTCTCAAACACGTGTTCCTACTGTCACAACATGTACCAGGGGAACTCCATCTGCTAGCAGACGAACTCGGCAGAGACTTCCCTCCGCCCTTAGAGTACGAATGGCGGTTACACAAAGACATTGTCTTCGACGTTTTCACACAATGGGGATTCCCAGAAATAGACCTGTTCACAACCCTGGAGAACTCACAATGCCAAGATTACGCCTCCAGGTACCCCCAGAACCAATCCAAGGGGAACGGTCTATCGATTCCATGGTCAGGGAAATGTGTTTACGCTCCCAAGCCCCCCCCCCCCCCCGACTCCCCTTCTCAACAAGATTGTGAGGACACTGCATCCATGCCCTCAGACCATGAACTTAGCAGCATGGCTCCTGAGATCATAGAATTTGGACATTTACAACTCCCGCAGAGATGCATGGACATCCTCAGGGAGGCTAGAAAGCCTAACACTTGTCACTGTTATTCTAGCAAATGGAAGAGATTTGTCATCTGGTGGTGAGGAAGAAACATCAACCCTGTTGACTGCTCTCCCACACAAATTGTTCTGTACCTGACCCATTTGCTGGACTCGGGTCTAGTATTCAATTCTATTAAAGTCCACCTAGCGGCACTTTCTGCATACACCACTTCCCAACTTAGTGTCATGGTGGAAAGTCCCAGTTATTAAAGCCTTCATGGAGGGGGTAAAGAGAATACACCCTCCGATAGCAAACCCTGCTCCCCGCTGGGACCTAAATGTGGTACATACCAGGCTCATGGGCTCACCCTTTGAAACCCATGTACAAGGCAACTCGTAAGGACCTCACTCTTAAGACTGCCTTCCTAATAGCTATCACCTCCATTAGGAGAGTAAGTGAACTACAGGCTCTTTCTGTTCTAGACCCCTTTGTAACGGTTCACAAAGATAAGGTGGTTCTACGCACACACCCAAGGTTTGCACCGAAATTCATCTCGAAATTCTATCTCAACCAGTCAATAGAACTACCAACGTTCTTTCAGAACCCTTCAAATTTGTGAGAAAAAAGCCTGCATACACTTGATGTGCGCAGAGCTGTCATGTTTTATATGGAAAGAACTAGACCACTGAGAAAGGCTAATCAGTTCTTTGTCTCGGTGGCAGCAGGAAGAGAGGGAGATGCAGTCTCAAAGTCCACTATATCTAGATGGATTGTTCGATGCATCACTCTCTGGTTCTCTCTTGCTAAGAGAGAACTACCCTTCAAGCCAAGAGCACACTCCTCGAGGCACTGGGGCTTCCATAGCATTCATTGCAAATGTTCCCCTTGAGTCCATTTGCAAAGCGGCAACCTGGAGTTCTGTACACACCTTTACAAAACATTACTGTCTAGATGCCCACTCTAGATCTGATTCCCAGGTGGGACAAGCAGTATTAAGACATCTTTTCTCTACTGTTCCTTCTCACAGCCCACCTCCAACTCCGGGTACTGCTCGCTAGTCTATGCACAGCATGTGATTCTAAGCAGATTAACAAACATCAGAAGAGACCATGCATTACTTACCGTAAAAGCATTTCTGATGGTTGTATCTGCTTAGATTCACATGCGCCCACCCTTCCTCCCCGCTCGGATGGAAGGAACATAGACATCTTTTTATATATATCTCTTTTCTGTACTCACGTCTAGAAGGCTCCCTCAGGGCAGAAGAAATACAGAGGGACCTCGACGCGTGAGGTATTGTGGGTACACCGCACGTCACTATAGGGATAGTGTTACAGACACGCCTTGTCGACGTCCCCTTTTCGACTACGAAAAACGAAATGCAATACTCCGCAGTGACCACTGGATGTCGGACTATGCACAGCATGTGAATCTAAGCAGATACAACCATCAGAAATGCTTTTACGGTAAGTAAGTCATTGTCATACACACATTGCTCACCGTACTCGTATTTCTGATGCTTGTATCTGCTTAGATTCATTAGATTCATGTGTGTATTTTACTATATATATATATATATATATATATATATATATATATACATATACTCTTTGTGAGTTTTCTTGGGTCCTTGTATAAACTGTTTCCTTTCTACTGCTCTACAGCTCACAACTTAAGATAAGCTTGGCTGCTCTTCCACTCTACCGACTTGTGTAGGACATTGTGAGTTGGGTCCCTAATACCAAGAGATAAGTCCCACACCAGTTGGACTTTAGAAAAATGTACCTAACAGTTTGATCCCCTACGCCACTTGTAAAAATGGAGCATGTCCGCGTACGCTTAAGCTACTACAGTCCAGGCTATGGCTGGGGCATACATGTGTCTGGGGCACCAATGAAAAAGTGGCCCACATTTGCAAATGGCATATATTCCTTTTGTGACACTGTTTGAGTAGTACCCAAGGGGGAGGTTTTTGATTAAATGTGATGCAAATTGTGCATTTTAGAGAACATTCAGTAACGCTGGTCAAAACTACTAGCCGCATTGGTGAAGTAACTTATCAAACTGGCTCACATCGGGCAAAAGCACTGATCCGCAATACCATTTTGCGTTTTTGGTTTGAGCATTGCCCTATTGCCCTATAGGCCAGTCCGACCCTGCTACAGTCTTATGGGGAAGGCTACAATTTGACTATTCATGCACATGAATTAAATATGCTTAGATTCTTCAGCGCTAAGAGAAAATGCAGGCTTGCATGGTCCATATGGAATGTGTGTTTATAACAGTTAAAAAAATAAATATCTACTTGGGCGCTAAATATATTATTGACACCAGAGGTTGTTGGGGATCGAAACAAACTAGAGCTTGACATGCATCCCTCCAGGTTGTCTATTTAATTCTTCTATTGCACCACTTGCCCAAAGCCCTCAGGGCGCTCGCGGATAAACAACAAAAAACTATTCAAAGGTCAGCAGGAAGTTAACCAGAATAAGAGGAAGACATGCAGTTTGTCCTGTTCCTCTATTAAACGGAAATGTCTTAAGATGTTTCTTAAACTGAGCAGTCGATAAACAGCCTCTGAGATCCAGAGGAAGGGTGTTCCAAAGAGGTGCCCAAGCATTAAAGCTTGTTCCATCAGATTTCTTTTTAAGACTCAAGGTTGAAAAAGTCTCACATTGTCATTAGAACGTAAAGTTCAGCTAAACAGTTTTTTTAATGCGAGACCTGCAGGGGCTTCACCTATTAGATACTTAGACACTTAAACCCCATGTGACAGAGCCCTTCAACTGCATTCTCTGATCGACCGGAAGCCAATGCAACTTCTTGCGAGCCTCAGACACCTGATGTAGACAGCCCAAGCCACAGGCAACTCGCACTGTTCCATTTTGTATCACCTGCCACTTCTTTATATTAGAGACATGCCTACTAGTAAGCTATTGCAGTAGTCTAGTTTTGTATTACCAATAGCCACAACAATTCATGCTCCATTTGCCTCTGAGAGATGAGGGTAAATCTGCCATAGAAGGTGAACATAATAAGAGCAGGAGGACTTTAGGTGAGACACCTGCTTCTTGAAGGATAAATGAGGATATAAAAAACACCTATGGCTTTAACCGATTCAGAAACTTGAATAACATTACCAGCAATTAAGAAACTTTGGTATTGTTCGAACTTTTTTTTCTCCAGCTTTTGTTTGGTGCCAAGAATAAGTAGCTCTGTTTTAGAATTGTTCAGAGCTAAGGAATTCACAGCCTTCCATGATTGTATTGCCTGAAAAACTTCATTAACTCTTTCTAAGCCCGTATTATATGACCTAGATAGCTCATTCACAATATGGGTATAGTCTGCATAGTTTGCAAACTGTAACCCCAAGGTGGCAAGAAGGTCACAGAGGTTTAGAATAGATATTGAAAAGCAGTGGCGACAAGAGCTCTGCCGGATGGCACAGATAAGGGAAGTTCTTGAAGATTGAGCATTACCTTTTACCACATTTGCAATTCTGCGTCCAAGAAATGATTTGAACCAACAAGCTGCAGCAGGTGCGCAACTGCCCACCTTGATCAGTCTATCCGCCAAAAGTTTTGGATCAACCAGATGAAAGGTGGCAGAAAGATCCAATAACAGAAGTAATGCTGTACTACCTCAATCAATTATTTCTGCAATGTTAGATTTTAAACCCCAGAGTGCAGTCTCGGTCCCATGATTTACACGAAACCCAGACTGCCCAGAGCCAAGAATATCTGTCAAGTATGTTTGGTACAAAAGGTACATTAGTAATGGGCCTGTAATTGCATGGATCAGTTGGATCCAAATTCTCCTTTTTCAAGAGAGGTGTGATCCAAGCCTCTTTAATATTGTCTGGGGCGGAGGCTTCCTGAAAGGAGCTGTTAATAGATCTAGTGACCCATGGAGCAAGTGTCTTGAAGAAATCCTTGAACAAAGAAGCAGGAAAGATGTCCCCCTTACATGATGTAGGTTTCTTCTGGAGTACAATCTCTAACTTTTCTTTCTGAAACCGCTTTAAAAACAAAAAAAGAGCACCCAGGACAAATTGACGTGCTGGAAGGAGATGTCTCATCTATAATCTGAGCTGGCTTTACCCGAGCTAAAATGCGTTGCTGGTGTTATTTTCTGAATATAACCGTGTAAGCATCGACACCAATCATTGTTGATAACGGAAGATTCGACCGCAGTCCCCTTTAACTCCTTTAGAACTGCAAACAATTATTTAGGTCTTGAAGCCGCTGTTGCTCTTCTAGCATTACAATTAATTTATTTAGCTTTAAATACTGCATTTTTAAAAAGCCTAGCTGCATGATTATAGGCATCAAGGGTAATGTTAGAAGGGTGTTTACGGCACTTGCTCTCTGCCTTACGTTTAACTACTCTAGCACCTAGAACATCTGGAGAGAACCAATAATTAGTTTTAGTCGATTTCTTTCTGTTTCACAAGTCTTGTAGGTGCTAGTATGTCAAAAGCCTGGTTAGTTGCTAATCTAAAACCATGAATAAAATCTACAAGCAGGATATTATCATCCAAAGAGGGTAATAATGGAATCATTAAGGAATCAAAGGCCTCTTGTGTAACACAATTCCTAGTACGAGCCGGTAGCTTACCCAGCAGAGTTTTTTTAAGAGTGAGGGGGTGTACCTCAAATAGTGGTCAGACCAAATACAATCCTCACTAAAATTATGGAAACCTTCTGATTCTTTGAACAAATCCAATCGGCTGTATTTCCTCCCTTAGTTGGAGATTTAACATGCTGATCAAGGCCTACTGACTGAAGGGCTTGTAGTAAAGATGTTGCATCATAATCCTCCAAATTATTAGCCCACAGATTAAAGTCACCCAGCACCAAGAGACTTTTGATGTTTGGCATTCCACCAAGAAAAGCCAGTAATTGTTGTTCAAACAATGGCATCGTTGAGTTGTGGGGCGAGGCCTATACAGTAATAAGATACTAAGTGGACTGACGGTGTTAATATTCAGTTTTAATAACATAGCTTCAGTGATCAAAATTAGGTAAATACGAGATACAGAATTTAAGGTCTTGTTTAAAACTCGGGGCTACTCTCCCTCCCCCACCTCTGGTCCCAACACTGTCCCTGTGAAGAAGCCAATATCCGTCATGGGTGACCAGTTGTATAAAATGAAGAGCAAGCTTCATGGAGCCAAGTCTCTGTAATTGCCAAAACATCAAGATTGGACTCCAGAATAAGATCTGCTATTTCATCAGCATGCCGTGCCAATGACTGTGTTTTTACTAATGCACATCCTAATGAATTTAGAGCAGGTTCTATATGAACATTGTCACCATCTACACTGGCAGGCACTGATTGAAAACACATCAAAATTTCAGTGTTCGAACCTATGTTTGCTAAAGGAAGCGCAAATTATGGGGTTGGCTTATTAGGAGCAACCAAGCACTCGGTTACTATTTTTTCAATAGCATAATTACCTGGGAAGAAATCATCTGACATGGCCGATACCCTAGCTCTGTGGGAAGAAATCATCTGACATGGCCGATACCCTAGCTCTGTGGTTTCTCTGAATCACAGCTAAGAGCCTGCACCGAGCTAACAAGGATGAGAGCAGGTAACTTGACACTTCTAGCAGGACAATACTAGGGTAACACAAACCGGCTTTGACGTGCAGGCGCTCACACGCCTGACGTCTAAAGAATGCATGAGAACTACAAGAAAGATGGTTATTGTAGTTTGTGCGCTGAAGCACAATTAAAGCAGTGCAGAAACAGTCGATCAATGATAAAATATACTTAATGAAGTTCAAAGAAGCTTGAAAGCTAAGCGCTCCATCTAATTAAACAAGATAACGTGCAACAAGGATAGCAGCAAGGATTAGCACTGTAGCAAACAATTTTGTTGCATCTTGGAGTAAAAATATAAACTATGAAACATCTCTAGTGTGTGATCAATCTCACAAATTGAGATTGAAGTTTTTTAAAAGATTCACACATCTACATCATTTGTGGGGTTACTTTCTGAAAAGAAATCAATTACCTGAATTGAGTTGGTGAAAGTGATATTTTTTTCTTCAAAGGATCTGATGCAGGTAACATTGTTTTTTTTAAAACATAGATGGGTTTTACTTATTTATTAGTGTTTGAAATGTACTGTTGTAACAATTTGTATGTGTTGATGAAATTGCCGGTGAAATGTTTCTTTATACTGCAAAATACAATAAACAAATATTGCATATTCTTCAGTATAACATTGTGGTGTGTTCTTTTGTGGAGTCTATTGGGATTAATTGTTCCATCCTGCTATCCTTCATCCCTCCTGAAGTTAAGCCTGTCTGCTCTGCTGCACTTACCATCCGATAGTCTAGTTCTTCGTTTTGACTGACACGCAGTCCTACTAGTAGGTAAGACGGTTATGCAGCCCTCACCAGAAAGTAATACAAAATTCTCCCTAACAGCGGGCTAGCAGAGTGCACAACCAGCACACTGAACAAAACGGTTGCAGTCAGGGAGACCTTGAAAATAGACTGTGACCGGAAGAGGATAGGGCGGACAGTGCCCAGATTGAAGACTGCTGTGACAATGCGTTAAACATTTTCTTTTTGCTGCTTTCTCTCCATAGACGCCTATGGAAACCCAGTTTTTTGCTTTGGTTTTGAACCTTACTTTTGAAGATAAGTAAAGAATTTTTTGCTTTACTTGCCTTATTTAGCTCATCTGTTTTTGGGGCACTGATCAGTCCTTTGGCTCAGTGCAGAGGGACTCTTCACGCCATTATGTAACGTCCTGATTGTTTTATACTGCACACATCACCTTGCGGTGCAGTGAGGATTATCCCTTTTATCCCTTTTTCTCTTGTTTTGTAACTTTATGGTTACCAACATGTGTCCAGGATGGGCTGGTGGCAGAAGAGATTTTTCTCCCAGTTTTCTTTACATTCTCGCAGGCACTATTGCATCATACCTTTTAGAGTACCATAAAGTCTAAAATGGTGATGGCATGGGATTTGTGCCTAGTCCTCCGTTGGCCGCCTAGTCCTCCGTTGGCCGCCTAGTCCTCCTTTGGCCGCCTAGTCCTCCTTTGGCTGCCTAGTCCTGCCCTTCAGGACCAGATTTGCCATATATGGTAAGTCATTGGAGTCCAGGCCCCTTGAATAGGAGCATCTGCTGAACGCTCGCAACTCGTCTTTGCGGCCAACCAGCCATAGTCTTATTCAACCATCCCGGTACAGGCCTGCTCCTTTGCTGATCTCCAGAAGGCCTTCATCGGCACTTCGATTACTTGCCCCCTCCACTGATGTGAACAACCATTCTGTAAACCTTGCTCTGGGATCCTGCCCTTTGAAGCCTTTGGGAGTGTTTGGGGGCCATCCTGTGGATTGACCAACTCCCACCTTTGCTATCTCACGCAATCAGTTGGTGTCCTGATTTTTGACTTTGGACTCCACAGGTCCTTTGACTAAGGTTCATGATAGCGTTTGTTCTCTCGGTTCAAGGTCCTTCCCTTCAGCATTGCCTCAGCCCCAAGAGTATTTACAAAGGTACTGGCAGTGGCAGCAGCTCACCTATGCATGCAATCTATCCCAGTTTATCCTTACTTCGACGATTGGCTCATAACGGGGGATTCTTACGAAACATGCATGTCAAACACCGAAAGGACGATAGACCTATTCTTCAGTCTGGGATTCTCCATAAACGAGAAGCAATCCAGCCTAGACCCCAGCTAAGTCGAGCAATTTCTAGGGGCCCTAATTTGGACAGAAGACTGCCTAGTCTTCCCCTCCAATAAGATGGTTCAAAACATGCTGTTTCAAATCCCACAAAATGTAGCCAGTTGAGAGGTGACGGTACGCAAAGCCATGCAACAGTTAGGAAAGATGGCATCCTGCGTTTATTTGGTCCCTCACGCACGTTTGCACATGCGCCCTTTGCAAGAGTGGCTCAGCAGCCAGTGGTGTCAGGCTAGCGGACAATGGGATGATCTAGAGGTTCTCTCGGCAGCCCTCATTCTCCCTCTACAGTGGTGGTCGAGGGAAAACCTCTTGAATGGGAAAAACGTCACCACCCCTGCAGCAAAAGCCACTCTCACTACAGATGCATCTCTCACGGGGTGGGGGTGGCTCACCTCCTGCAGACTGCGCACACCACTAGGACCCCAGCAGTAGTATGGATGACCCTAGCACAATGTAGACAGCCACAATGCGACCTACCTTGTAGGACTCCGCCCCCCCCACCCCCACCTTGCCCCCCAAAGAAACTATGCAGGTGGGAGACCATGAACACTGCAATCAGGAATTGTAAGGCTACTCTTGTGATGAAGACAAAGCTGTTCCGGCAAGAATCCTCTGTGCTGGAGAGCTATAACTGCAGGGAAGGCCTCTTGTCTTGCAAGTCGAGAGTCTGTGGGACCCCAAGTCAGAAACTCCCGATGGTGAATGTTGTAGTGAGGCAGCCCAGACATGTGCTGGTCAGTCCACAGGCTGGTCCCAGGACACCTTTGAAGTCTTCCAAGGTCAGGATCCTCGAGGAGGGATGGAGACTGGTTGTTCACATTGGTCTAGGGGTTGATTCACTGAAGGAGGCCTTCTGGAGATCAGACAAAGAAGCAGGGCTTTGTCGGGATGATTCCTGCAGGCAATGCAGGCTGCATTGATCCATCAGGAAGATGCTAGTCTTTCGAAGGGGATCTTGGCTCCAATGGAATTTTGAATGACTGGGGCCTTTTTTCCAGAATTCAAGCTAGAGTAATTCCTGGAGCCACCAAAAGCAAGCATCTTCTCCATTCAAACTGGCAGGGTCTGTGCAATCTTAGACAGCCTCTGGCCACCACATCTGCCCAGCAAGAGACACTCTGACAAGGATGTTGACTGCAAGCAGCTGGTACAGCCCCCACGTCCTGCCTCAAACACATACCACTGCTTTCCCTGGGAATGGGCTTGCCTTCTATGGAATATCCAGCCCTCAGAGGGAAGGTCAAAAGACGAGCTGGCCAAAAGAAAGGGTGAAATATTGAGACTGCCAGAATACATGGTACTCTAAAAGGCATGCAGTACAATGCAAAAGTGTGCACGAGAAAAGTAAACCATCAGCTGTCATGGACACCACATTAAAGTAGCAGTAAAGCTACCTAAAACAAAAGAAAGAGCATTACAAAGTACCTATGCCTCACCTCCTTGTAAGTTGTGTGCAGTGTGAAACAAATAAAGTAATTTTGTAATGGGGTACTAGTCGGTGCCTCAAACAGGTGAGCTTTGCAGGTTAAGTTAAGCAAAAGGGCTTTATTTTCCTTCAAAAGTCAGCAATGGTTCAAAATAACTGCAAGAAATTATTTCTATAGCGTGAAAGCAGCAACCAAATGCTTTACTAAGTGGCCAACAAATCTGTGATCTATGGGGACAAGTGGCTATACTGTGGATCACAACTAGCACAAATATGTAGCAAAGGCAGCACTGTTCAAGAATGCTTTGTCTGGGGTACATTAAATGGTGCACTTAAACTTACATTAGCGGTCCCTTCCTAATACGTATACACAGGCTGATCAGTTCAATAAGAATTGTCAGTAATGGGGTTGTAGTGTGACTGAAATTGGTTTGATACCCAGATGTAGGAAAGGTTTTTGATAGGCATACAACATAGACTGTCATGGAGAACAAGGGAATATTGGGGAAACAAAATATTTATGACCTACTAACCCCATGTGTCTACTAAACAAAAATTGATTAGACCACGCACCTCAAACTACACTTATGGACCATCTTGATGTACTTAAATTTGGGGTGGGGCGGAGGTTATGACTAGATTTTATCTCCGTCTCAGTACTGGTCTTCATCTGGGGCACTGTGTGCTGAAAAGTCTGATTTGAACTTTGGGGAATTGGGGTTAAACGGCTCTTGCTCAGTGGGTGAGGTTGCAAAATCCTGCTGGTTCGGATAGTCTAAGGGGGGCCTAGTACCTGTGAGTCTCTGAGGGTAGCCAGGCAGCCCATCAGCACAGCATACAGGTTGGGCGTCAGGGGAGAAGGAGAGGGAGAAAGCAGAAGCGAAGTGGAAGGTCTTGAGTTGCTTCTGGAACTTCGGGTGGTCCGGCTCAAGTTTGAGAGGGCAGGGAGGCCATTCAAGAGGGAGGCACCTGCAGAGCAGAGATGTACCCTCTACTCTCTGCCTGGAGAAGTCTGACCTTCAGAGTTGTAGGTGGCTGAGTAAAGGACTTGAAGGAAGGTTTTCAGGAAAAGAGTTGGATGTAGTGCAGGCTTTGGCCCCAGAAGAACTTGTGGACAATGCAAAGGATCTTGAACTTGATCCTTGTAGCCACCGGGAGAGAAGAAGGCAGATTGAAAAAGATGCTGTTGCAGTAGTCCAGCCTAGAGAAGCAGGGCTCTGGAGACAGTGAGCTTCTGGGGGAAAGTGAGGAAAGGAAGAATATCTGAGGAGTAGCTGGTAGTGGGCCACCTTGGCAACGTCTGTGATCTGAAGAGAGGAGTGAGTGGAGTCAAAGATGACACCAAGGTTTTGGCCTCACAGGAAGGTGAAGGAAGAGGACCCGAGGAGGGCGGCCGGAGGGAGGGAGGGAGGGAAAGTGGGAGCAGGGGTCCGATTGAGAAGGATATCAGACTTACTGGCATTAAAGTAGAGATCATTGCTGGCGCACCACTCCTGAATCGCAGATAGGCAGTCCGGAATGAGTGAGAGGAGAGGCGGGTGAGGGTATCCTGAAGGGGAGCCAAGTGTCCGCGTAACACTGAAAGTTAGAGAAGAAGGTAGATAGAAGGTGGGCCAAGTAGACATTGAAGAGCCAGGGTGAACGGTTCGAGCCATAGGGGAACACCACATGTTGAGAGAGAGAGAGGTGGTGGAGAGCAAGGACCCAAGTTGGACCTTGGAGGGTCAGTCCACGAGGCAGGTCAGCAAAGCCAGGGCCTAATCAGTGATGCCCAGGTTCTCAGAAGATTGATCAGGATGGCATGATTGACCATGTTGAAAGCACAGGAAAGATCCAGGAAGATGAGGACAGGTGGAATGCTAGAATCCTGATTAGTGAGCAGATCTTCGCGGGTATTCGAGAGCAATTTCAGTGCCTCTGGATGCTCTGAAACCAGACTGATGGTCATGCAGACAACCAACAGAATCAGTATGGAGAGTAAGCTGGGAGATGGCTAGCTTTTCCAGGAGTTTGTCCAGGAAAGGAGTTATGGAGATTGGGTGGTAGTTTTCTGGACCAGTAGGATCGGCAGAAGGCTATTTCAGGAGGGGGTACACAAGGGAGTGCTTGAGGGGGCAGGGGAAGTGCCAGTGGCAAAACAGTGATTGCAGAAATCGGCCAAGGCTGGAGCGTGGGTGTCAATGTGATCCTTGATGGTGCTGGAGGAGCTAGGGAGCATCTTCTTGGACGACACTTTCATAGATCAGACTTTAAAGAGTTTGACCAGGACCCTGGGCCCCGAGGCCCACGGGCATGTGACGCGTAACAAGAATTAAAATAAATAAAATAAAGTTGTTGGAGGCCGCAGAGATGCAATCTTGGATGTGGACTCTTCTTGGACGGAACAGAAGGCGGCAGGGCAGTTTGTCAGAGGATGCATCCGATGCCATCCACTTTCTCTCAGCCACGTACACTTGTGTTTCAGGGTGGTGAGATCCGAGTCATACCAAGAAGTTGCACTTGGAAGTAGGCTTCAGAGAGATTCTCATGGCAGAGACAAGGGCATCCAAAGTGTTGGAGATAGAAAGATGAAGGTTCGAGAAGGCTGTGTCAGGGTGTGAGTCAGCCAAGAAAGTGGCAGCAAAGGCCTCCACTGACACCCACTTCATGGGCCGTATGACCGAGAACATAGGTGACGGTGCTGGGGTCGGCTTTGCCTGGGGGACGGAAAGCTCCAGGTGAGAATTGAGCTTAAAGTGGTCAGTCCAAGAGAGGGGGGTGGGTTCAAGAGGGGAATGTCTGAGGAGATGAGAACATCCACAGTGTATCTGGCAAAGTGTCGGACTAGAGGGTCGAATGGAGAGCGAGAAAGAGGATCACAGAGGTTGCGGAAGAGCCCAGAGGGATTAGGATCATCCAAATGGATGCTGAGATCTCCAAGGAGACGTTGAGAGGTAGATGCAAGAACAGAGGTTGGCCCTCTGAGAGGAAGAGGGTGCCCTGGCCAGGTGACCTGTAGACGGTAGCCAGGCAGATAGATAAAGTTTGTGAGTAGGGGGAACTCCCATCCCCCCACACTAACTTGGCCTGAAGGGTAAATCCAAACTTTTTAAGAAAACAGATTGTCCCAAAATATGGGCAGTAAATTCAATCTTATTGTACACTTCAAACTTTGTCGATAGTTGCTTAACACAATATATATTTAAGAAAACAATTATGCATCAAGTACAAAGCATTTATTCTAAAGGCCCAACGCGTTTCGAGAGATTCTTTCTCTTCATCGGGGGCATGATTCAAACCATTTCTACAAAAAATATCCTGGTGTAGTTTTAGTCATTTTCCTGATATCACAAAATTAAATTTGATCTCATGTTATAACATCTATAAACCTCAATTATACTACATGGTCTTAAGCATGATCTGTAGTTACGTGTTCATATTCTCTCCAATAACATTCAATTCCTTTCACTAATTGGTAATAAACAATAATACATTTTGTTATCGCATAAGTCCATTCATAAGTAGTATTCGCCAAAATGGGGTCTGTACATAATTTGCTATGTATCGTGCACAAATTGTTTTCATTGGATTGTTACATAGTAGCTATCATAGAAGTAGAAAATTGCTGACTTTTAAGTGAAATGTTACTGCCAAGAAGCCGATGACCAACGTGTGGTTATTCCTCTTCCAGATCCCAAAGAGCAAGATGTCCTTGTCTATAGCGAGAGGGGTGGTATTTTTAGCTATCTGGCAGTTTTCAAAGATGGAATAAGCGTTATTCGTTAAAGCTTTACTTACCCCGAAGGGGAAACTACAAAAACTGCACTCGAACTACAGAGCCTATTGACAAAGGAAACCTTACCCCAACAATCAGGCACTTCATTTTCTGTAACAACCACTTCAGTTCCTTTTTTAGAAAGGGGAAAACCAGAAGAGGCAACAAGAAAACAAAGGATAAAGAACAAGTAAATGATTCTAGGGTACTCAATATCTCTTCCAAACAGTTATCTACCACACAACTGGAGACACTCAATCTGGGCTTATCCGTTATTCCTGCCAACAATACAACCGGTTTTGAGCAGGAGATTAACTTATTCAAACTCATAAGAAAGATGGAAGTCAAGGTGTTCTCTTGACACCTTACCAGATTCACAAGAAAGATGCATCCCCTTCGACTATTTGGAAATTAAATCTAAGAGTTAATTCCAACCACAAGTCACTCATATAATTGAAATGTTCAAACTCAAAACCACCAAGGAGCTTAGGCGGCTCAATTACAGTACACACCAGAAAGGTAACATCTGGAGACATCGGCTCAAGTTACTGAAGGAACTTGCGGAAGATAATATTACCATGAAACCGGCAGATAAAGGGGGTGCATTTGTCATTATGAACACCATCCTCTATAACCGCGGTTGCCTAAAATTACTACTTGACCCCAGAACCTATTTGATTCTGGATACCGATCCCCTGACATCTATAAAATAGATTCTTACTGATATTTGTCAACAAAGCATTGCAGTCAGACTGGAGAACAGAACTCGGAAGAACATTTCTATTAAAGAAATTCCCGGTCACACCAGTCTTTTATGGCCTTCCTAAAATTCATAGAAATTTCACCAACCTACCATCTCAACCTATTGTGGTAGGCACTGAGAGTGTATTCCACCCTCTGGCTATTCACCTGGGCACAGCCTTCCAACCCCTTGTACAGTTTACATCTACTTACTAGAAAGACACAGCACATTTCCTCCAACTACTGGGTGAGTTACAACTCACTGACCCTAAACTGATACTTTTTAGTTTGGATGTGAACAGCCTGTATACATCCATTCCCCATGGCGAAGGTATCGACGCCATGGAATGGTTTCTGTTTGAACAGGAAGACACAAAGATCCATTAAGTCTTCGCTATCCAACTGATCAACTTGATTTTGCTTAACTACTTTAGGTATGATGGACAATTCTACCTACAGATAGCAGTAACTTCTATGGGCTCCTCAGTTGCACCATCTTATGCCAACATGTTTATGTATCAATTTGAGAAAACACATGTTTTTGAAAAACGACCCTGGCCGGTAAAAATCAAATTCTCGATGACCCCTTTGGTATCTGGGATGGTACAAAAGAGGAACTTTTACAATTCTTTGAATATCTGAACACCTGCCATTACAGGATTAAATTCACTTTGGAAGTGGTTGCCCCAGACTGTCACTTCCTAGATGTGGTAATCAACTACACAGGGACAAAGTTATCAACAAACCTCTACAGAAAGCCGACTGATGTCAATAACAGCCTTCACTATAGTAGTTTTCCTCCCAAACACCTGAAAGAAAATGTACCCTTTAGTCAATTCGTGAGACTAAAAAGAATGATGTTCAATACAGAACACCTAAAAAAAGAGTACGAGAACTAGATTTGAGAGGGGTTTCCCGGATTAAATTTTGGAAAAGGCAATAACAAGAGTAGGACCACTCGGAAGAGAAGATCTCCTCAAAGGGGATGACACAAAGGAAAATACTAGATTGATTCACTCCCTCAAATGTTCCTCAGATTTGCCAAATCAAGAAAATGATTAATAAAAGCGGGGACCTAATAAAACTTGATCCCAATTTACATGGTCTCTTCCCAGAGCCCACCATGTTGGTTTATAAGAGGCAGAAACATGAGGGACACCCTAATTAGGGCAGAAAAAACGAAACAATCTCTACAGACAACTTTGAAAAAACGCAAGTGTGGCACATTTGCATGCCTAAATTGTCAACACTGCTCAAGTCTGATTAAAGGAGAGTAGTACATCAGACACCCCAACATGGGCAAGAAGATACCCCTACATGACTATGCAACCTGCGATAGCAAAAATGTTACCTATGCTTTACGGTGCCCTCGTGCAAATATTACGTAGGTAAAACTACACGTAAAGCCAAAGCGAGATGGACTGAACAGAAGTCCAATTTTGGGACTACAAATGTTAGAAAATTACTGGTGTACAGACGCTTCAGAGACAATAGAAATACCACAGCACAACTGAGATGTTTTGTCTTAGAAGTGATGCACCCCTTGCCAAGAGGTGGGGATCTACCCAATAGAATGTCACAAAGAGAACTCTTGGATTCACAAACTTGACACCATGGCCCCATTAGGGATGAATGAGGAATTTTACCTGGGTCCATTTCTTTAGTAGGAATTACCAACATAACACATGGCTCAGTAGATACTGACTACAACAAGAACACCTTTTTCCGGTAAGAATTGACATACGAAGGACCTGTATGAGAGAATGTGAACTCGCATGAGGCAGCATCAACCAACGGGATTCTATGTACATCAAGGATCCTGTGTATGTATATATAGAAAATGATTTCTGACCCATTGAAGCCTACAAAAAGGTTTTCACAAAGAATGTGGCCTTGGAGAAACGGATGAGAGGTTTTACAAAGAATGTGAGCTGTTGATAAAACGGGTTTACCGTCTAATGCTAGGTTTTTGATCTAGTAACAATTGGAGTTGGTTTGACCATACAGGTAGCAGTAGGCATTTGTTCAGCCTGAATATGTAAAGTTTTAATTTCTCAGTGAATGGGATTTTGAACACAGCCATATATGATCTGATATGATCTGTTAGCCTCCTGTCTGAATTTTGCATACTCTGGGTTATAGATTATCAATTTTGGAGTGTTATTTTATATATTAATTGAACCACTATCCCTATGAATGCTACAACTCGCATAGAGTAGCTTTTGTTTACATTGACGTCATGAACCCTTTAAAGTGGTCATTTTGTCAACTGAATTGACATCGTAAATCCGCTAAAGGACGATACCTTCATTTCGCCCAGAGGATTGGGTTTTGAGTAAGTATATCTTCACAGAATTGAGATCTTGAACTGCCAAATAGATACACATTTCCCTAATTTCCATTACTTTACCCACCGACCCTTCTAGCACGTGGATCGCCCGTGAATTCTTCCTTTAAATAAGAAACCGCATACAGTAAGACATGGGTCTTTTGGGTAAGCAAAGCTTTATTTAATTTTTTTTTTTAACTTATTTTATTAGCATTTAAATATAGTTAACATTGAACAAAAAAAATGAGGTGTTAAACAAACAACAGTCTTCATTAGATGTTGTGGTAGCTTCAGTTTCTATACAGGGGCAGAGGTAGGTGAATTCGTGAGTTCGGGTGCCGAGGTTGGGTCAAGTCGGGCATCTTTGGCAGTTTAGGTGCACATCTTCCTGGCATTATGTTCTTTCTGGGGTTCCCTTCAGGGGGGTTTGTGGTCTGCAGTAAAGGGCACATCTCTTAGGAGGGCCTTCCACGATTCAAGGGTGGTGTTTGCTTCGTCTGTTCCATAGTTGGCCCCTTCCTGCTATGCTCTGGTCTCTGCCTCGGACCACCTTTCTAGTTCCTTAATCCAGCGTTCATATTTCGGGCCCCCGGGGGACTTCCAGGCCATAGCTATGGTTCTTTTCGCAAGGATGCAGGATTGGTCCATCAGTTTGACTACGTGTCTGTATTTGCTTATTTTGGGGTGAGCTCCTAATAGGCAGACTTTCGGGTCACACTCATATTTGGTTATGCCAGCAATTGTGCAAGTCTGCCTAACTCTGTACCAGAGTGTCTTTACCCTACTGCAGGTCCAAAACCTGTGGGTCATGTCGGCTCTTTCGCTGCCGCACCAGGGGCAATTCGGTGAGACTTTCTTGTTGAATTTAGCCACCCGCTGTGGGGTCATGTACGTCCTGTATAGGGTATTCAGTTGTACCTGCCTGAACCTGGCGTTGCGGGACACCTCTTTTGGGTACAATAAAATTCTTTCCCATTCTTTGTCGGTTAGTGTGATGCCCAGGTCCATTTCCCATCTCTCCTTGAGTGCTATGCCTTTGGGGTTAGGTTTGTCCATCAATCGGCTGTAGAGCCGGGTTACCGGTTTCCATCCATCCGCTAGCTCGTACATCTCCTGTAATAACGGGTCTGGAGTGGGTTCCTTGGGCCAGCTGTCCCATTTGCTTCTGGCGTTCTGTTTGAGTCGGTGATACCATAGAAACTGGCCGCTGGAGAGTCCTTCAACCTCCTGCATCGATTCAAAGTCTCTGAATTTGTCCTCTTCAAACATGTCCCCCCATTCATAGATCCCGGCACTCTCCCAGCTTCTTGCTACCCTCAGATCTGTCGTGGTTTTGCATGCATCCGCTAGGATGGGAGAGTTGGGTGAATATGGATGGCTTGATTGTAGGATGGAGCGAGTTCTGGTCCAGATCTGTCTGCCTAATTTCGCTATCATGGGGACATTCTGTCTGCTTGAGTGGGTTCCAGAGTACTTCCTTGGGGAAGAGATTGGAGGGTATTTGTCTCAGTAACGTAGATTAGTTTTGTTCGTCTTGAAGCCACCTTGTCATGTGGCTGGGCTGTGCAGCTAAGTAGTACATCTGAAAGTCGGGGAGTTGTATTCCGCCTTCTTTGTGTCGTAGCGTGAGGACTGAGAGGGGTAGTTTGTGTCTGGAAGGGCCCCATAGGAAGACTCGGATTAATATTTCAAGTGTCTTGAAGGTGGGGCGGATATAGTAACAAATGTTTGTGAAGAAGTATAGGAAGCGGGGGAGAATTATCATTTTTGTAATGGCCACCCGACCCATCATTGCAAGTGGCAGTTATTGACCAGAATTTCATAGAATTGCGGAGTCCTTTCAGCACCTTTTCGGTGTTGTGGTCGTGTTTGAGTTCTGGGGTGTGATGGATGTTTATTCCCAGGTATTGGAATGCTTTGTGTTGCCATTTTATCCCCACTACTGGTAAATCAGTTTTTGCTAGGCCTCTGAGTCTTGCCAGCGGGAATGCACAGGAATTCGATCTGCTAAACTTGATTCCTGAGTAAAGTGCGTAGTTGTCGAGGACGCCTAGTATGACTTGTGCATTTATTTGTGAGTCCTTCACATACAAGAGTACATCGTCGGCGTACAGGGATATTATGGAGTGTTGGTCGCCCAGTTTAATGCCTGCGTTGAAGAACTGTTGTCTGAAATAGATGGCAATTGGTTCCAAGCCTAAGATGTATAGCATTGGTGATAGCGTGTGCCCTTGCCTAGTGCCCTGAATCTCCCAGGGCTTCGAGAGCATCCCTCCAGTTTTCACTCTTGCCATTGGTGAGTTGTAGAGCAGCTTGATCCATCTCACATCTCTCTCTAAATCCAAACTCCCTCAGCACCTCGACCAACCATTCCCAGAATATGGAGTCGAAGGCCTTGACAGCGTCGAGTGAGAGTACCGCAAGCTCCTCGTCTCTCGCGGTGGTCTCCGCCATGGTGTGTTGAAGTCTTCTTAGGTTGGCCGTGGTGTTGCGTTCCGGGACGAAGCCATTTTGGTCGTCGTGAATCAGAGTTTCCACCACCTTTGCAAGTCTGTTGGCTAGGATAGTGGTTAGGATCTTACTGTCGTAGTTTAGCATTGCTAATGGGCGGTATGAATCACAGTCCGTGGGTGGTTTGTTGGGCTTAAGCATGGGGATTATGATTTCATAGTGTTAGGGAGTATCTCTACTTCGTATGCCTCTGTGTAGACCTCATGTAGTATCGGAGTGATGATTTCTTCGTAAGCTTTATAAAATTCAGGCGGGAGGCCTTCACTGCCAGCAGTCTTAGAGGTGGCCAGCGACCTGATAGCTTCCTTAACATCTTCTGTAGTGATCTCCATTGCCAAAGCTTCTCTCTGTTCCTCGGATAGTCTCGGTATCCCAATCTCTTCCAGGGTGTTCTTGATTTCTTCTCTGGATATTTGCCTATTGTGGGAGTATAGTTTACTGTAGAACTCCGCAAAGGCGTTGTTAATATCCTGTTGGGTCCTGCATGTTGTCCCGTTCTCAGTTATGATCTCTGTGGGAGTGTGTCTTGGTTGTTCTCGTTTGCATAACGAGGCTAGTATCCTGCCTGGTTTATCGGCTTCTTTGTGGGTCTTGGCTGTGTTTGTTGCAAAGTCAAATTTGGCTAGCCTGTCCCAGGTTGTGCGACATTCTTCGCGAATTTCTTGTAGGGTCTCTTCCATTTCCGGGGTGGCGACAGTGCATGCCTCGAGGCGTGTTATTTCAGCTTCTCGTTCTTCTAGGGCTGCCGTCAGGTGTTTCCGGATGCCTCCAATCCCCGCTATCACCGCTCCTCTCAATACCTTCATCGCCTCCCAAAGCGTGCTCCAGGTTGATACAGAACCTTTGTCTATGTAGTCCTCAAGTTTGTTGCCGAGGGCTTCCCTGAATTCTTGATCCGTAAGGGCTGCGGTGGGCATTTTCCATGTCGGGATCGGTGGCCTGGGTCCCCTTAATTTCCATTCCATAATTAATGGTGAATGATCGGACATCGATCTGCCTAGGTATGCTGTTGCGTCTGCCATTGAGGTTTGCTCTCTGTTGATGAAAAGATAATCAATCCTTGTGTGAATCTTGTGAGGGGCCGAGTAATATGAGTAGCTTCTTTCATTGGGGGGCGTTCTCTCCAAATGTCAACCAAGTTGAGGTGATCCAGCGCATCGTTGAGTGCTTGAGTGGCGGAGTTTCTCGGTTGCTGGGGGTTGTGTGGATCTATCCATGTTTCCGTTTCTGTAGCAGTTAAAGTCACCAGCCCATATGAAGGTGCCTTCCCTGTAATGCGTCATTTTGGCACAGAGCGTTTTGAGGTGAGGGAATTCCGTGTTGTGGAAAGTAGGACTTCACTATACAGACCGCCGTATGTTCAATGGTTTCCCATATTATTAGATACCTGCCTTCAGGGTCTGCCTCCAGAGCCCAGTAGGCAGAATGGCACGTTCGGGTTCACCCACGTGAAAACTCCTCGAGCATAGCTAGAGTAGGGTGCTCCTTTCGCGGTGCCTCCCCACCGCTCAGCTAACTTGGACGAGGACTCCTTCGACAGGTGGGTCTCTTGGAGTAGTGCAATGGATACCTTCTTTCTGCAGAGATGGGATTGGATCCTATTCCTTCTCAAGTATGATCCCATACCACGTACATTCCAAGTTATGACTTTCAATTGTGTCGCCATTGGGATGGAGTGTTGGATTCAGTGCGTCTGTCCTTTCCTGTGTTTCTCATCGGTTGTTGATCATCCTCGGTCGTTCCCAGATCTCGGTTCTTAGTTCTGGTTTTGCTTGTGATCTGCGGTGGTCTTGCCCTCTGCCTTGTTGGTTACGCTAGTGTGAAGACTGTGTAACTAGAGTAACATTTAACAAAACTGGAACTGGTGCGCCCAGCGACTGCGTTTTTCTCGCGGTGCTCAGGCGCTCTTGCGCCGTCAGGTCCCATCCGGGTATCGGGCTCGAGCGGGGTCGGGCAGGCAACTGGCCTGTCCTGGTCTGTTTGTGGGAGCTAGGTCCCGTGCCTGGTGTGAGGCCAAGCGAGGGCCGCATCTGTTTGATAAATAGTGGTGTAGGTTACCTCCTTGGTTGTCGTAGGGTAGTGATGCGGTATGCGCTTATGTGTCAAGTGCGTAGATAAGTGGATTTCCTCATTTCCCCTTGGGATAGGTGTCCCCGTCTTCTGCTAGATTGTTGTCTTCCATCCACATATTGGCGGCTGCTGGGGACTCTAGGAAGATCGCACGGCCCTTGTGGATGACCTTTAGTCTCGATGGATAGAGTAACATATATTTTAGGTTCAGTTGCCGGAGTCTGGCCTTGATACATACAAATGAGTTTCTCTCCCTTTGCACCTTTGGAGTATAATCTGGGTAGACATAGATTTTAGCGTTGCCACGTTCTATGGGGCCCTCTTTCCTGGAGTGCCTCAATATGGTTTCTCGGTCTTGGAAATTAAGTATTTTGGTGATTATCGGGTGAGGGTGGGATCCTGGGGGGGGGTTTCTTCTGGAGGGACCTGTGCCCTTTCAACAGCAAAGCCTTGTGTAAGTTTTCCTGCGCCTACTTCTTGTTGTAGGAAGGCCTCTACGTATGCTGTTGAGTTCGGGCCTTCGTCGCCTTCTGGCACTCCCAGTATCCTGATGTTGCCCCGTCTGGCACGTCCCTCGGCTTCCTCGGCTCTGGCCTCGAGGATGGCGACCTGCCTTTCAAGGTCTGCGACTTTGGATTTCAGTTCGACTGTTTCTTGTCTTTTATGGCCGTTTCGGAATTCTGTTAAGTTTCAAGCATCCTGGCGCATCAGTTGGATGTCTGATCTGAATTAGTCTATTCTGGAATCGATAAATGTGCGCAGCGATGCTATGGCTTCTAGTACTTGGGTTTGATTTTCAGCGGAATAAGCAACCTTTGTGCGGGTTCTGGAGTGTGGAGGTGTGGGGTGGCTGAGTTTTTTTACTTGGTCGTGACGTACGTGTCCATTGTGGAGGGTTTCGGTTTGCTCCTGGAGGACATGTTAAAGTCTTGGCGCTTTAGCGCTGGGCCTGTCTGGTGATATTCGTGCCTCAGTTCTCACTTATGGCCCTTATGCTGGGTCTCAGGGTCCGGTAGGTGCGTGGGGGCTGTACTGTTGCAGTTGCCTGGAGAGGCGCGTGCTCCACTCAAATTGCAGCGCCTGTGGCGCAGTAGCGTGAGTGCTCCAAATGATTTTGGCGTCTTTGTTGCTAATGAGAGTTTTGGGGAGTACCCAATGTTGGGGGCCTGGGGTCTCGCCCAGCGGGTTGGGATTATTGTCCTCTTTTCTCAGGTGGTTTGCCGTGGGCTTGTGGTCAGGGTGCGATTGTAGGATGGAGTGAGTTCTGGTCCAGATCTGTCTGCCTAATTTCGCTATCATGGGGACATTCTGTCTGCTTGAATAGCCCCCTTAGTCTGGTAGCGTGCCCCCCAGGTCTCCTCACCTCAGTGACTTTGGCTCCGCTCTCCACGGGACTCGGCGACGTAGTGGTCTCATAGATGGCAGGGAGCCGATGCTGTGTCTCCTCGCAGTTTCCCCCTCAAGTTTCGTGTTTTGGGCTCCCGCGGTCGGACCATGAGCTCCAGGCCATGCCCCCGGTAAGCAAAGCTTTAACGAATACCGCTTATTCCATCTCTTTAAAACTGTGCCAAATACCTAAAATACCACTCCTCTCGCTATAGACGAGGACATCTTGCTCTTTGGGGTCTGGAAGAGGAATACACACACCTTGGTCATCTGCTTCTTGGCAGTAACATTTAACTTAAAGGTCAGCAATTTCCTACTTCTATGATAGCTACTATGTAACAATCCAATTAAAACAATTTGTTCACGATGCATAGCAAATTATGTACAGACCCCATTTGAGTCAATATTACTTATGACTTATGCCATAACAAAATGCATGTATTATTGTTTATCATCAATTGGTGAAAGGGATTGAATGTTGTAGGGGATAATATGAACACTTAACTACAGATCATGCTTAAGGACCTTGTAGAATGATTTAGAGGTTTAAAGATGTTATAACATGAGATCAAATTTAATTTTGTGATATTAGGAAAATGACTAAAACTACACCATTTGATATTTTTGTAGAAATTATTTGAATCATGCCCCTGATGAAGAGAGAATATCACGAAACACGTTGGCCCTTGAGCATAACTGTTTTGTACTCAATGCATAATTTTCTTAAATACATATTGTGTTAAGCAACTATCGACAAAGTGTGCAATAAGATTGCATTTGCCTCCCATATTTTTGGGCAGTCTTTTTTTTCTTTAAAGTTTGGCTTTACCCTTGAGCCCGAGATAGTGTGCAGGGGACGGGAGTTCCCCCTACTTGGGAACTTCGTTGTTCTGTATCAGTTTTTTCAACCCATGTGCCAGGGTGGTTCTTTTCTCATCTGCACCTGAAATCAGATAACAATATTCCAAAATACTCTGTACTCACACCCACTAATAAATATTAGAATTCCATGCATCACATAGGAGTGCAGGGTATATAGTTCTGGATTCACAGTGAGAGAGAGGCCAGGAGAGCTAGAGAGCCTGCAGACTAGCCGTTCAAAGGAGAAGTACGTCTGCATAGAAGTATGGTGGTCAGTCAAAAGGCCGAATACATAATACCGAATGTCAAAAATCTCGAAACCAAAATCTCAAAAATAAATATCGAATTATTTATTAATTTGTGTTTTTGGGGTCAGGTAATTAAAGAAAAATGGTTAAAATAAAAAAAACAAAAAAAGGGGGTTGGGGGGGGAACCCCCCCATTTCGAAAAAAAAACGTCATAAAAAAAAATTCAATATTTTTTTTTCGGCCTTTTGTTTTTTTCGAGATTTTGGTTTTCGAGATTTTGGTATTCGGTATTATCACTATGAACCAGAAAATACAGAAGCAGGGATCCACTCCGGAAAGATCAGAGCTGCTCCACCCTTGGGCCAGTTGATTCTTGGTTTAGAGGGTATCTTGTATCCTTCAGGGAGGAGTGTCAAATCTCGTGACACAGTTGACCTTGAACCAAGTCTCGGTGAGAGCCAGGACATCCAGGTTAAGTTAATCAAGGAGATGGCAGATGTCAGAGGAGTGTTTGACAGCAGAGCGAGAATTGAGAGCAGCGACGTGGTGCAGGTTCCCTCATTTGAAAGACTTCTGTGGAGGGGTACAGCCTTGAGGTATGCCCTGCCCAGGTGGTAGGGGAGCCCCAAGAGTGCACAGTGGAGGTAGAGAGATAGCAAGGTAGCCAGGGAGGAAGAGGAGGGTGCCAGAGAAGTGACGGAAGAGGCAGATGGTAGAGGGGCCAGAGAGAAGCTAATAGGAGTGTCAGGCAAAGGAAGGAAATTGATAAGACGCAGGAGAAGCCTATCGAAAAGGATGAGATTAGACTGAGTGCCCTGGACCAAGACATTGCCTGCCTTTCAGATGGACATTAAGGATGGTCTTGGAGGAGTGGAAGGAGGCCAAGAGGACCTCCCACCGAGTGCCACACCTAATGGGATAGGAGGAAAAAGGACAGAGAACTGAGACCATATGAGGGGTCCATAGGTCTGGAGAGGGAACGACTGAGGATGTCGGTAATAGTCTGTCTGGAGGAAGCACTGTTGTAGGTGTAGGCGATAAGGAGGCCTGGGTTGGATACCAGGATGTCCCTCTTCAACTTCTTCCTTCCTGACACAGTGAGAGAGATTGGATAGGAGATGGAGTAGCAGTTAGAGAAAATAGGGGAGACGGAAAGCACTATAGAGGGTGCGAGGAGGAAGTGGGTGGGTGGAGGATGGAGAGGAGATGGGAGGGATGCGCAGCCCAAAACCACAGGATGAGCAAAAGGGGGGGGGAGCACAGAGTAGGGAACACACATAGGGGGATAGGTACACTCAGCAGTACAAGGAACTCGCGGAGGGGGGGTCCAGAGAGTGGGAGAGAGCCTAATGACACAGGAAGCGGTATCAGTTACTACAATGCAATGCAAATGCAACTAGGGAACAGCCCTTGCACCTTCCCCAACCCCACAAGCCCACTCTGAGATCCCCTGCACTTCTATGGGGCATGACCCTGAAGTGTTTGTAGCTACAAAGCCATACGCCTATTCCAATGTTTTCCTTAAATTCATGACCAGCACATGTGATTTGCCACTATTTTGAGCATCTGTTGATGTTCGTGTTGTAGTCCTGAAACAAGGGCATGGCTGCTGCCTCCTCTGGCTTGATGTAGCGTGGTGATTGTATTATGCACCTTATTGGGAGACAGATGTAGGCAGGTACACAATGTTTCTTATACCTTAACTTATAGCTCGACCTGCCGGTTACCAGGAGCCAAACGACACTCCTGGTACGACATCACCCCGGTGAGCCCCACTGGGAAGTTGGTGAAGGTAGGGACTATGAGAAGGTTAGGGCAGGGTGCCCACACACCCCTAGGGATAAAGACACAAGGTTATGGTAACTGGCACACAAAAGGAAAGGCGGACAAAGGAATACTGGTGCATGTTTATTTTTTATTTTTTTTTTTAGTTTGCACACCTTTCCTCTTTCGGGACACCAGCAGGGATTTAAGAGGTATTTTTATTTTTTTTAAAAGGGCAACACAAGACACTATACAAAGCAAACTAATCCTAGCCGCTGCATATCTAAAAATGAAAACACAAAATACGGGGTACTTTTCAATATTTCAAATATAAGTCTTTAAAAAAACATACAGTGCACTAGTAAAAAAAATATTTTAGGCTTGTAGATCTGTTTAGATCCACATGCTATGCATAGGCTGACATAGAGTGCTAGCCGCAAAGTATTACATTTTTTGTTTTTGAAACTCGAAAAGGGATGTCGACAGGGCGTGCCAGTAATACTATCCTTAGTGTGATGTCTTCTGTACCCATGGTCCTTCATGCTTAAAGGTCCCTCAGATTGTTTTTTTACCTCCATCATAGTCGGACGCATATTGTTCCCTGGTAGGTTTTGCACAATGTATATAACCTTTGCCTCCCTAGGGACCAGGCCAAAAAACAGTGCACGTCTTGTAAACTGTTCAGGCCAAAACCTTTAAAGTACTGCAAGACTAAACGCTGGGCCCACCACGCCTTGCAGGCCGAGGCTGCCATGTACATCGTGGGAGCCTCCAGCGAAGGCAGCATAGGTGTCCTAAGTGACACAGCGGGTGATCGGGATCTTTCAGATTCCTGCATTTGAGCCCCCAACGCCAACAGGCAGGCCGGCGGTTCTGCTATGGGGACGACACAAGTCGCACCACACCAAGCACATCCCAGATGGCCAAAAGTTGACCACGCCATTGACCGAAGGGAAGGTCCGAGTATTCCCTGTGGTCTGGGCCATTCTGGTCGCAATAACCACACGACAGGCACCCGAAACAGATGTTAAAGTCAGTTTCCAACACCATGGCTAAATCTCGGAAGTCCTTGGGTTCCAGCGACTGGGTGTCGAAAGACGCATTAAATGCCTCGGGCGGGTGGGGGGTGAGGGAGGGTATGGGTGGGTGGGGCGCTCAAAATTAAGCAACTTAATTAAAAACATTCCCGACACCCTACTAGAGGCCAGAACTTCGGAAAACCATAACTCTTTGACACCCCAGGTTACAAAGTTACAGGCTACTAAAAAATAGGGATCACACTACCGCTGAAGGCACTCTTTCAGGGGTGATGCATCATGAGCAGACTCCTGTCCCAGAACCTCCACTCACACCTGCCCAACCTACTCAATCTGTGATGCCAAGCTCCTCCCAATGGACCCCTGAACAATTCCAGAGGGTCATGAGGAGAATGGCCAGTTTTATAAACTTCTTTGATGACCATCCTGTACAGCTCCAAAACCTTCAGAGGCCCCCGCAAAGAGGGGCAGCAGGCACACAGCCCGCAGCCAAGGAAGGCTGGTTGGACACTATGCAGGCTACCACCTCATCATATCAGGACGTAGGTCAGGACACTTATTATTATAACACTCAAGGCTCACAGGACCCTGGCTCGTATACAGACCCAGAGGACCAAGTGGACACAGGAGACTTAGATCAATATTAGAATGACGATGATGACTTGTACATCATCCAATAACCAGACTACACCGACCCACCGGTGGCTGACTCCCTGGTAGACAATCAACGCAATATAATGACCTGCTATTAAAGGCTGCAGAGCACTTCAAAAAAGATATCCAGGAAGCCCAGGTTGATGGACTTTGTGGAGGAGATCTTTAGGAATGAAAAAATCTGCAGCAGTTTATCCCCTTTCTTCAATCGATTCAGAGGCATATTCAGCATTATGACATGGGCAGACAACTCTCACATTGAAAAGATGTATAGACCAGCCCTCTCAGCCCCCTTCTACATTAGGGGGCAGCTGAAGCCTGACTCGCTAGTAGTCACCACCGCAAGAAAGAGAGCGGGAACCCCTCTGGCCTCTGCCGAAGCCCCTGTTGACAAGGAGAGTCAAAAGATGTACACCCTGGGCAGGAAAGTAGCTTCCTCGGCTGCCTATCAAGCAAGGATAGCTAATGGGACCACACCGCTAGCCAGCTATAATTGCCACAAGTGGGATGAGATCGCACAACAAATAGACTCTGTCCCAGAGCCCCTAAAAACACAGCGCTTCCCATCGCTGAGGGGAAACGGCTAGCAAGCTGCATCCTTAAGACTAACCTGGACGCAGCAGACCATGCAGGAAGAATCGCGGCAGAAGGCACACTGATCAAACGCCACGCATGGCTCCTTCAATCTGGTTTCAAACTGGAAACCCAGTCTACCATCTTAAACATGCCGATTGAGCCCAACGCTTTATTTGGCAAAGCAGTTGAGGATGCACTTAAAAGCATAAAGGAGGACTACGATACCCTCAAATCCCTGCGGCAGCTCACTAACAATCCCTTTGGGCAGAGCGGAGGCTCTAACTCACGCCGTTTTAGTGGACAGAACTCCCAGCGGTCCTCTAACTACAACCAGGGTGGGCAAAGTTGGTCCTGGGTTTCTTCACAAGGACAGTCCTCCCAACAGGGTTTTCAAAGAGGCCAGAGAAGATCTAGAAGCAGGGGCAGATCCGCCTCAAGAGGGGGCTCAACCCCTCCTAAACAATGACCACCCGCTGCAGGTTTGCTCGCATGCCACAACAGCATGAGGTCGTATTTCACATTTTGCCCACACATGGGAGGTGATCATGTTGGACAAGTATGTACTTTCCACCGTAGCAGGGGGTATTGCATGAAGCTGATTCAAACACCAGCCAATCGACCGCCAAGACAAAGACGGACTTCCCAGGAAGAACAATGCATCCTGTTGGAAGAGGTCAATGCACTGCTACTGTAGAAATCGTCCCGGCAAACCAGGAAAACTGGGGATATTATTCAATGTACTACCTTGTGCCAAACAAAGACCTAACGATGCGCCTTGTCCTAGACCTGCGCCCTACGAAAACTTATGTCCAGGCACAAAAATTCTGTGTGACAACTCTACAGGAAGAAATCCCACAGTTAAAACAGGGGGACTACATGGCAACATTGGACATGAAAGATGCATACTTTCATATTTCAATGTTCCCAGCGCACAGAAAATTCCTGCACTTCAGAATAGCGAACCAACACTACCAATTCAAGGTACTACCCTTCGGCATCGCCTCAGCTCCAGGGGTATTCACGAAGGTACTAGCGGTAGTGACGGCGCCCCTTCACAGAGAATCAATCCCAATGTACCCTCTTCTGGACGACTGGCTGATAAGCGGGCAAACCCCCTCCCCAGATTTCCAAGGAAAATACTCTGAACAATCTCCTGTTCCATTTGGGATTCTCAATCAACGAGAAAAAATAGTCTAGTTCCAAGCAATACTAAACAGTTCTTAGGAGCTGTCATAAAGACAGAAGAGTGTCTAGTCTTTCCATCAAACGAAAGAGTGCAAAACATACTGGCGGAAATACCTCAGTATCTAGCCGGTCACAATGCGTTTACTCTGGATGATGGCATCATTCATTTACCGGGTTCTGCACACACAGCCGCACATTCACCCAATGCAAGAGTGGTTAGCAAAACCGTGGTCTCAGGCAAGCGATCAGTGGGACGATCTAATGGTTGGTTTGCTAACCCTAGTTCAAGTGCTAGGCTGGTTGACATAGGAATACCTGTTAAAGGGAAAACCTTTTCACAACCCTGCAGTGCAAGCAATTGTTAAAACAGATGCATCACTCACTGGGCGAGGAGCCCATTACCTTCATCACAGAATGCATGGCCTGTGGACACCTATCACAGCCCAAAATCACATAAATCTGTTGGAGGTGCTAGAAGTGCTCAAGGCCCTGTAAGCTTTCCAAGTGCACCTGTCAGGTCAGACTGTTCAAGACCTCACAGACAGCACCACTGCCATGTTTTACATAAAAAAAGCAGGGGGACACACACTCGCAAAGTCTGTCCAGGCTAGCATAAGGAATCTGGAAGTGTGCACTCAAGCGGGGCATGTTCATAACATTGCAACATGTTCAGTGGAACTCAATTCTCTGGCAGACTCATTAAGCAGAGATCCTCTACCCGAATAGCATGAGTGGCAGCTCGACAAACATCTTAAACGATATCTTCTCCCTATGGGGTTACACCCCTTTAGACTTGTTCGCCAGAAGCCAAAACACGCAGTGCCCAGACTTCGCATCCAGGTTTCCCCAACACGGGTCCAAGGGGAACGCCCTGTGGATGAACTTGTCAGCGAAATTTGTCTACACTTTTCCCCCAACACGGCTACTGAGCAGGTTAGTGAACAAGATGCACCAGGAACAAGTGACACTAATCCTAGTTGCTCCTATGTGGGCGAGACAACCCTGCGTTTCACATTTACGCAAACTGGCGATGTGCGATCTAATCAAACTACTGTGCCCCTGCAACATGCTCACACAGCACGGGGGGGGAACAAAGTTCCACCCACATCCTCAGTCTATAAACTTGGCAGCTTGGCTCCTGAAGTCATAGAATTTGGCCATTTAAAAACTACCTCAAAGGTGTATGCAAATCCTCAAGGAGGCACAAAAACCAAACACCAGACTGTTATTTTAAAAATGGAAAAGGTTTGTAATATAGTGCCAGTCATAAAATGTAAAAACAATTGAATGTACTCATCACACATTCTTCATTACATGCTCCACTTACTAGACTCTGGGTTAGTATTTAACTCCAAGGTTCACCTAGCGGCTCTATCTGCGTACACTACTTCTCAAAGCAAAGTGTCCTGCTGGAAAGTCCCTGTCATTAAGGCATTCATGGAATGAGTTAAGAGACTTCACCCCCTTTTCCCCCCCATTTCAAACCCACCTCCAGGATGGGACCTAAATGTTGTACTTGCAAGGCTCATGGGACCCCCCCGCTGAGCCTACGCAAAAATCCAGCCTTAAAATCCTTACATATAAAACGGCTTTTCTGGTGGCTATCACCTCCATAAGAGTCAGTGAATTACAAGCTTTGTCAGTGCAAGCTCAGCTGAAAAATAACTCCATACACTAGATGTAAGAAGGGGATGGTCCTTTACTGTGTAAACAAGACGGCTACGGAAAACAGACCAACTGTTTGTCTCCATGGCACCTGCCAGGGAAAAAGATCATGTTTCAAAAAACGCCATCTCCAGATGGATAGTGAAGTGCATCCAATTCTGTTACCCTCTATCAAACAAGACGCTGCCTTTCACACCAAGAGCTCACTCTACCAGTGGTACAGGAGCTACTCTGGCATTTATTGCAAACGTCCTGCTGGATGCCATTTGCAAAGCAGCAACATGGAGCTCCATACATACCTTTACTCTGCACTACTGCATTGACACACATTCTAAAGCAGATTCACAGGTGGGACAAGCGGTGCTAAAACATCTATTTGCTGCTGTACCTTCTCACAACCCACCACCTTCTACAGTCACTGCTTGCTAATCTATGCATAGCATGTGATCTAAGCAGATCCACAAGCCTTAGAAGGGATACATTACTCACTGTAATAGTGTTTCGAGGGGATTGGGTCCTCCGACGTATTCCATATCTATGACATGTAATCACCACAGCAGCTCTGCCATTCCCTCAACCTGCTAATCTTCTACCAATTGAGGATACAGCGCAGCAGGTACTGGCCCCGTTCTTCCCCGATTGAACCCTTGTTGATCAGATTTTTATCTGTTGCCGCCTACCAATCGGAATATGCCCACGCCTGTTTTGTACAAATGTTCTTTTTATATTCTCATCCAAGTTCCGAATTGGCCGTCTGTTCTGTATAAATGTAAACTTTTAGTGGGAATTGGTTATTCCAATTTTTCTGCATCGTCCTGCCATTGTTGCAAATATTGCATGTTCTGCTATTATGTTTTGTATGTTATGTTAAGTTGTATACAATGCTCGTAGGCCCAAAGGCATCTTGGCGCTTAGACATCTGGCATGACTGGGTAGTCCAATGTATTCAAAAAAGGAATGTTTTCAGGAAACTCCTGCATTGAAGATGGTTGGCAATACATCTTGGGGCAATGGGGTAGCTGCCAGACTCTGGAACGGCCACCTACTCTTGATAAACTGATCCTCTGAACTGAAACCAAACTGGCGCTCCCAGAGTGAATGGCTTGAGTGGGAAGATAAGGAGGGAATTTGTCCCAAAGGTAAACTGCACCTTGACGATATAAGGCCTGATGAACTAAAAAAAAGGACCTTAAATTACATATGCTTGGCGACAGGGAGCCAGTGGAGAGAACGCAGGACAGGAATGATATGGGCGCCATAAGGAGTATTAGTGGCCACACTAGCTGCCAAATACTACAACAATTGAAGCCGGTGGATGAGCCCCACTGGCTGAGCCAAAAACAAGGAATTACAATAGTCTATATGGCTCAACACCAGTGAGGCCACCACTAGAGATCTAAACTGACAGTGCAGAACCCTGCGTAAGATTCTCAAATGAACCTATCTGGCCTTAGACACTACTCCGACCTGAGAGGCCATGGACAGTGTAGAGGACAGGGTAAACCCATGGTTCTTAACAGCCGACTCAGGAAGAGGGAAATCACTCTGCAACAGGCCCGGAAGATGGATTCCAAAAAGCCAGATTAGGGGGGAGAACTATCACCAGAACCTCGGTCTTGTCCCCATACAACTTCAACCAGTTCCTACCCATCCAATCTATATAATTCAAGCACGACGACACCTCCGCCTGGTTCAGTTCTAATCGAGCTAGGATCTGGATGTCATCGGCATAAGAGTAGCACTTGAAGCCGAAGGAGTAGATCAGGCAGACAAAAGGCTTTATGTAGATGTTAAAAAGTGATGGGGACAAGGAGGAGCCCTACGGGACCCCACAAGATAAAGAACAAGAAGCATAAGTAAAAGATAGAAAGAGATTGGCCCCTGCTGGCTAGGAAAAAAGACAACCAGGCTAGAACAGACCCAGAGAGGCCTGCTGAAGCCAGATGAGACAGCAAGATCAGATGGTTGACCGTGTCAGAGGCCGACTATCGGCGCAGCCACTCCACCGCTGTCCACCAGTCTAGCCAAATCGTTAACAGAAACCATGACACTTGCCGTACCGCGGCCCGGGGGAAAACCTGATTGAAAGGGTTCCAAAAAACTGTGCTTTCCAGGAAGGAGGAACGCATAGAAACCAAAGATTCCAAAAGTTTCATAAAAAAAAGGTAAGAGTGAAATAGGTCAGAAATTAGCAAGCACTTTAGGATCCAGTGAACCCTTCTTAAGAAGGGGGATAACTATGGCCTGGTTTAGCTCCACTCGAATAAACCCAGATTGGCAAGACAATTGGGAGAAATAGGTGATACCAGGAACAATATATTTTAAAACAGCCAGGGGTATAGGATCGGAAGGAGACGCAAATTTAAGCTGAAAGACTGCTTTCTCTACAGCATCATCGGAAAACACCTAGAACTCTGACCACACATGTGCAGGGCTGCCACCTTCGGCATCCAGTGCAATGTTACCAGAATTCCAATGTAGCCAGTGAATATCAGCCTGTATAGTATTGATTTTGGAAATAAAAAATTGGGCCAAGGAATTGCAGAGATTGTGCAAGGATCACAGTCTGTGAAGAATTTGCAGTAGATGACAGATTTCACAATAGCAAAAAGTTCTTATGACTGTTTGTGCACTAGTGACTGAAAACAGTTTGCTTAGCAGCAAAAATAGACTTGTGATGTATACTTCTAGTGTCCCTTTCAACCCTTTGGACTGTTCCTTACTCATGGTTTGCTCCTTTTTTCTTTTTCATGTTTAGTCACTTCATCGCCAGCCATCTCACAACTAATCAGAACCACATACTTGCACTCATGCAAAGCTCTGCTTTTCTGAGGTTCCGAAAATGGGTTACTGAAACTGTTAAGTGGCCATAAGGGAGGGAGGGAGTGGGTGGGGGGGTCACAAACTCTCCCACATGACCAGATACCAGAACATTCTGATTGCCCTAGGGAGTGCATCACTCTGATAACTAGGCACCACCTTATGAATTGCTAGGAAGGATTTTTTGTTTTTGCTGCTTTCAATCCAGACTTGATACACACCCTTTTTCTGCTGCTTAGAACCTGTTCTGACTTTTAAATGCCAGTGAAGTCTTTTCTAATGGATTCCGGGCTGTAAGGCTAGCATAAGGTCAGCGCGTTTGTCTTAGAAGCAAGGCAACGTAGAGCAATATAGGTTCGAATCTGGGTCCTATGCTTAGATACTGGTCTCTGGTATTAAGTGTGTTAAGTTTTTTATATAAAGATTCACAAATTCCTTGCTTGAACAAATTCCTCATCTATATTTGCATCACAGCACAGCTGTTCTTATGAAACATTTCCTCCACCAGTGGGGAGCAGCGCAACTTTGCATCTGCTTTTCCTTATGTCCCTATGCCTAGAATATATCTGGGCCAGTATATACGAAGGCACCTTCCAGTTCCTTTTTCTGTGCACTCTGGTCGCTTCAGAAACACTGC
Source organism: Ambystoma mexicanum (assembly GCF_040938575.1). Lineage (NCBI taxonomy): Eukaryota > Metazoa > Chordata > Amphibia > Caudata > Ambystomatidae > Ambystoma > Ambystoma mexicanum. The sequence goes on from NC_090921.1 coordinate 1,166,323,927, forward strand.
TACTTTGTTTTTGCATAAAATGCCTAATCACATTAAGGGCTCTGACTACGTTCCTTGCGTGGATTGTGGAGGACAGATGTTGGTCTACCCCTATGGCTGTGGGTCGTGCCAATCCATGCATCTGAAGGCCCCGAGGGAGTGGATGGCAAAACCTTTTCCTTTTACCACTTGGAAAAAGGCGAAGAAAGATCTTTGTAAGGTTGATGGGTGCAGAACGAAGGTCCGAAGACCAGTCCCCCGCCAGAAAGGAGAAGAAACACTGCAAATGGCCCACAAAGTAACACCACCACACATGCCTTGGTCCTGATTCCTATGGCCGAAGAAACATCCCGGCGCTGACACGCTCTGTTGCCTGGCGTCAAGGCTGCTGTGCTGTCACCGGCCCCCCTCAACAGCGACACCATTGGTGCCAATATGCACCAGAGCTCCTCTCTAATCCGTTCCATTTCCTATGAGGACATTTATGTCAAAGATGGGGACAAATCTTTGACATGGAAGGTGACCCCATTCCTTTTGGGATGCAAGCAGGATGTCCCAGAGAGGAGAGGGATTTCCCTGAGGAGTACAATGGTTAGGAAGATGTGTTGAAGCTGGCTTCCGGACTGCAGGAGGCCAGTGACTGTGATTCTTCTCCATAACTGGATTGTGGAAGTGGTTGATGGCGTAGGATTATCAATCCCATCCAGAACAAAAATTCAATTGCAGCTTACCGATCTACTGTATGCTGGACATAAAAAGGAGACCTTACTGCCCTTCAATGTGGCAGTTTAAGCCCCAGTTTTGGATGCCTAGGATAAACCAGCCTCTGTACCGGCAGTCGTTCTGGAATTGGCGAGGAAACATTGTTTGGCTCCTTCTGGCACTGCCTTTCGATCCACCCATGCTTCCCTTAAGAGCTTTATGGTGCAAACTGCTACTGTCAAACTGTAGATGTGTACCTTCTCCATTCTGACTCCAGACATGGGATGCAAGAGATTGGACACATTGAGGAAGAAAGTGCTTGCCTCAAGCAGCCTTGCCCTCGAAGCGATAAATGCCTGCACTGCACAGGCAGTATTACCGCTTTCTCAGTCCCTTCGGCTGCCCCATGTGCAAAACCCCTGCAAGTGTGTTGTCTTATACAAGTCTCCACTAGGAGGGATAATTTCCCTGTTCAGCTCGGAAATGGTCTTGCATCAAATCAGACACTTGGGACTTGTAGGTAGTTCATCTCAGTTGTTTCCCTTTCATTCTACGCCTTCCAGCCATCTTCCTGCCAACAGAGCCTTGCGTTCTAACCCCTCCTTTTTGACGAAGTCTGCTTCTGAAAAAAGGAGCAATCAAACTGATGGCATGCTCAGAACAAGACAAAGGATGGTAAAAAGATTTCTTTCTGGTTGTGAAGGATAACGTGGGCTTGTGTACCATTCTGTTTCTGAGATTGCTGAATCTGTTCCCACACAAGGACAATTCAAGGTGGTAACTGGCCCAGATACTCAAAGTCCTCAATCTGTAGGATTGGTTGTGTCACTGGAACTTTACGATGCCCAATTCCTGTGCCTCACATGAATAGGTACATTGAAGTAGCTGAGATTCGTCAGGGGGCCAACGTTGCCAGTTTTGAGTCCTCCCTTTTGGTCATTCTTCGGCACCCTGAATTTTCATCAAGCTATTGGCAGTGGTGGCGGCCAGCGGCTTGCCTCTGGAGATCAGGCATTCATGTCTGTCCCTGCCTGGACAACTGGCTGGTTCGAGGCCGTTCCCTAGACCAGTTGTCGGCATGTGTTCTGTACATGCAGCCTGTTGCAAAGCCTGTGCTTTTCCCTGAACTTCAAAAAGTCTCTGCTTTTGCTGTCCCAGTCCCTCTGATTTATTGGGGCAGTCTTGAGCCCTCTACTGGGTAGTGCCTTCCCACCACCCCTTGAGGACAGAGTGGCAAACATGGCATAAGTCCTCCAATCAGAGGGACCAGTTCCGGCCTCAGCCTGTAGCACTTACTGGGTTTCATGGCCTCCTGCATTCTAGTGGTCTAGGAGACCTGACTGTGCACAATCACTTTATAGGCTCCTCCGTTGCCAGTGATCTGTTTCGAGAAAACATGTCCCATCTTCTCCAGGTATCGAGTCACGTTTCTCGAGACCTGGCTTGGTCCCTGAGAGAGAACTTGCTGAGTTGTTTCGACAGCCCTGGCCCAAAGTAACATTGGCCACTGATGCATCCTTGAAATGTTGGGCCACTCGCCTGTCAGACCTGACGGTGAGCAGACTGTGGTCTTCCTTGAAGTGCCAAGATCATACCAATTTGCTGGATTTGAGGGCAATTAGTCTGGCCATGGTTGCTTTCCTCAGCTCGGTACAGGGGAATTCTGTGTTGATCCGGACTGACAACACTGCAGCCATTTTCTACCGCAACAAACAAGGTGATGTGGTGTCCTTGCCGCTGTGCAGAGAAGCAATGTGGTAGAGGTTCTAAGCTCTGGAGAATGTCTGACGACTCACCTTGCCAGGATGGAGAATGTTGCAGCAGATGCCTTGAACAGGCAGACTTTGACCTCCCATGAGTGCAAGCTTTGCCGGTTAGTTCTGGAGGAGATTTTGACCTGTTGGGAAGCTCCTTAAGTAGACGATTTTGCTTCCAGTTTGAACAGGAAGTTCAAGTTGAGTTCAGTGGAATTTCTTCGGCAGGGAACTCTGGGGGACATATTGACGGTTGATTCGACATTAAACCTCTACCATGCTTTCCTGCTGGTTCTCAGATGGCTTTGCCTGTTCAGATCCATGTTACTATTGATTGCTCCAGATTGCGCTCGCAGAACATGCTACCCAGGGAGCTCCCTGGTGTCTGATGAGCAGAGTGGGTATGCTCTCCCAGTCAGAGAGGAGGGGGGTCCTCCATCTGAACCTCAGCAGTCTGATCCTTCATGCTTGATTGCTGGGAGGCTCAGATACAAGGGGTGGGACTTGCCGGACGATGTCCTGGATGTTCTTCTCTCAGCTTAATTGCCCGCCACTAAGTTTATTTTAGTTTGATGGTGGCATATATTCTTGGTTTGGTACTGGGAAAGGCTCTGGATCCATATTCCCGGTGTTGGATTTTTTGCTGTTGCCCGGATGGGCCTGCAGATCGCCACTGAAGTGGTATCTGGCTGCTAATTCCCAGGCTGTTTTGTGGCGGTTGTGCAATCCGTTTCCACCACTCTGTGGAATAATTGTCTTCTGTTATGTCAGCTCTGAGACCTATGGGTGTCTATCGCTATATAAGAAATACATTATTATTCTGCCAATTTTTAGTTCTGGTGTGTGATTTGAATGGAGTGTTGACTTTTATTATGGGTGCTCCATTTGAGCCACTGCATTCATGTCTTTAGATTTTCCTAGTTGCCTTCCTTTCTGTGAGACTAGTGAGTGAGCGCCAGACTTAATCTGTTAAACCTCCCTATTTGGTTTTCTCCAAAGCGGCGACATTGACAGTTATACCTACCTACCTACCTCCCTTCTGAAGGTGGTCTCTGATTTCTATCTCTCATATATCTCTACATCTCGGAATGCTTTGATCTGGCTGGAAAGGGTGCTCCTGAAGGCCGCGGGACTTATTCTACTAGTGGACTGGCTGCCACCTCTGCCCTGCTGAGGGGAGTCCTTGTTTTTGACATTGTCAAGCAGCTACGTGGGCTTCTCTGCACAGGTTTGCCTAACATTACTCCTTGGATTATCTTTCAGGCCTGGATGCGTTTCAGCAGGACCGTCATCAAGAATGTTCTGGTTTAGATGGTGTCCTCTTGCTGTCCTGAAGATCCATCTACTGCTATGGGAGTCCATCTTGGATGAGGAAGGAGTCCATTAGAACAAATTACACTCTTCAGTAATTTGCTTTCTAATGGATGTTCCTTTCACTGAATCCTCATTGCCCTCCCAACCTGGGCCTCTTGTCAACTCCCTAGTACTCCTTTATGTTCTGCAGTCCCTCAGCATCAGAGTGCTAGGGAAAAGGATCGAACTTAGGTCACAGCCCTGGCGCCTCAATATAAAGTAGCTCCAATGTCATGTCTGCCCCGGGGCCCGTAGATGCGTCGGGCAGAGCCCTATATATATGTTAACCCTGGCGGCAGAAAAGGTTCAGAAGATCAGCTGCCCTACGATACAAATGATGAGGAATCTGTGGGAGTAACATCCATTATAAAGAAGATTGCTGAGAGGCAAGTAATTTCTTTGGCTTCACTGCCCTTGCTAAACTCAACTGTTTTGGAGGCACTTATCAGTCCTTATGGCTATCAGTGCAGGAGAACTGTATTCTCCACAGTAAAATTCTTTTTTTCCTGCACACTCGCCTTACAATGAAGCACAGTATCTTTCTCTATAGCTTTATTTTTAACTTTTTGATTACTAATTGTGCTCAGGATGGGTTGGTGGCAACAGATGCTTTCTTACTGTTTTTGTCTCGTGTACTTTTTGCATTTTACTGCTTAATGCCAAATAGAGTATGGAACTCTAAAATCGCTGTGGCATGAGATGTTTGCCTGCCTTTTGACATTGGTTTGTTTGGCCTTCTTTGTGTTCTCTAAGTGACGGAATTGCCATGCATGCAGATGTGTTGACCAGTGGCTGTCCAGGATTGGGTAGCCCCTGGAAGTTTGAATGGTGCAGATCCTTACCATTGGGAGGACTCTGGGGCAACTCAAGCTCATAAAAGGGAGACTCCTGCACCCATTTCACAGATCGTCATTGGATCCAAGACTCTTTCAAAGTGCTCCCTGCTGAAGACCTGTTATCGTCATTGGGAGCCAGTAGCACTTTCCAACTATCCTGGTGAAGACCTGCTCTGCCCATCTCCAGAAAGCTGCCAACTGTGCTTGGAGCCTGGACCAATGAAAACCAGTCCCTACACCTGCTTGAGGACCCTGCTTTGTAAGCCTTTGGAAGTGTCATAGGACCATCCTTTGGACTGGCAAGCTTCCTCCTAGGCTACCTTGGTGCACCAGTCATCTCGAGTCAAGACATCAGACTCTGCAGATCCTTGACTTGCGAAGAAGTAGCTGCTTGGAGTTGCAGCTCCCCATTACGAAGAGGGGCCCTTTCAGGACCAGTTTTTGTTTGCCCCACAAGCGCTGTCTGCCACCATTTCTTTTAAGTGACGATCATTTATCACTGCCTGCATCACATCCTGGGAATCTTCTGGTGGTCCTTTCTTCTGTCCAGTTGTCCAATGTCCAGAGCTGATTCATTGCAGCACAGAACCACGAACTAGCCTGGCCCAAAAACATGATGCAGAAAGTGACCTCTGCACCAAGACCCCTGGACTTCTCTCTAAGTAAGCAAGGCGCGAGTAAAAGTGGCACAGCGATTTCAGGATCTTCTATGCTGGCCCATGAGTGAATCTGAGTACAGGAGGTGAGTAAACATACCTGTTGTGCCCACTTCCTGCCCCCGGTCTCCATAGGGTATAACAGGAGTGAAGTCCTTACACTAACCCCCCCTTTGCCCCCCCATGCCTGACTGAGTGTTGGTGCTCTTGTTGTATCCTCCCCTGGGCTTTCCATACAGTGGTTGGCTTGGAGTGGGGGGTCTGCTAAGCACGTTTCTTCAATAGTTGAACTATAAACCACTTAAAATTACATCTGTGCTTTGCCAACTCTTGTTCGGCCTCTTAGACTCCCAGCATTTTATATTGCGCTCGTACACGGGTGTTTCAGAGCGCGACCAGGCGAAGGGAGGGGGACAGGGGAGGAACAAACAACAATCTTACTAGGCCCAGTGACATTGAGAACACGCAAGTGCATGGGGAAGGGAAAAGGGGGAAAGTGCATGGAAGGGGGAGAAATTGGAAAGTGCAGAGCATAGGAGAGAACAAAATAATTAGTCAAATAAATAAAGGTGATACAGTGGTAGTGCAGCCAGTAAGTGCTAGGTTAGTCGGGGTGTATCTGATAAGTGCAGAAGAGTGGATGGGGGAATGTATGGGTACGGATGCAGGCCCCAGTGCAAGGGGCGGCCCGGAGGCAGTGCAGGAGGGTGGCAGGGTGAACAGGTACCTGGGCGGAAGGACAGAGGATGGCCAGGTGCACAGTGCCGAGAGAGAACGTGGATCAGTAGGGGAGATGCTGGGCAAAGGCAGAAGCGAAGAGGAAGGTCTTGAGGAGAATCTGGAACCGTAAACGGTTCTCCTAAAGTTTCAAGGTGGTAGGAAGGCAGTTCCAAAGGGAGGCGCCAGCCGAAGACGGAGATCTACACCCAGCTCTTTTCTTTGAAAAATGACTGACCCTGAGGGAGTTAGAGGAGCGAAGGGCTCCAGAGGGGAGGTATTTACGGATGGATAGTTGCATTTTGGACCCAGGCCCCAGAAAGCCTTGTGGACAATGCAGAGGGTTTTTAAATGTAATCTTTGCATGCACTGGGAGCCAATGAAGGGATTTCAGAGCTGGAGAGATACGATCCCAGGGCATGAGGCCAAGGACAAGTCTTGCACTCTGTAGAGTACTACATTGAGACCTGTGACTCTTAGGGCACTAAGCCTCATATTTTCATTCTAGCTAGCGAAGGCCTTTTTACATTAAATGACCCAACTAAGTAAACTTCTTTATTTTCAATATGTTTCTAACTGATGGTTACTTGACTAGTATTTTTATGCACTTGATTTACTATATTAGTGTTCTGAAAATGGTCTGAACTGTATTGTGAAAGTGAAGTGAAGTGTTAGTACTCTTACCAGAGTATATAGCAGTAGTGCATTTTTTAGTGTTATACCTGTCGGTGTGTTTGCTGTCCTGCATGATGGGGCAGCCATTGGTTGATACATTTGCTCAATGCTATGAGATGTAAGAAATGTTATGAGCTAGGGTATGCTTTTTGTTTTTCTTGTATACATTAGTAAGAATTTCTTTGTAAGGGAATTGAAGAGACTTGATTTACAGAAAAAGCAATCAAGGTGCATGTAGCTCAAAACATAGCAGAACATGGTTTTTGTAGACCCTTTCAATAACCTAGTATATAATAATGCTGACTTAATATTATTTTATTCCAGTATAGATGAGTTTCTGTATTGGTTCACTGCTGATACAATACACAATGCAACTGTCTTCGGGAAGCACCGGGGTTCCGGGTCACAGGAGGCCATAAGATATTCTGGTCTACTTACCCAAAACTGTGATCCTAAGTGAGACATCTTGCCTTTGTAATATTCCTAAACACTGACTAGTTTGAGACTTTTAGGGAAGATTTCACTTTTTGCTGCTTTTGACTCACTTTGAGACCATCAGTAATTTCACTGCCCTCCTTTTTCTATATCCTTATTTTCTCATAACTTCATATCTTAACTTTAGCTCCTATCTTTATATCACATCTTGGATTTTTGTGTTTGTGAGATTCCTTTTAAATCTTACACTTGTGACCCAATTTGAATGTTCTTTTCTTTAGCCACCCCTAAGGCTACCAGGAAATGTGTGGTGGGGGAGGGGTTGTCTTGCTCTATTTTCTTCTAACTGTGCCAGTCCCCTCACCCAGACATTGTGTTCTGATCCGATAGGTGACAGTGCTTTTCTTTGTATATGGCAGCACTTTTTGTAGCCATTGTATACTGTCTTTACAGTAGCCAATTTGCTTCCTGGTTTTAGTAAGCCCTGTACTTTGCAGTCTTCCTTGATTGTTTGCTGGAATGACAATATATGGTAAATCACCTTTGTGGACTATGGTCAGAGCCCACAAAGGAGTCCGAGTGAATGGAATCCAGTTTGGTCTAGATAAGGGTCCCCTTACACCAAAAATCCACATCCCTGTTTGCTCCTATGTGAATGGAGATTGGCTAGCCATTCATAGAACTGTAACCCCCAGCTCTTTGGAAGTGCCATATCTGCAGGCTCTTAAGCCATTCTGCAGTTGAAAACTGGACCTGATCATGGAGAAGCCCAGGACTTTGCTTGAAGCTCCCTGCTGCCCCGTCTTCCTGAAGATGAGGCTCTCATCAACCAGAGGAAATCCATGTAAGCATTACTTCCCCTTGAATGGCGGGTACAGTCGTTTCAACATTTTTCAGACTTCTGGTGCTACCCTGAAGCTCCTTGCCCTGATAATCTACATCCTTGCCCTGCTATTCCACAGTTAGTGACAGTGTCTTGGACCCCTGGAGCTGCTTCTCATTGTGGGAAGCTTACTCCAGCTTGTGCTGAGGTCACTGTCCAAAGGGAACATTTGGTGCCCTGTGGTAACCAATACCATAATGCGTTTGTCAAGCTTAACTCTACATGCACAACCCTCTGACGGCTGTGCAACCATCTAACCTAATCGTAGAACAATAAATCCAATCCAAAGGGAGCCAAACATTTCTTAAGGTAAATAGCAAGGCAGCACTGTACGGCTTAACTTCCCCTATGTCTAGAAATGCATGTAGCAGTCAAATGCTACCCTTTCCTATTGAAAAGGCGGGTGGCATTGGTTTTACTACCATGATTTTTCCCGACCGCAAACACCGGTAGCTAAAAATCACGGGAGCCATGTTTTTCAAGATGCCGCCTTAAGCCCCTTTGTTTAAACGGGTCCCGGTCTTCTTTTTTCACCATTTCTTTTTGGAAAGGTCCTTCAAGTGTTTGTCTCTGCCCGCCAAACCAGGTTTGGTCCCTTTGTTTGTGTGCCTTTGGCAGACTTAAGGACTGAAGTCCGCCTCTGGCGTCTGAGTGTCTGGGGTGGGCAGGAAGTGAGGGAGGTGCCCGAAATTCCTTGTGCTTAGTCTCTTAGGAGACCCAAATGCACTCTGGCGTGATTGGCTGGCTGACTGCCCGGCAAGGACAGCCACCCTGCTGGGTGAGTGACAGCTAGGCTGGAATGAATGGGAGGGAACTGTTTAAAAGGTGAGTCTCGTGGACTGGAAGGCAGTCGACCACTGGAACGAAGGAACCGAAGACGAGCGGCAAGAGGACGGCTTCTGTAACTCCTGGACCGTTGGTTTGCCCGGTGAAGCCCTGCTGCAGGTCCGAATTGCCAAACTCCATTCGACAGAGAAGCTCCTTCAAGGACGGCTTCTTCCTTTGAGTTGGTGGGACCAATCAACTCATAAGACACCTGGAGACCATTCTCAAGGCTGGTTAGGCTTAACCAGGGAGAGGGACACCAGTTTGTGGTTTTGAATCTACAGCTACTGAAGTGACTCAATTTTGTTTGCTTTCTTCAACGATCCCGTGCAGTGCAGGAGTCCCCTGACGTCCTCACTCTTGTCCAGACGACTGAGGCTCAGGAACAGCGAGATCTGCAGGAACTGCCAGGAACCAAGACTTGAGCAACTTTTGTTTCTTAATATAAAGGTACTGTGCCAACCCGATTGAGAGAATGCCACTCTCGCTGTGAAAGTTTGTGAAACTTTCCCAACTTGCAGGCCTAATCAGCTTGTCACCCCACACAATTCTTTTTCACCTAAACTACTTCTGAGAACTTTTGCAAAGACTTTACCCCTTGATACCAGAACTGCTCTTTCCTATCCAGAAAACTAGCCCGTTGACTTTGGCCTGCCCTATTGACTTAAATTGAACTCTTCTGGTGAACTGAAACTGTTTGCACTGCCTAGAAAGTATATGTAATCTAGTTTACTTACTTTTGTCCTTTTTGCTCACTGCTAAGTAACTGAACTGCCATTTTGCTCCTATTTCAGGGGAGCTCAAACTGTCTCAAAAGCTTAGTTTTGTATTGAAGTGTATTGGTATATAATATTGTTTTCCTCTAGTAAAATGTTTTCTAAAGGATTGTATAAAAATTTAATAAGTGTTTTACCAAGAAACCTTGAGTACAAGTGTCTACTTGAACCACTTTGATTGAAAGTCCTCTGTGCAACTACTTGTACTGCCCACATTCACTCTTGAGATCAGCCTGGCTGCTCAGCTAGCTACCAACAAACTGTGGTACAGACTTATACCAAAGGTTGGTCTTGCTTACACGTGTAGTCCTAATTGTGTTGGTCCCAGAGGGTACTGCATGCAATTCTACTTAACAGCAAAAAAAGAACACGAGGTTCTAGCTAATCTAGATCTAGCTAAGTGAGTCTAAAGTCACTTAGCTAGATCACGGCTAAACCCTTTCACCAGCAGAGGCTCTAACGCAAGCCGGTCCTTTCGAGGCCAATCCTTCTCCCGCTCCCCCAGGGGGTATATGGCTCAGGAAATAACTCCTTGTCCTCCGGTCAAGGTTCCTATGGCCATTTCCAATACCAGCAAAGAAGCTCTCGTAGGGGCAAGGGTAGAGGAAGAAACTTTACTCCCAGAGGCTCCCCGGCCTCCACCTCAGTGACTTGCTGGTTCAGGTGCCCTCACACGCTTCCCTGGTCAGGGGTCGCCTGTTTTCATCCACGCTTGGGAGGGGATCACTTCAGATCAATGGGTACTAAAGACTGTTGTCCCTGAGCACTGCATCAAGTTTCTCCGACCACCTCGCTACCACCCACTGAGAAGCAGATGCCTGTCGCCAGAACACCTGCGCATCCTGCTGGAAGTAGTTCAGGTCCTGCTGGAAAAGGGTGTCATCGAAGTTGCCACCTTTCTCCAGGTAAACAAGGGTATTTATTCAGTTTACTTCCTTGTACCCAAAAAGGATCTCGCCATGCACTCTGCGAACAAGTATGTCAATCCTCAAAAGTTCAGGATGACAACACTTCAGGAGGTAATCCCACTGCAGCAGCAGGGGAATTACATGACCACATTGTGTTGCCAGCGCACAGAAAGTACCTCAGGTTCATGATAGCGAAGACCCACTATCAATTCATGGTTCTCCCCTTCAGCATTGCCTCAGCCCCAAGGGTATTCACAAAGTTGCTGGCTACAGTAGCGGCTCACCTGCGCAGGCAGTCCACCCCACTCTGCCCTTACCTCGATGACTGGCTCATAACAGGGGATTCGTACAGAACATGCCAGACCAATACCCAGAAGACGGTAGACTTCCTCTTCAACCTAGGATTCTCTATCAACAAGAAAAAATCCAGTCTAACCCCAAGCCAAGTAAAACAGTTTCTGGGTGCCCTAATTCAGACAAAAGACAGCCTCGTCTTTCCCTCCAATGAGAGGGTTCAATACATGCTGTTCCAGATCCCTCACTATGTAGCCAGTCACTAAGTCACTGTACGCAAAGCCATGCGACTGATGGGGATGATGGCTTCCTGCATCTACCTAGTTCCTCACGCTCATCTGCATATGCGCCCCATGAAAGAGTGGCTCTAGAGCCAATGGTGTCAGGCCAGCGGCAAGTGGGACAATCTAGTGGTTGTCTCTGCAGCCCTCGTCCAGTCTCTGCAGTGGTGGTCAAGGGAAAACCTTCTGCAGGGGAAAACCTTCAGCGCCCCCGCAATAGAAGCCACTCACCACAGGCGGGTTGGAGGCTCACCTCCTTCAACAGACTGCGCACAGCATGTGGTCTCCAGCAGTAGCATCCAATCACAACTTGTCAGAACTGCTAGCAGTGTTCAAAGCCCTGAAGGCCTTCCAAACACACCTCCAGGGGAAAACAGTTGTAGTCCTCAGGGTCAGTACTACAGTCGTGTACTACTTAAACACTTAAACAAGGGGGCACTCTCTAGGGCTGTCCGAACTGTTCCAAAACATTTGGAAGTGGACACTCATTCACTACATGTTGCTCCTTTCACAACATGTTCCACGGGAATTCACTCTTTTGGAAGATGTACGCAGCAGAGATTTCCCACTACCCATAGAGCACGAGTGGTGGATACAGGAGGACATTTTACTCTGCGTCTTCGCAGATTTGGGTTTCCCAGAGATCGACTTATTCACCACTCTGGAGAACTCCAATGCCCAGATTACACCTCCAGGTACCCACAGAACCGCTCTAAGGGGAACAGTCTTTGGATAACATGGTCCAGGAGATTTGTCTACGCTTCCCCCCCTGTGTAACAGAATAGTGCACAAGATGCACCAAGAACCAGTCCCAATAATCACACTGGCCCCAATGTGGGCCCACCAACCTTGGTTCTCCAATCTCATGGAAATGTTAGTCTCCCCTCCCAAGAGGCTGCCGTGCCCGTACAACATGCTGTCTCAAGATCCGCTAGAGACACTACACCCATGCCCTCAAACTTTCAACTTAGCAGCATGGCTCCAGAGGTCATGGAGTTTGGGCACCTTTAGCTCTTTCCGAATTGCATGGACATACTCTGAGAGGCATGGAAACCTACCACCAGACTGTTACGTTCACCTGGTTCCCACAGGGGTGTCGATCGGACCCGGACAGCTGCGGTCTCCACCAACGTGATGCGTAGTACAGAGATGACAGTCTGGACTGGCCCGCCTAATCGTGTCTGCTGGACTCGTAGAAGTATTCTCCTGCAAGTGGAGAAAGGGATTTAGCCACTCGTGGACTTTAGTGATGGCCCCCCAACTGTTCTCGTTCTCCCCACTAATCACCTCCGATATCCCCTCTTGGTAACCTCACCTTATGTTTTTAAATGATGCGCTCTCCATCCTGCATGGCATGCAGGGGCGCGTAGATGCCAGTTACTTCACTGGTTTGAAGGTACTGGAGGAGTTCCGGAGGAATATTGACTCCAGTGTCTATAAAGTCCAAAGAGTTCAATATGTCCGATGTTCACTCTTTTGTTCCATACCCTCAGTGGGTTGCAACTGGGTCCAAAAGAATATTGCCTGGAGGCAACTGATGGCGTTCAGGTAAGAGTCTGTATTTCCAAACACTGTCCGGTAAAAGTTGCATGAGTTTAACTTGCTGTTTTCTCTCCCTTTATAGGTGCAGCATAGGAAGATGCGGCGAATTAAAGGATAATACCTCCGGTGCTATAGCAGGTAAGCCTATGGTGGCAAGAGATTGTATTTGTCGGTTTTCTCGGCTCACCTTGTTATACCTTTTGTTTTTCCCCCCACGTGCTGGGTTTCGACGAAGAAAATGATGGAGGCAGCGCCGAGTCGAAAGGTGCGGTGGACTGGTGAGTATAACGTGGCGTTGCTGCTGGCGAAGCCACGCGTGCTGAAATAATGTCCTTTCCAGACTCGGAGCTGTGCTGGGTCCGGAATCAGGTAAGGAATTAAGGAATCAATGTCCATGATCTAACCGCTTCTCCTTTATTTTCCTTTTGTCTAGGAGCTCCGGATTCGAGGCAGGCGTAGCAGAAGACTGGATGCTGACTTGCAGACACGGTGAGCGTTACGCTGCTGGATGCAGAATAACACGAAGCATGGGCTGCTGTTTGGGTGTGGTTTAAATAGCCTGCAAAGTAGTCCCAGGTAAGAAGTTCCCCAGAACCACACCCGAGTGAAAAATAGTCCCTGTAATAAAATAGTCCCATCCAGGCCTCATGTTGGCTTTGACTCATTTGCAGCATGGTCTGCATAAGGTAACTAAAGTCTATGAGCCTGGCGCCTCTGCCGCCAGGACTGATTTCTATGATGAGCCTGGCACCTAAGGTGCCAGGACTGAATCCAAACAGCCCCCAGCCGGGGCTGTTGGGGTGTTAATAAGTATCTGGATGCCTGCTCCCGGGGCTGATGGACTCGATCCGGATGCCCGTGGGCAGGCATCATGACAAAGACATTGCTACTCCCCCAAATGGAAGCGCTTTATTTGGTGTAATGTGAAGAGCACAAATCCTATCGATTGCTCACCTAAAGATATCGTAATTTACCTAACTCACCTGTTAGATTCAGAACTGGTTTTCAATTCTCTTAAAGTCCGCTTTCAGCGTATACCACATCCCAGAGCAAGGTTTCATGGTGGAAAATTCCTGTGATTAACGCCTTTATGGAAGGCCTAAAATAACTTTGTTATACTTGTCAACATTGAATTCTGAGCTATGCTATGCAGACTCACTGAGGGCCCATATACATTGATTGGGTTTTGGCTAATCTCTGCGATTCCTGTCCATAATTAGGATGGCCTCCTAAAATCTGTCCACCATGCCATGTTCTAGAAATCCATCTTAACAGTAACATTAATAAGACATGCATTACTCACCGTAATAGAATTTCTGATTGTATCTGCTTAGATTGACATGCTGTGCATATTGTCCGACATCTAGTGGAAATCGCGGCGTATTGCATCTGCTTTCGAAAGTTGAAAGTGGATGTCAAAATAGGCGGGACTGTAACAATATCCCTAACCTGACGTGTAGTGTACCCAAAATCTCTCACGCGTCTAGGTCCCTCTTGTTGAATTTTTTCTGCTATGAGGGAGCCTTATAGTCGGCGGGAGCGAGTACAAAAGAGAGAAGGTGTAAGAAGTCCATGTTGCTTCTACTCCACGAAGGGAGGAAAGGAGGGTGCATGTGAATGTAAGCAGATGCAATCATCAAATATTATTATAGTGAGTAATAAAGATTGCCAAAGCGCATAGAACAGGAAGTCTTGATTCTATTAAAGACACAGAGGCGATCATTATGCTTTATCTACTTTAATACTGCTTAACACAGCTTTTCAAATCATGTTCATTCAAAACCCTTTTTTTTTTTTCTTTTTTAAACCAGAAATGTAAAAATCAACTCAAAACATATCAACATGGATCTTTAACTGGTTCACGGCCTGTCTTTACTACAAGTCCCATGAAGCTCTAGGTAGCCTGTAGTCCCAGCCTCCATGTGGGCCACCAATAGGAAACCACTCCCTAGTATAAGTCCTCCTCTGCCTAGGTCCTTTCCTCTTCTTTTCTGATGCTCTTCCTGCACTTGTCTTTAAAAGTCTTACTCTCCTGAACTGGCATCTTTCGAAAACAATATTGCATCACTCTCGAGTTTTTCATCTCTTCCCCTTAAATAAAAACCAAAAGGATATGTTAGGGTGGGGAATTCGCTTCCTATTCTTAAGGAGAAACATCATGTTAATGAAACAACTGTCCAATTTATACAGTGCGACATTCCTTTAGGGAGGGATAATGATCGCCTCCGTGTCTTTAATAGAATCAAGACTTCCTGCGCTTTGGCAGTCTTTATTCTATGACAAGACCGGAGGCGATCATTATGCTTGTTCAAAGCTTTCAATCACTACTGATGCCATGTTCTCTAGAGGCTTGAAATAGAAAGTTCTGAAAACTGAATCACTTGACCAGTCCGCTGCCTTGAGGATCTCCTGCAGCAGAACTCCGGCTGCAAAAGCTCTCGAAGCCATTGATCCCCTGGTCGAATGAGCCCCAAAAACAGAAATGTCTATGCCAGCTAGATCCATAATCTCTCTCACCCATCTGGCAATAGTCGACGCTGCTACTGCCTTAAAGGGCTTTCTTCGCGCAATAAGCAGCTGAGTGACACCATGAGGTCTAAGCGCTGCTGTCGCTGCTTCATAGCACTTAATGCATCACGCTACGCAAAGCTTGCTATTGTCTGGAAAATATGGGTAATTAATTACTTTAGAATTTGTCTTGGTACGCTGCGCCAAGTTAAACGCTATGCCCTCTGGATAAAAGATCTTTCTATCAACCTCTAGGGCCTTCATGTCTGATACTCTCCTGCAGGATACTAAGCAAAGTAAAGTGGCTAACTTGCCTGATAGCTGTTTGCTCGATAAAAGATCGTTCTGGGGCCACAGTTCGAACAATTGTAGGACTTTGTTAACGTCCCATAGTGCTGCATATTTGGGTAAAGGAGGTTTAGTAAGTTTCACTCATTTAAGGAGTCTAGTTATCGCTGGGTGTTCCCCTACTGGATTCCCGTCTATGTGATCGTGTCCCTCAGAAATGGCTGACCTGTACACTCCCACTGTCCTGAAAGCTCTACCGCTGGTTGTCAAAGCTGCTAGGAAGTTCAAAACATGTTCTATAGGAGCTGAATGGGAGAAATACTCCTCCCCCTGCACCATCTGGCCCAGGCTTGCCAAGCGGAATCATAGCTCCTGATCGTGGAAGGGGCCTATGAAACCTTGATGAGCTCTGTAGCTTGCTCTGAAAGGCCTGGCAAGCACCACCTGCGCCTGAAATTCTGCACGCTAGGAGATGCAGTGTCTTGTTCTGAATCAGCGGATGATATTCGCCCTTCGGATTGACTAGGAGATCTGTCCTGTGGGAAATCCTCAGCGGGAAATCCATAGAAAGTTCCATCAGAACTGGAAACCATGCTTGCGATTTCCATTCTGGTGTCACTATCACTAGCTCCGCTCCTTCTCTGCGCGTCTTCGCTAGGACCCTCGCCAGCATCACGAAGGGGGGAAAGGCATAAAGAACTTGTCCCCTCCAGTCGTGCATGAACGCATCCGTCCCGGATGCCTCTGGGTCCAGTCTCCAGCTGAAAAACTTCGGCAGTTGGGCATTCAGTCTCGAAGCAAACAGATCTATACCTAAGGAACCCCATCTCTGTTTCAATTTCTTGAAGACTGATTCGTGCAGTTTCCAATCGCTGGAGTCTGTTAGATATCGGGAGTTCCAGTCCGCGACTGTATTCTTTGCTCCCGGAAGATACTCTGCTTTCACTGCTATCTCCTTTTCCAAGCAAGCATGCCAGAAATCCTTTGCTAACTCGGCTAGCATCTTGGATTTCGTGCCCCCTAGTTTGTGGATGTACCTCACTGCAGATATATTATCCATGCGCAGGAGGATGCAGCTTCTCGCTCGATCTTTGGTAAATGCTTTTTCTGCGAATGAGCCCGCCAACAGCTCTAGGCAGTTTATGTGCATGTCTAACTCTCCTTTTGACCATTTTCCTCCGGTCTCGATGAGACCGCATCTCGCTCCCCAGCCGGATCTGCTGGCATCCGACTCTGACCATCTCTGGAGTGTCTCCGAAAATTGCTCTGCCGTTCCAGGGTTCCTTATTGCTGAGCCACCATTGAATCTCCGCTTTGCTGTCTGCGTCTAGCGGGACTAAGCAGTGATACCTCCAACCTTTCTGAAGGAATCGTATCTTGAGCCTCTGAAGGGCTTGATAATGCAAGGGGCCCGGAAATATCGCTTGTATAGATGCTGCTAGGAGACCCACTATCCTGCCTAGATTGCGAAGTGATATAACCGGCTTCTTCAGAGCTGCCCTTAGATCTTTCTTTATCGCTCTGATCTTGGCTACGGGAAGTTCCAGGGAAGCTTTCCTCGTGTCTATCACAAAACCCAGGAACTCTATCCTTCTGCTGGGTATTAAATCCGACTTTTCTATATTGATGAGGAAACCCAATTCTGCAATGCGCTTGCTTGCCCATTGAACCTGGCTGACTAGCCTTTCTCTGTTTTCGGACATGAAAAGGATGTCGTCTAGATAGATGATCATCCGAATACCTTCGTCTCTGAGGGCCGCTGCCAGAGGTCTCATTAGCTTCATAAAAGCCCGAGGGGTTGATGCTAGGCCGAACGGCAATGTCTTGAACTGCCACCTCTGCTTCCTCCAAGTGAACTGGAGAAACTTGCGGTCCTGGGGGGCCACGGGAACTGTCAGATATGCCTCCTTTAGGTCTAACCGTGCTAACCAGTCCCCTGTCCTGAGCAGATCTGCTAACCAGTCCCCTGTCCTGAGCAGATCTGCAAGCAGATGGACTCCTTCCATCTTGAAATGTTTGTAGACTAGCCAGCTGTTCAGCTCTTTCAGATTTATCACGGGTCGGACTTTGCCCTTCCTGTGGACTAAAAACATGTTGCTCAAGAAACATGTCGAATGAGGCTGTGCTTTCTTTATGGCTTGTTTCTGAGCTAGCTCTCGCAATTCCCTGTCTAGTAATGTCGCCTCTGCTGCTGAACAAAGCAAGCGCAGTGGGATTCTCTTCTGGCAGGGGTAATTTACAAAGTCTAGCCTGTAGCCTTGCGCAGTCTGGAGAACCCAAGCATCTGCTGAAAGCTCTCGCCAGTTGTGCATAAAAAGTGCTGTCCTGCCCCCTTCCGGTGGGTATATTGCTTTGCGTACTCTCACCTGAGTTGTTAGACTGATGCCTGGAGTAGCCTCTTCCGCGTCTTCCTCTACCGCCTTTGCCTCTATTTGCGAAAATGGCGTCCTTTTGTCGCGATTCCCAATACTGTGCTCTCGGTCCCTGTGGCCTTCTGCTGGAATTAAACCGGCCGGTCGAGCGGCCTCTGAATCGACCGGCCCCGGCAAAAACACGCCCGGGAAAAACCTTCTTAATAGCTGTCTGAGCTTTCTCGAGGGCCGTGTATCTGCCCACGAACCTGCTCATTTCTTTTACAAAGGTATCCCCAAAGAGCAGACCTTAAGCGCTTTCTCCCGCTTTGTATGAAGCTAAGTCGCTTAGTTTGCTATCTATTTTGAGCAGCGTAGATCGTCTCCTTTCTGCTGAAAGCGCTGCATTAGCATTGCCTAAAAGGCATACGGCTCGCTGAGCCCAATTAGCTAGTACGTATGGATCTACTGGCTCTCCAGTGTCCTTAGCTCTCTCCGCGAGATCCATAATCTTCGCAATGGGCCCTGTAAGGTCCAGTACTTTATCTTGGCAGGAACGCCAGGCCCGGTCCATGCCCTTCCTTACGTCTTTATTCGCTTTGGTCACAAATGTGAGCATTTTGGGGTCTAACTCTGGAGTTTAGGCAACTTTCCCGTTCAAATCTGGCCTGGGGCATTCTGACCTGAGCCGAAATCTCGTTTCTTTTTCAAGCGGTTTGCGTATCTTTTGAGCCATATAAATGGCTACCCTTGGAGAAGGGGTCCATTCCGTAGAGCGCGGGTGCCTAATAGCATCCGGCTCGAACATATCTGAAATGTCCTCATCAGGGGTGGCCTCCACCTTGCTGGCTGTACTCTTTCCTGAACTGGGTTGGATCAGAGTTTTCTCTGTGCTCGGGTTGCTCTCGTCGTCTTCCACTTCATCCTTACTATCCAACGAGGAACCCTCCTTCCCCACATTATCCGCCCCTGGGGATGGGGGTACGAGGCTTGGCACAGCTGATCTCGCCAAAAAGCTTTTTTAAGCCTAAAGAAAGCGTCAGCTGCCTCCTGGGGCTGGTTATCTTGTCCCCTGATAGAGCCCGGGGGGGGGGGGGTAGAAAGTGCTTCCTCTTCTGGGCTGCTTTACGCCCCCTATTATCTTTCTCCAGAGGTCTTGTGGAGGTCCCTTCCCCTGGGTCTTCTTGAACGCCAGCTTTAGTGCCCACTAAACCCTCCAGTATCTGGAGCTACTGCTCTAGTCAGTCTCCTAGAACTCTCTTGAAGCTGAGAGAGAGCTCTCTCTCCTCCTCATGCATTTCCCCATCATGCTCATATTCCTCTTCCCAGTATTCATCTCCCATATCGCTTGCCATATTACTTGCTTGAAAGGCTGATCTTCCAAGGCTTGGTGTGACTGGGTTATGGGAGTCTCCTTCAATGTCCAAGGGAGCCACACAGGAGGAGCTTTCCTCCAGGTAAATGAAGCCGCAAGATTCGAAAAGTATATCAACTTTTTATTTATTTATTTATTTTTTTAAATATAATGCTGCCTCTGGGTAGCGGCCGCGGAACGTAGCTGCGCTAGTTCCGGTGAAATAACGAGACTCCTGCACTGGGGAAATGCCTCCGACGCTCGCCCAGGGAGATTCCGACCGTTAACTGAATCGAACTCCCCTGTGCGCATGCGCAGAAGCCGAGCGCCGGTAATTCCACGGCGCCACTGCCGCGTTCAGGGCCGGGCTCCCGCGGCCTGAGGAGATTGCCGATAATGTGCTGAGGAGGCGGGCCGGCCCCTAGTGCGGGCGATGACGCTCGCGGGGCGCCGCTCTCCTCCGACTTGTGCTATTATCACGAAGAAATATTGCGTTTGTTTTCCTTCATTACTACCGAGCGCACGCTCGAATTACAACGCTGCCTGTCATATTATATTAACAAATCATATATGCGCTGCTAATACAATAAATTTACATGAACAGAAACTAAAGCACTGAAAGGCTGAAGAAAAGTACTTAGCTGTGTGAGCAGCAAAAAAGAGGAAAGGACCTAGGCAGAGGAGGACTTACACTAAGGAGTGGTTTCCTATTGGTGGTCCACATGGAGGCTGGGACTACAGGCTACCTAGAGCCTCCTGGGACTTGTAGTAAAGACAGGCCATGAACCAGTTAAAGATCCATTTTAAGTTTTGAGTTGATTTTTACATTTCTTGTTTAAAAAAGAAAAAAAAAAGGGTTTTGATTGAACATGATTTGAAAAGCTGTGTTAAGCAGTATTAAAGAGGATAAAGCATAATGATCGCCTCCGGTCTTGTCATAGAATGCATGTCTTCTGATGCTTGTGGATCTGCTTAGACTCACATGCTGTGCAGAGACTAGCAAGCAGTACCCTGAGAAGATGGTGGAACGGTCTTCTCTCTTAACCAAGCCTGTAGACTGCCCTCTTTGGTAAGGCTGTTCATGAGGCCCTTCATACAGCTAAAAAAACACGAGACTGAAGTCGTTCAACCAGATCTCGGCCAAGCCCTTTATCCAATGAGGTGCCTTTTAACACTCACCGGTCCCTTCACAGGCAATCCTTTTCCCGCTCCTCCCAAGGGAACTACGGAACAGAAGGGACTCCTTCGTATTCTGAACAAGGCACCTCCAGCAGTTTCCAGGTGATTTCAGCAAGCAAAGGGGAGGGGGAAGAACACTGCAGCAAGAGGCTTCCCTGCCCCTGCCAGCAAATGACTAATCTGTGCATGCCCCCTCCCATGTCTCCTCAGTAGTAGGGGGGGGGGGGTGAAGGGAACGAACATCTTTTACCCACAGATGAGGGCATCACCTCAGATCAGTTCAGTGGGTACTCAAAACCATTCAACCACCCCGGTATCACCCACCCAAGAGTAGATTGCTGTCACCGGAACATCTACAGATCTTGCTAGAAGCGGTCCAGATCCTAGTACAAAAGGGAGCGACCAAGGTCGTCATGCAATCTCGGGTAAACAAGGGTATTTATTCAATATAAGTCCTTGTACCCAAAAAGAATATAACCATGCTCCGTGTTGTAGATCTTCATCCTGCTAACAAGTATATCAAACATCAGAAGTTAAGGATGACAAATCTACAGGAGATAATCCCACTGCTATAACAGGGGGATTACATGGCCACATTGGATATGAAAGAGGCATACTTTCATATTTCAATGTTGCCAGCGCACAAAGTACAGTGGGTTCAAGATAGAAAGCACACACCATCAGTTCAAGGTACTTCCCTTTGGCATTGCCTCAGCTCCAAGGGTATTTACAAAGGTACTGGCGGTGGCAGCAGGTCACCTGCGCAGGCAATCCATTCCAGTGTACCCTTAGCTCGACGACTCGCTTCTAACCGGAGATTCATACCAAACGTGTCTGCAGAACACCCAAAAGACTGTAGATCTATTCAACCTGTGGTTGTCAATCAACGATACAAAACTCCAGTCTGGTCCCCAGCCAGGTCAAACCATTTCCTGGAGCACTAATTCAAACAGAAGACTGGCTCTTCTTCCCCAGCAATGAGAGGGTTCAAAACCTGTTCCAAATCTCTCACTATGTAGCCAGTCGTCGAGTAACTGTATGGAAAGCATTGCGGCTGCTAGGGATGATGGCATCCTGCATCTTTCTGGGTCCGCATGCCTGTCTGTGCATGTGCCCTGTGCAGGTGTGGCTCTCGAGCCTATGGTGTCAGGCAAGCGTACGCAGGACGATCTAGTGGTTGTCTCGACAGCCCTCATTCAATCTCTGTAGTGAAGGTCAAAGGAGAACATTCTGAATGGGAAATCCTTCACCTCTGCAGTAGAAGCCACTCTCACCATGGACACATCTGTCCGGGTTGGGAACACACCTTCAAAGGGATTGTGCCCTCCAACGTATTCCACATCTTTTACATGTAATGTCCACAGCTGTGCACATTATATGTCAAAGATGTGGAATACGTTGGGGGAACATCCAGTCGAAAGAACGTTGCCAGTTGGTAAGTAACTTGTTCTTCTACAACAGACAGTGCACAGCATGTGGCCTCAGTGGTATCCAGATATATCAATCTGTTTGAGATACTGGCAGTGTTCAAAGCACTGAAAGCCTTCCAAACACACTTACAGGGGAATACTGTTTTCGTCCTCACAGACAGCACCACATCCATGTTCCATCTGAAGAAAGGGTGGCATTTGCTCTGCAGGGCTGTCTAAACTGTCACAGAACATTTTGAAATGGGCACTCAAACACATGTTCCTACTATCACAACATGTTCCAGGCGAACACAATCTTCTGGCAGATGTTCTCACCCGAGACTTGTACCTATGCGTAGAACACAAGGGCCGCTTACAAGAGCATGTTCAACTCAACGTTTTTGCAGAATGGGATCATCCAGACATCGATTTGTTCTCGACTCTGGAGAATGCCCATTGCCCAGATTACACCTCCAGGTACCCTTAGAAACGGTCCAAAGGTAACGGTCTTTGGATAACATGGTCTGGGAGATTAGCCTAGGTCCCCCCTCCTCCTACCCCACCAACCCCTCCGATTCCCCCTTCTCAACAGTATAGTGCACAAGATGCACCAGGAACAAGTCACACTGATCCTGGAAGCTCCAATGTAGCCTTGAAAGGCATGATTATCTCATCTCGTGAGCATGTCAGTCTCCCCTCCCAGGAAACTGCCCTGCCCATGCAACATGCTGTCACAAGACCTTGAGAAAACACTACACCTGTGCCCCCAAACACTCCAAGTCCTAGTTTGGGCACCTCTAAATACCTCAGATTTATGGATATAGTTGAGGAGCCACGAAAACCTAACACCAGTCATTGTTACTCCAATAATTGGAAAAATGTCATTTAGTGCAATGGTAAAAACATCAACCCTATTGATTGATCACCTAAAGATCTAGTCCTTTTTCTAACGCACCCCTCGTTTTCAACTCCCCAAAGGTCCACCTTGCTGCCCTCTTTGCATACACCACATCTCAGAGAAAGAATTCCTGGTTGAAAATTCCAGTAATTAAGGCATTCATGGAAGCGGTAAAGAGACTTGACCCTCCTATTTCTAACCCAACTCCCAGATGCGACTTGAATGTTTTTCTTACAAGGCTAAGGGCACCTCCATTTGAGCCAATGCATAAGGCTAGTTTTAAGGTCCTCGCCTATAAGACTGCCTACCTAGTGGCCATTACCTCTAAAAGGACAGTTGGTGAACTGCAGGCGCTCTCAGTTCAAGACCCATTTGTGAACATTCATAAATACAAGGTAGCACTCCACACACCCACCCATGCTTTGCACCTAAATTAATTTCCAAGTTCCATGTGAACCAATCCATTGAACTTGCAACTTTCAGAATCCCACTAATTCAGCTGAAAGAAGCCTCCATATACTAAATGTTAGGAGAGCAGTAGTGTACTACCTTAAGAAGACTAAACCAGTTCTTTGTCTCTGTTGCTGCTGGTAGAGAAGGGTCTGTAAATTGGCTATTTCTTAATGGATTGTGAAGTGTTGGGTAAGATTTTCATATTTATGATAAATCTTCCTGACCTGTATCAAAACAGAATCTTTTGCTTGGACTTGATTATTGTACCCTGTGCCTAGGTGAGTGGGAATCTTTTTCCCCTCTCACCTAGTCTTATACTCTTTTTATTTGTATTTTTTATTGATTTCTTTTACGTTCCTATAGTTTATGGTTGAAGTTAGTTTCCTACAACTTGTGGGCTTAGACTGGTTTGCCCCTTTGGGCTCCCCTGTTAGTGTCTTTCATGTACTTGGGTGAACTACTGTTCCCAAGTATTAAAGGGGGATTTTCATACCCTTTATATTTTGTATAAGTGTGCCAGCACCCCCCACCTTATGTGGAGTGCTGGGGACATACAATGTATCCCCTTTCTTACTTACCTGTTAACTTTTTGTTACAAATGCAAGTTTACATGACTAGCTGGTGGCAGTGTTTTTACCTTTGACTTTGTCTTTATTCCTCTCGGGCTCTTAATTCAGCCTTGGTAATGCACAGAAGGGCCACCATTTTATTAAAATGGTGGTTCCTTCTTTTCTCGCCATTTCCTGTGTATGAGCACGATATAAAAAAAAAATCACAAGTGTTTCAGAGTGCGACCAAGCAAAGGGAGGGGAACAAGGGAGAACAATAATAAACAATGATCTTACTAGGTCCAGTGACATTAAGAACGCTCAAGTGCATGGAAAGGGGGAGGGAGTGGAAAGTGCGGAACAGCGGGGGAGAAAAGAATAAATAAGTGCAGTAAATAAAGGCAGTGAGAAGTGGTAGTGCAGCCAGAAAGTGGCAAGTGCAAGATTGGTCAGATAGTATATATCTGATAAGTGCAGAAGAGGAGTGGGGGACTGTATGGGTACAGATACAGAATCCCAGTGCAAAGGGTGGCCCTGGAGCAGTGCTGGAGTTAGGCAGGGTGAGCAAGAACCTGGACCCGAAGGACGGAGGGTGTCCAGGTGTACGGTGCCAAGAGAGAAAACATATCGGCAGGGGAGAAGAGGGGCAAAGGCGGAAGCAAAGAGGAAGGTCTTGAGGTGTTTCCGGAACCAGAGATGGTTCTCCAAGTTTCAGGGTGGCCGGGAGGCTGTTCCAAAGAGAGGCCCCGGCCGAAGACTGAGATCTGCCCCCAGCTCGTTTCTTTGAAAAACTACTGACCCTGAGGGAGTTAGAAGTAGAGGAGCGAAGGGCTCGAGAGGGCAGGTATTTGCAGAGGGATAGTTGAAGTTATTTTGGACCCAGACCCCAGAAAGCCTTGTGAACAATGCAGAATCCTTGCATCCACTGGGAGCCAGTGAAGGAATTTCAGAGCTGGAGAGTTACGATCCCAGGGCTTGAGGCCAAGGATCAAGTCTTGCAGTCCTGTTCTGGATTAATTGTAGCGGGCAGAGAGTGGAGGCAGGTAGATTTAGAAAGAAGCTGTTACAGTAGTCCAACCTAGAGAGAACCAGAGCTTGGGGGACGGTGAGCTTCTGAGGAGAGGCAGGGTTCCTCTAAGGAGGTGCAGTAAGAAGTTAGACTTTTTAGCGACATCAGAGATGTGTGCGGAGAAGGAAAGTGTGGAGTCAAAGATGACCCCAAGATTCTTAGCCTTGCAGGTAGGGGTAGGAGGAGGGCCAAGGGAGGCCGGCCAGAGAGTGAGAGGAAAAGATGGTGAGGGTGTACCAATGAGGATGATCTGTCTTGTTGGCATTTAGACAGATAGTTGGCAGCACACCAATCAATTTTGAATTGCATTAGGCAATCTTAGATGAGGGAAGGAGAGGAGGTGGCCGAGGAAAGCCTGAAAATGAGTTGGGTGTCATTGGCATAGCACTGGCTGTGCTTGCTGTTTCTGAGGTCTTCCTCTGCCGTTCTAGGTGGGAAAGACCTCAGTGGAAGTTTTGTCTTCGGTGGGAATCCTTTGGATTCCCTGCCCAGGCTCCATGTGTGAGAAGGCAGGAAGCAAGGGAGGCGTCCAGAACTCTGCAGCCCTTCGTCTTTCACCTTGCCTGAAAGGAACAAACTCCCAGTGGCGGGGCTGTCCTGATTGGACAGCCAGACTGCCCCTTTCTGTAAACTGCAGGGAGAGATCGCAGATGTCGGGCTGTAGTTCCCAAGACATACTCCAAACATGGAAGCTGCTGACAAGTTGACTACTGGAGCGGACGCCAAAGAGGAAGATGGAGGAACAACGGCTGTAGCGATTTCCAGCGACCGGAGAACCTGCTGTGTAACCAGAGCCTGCTGTAACCCTTCCTTCCAATTGACCTGGGTGTCCCGAACACGACTCCTACCCAGAGGCTGGTGAGATCCACTAGTCTTAAGAAAACCTGCATTTTGAGCCATCCCATGATGTGCTGCAACCTCAATGGGCTGCAATACTCTGGGACCTCGAACCATTGTGAGGTGCATAGTCTTTCAAAGTCTTAATCCGTCCGAAACTTTGGTGGCCTCCTCCTGGCTATCCAGAGACACAATTTGTCCTTGAAGTCCCCTCACCAGAGTGCTGGACCAGATTAGCAACCAGAATGTGACCAGCAATATTAAGTCTTCTCCTGGTTCCTGAAAAGGGTGCCAAAACCACAGAACCACATCCAGCCGCGAAGAAACCCTTTCCTGGAGTCTTCCCCATTGATCTCTGCTGCAAAATCCCTTCTAGTGCCTGGTCTTCAGTTTTCACAAGGATTTAATTGACTAGGTTTTTGGCTGAAGATCCCAAATACGTCCTGCTGAAAAATCTTCTTCTGTGATGAGGTACTGTTTTGGCTGTGGTATTATTTACCTTAAGCCTTTTATGATTCCTGTGAAGCTTTGTGAGTGTTTCATGTGAGTGGGAGTCCTCTCAGCCAGTTCGCCCACGCCCATTGCTGGAGTATCTCTAGGGTGTCTTGTCTGAAGTCCCTGGACCCTTTCTAACTCTAAAGTGAACTACTTGTTTTAAAGAGACTCCCTCGCGAACTGACTTTTCCTGCAACTGAACCCCATCTCACCCTGCCCACAGCTGGTACCTAGACCACTAGGGTTCCTCTTCTGCCTCTGAGAGAACTCATGCAATAGTCTAGGCAAGGAATGGATAAGAAAAGGTTTCTGTCTTCAAAAGTATAACCAGTGTTTAAAAGATACTTGTGAACAAGTTGGTTGGTAACGGTCCCTCTGGAATAGTTACAAAAGTTAATATCCTTTAAATTTGTGTTGCCATTCTGAAAAGTATATATAAGGCTATTTTACTCACCTGTGAATTGGTTCCCCACTACCCAAAACTAATGCTGTTCGCTTCACCAAACTAGTTCTTTCAGAATATAAGTGTATAAGTTTACCAACTGGGTCTTGCTTCCCCTGACCCGCTGTAAAGCCTTTCTAGGTAATATTATTGTTTTAATTGTTTCACTTTAATATATTGTATGTTGAAAAGTGTCAAGTCAAATTTTGGCTATTGCACTAAAAATAAATTTAAAAAAAGTAAAGCCTGTCTAGACTAAGTCTGCCGTTGGTTTTACTTAACTTGAATAGCTGTGTGCAATTCATAAATTGAAGCTCACTGTCTCCAGAGCTCTAGTTCTCTCTAGGCTGGACTATTGCAACAGCCTTTATAAATCTGCCTGCTTCTACCCCCTGCAACTCATCCAGAACAGGCCTGCGAGATTTGTCCTTGGCCTCAAGCCCAGGGATCATATCTCTCCAGGGCTGAAGTCTCTGCACTTGCTCCCAGTGGCTGCGAGGATTAAGTTCAAAACACACTGCATCGTCCACAAGGCCTTCTGGGGCCTGGGGCCTCAATACCTTCAGCTCTCTCTTCCTAAATATTTTCCTTCTCGAGCTCTTCACTCTTCTGCCTCCATCTCCCTCAGGGTCAGTTGCTTCTCCAAGCAACGAGTTGGTGGTAGATCTCTCTCGTCGGCTGGGGCCCCCTCTGGAACAGCCTCCCTGAAACTTGAGGAGAAACACCTTTGGTTCCAGAAGCACCTTAAAACCTTCCTCTTCACTTCTGCTTTCGCTCCCCCGGTCCCCTGCTGAATACCTGGCTGATACTGAGATTGCACTGGTTTCCTGGCCCCTTCTGATCTCAAGCCCTAGCCCAGCCAGTTGCATGCCTGCACTGCCTCCCTGGCAACCCTGCTTATGGGGACTGTTTTATGTATCCCTACAGTCCCCCCCTCCAGCACTTACTTCAGCACTCTCCCTGCACTTGCAACCTGCTGGCCGCTCTTTTATTATCTTGTTTATATTATCCCATGTATTGCACTTTACCCTCCCCCCTCCACTTTTCTTCCCCCTCCCCTGCACTTGCGCAATGTGAATGACACCTGGCCTAGTAAGATCGTTGTCTGTCTTCCCTCTGTTCCCCCCTCCACCCCCCATGCCTCGTCGTGCCTTGAAACACCTGTGTATAGGCGCTTTAGAAATGCCATATCATATAATAGGTGTATTGTAGGTTTTACTAACCTAGTTCTGCCTTGTGCCATCCTAAAATAAATTAGTTATTGCTTACCTCAATCTGTGCTGCACTGATCTGAATGCAACTGTAATAGTTCCTTACAATATTAGGTCTTACTCACCTAGTGTAACAGAGTTATCCTGAATGTAGTCATGGGTTTATACTGTTCCTTGAATGAGTGTTCCACTATTCAGAAAAGTATCCTGGTCACAGGATTTATTTTAAGTGATTTCTTAACTGAGTCACTGCATGATTGGCCGTGTCTACTAGCTTTGAATTACTGTAAGTAATCTAAAAGTAACCTGTGGTTTTACTCCCCCTAAATAGTTTTGTTCTATTCTAAATGTGTAGGATTAGGTTTGACTTGCCTAGAAATACTGTTAGTGATTCTGAGCAAGGTCTATGCATTTGTGTACCTTCAGCATTGTGTTGTTTTTATATTGTGCTTATGATTCTATGACAAAGTACTTACCCACCAAGATTTACCTTGCCCTATTTCTATCTATAATAAACCGTTGTTTTATAATACATCTGGGCGTCTTTCTGTTGAACCATTTGTATGCTACATGTTGTTTGTACCTTCCTACATCCCTTTCTCCCTCCTAAGTGTGTCTGCTCTGTCTATGCTACCAAACACTCAGGTGGTACAGCCTCATACTAAGAATGGAGTTTTGTACTCTGTCGTATGGTTTTACGTAGCCCTTAGCTGGACTTTAAAACTGTCCTAACAAAATGGATTGCACTGTGCTACTCTCTTGCCAAAAGAGATTTACCCTTTACGCCTAGAGCTCCTTCTACTCGAGGCACAGGAGCTACTATAGCCTTTATTCTATTTGCAAAGCAGCTACCTGGAGTTCTGTTCACATTTTCACTCAACATTACTGCTTAGGCACACACCCGAAGTCTGGTTCTCAGGTGGGACAGGCAGTGCTAAAACATCTTTGCTACTGTTCCTTCACACATCCCACCACCTTCTCTTGGTACTGCTAGCTAGTCTATGCACAGCATGTGATTCTAAGCAGATTTACAAGCACCTGAAGTCATACATTACTCACCGTAATCGTATTTCTGATGATTGTATCTGCTTAGATTCACATGTGCCTTCCCTTCCTCCCCTCCTGGAGTAGAAGGAACTTAGCCATCTTACACAGTCTTTTCTTCTGTACTCACTCAACAGTTCTGTAAGGCTCCCTCACGGCAGAACAAAAACAGCCAGTGGGACCTCAACACATGAAGGATTTTGGGTACACTATACGTCACGTTGGGGATAGTGTTAGTCACATCCAGGTCGATGTGCCTTTTCGATCTTCGAACAAAAGATGCAAGACTCTGCGATTACCACGAGATGTCAGATTATATGCAAAGCATGTGAATGTAGGCAGATAACAATCACAGATAAGATAAATGTTATCCATTTGTACCAAAGTACTGCGCAACTGACACCAAAGGGCAACCTGGTGCTAAAACGACTGAGAAGGCGCCATGATTGAGCAAAATAAATCCGTTTTTAGAACACGTCTGAACTGCAGGTGAGCCGCCGTGGAATGAAGTGAAATGGACAAGGCATTCCACAGCTTGGCAGCCCTCACTGAAAATGAACGACAGCCAATTCGGACAAGCAAAATCTAGGCACAGCAATGAGAAATAGATCCTTTGAGCGCAGTAGTCGGCCGGGAACATAAGCCTGGAACTTAAGCTGCAAATACTCTTGCCCAACAGAATGGAAGGCCCTATGTACAAGACAGAGATTTAAAGTTCACACGTTTGACCACAGGCAGCCAATGTAAAGGGTGCAGAACCGCAGAAATGTGATCCCTAAAGGAGGAACCGGTAGCCAACCGGGCAGCAGAGTTCTGCAGTATTTGAAGGCATTGTACCAGGTAGTCTGGATGCGCAAGATAAAGGGAGTTAAGATAATCAATCCGACTAAGGACTAGAGCTGCAACCACCGGAGCGCGAAGGAGAAAAGGAATGTACTGTAATACCTTGCTAAGAATATTCAGCTGAAAATGACCCGCCTAACAGACTGAGCTGATCTGAGCTGATCTGAGAAGATCTAGATGGAGAAGCAGATAGTTTAACACCAAGGTTCTTTACAACAGGCACAGCAACAGGGAAATAACCAAAAAGAAGGCCAAAAAGATGAAGTCCAAGATGAAGGGACAGAGGCAGAACTAACTACCAAAACCTCGGATTTACCCCCTTTCAATTTAAGCCAATTGTTGCTCATACAGCTCCCAACGGCCTGCATGTACTCTCAAAGTACATGGATAGGATGGAGAAGATCCAGCCGAACTAAAATCAGAGTATTGTCAGCATAAGAGTAGCATCTGAAGCCATGGGAGCAGATAAGAGCCACAAGAGTTTGGATGTAAATATTGAATAGGGTAGGAGAAAGAGCAGAGCCCTGAGGAACCCCACACACCAAAGCAGAAACAGCAGATAGAAAAGGCTGCAGCGATAGCGACTGCGAACGATAAAGGAAAGAGTGAAACCAGGAAAGAACAGAACCAGAAATCCCAGCTGCAGAAAGGCGGCTGACCAGGATGGAATGATCAATAGTATCAAAGGCTGCAGAAAGGGACAACAGGATGAGTGCCTTTCTTTTGTTTTCGAAAAGGGATGTCGACAGGGCATGCCAGTAATACTATTCCTAGTGTGACGTCTCCTGTACCCAAGTTTCTTCACGCGTTGAGGTCCCTCGGATTGTTTTTTGCACCAACATAGTCAGACGCAAGTTGTAGAGTTTCTTCTTCTGGCAAACGCCATTACTAATAGTTTAAAATTTAAACTTTCTTTCTGTCCTTTCGACGACAATACACTGCAAGATATCAGTCCACTGCTTTCGAGGACGACTCCCGTCTCGACCAACTTTCACTGTGGCTTACCTCGTCCTCAATGGGCCTCGGCCCTGCACACTAGGGAGAGTGGGGGGAGATCATAATCTCATTTAGAGAATGCCTATTCCCCTATACTCCAATTTATCCTGCCAGACAGCCATCTTTCCACATTTTGGAAAACACACCATTTAAATTCTGACCTTCCTGTAACAGGAAGTTTCCCTGGAAGGATTTACACAGGGTGTGTAACCTCTGCCTTCCTAGGGATCATTCTGTAAAACAGTGAACGTCCTGCAGATTGTTTTGGCCAAATCCTTGAAAGGACTGGAAAAATAAATGCTGGGCCCACCATGCCATACAGGTAGAGGCCACCATGGATTTTGAGGGAGTCTCAAGTGATGGTAGCATCAGTGTCCTAAGCGACGCAGAGGCCAATCGGGACTGGGTGGATTCCCATGTGCTGTTAGGTAGAATCCTGTGCTACAGGAGTAAGCAGTAAACCCAATTGGAGGTAGCTGTGGCTGAGCAGTCAGACCTCTCTCAAGAAGAGTAGGGCAGTATATAGAGTATACGCAATAGGGCTAAAAACACAGTAGAGCAAACAAACGCTGACCAGAGCTTTGTATGAAAAGTATATCATTATTTATTTAAAACACTTTAAGCAATATTCTAGTACTCTAAATCAAAAGCATGTTAAAACAGAGTCGGGTAAAGTATACACACCTCCCTTGATAACTATTAGACAAGTCCGAGTTAAAAGACCACGATTTGTTAAACAGATGTGAGCGCCTAACCTGATGGCACTCCAATAGTTCAGTTAAAGGGAGAGAAAAAGGCAGAGCATAGAAATAAAACAAGTCCCAACACTTTTAGGAGTTCTCAGCAAGGGAAAGAAGGCAGTATACCATGTAGAGCCAAAGTTCATAGGCCAGTCCCACTTTAAATGGAGCAAAGTGAAATGTGCCCAGGATCACACGGTTTGAAATGCACAAAGTCTTTGCAGAATGTTCAAAAGAGGTTGGGGTGATTCAAGAAGATCAAGTTAGAAGGTCTGGGCCCAACCCAGTTGGAAAGTCAAGGATTTAAGGGTCACCTTGGGCAAACCGAAGAAAGGGAGGCCAGGCAGGACACAGTACTTTAAAGAAAGAGGAAGCTCCAGCGGTGGCAGTTGTTCCTGGCAGTGGTTGCAGTTTGTTGTTTTGACCGGGGAAAGAGAGCATCTCGTCGAGGAGGAAATGTGGAGTCATTGCACTGCACAGGGATGAAACAAGCCGCGGAGTTCGTCGATGAAGGGTGCGTTCCTTTTATTCGCGGTCAAAGTGGTGAAGCTTGGCTATCCGGCCGCCGGGGTGCTTGGCACGGGCGATTCGACCAAGAGACGTCTTTGGAAGGCGAAAAGGGCGAACTGGTTGGTCCCACCAGCTCAGAGGAAGACTCGTCCAACAGAAGATCTTCTCTTGTCGTTTTGGCGAGTTTGTTGCAGCAGGGCTCCACCGGTGGTGTCCTCGTTGCAGATGGCTCAGCTTCTTCCCTCTTCGGATTCTTAGGTCCTGTGGCGACTTCTGAAGTTCCAGTCCCAAAGGCCCTGCTTTTATGCAGAAAAACCCCCATTCAACAGCCTAGCTGTCACTCAAACATGCTGAGTGGTGAGCCGGGCGGCTCACCACTGGCCCAATCGGAACAGAGAATGACTTGAGTTGCTAAGGCAACACAGTCCAGAGTGCTAATTCCCCTCCCCACCCATCCTATGGAACCCAGACAGTGTGGCACCAATTTGGAGGGCTTCTGTGGAGAAGTCCGCCAAAAAGTGGAACAAAGGGCTCGACCTTGGTCAGAGTTACAGAGACGGACACAAACGCCATTTTAGAAAAGAGTTCTGGCAAAAAGACCCAACCGTTGATTTAATATTAAATAAATAAACCGACGGTATCTTTAAAATTGCACCAAAAAGTGGTGCGTTTAAAATCAATGGGAAAATCCCATAGAGAATATTCCGGTGGAATATTTTGTGTGGTAACCACTGCCAATAGCCAGAAACTCGACAAGGGGGGACTGGACAGTGCCCCCTTGAAAACAGACCCAGGGGCAATATAATTAACCCCTTCAAGTACTTCCACAATATAATGGTTTGTACTGGTTCTGTTCACAATTTAAGACTAGTAAAGTCAATGGTGACTTTACATGCCCTTGGAGACAGTCATTCCCAGGGTATGGAGTCTGTTTGGGGGTCACTATGACACCCCTGTGTTACTGCACTGAGGGTGCTGTTTACCACATACACAAAAAAACAGATGATGCCCTATGGAGTAAAAGACTGCATAGCCCAAAATCACACAAATAGTCAGACATCCCTCAAATCATGCCTAAGAGTGGGAGTAAGAGTCTCACTCTTAGCAGGAGAAAAAAACAAACCCCAAAAATCCAGCAAAGCTGCTGGGGGACTCACTAGGTTTGGGAAATTAACCTTATGACAGGATTCTGCCTAACATGTGCGAGCCCCCGACTCCAGCAGGCCGGCTGTTCTGCTACAGAAACAACTGGCGGCTCAGGGATTCTCACTGCACGCCCCCCTAAACACCCCACATAGCCAACAGTCGACCGCATCGTTGACCGATAAGCTACACGCAGTGTCGAAGGGAAGGTCCGAAAAATCCCTGTCCTCTGGGCCTTCGCCACACAACAGGCCTGCAAATCAGATGCAGAAGTCTGGGAAAAGTCCTCGGGTTCAGGTGAACATGTGTCGAAAGAAGCCTCGACAGCCCTGCTAAAAATTCAAAAGATGCGTGAACTCATTAAAAAGCACGTCTCAGACATTCTCTTCAAAGCAAAGACGTTGCAAAACTCCAAATCTTTGAAACCTGTGATTTTGAGGATGGGGACATCTAAGGATGAGAAACTCTGCCCCTAGGAACACCCTCTCTGGGGCAATGCACCACAAATAGCCTCTCGCTCCGGAGCATTTGCCTGCACCTGCTCCCAGTATTGCCATGCTCATCCTAATGGACCTCGAACAGTTTGATAGGGTTATGAGGAGAAAGTCTAGTTTTGTGAATTTTTTTGATCAACACCCAGATCAATTTACCAACCTCCAGGGGCCCCCTCAAAGCAGAGCAGCCAATAAGCAGTCAGACGCCAAAAGAGCCCGCCTGGATACAACACTACCTAGTACCTATACCGATCAAGACTTGTCTGATGACCTACACTATCATGAAACTTAAGGTTCGCAAAACCCTGGCTTATTAGCAGAGCAACGAGACCAAGGGCACATGGAGAATACAGACTAATAGTATGATGATGATTTATACAACATTCAAACTTCAGGCCATATTGACAAATCAGTGCCTGATTCCCCTGTGGATAACCAACTGTAAAAAATCTTCTTTTAAAAGCTGCGGAACACCTTAAAATCGATACCCAGGAGGCACAAGTAGAAAAAGACTCCATAGAGGACATCCTCAGCGAAATGAGATTTGCAGCACAGTTTATTCCGCTGCTCCAATCTGTCCTAAGACTCACTCAGCCTACTTTACTTACCCCCAATCTGACGAGGGCTGTCGACCCTTGCGTTGAGAAGATTTTTAGACCAGCCCCATTGTACATCAGGGGGCAGCTAAAGCCTGACTCTCTAGTAGTAACCACCACAAGGAAGAGAGCGGGCACACCTTTAGTCTCTGCCGAAGCCCCTCCTGACAAGGGGAGCAAAAGATGTACACCGTAGGCAGGAAACTAGCTTCCTCTGCTGCTTACCAAGTGAGGATAGCCAACAAGGCTACACTACTGGTGAGTGATAATTGCCACAAGTGGGACGAGATCTCACAACAGACTCGGCCCTGAGCCCCTAAAGATACGTCTTTTACTAACAGTAGCTGAAGGTAAACGGGTGGCAAGCTGCATCCTAAAGAACAATTTGGACACAGCAGACAATGCAGGGCGGATTGTTGCTGGGGGTACACTCTTCAAACACCATGCATGGCTACGTCAATCAGGTTTCAAGCTGGAAACCCAAGCCACCCTTTTGACTATGCCAATTGAGCCTAACGCCTTATTTGGTAAAGCGGTAAAAAGTGTTGAGGAGGAATATGATGCCCTCAAATCCCTTGGACAACTCACAAACACTTTGTGCAGAGAGGCGGTTTTAACGCATGTTGTTTTAGAAGACAAAACTCCCAGCGGTCCTGCAACGAAAACTAGGGTGGGCAAAATTCATCCTGGGGTTTCTTGTAGGGGCAGACCTCCCAACAAAATTTTCAAAGGGTCCACAGAAGGTCCAGAAGTAGAGCCAGATCCTCCTCCAGATGAGTCTCCACCCCACCAATGCAATGACCACCCACTACAGGTCCCTTCCCATGCCTCTCCAGTAGGAGGTCGCATTTCTCACTTTTCCCACACCAGGGAAGGGGGGCTATTACGTTGGACAAGTGGGTACTTTCCACCATGGCGGGAGGCTATTGCATAGAACACATACAAACACCACCCACCTGCCAAGGCAAACTATGCAGGAGGAACTGCGCATCCTGCTGGAAGAGGTCAAAGCACTGCTGCTAAAAGACGCCATAGAAATCGTCCCAGCAAACAGGTAACAAAGGGTATCTATTCAATGTACATCATTGTGCCAAAGAAAGACCTGACCATGTGCCCTGTCCTAGACCTGTGCCCTGCGAACACTTGTGTCAAGCCTCAGAAATTCCACATGACAATACTACAAAATGCAATCCCACTGCTAAAACATGGGGACTACATGGCAACCGTGGACATGAAAGATGCTTACTTTCATATTTCAATGTTCCCACCGCACAGAAAATACCTGTGCTTCAAAATAGCAAATCAACACTACCAATTGAAGGTGCTGCCCTTCGGCATAGCCTCTGCTCCAAGGGTATTCACCAAGGTATTAGCGGTAGTGGTGACGCACCTACGCGGAGAATCAATCCCAATGTACCCTTTTCTCGACGACTGGCTAAGAACAGGGGAATCCCCTCAAATTTGCAAGCAAAATACCAATAGGACAATCGATCTTCTGTTCCAATTGGGATTCTCAGTCAACGAGAAAAAATAGTCTTGTTGCAAGCAAAACCAGACCGTTCTTAGGAGCTATCATGAAGACTGAAGAGGGGGTAGTCTTCCCCTCAAACGAAAGAGTACAAAACATACTGCTGCAAATACCTCCATCTAGGATCTAGCCGGTTGTCAAATAACCGTACGCAAATCAGTGCGCTTGCTCGGGATGATGACTTCATGCATTTACCTGGATCTGCACGCACGGATGTGCATGTGCACAATGCAAGAGTGGTTAATGAAACTGTGGTCTAGGGCAAGTGGTCAGTGGCACGATCTAGTGGTTGTTTGGCTAGCCCTAGTTCAAGCGCTATGCTGGTGGACAAAGGAAAATCTGCTAAATGGAAAGCCCTTTCACAATCCCACAGTACAAGCGATTGTTGTAAACGGACACCTCAGTCTCCGGATGGGGAGCCCATTACCATGACCACACAGAGCAGGGCCTGTAGACACAGATCACAGTCCAGAATCGCAAACCTTTTTGGAGCTGCTAACAGTGCTCGAAGCCCTACAGGCATTTCCTTTCAAGTGCATATAACAGTACAAGTTCTCACAGGCAGCAGACAGCACCACTGCCATGTTTTACATAAAACAAGGTAGGTGCACACACTCCAAGTCTGTCAACGCTAGCCCAAAAAATGTGGAATGGGTCACTCAAGCTGAACATGGTCCTAGTGTCTGCATGTTCCAGGGGAACTCAATTCTCTGACAGACTGGCTAAGCAGAGATCCCCTACCTGAAGAATCCTGGCGATGTGCGAAGCAATCAAGTCCCGTGCCCCTTTAACATGCTCACCTCAAAGGTGTTTGGAAATCCTCAAGGAGGCACGTAAACCAAAACACCAAACACTGTTACTTTAACAAATAGAAAAGATTTGTAATGTGGTGCCAGTCAAAAATGGTAAACCCAATTGAATGTACCACATCACCCATTATTCATAACATGCTCCACTTATTAGACTCTGGACTAGTATTCAACTCAATCAAGTTTCACCTACTGGCTCTAGCCGTGTACACCACTTCTCAGAACAAGCTTTCCAGGTTGTTAAGGCTTTCATGGAAAAAGTAAATAGGCTTTACACCCCATTTCAAACCCGCTTCTAGGGTGGGATCTCGATGTGGTACTCGCAAGACTTATAGGTCCTCCCTTTGGGCCTATGCACAAACACCTAACATACAAAACTGTTTTTTTGGTGTCCATCACCTCCAGAAGAAGCGTCGGTGAACTACAAGCTTTTTTTTTTCTTTATTTGTATATGGTTTAAACAAAAACACTTTACAAGATTTGAGCTTTGTCAGTGCAAGACCCTTTGTTATCCACAAAGACAAGTTGGTACTGAGAACACACCCGAAGTTTTCACCTTAATTCATATCAAAGTTCCATGTTAACCAATACATTGAACTACCCCTTTTCTTTCAAAATCCTTCAAACTCAGC
This sequence comes from Ambystoma mexicanum, assembly GCF_040938575.1. NCBI lineage: Eukaryota > Metazoa > Chordata > Amphibia > Caudata > Ambystomatidae > Ambystoma > Ambystoma mexicanum. The sequence continues at coordinate 1,166,360,920 of NC_090921.1, forward strand.
TGAGCAAAACCTCTATACACTCGGGTGGTTCTTTACTATGTAAACAAGACAAAACCGCTAAGAAAAACAGACCAACTGTTTGTCTCCATTGTACCTGGCCGCAAATGTGATCACGTTTCATAAAACACCTCTCCAGATGGATAGTGAAATGCATACAGCTCGGCTACTCCCTATCAAACAAAACTCTGCCTTTCACACCAAGCGCTGCACACACTCTACCAGGGGTACATGAGCTACTTTGGCTTTTATTGCAATTGCCCCTCTAGGCAACATTTTTAAAGCAGCTACATGGAGTTCCATACATACTTTTCCTCAGCATGAGGTCTGGCATGGATTCATGTGCTCATGCAATTCCCCGTCAGACCGGGAATCCTCAGTAAAAGAAAAAACAGTTTCACTTAAATTACAAACTGTATTTCTCCTTTAAGCCAATCACTGTCCTCTGGGTCATACTGCCCCCATCCAGTGGCAGTCCTCTCCCAGCCATCTGCAGATTTTTACCACACTTCAGTGTTGGGAGTCCTTGAGTTTTGCTCCATGAGCTACTTCTAAGTTTTTTTGTTTTTCAACGGTAAGAAATTATATTTTTGTTCTAAAAAGAGCCCGTGTACTCTTCTCTCCAACTGCCGATAGCAGGGATCCCTTGTCAGTGAATTTCAGCACCCCTCAAGGGCGAAGATCATCAACGTTTTCTTCAGTTTCCAAAAGGCCATCTGGCCTACTTCGCGCCCTCCTACCATGATGGAGGAGGAGGCAGGAAGATCCCTCTTCAGACCCTGCACAACGTGCGGGCTACACGACGTGTTTGTGGAGGACAAACGCCTCCAATGCCTCTACTGTCTCCATCCGCACCACAAGGAAGGAGATTGTGAGATCTGCCTCGGCTTCTTCAAGAAGACGAAATATAGGCACAGTAGACTGGTGGCGTGGCTTAACACCTCTGCCCAGTGCTCTGAGCAGGCTCATGCCTCACCCAGGACTGGTCGGTCGGTCGGTCCTTTGAGGGTGCCTCATTCATGGGGGCCCAAGTCAAGGCCAAGCACTGCAACATACTTGCTAACCCTACCGATTTAGGCGGTAGGACACTGCTTTTTAAGCAGTCCTACCGCCTACCGACTTTCGAGGCCTAAGTACGGATTCTCAGGCCTGTGCCTGAGGCCCCAGAGCATAGCAGCATCCAGGGCGTGACGGCCCATTTCAGATTTTGATTGATGACAGAGGCATGCGCCTGGCCAGGCGCACGCCCCTGTCATCAATCAAAATCTGAGATGGGCCGTCACGTGACTCCGGCTCTGCCCTGTGCACGTGTCTGCCTCAGCCTGTCAGCGTGAAGTGTGCCGGGATCCTTCGGGCAGTGGTCACTGGTGCCTCAGCTAAAGTTGAGTCAGTTACTGTCAGTCTGGACCACTCCACTCTGTCAGGTAAGCTGCACATAGCGCTATAAGGCAAGCACTTCCAGGCGCCGGAATGTCATTTTCTCCCAGGTGTCATTTCATTTTAAAAAACACAAAACTTTGTTTAACTGTGAGCAGGAAAGTCAATTTGCATATCTTTGCCTCATACTGTCTATATTGAGGGATGCGTCCGCTTATACTGTTCTACCAACATCCCTTTGCCCCCACCAACCACATTTCTCTAGCCTGCTCTTCTACTTTGCCGCCTGTGGCCCAATCACGCTGTCCAAGCCATCCTAAAACACCTGCCACTACTGTACACAATACGAGATTACATCTCTGCACTAGGGTGAACGTGCAGAAAGTGCACTCACGAAAAGTACCACACTTCCCTCCTCCTCACGCCCACATTGCTGCCTGGAGCTGACCTCCCCAACTGACGCCAAATGGCCAGCATCACAACCTCATCCACTGCACGCAGCCCATAACCTCAGGCTGAGGCTACGTACTAGGCCAACACTGCACCAGACTTGCCCACAACTTTCAAGGTTAAGAAATCGCCACCTGCAAATGTGCACAGGACCAGGCACACCCAGAAAGTGCTATGCATCCCAGAAGACTTATGGACAATCAACTGAACCCACCTACATCTGCATACTTGCCTGTGACCAAAACAATGTGGGATTTTTCAAGTTTCAAAAATAATACAGAGCATAACAATGACATCACAGGAAATTACAAAGCATACATTGTTGGCAACACGAGCATTCTAAAATGCACGAGCCATCAAACAGCACAACATGGAAAGACGCTCAAATGTTTAAAATGTATAATTGTGAATGGTAAATTGACACGAAATTCAGTTACCTAACTTCACAGAAAATAAACAGAGTTGGTAGGCAATGTTTGCCACTGCTCTGTAGCAGCAGCCTGGCCAGTATATATTTATTTCTGCAATGCAGGTTGAACACTGGACAACATGGAGACTCATACCCACCTCAGTCACTTGCCTTCACGGGTGGTTCATCTAAGGTCTGTCCCGGCAAGAGTGCACAGCAGAGTCATGTAGCTGTCAGATCAGTGGATTGATATGAGCCCATCACTCAAATATATCACTTACCCGCCCACCGCGCAGACAGATTAATTTCCTTAGAGTCACATAAATTACCTGCCCCTGTAAAAAGCAGTAAGATCTGTCACCCAAATCTGTAGGCGGTAGGACTGCTTAAAAAGTAGTAGCCTACTGCCTAAATCAGTAGAGTTGGCAAGTATGCCTTCGAGGCACCCTAGGCTGAAAATGTTGCTGTAGAAATGTCATTCAACGATGTTGCCCTAATTACCAGAGTCAGTCATTTGATTACTATGTTAATTATTATTAGGGAAGCACACCACAAAGAGCCTTGTGGTTTAAAAATCAAATAACAGCGACGTGCGCATGATCCACAGTAAAGAAGGCGCAAAAACAAAGGCACACTGCAAAACACACCAAGCACGTTTACAATTTTAAAAAACACTGTCCCCTGTGTGTCAAAAACAAAAGGGAAAGGTGCTGCTGCTGATTCTACTGTGAAAGGTAAAACATTTGCTCACAAAATGACAATTTTCTGAAAAATCATTGATATACCTCTGTGCAGGTCTTAATTACACTCTTAAACGGAAAATGTCTGGCATGCGTTAGCTGGCAATCAGCTGTTAAGCTCCATCCAGCCTCAGCCAATTGCATCCTTGCACCCCGTATTGCCTGCCCCCTGAAGTGCAGCTCATTCAAATTCAAGTCTGTGTTGCGCTTTGTGCTTTCCATGAGGTCTTGCCCTTTATAAAATACCAGGCATTTTGGGCTCTCTACGCAAGCGCAGCACAGACTGAAAGTGGACCCCCACACAGCTTGTGTCTGAGAGTGCATGCAGGAACGCAAGCTGCACATAAAATGCGGTCACCACATCATACTTGCCAACCCTACCGATTTAGGTGGTAGAATACCGATTTTTAAGCAGTCCTACCGCCGACTTTTTTTTTTTACATTTTTTTTTTGCCCACGCCAACTCGGGGTGTCTAACAAGGGCTCCCCCGAGCTGGCGTAGCGGGAGAAGGCGCGGCATGCAGGCTTTTGCGCCCCTCCGCCGCGGGTGCATTTCACAAAAGGCGCCATTAGCCCCCCACCACGCCAGCTCGGGTGAGTCTTTCAAGGGCTCCCCCGAGTTGAGGCAGCGGGAGAAGGCACGGCATGCAGGCTTTTGCGCCCCTCCGCCGCGGGTGCATTTCACAAAAGGCGCCATTAGCCCCCCACCACGCCAGCTCGGGTGAGTCTTTCAAGGGCTTCCCTAAGCTGGCGTAGCGGGAGAAGGCGCAGCATGCAGGCTTTTGATGTAAAAGGTGCCCACGGCGGTGGGCTAAGGGCGCCCCTCCGCCGCGGGTGCCTTTCACAAAAGGCGCCATTAGCCCCCCACCACGCCAACTCGGGGGAGTCTTTCAAGGGCTTCCCTAAGCTGGCGTAGCGGGAGAAGGCGTAGCATGCAGGCTTTTGATGTAAAAGGCGCCCACGGCGGTGGGCTAAGGGCGCCCCTCCGCCGCGGGTGCCTTTCACAAAAGGCGCCATTAGCCCCCCACCACGCCAACTCGGGGGAGTCTTTCAAGGGCTCCCCCGAGCTGGCATGGTGGCAGAAGGCTTGGCAGGCGCCTCATTGTCATTGTGGCGGGCTCATTCAATGACAATGGACTGCTGAAGCCCTATTCCTATCATTACCTCCTTGCCTGACTATTTTTGAAACTTTAAGATTCCTACAGATTTCTGGTCACAGAATGTTGGCATGTATGCTGCAAGTCCGGTGCCATCGGGGTTGCCACGCAAGCGGGTCCCACGATGGACCTCGCCATGAGCCCCAATTGCCAGCCAAGAGATCAAGCTCCTCCTCGAAAAGGAAATTGTCCAACGTGGCTAAGCTGCGGGAGAAGCCAGGGACGTAAGTGAAGACGGCAGAACTGCCCAAAAAGGCATAATCGGCTCAGAAGTTGTCATCGTTGACGATGGAGCTGGTGGCGGCTGCTCTCAAGAAGGTCAAAGGGGCTGACCCCGTGAAGGTAACCCACACAGCGCAGAAGGTGCCCCTGCCTCCGAGGCGAGAAACCGCTGCAGTGACTTTGGCAAAGTTTTCTGGCAGGCAGGAGAAGAGGATGCAGTCTGATCCCGGATCCGACCCCTCGGGGCGGAAAAAGGGGGCTCGGGGGAGGGGGGGAGGGGGTGCAAGGAGTCCCCAGATCAGCCCCAGACGGTGTCCCAGGCCATGGAAGTTTCGTTCAGACGACGACCTGGAGTCATTACACACCATCCACAAGGAAGACGGCAACGACGACCGTGCAGGGCCTAGTGTTCAGATCATGCCAGCTCAGCTGATGGATATGTGTCTGGACATTCTGTTGACCCTCCCAACTTTGGTGTCGGAGATCCAGAAGAGGATGCCACAGGGCCCGGTTCTTATGGCCCCGCAGGTCCCTGATCTGCCTCTGATAAAGAATAGGAAGTGTCATCCGATGCCCCCATTTCAGCCTCCAAATCTGTTGCGGTGGGACTCTGCAGCCAAGAGCGTCCCCACTGGGTGAGGTGGGGTCGTTCCATTCCATAGTCGCCAAAGCTGCTGAGCTTTTCCAGCTTGTTCCAGAGGTTTTCCTGTAACAGAGGCGCGAGGCCTAGAGGAAGACCATCATGGCAGTGCCCCTCCTGGACGATGTGTGGGCGGAGGGCTTGGCCCTCTTGAAGAATCCTTGCATGACTCCGGCCAAACAGGATAGGCTGGAGAAGAAGTACCAGGTGCTCGAATCTGCACCCAAGTGCCTGAGGTCTCAACCATAGGCTGATTTGGTGGTTTCGGCGGTCGTGAGGAAACGGTTGCCTAACCCGTCTCCGTTTTCAGTATCTCCAGACAGTGAGGGGAAGAAGATAGATGCCATGGGAAGGAAGGTCATTTACACCACGGCATCCAACATCAAGGTGGCCAATGCACTTGAGATCCTAGCCAGGTACGACACAGAGCTGTGGTACAAGCTGGGCCTGATTCTGGAGTTCCTCCCTGACAACAAAAGGATGGATAGAGGCGATCACTTTCTTCCAGGAGGGAGAGGTAGCGTCTGATCACGCCATCACCAGTGGCCTTGGACATTGACGACACGGGGTTCCGACAGATGGAGAACAGTGTCGGCCTTCGTTGTGGGGGCTGGTTAAAGGCCACAAATTTCTGCCAGGAGTTCCCGTGAGGGTGCTGGACATGCCTTTCGACGGAGATGACCTTTTTGGGAAAGTCATTGAGTCCCTGTAGGCCATCAAGGCGGATACAGAGACGGCCTTTTCCCTGGGCACTCTTCAGCAGCACCGCTATACCTTTCGCTCCTCCAGAAGAAAGTCGAGCAGGTCCTCAATGTTTTTCTGGTCGTACTGCCAACCTTCAAGAGCCATGACTCAGGAAGTCTACAGAGGCCGTTCCCATGCCTACAGTGGTGTAGGCCAGTGCTGCCGTTGTTGGCAAGGCAGACGCCGGCACCAAAGCAGACCTTAACGGCCAGGATGTTAGGCCCCCACCCGTGCACCCCGCTGGGAGGCCGGCTGACTGGATTAGTCAGCGAGTGGGAAAAGATCACCACTGACAGATGAGTGCTGGGTGCTCCCGTCCAAGGACATACCCTGGAGTTTCAATACAGGTGTCCACAGATACCTCCAGTGGACTGGCAGGAACAGCACATCCCTCGGCTCTTGGAGGAGGTACGGGCCATGCTATGAAAAGGGGTGATATAGGTGGTTCCCCGACTACTACGGGGCTCCGTACTCTAGTCCAGATACTTTTTAGTCAAAAACAAGACCAGGGGCTGGAGGCCCATTTTGGACCTGCAACGTCTGAACAAGTACCTCAAGTCCCAACAATTCCAGATGGTCACCTTGCAGCATGTGCTTGGCCAACTGGAAAAAGACTGACGTCGCTGGAAATGGAGAACACCTACTTCCACATGCCCATTCACAAAAAACACAAGGTTTCTACGCTTTGTAGTGCAGGGACAGCCCTACCAGTTCCAGGCCCTTCCTTTCGGCTTGTAGTCAGCCCCCAGGGTGTTCACAAAGTGCCTTGCACCGGTGGTGGCCCTTTTGCATCTACAGGGGGGTGGGGGAGGTACATGTGTACCCATACCTCAACGACTGGCTCATCTGGGTTACCGGTCAGATACACAGAAACTAATGTCCAGCTGCCGACAGAGCTTGGATTCTCCATCAATTCTCCAGAGTCCTGCTTGAAGCCATCGCAGAACGCGCTGTTCCTAGGAGCCAGACTCCACACGGTCTCCTGCCATAACATCGCCCTCGGAGGAGAGTAGCAGCCATTCAGGGGACAGTGCAACACCTGTTGTCAATGAAGGCAGCCACGGTGCAAGCTACCAAGTCTGCAGGTTACAGATACGACCGCCTCAGGAGTTCCTGGATGCTCGCTGGATACAGGTGTCTGAAAGCTTCATGGACAACATCCGGGTCGACGAGGAGTTCCGTCGGGCAGTAGGGTGGTGGGCGTTCACTCCAACATCACCTGGGGCAAACGGTTTCAGATTCCCACCCCCCATACCAGGAAACTGTCACCACAGATGCTTTCCTGGCAGGCTGGGGAAACCACATCAGACATCTGTATGCCAGAGGCCTGTGGCTGCCGGAGGAGAAGCATCTCCATAAAAATATCATGTAGCTATGGGCAGTGTTCTGGGCCTTCAAGTCGTTCCTTCCGTCTCTGAAGGGCAAGGTGGTGAGGAACTTCACTGACAACACCACCATGATGTTCTACATCTGGAAGCAGGGTGGCACTTGATCCCCAGCGCTCTCTAAAGGGGCGCTGGACTTGTGGCACTGGGCTGTCAGTCAGGGGATGTTCCTTGTTCCTCTTCACCAGGCGGGAGTTGAGAACACCATTGCAGGCTCCCTCAACAGGGAATTGCGCTCCTTCCACAAGTGGAAACTGGGCAGGATCAGGTGGACCACATCTTCAAGTGGGGCAGGCCCCAGATGTGTTTGCGGCGGCGAACTCTAAATGCCAGACGTTTGCCAGCAGATTCCACCAACCGAGGAGCCTTGCATATGATGTCCCGTGGGAAGGCCTGTTTCTGTACGCGTTTCCTCCGTTGCCTCTCCTGCTCTGAGTCATCAATGCACTTGGACCATGCCAATGCTGGATGATACTCATTGCCTCGGTGTGGCCGAGGCAGATTTGCTATCTGGACCTTCTCAGCCTGTCAGCGGAGCCTCCGGTCAAGCTGCCGGTGGTTCTGGATCTTCTTACCAGAGAAGGAAGCGCAGTCCTTCACCACGACCCAGGATTGCTGAACCTGAGGGCTTGGCTCCTGCAGCCATAGAGTTTGGAGGAGGAGTCTCAGATCATCACCCCTCTGAGGGTCACAGCGCCGTAGATTCGTCTATACTTGATATCCTTGGCCAAGGCCGGACTGGCGCATACCTCCATTAAAGTACATCTGGCGACTATCTTCCACTACACCAGGTCTCCAGAAAGATCTTCACTTTGGCCTCATGGACTTGTCAGGGAGTTCCCAAAGGACTTTTCCGGTCTTTCGACCAAGTGCCGGAAGTTTGCCAGCAGGTTTCCCCAGCCGGGGAGCATGGGGGATGCATTCTTCTTTCCCTTGGGAAAGCCTGTTTCTGTACGCGTTGCCGAACAACGCGTACAGAAAGTACGAGTTATCAATCAACTCAGACGGTGCCGGTGCAGGAGGATCCTCGTCGCACCAGCGTGGCCGAGGCAAATCTGGTACCCAGTCCTTCTCGGTATGTCAGTGTCCCCTCCAGTCAAGCTGCCAGTGGTCGTGGATCTTCTCGCCAGGGAAGGAGCAATCCTGCCCCACACCCCAGGATCGCTGAACCTGAAGGCCTGCCTCATGCAGCATTAGAGTTCAGTCGGTATGAGTTGCCTGTGGACTGCAGGGAGGTCCTCGCCAAGGCCAGGGCGTCATCGACTCTGAAGTGTGTACGGACACAAATGGAAGTGTTTGGTGCCGGTTGCAGGAGATTAACCCTCTGAGCGTCACAGCTCCCCAAGGTCTTCCGTACTTCTTGTCATTGGCTAAGTTGGGGCTGGGGCACTCCTCCATCAAGGTGCATCTGGCGGCTATATCCCATTGCACTAGGTCTCTACGTGACGGTCTTCTCTATGGTCGCACTGTCTAGTAAAGGAATTAATCAATGGACTATTCCATTGATTCCCGCCGGAGAAGGCTCCTTCCCTGGCGTGGGAACTCAACGTGGTGCTGACTAAGCTCATGGGGCCCCATTCGAGCCGATGCATCAAGTTCTGCTTAAGTTCCTGTCTTGGAAGACCACTTTCATTGTGGCCATCACCTCTGCTAGGAGAGTAGGTGAGATCCCTGTCCTGCAAGCGGCCTTACTTGACTTTCCACGAGATGAGGGTAGTGCTGCGGATGCACCCCTCCTTCATGCCCAAGGTTCCGTTGAAATTTCATCTCAGTGAGCCCTTGGTGATACATGTGTTTTTTTTTCCAACGCCTTTGTCGCCGGCTGAAAGGACTTTGCACTCGCTGGATGTGGCTCAAGCGCTGAAGTTGTATGTGGTCCGCACAAAGTTTCCGGAAGACTTCTCTGCTTTTTGTTAACTTTGGTCCTGTCAACCATGGGAAGGCCTTGTCCAAGGCTTCCATCTCCAGGTGGCTCTCCGGCTGCATCAGTCATTGTCACTGGTTGGCTGGTTGGCTGTCCGAGAGCCCATTCTACCAGAGCGATCGATGCAACGACTGTTTTCCTGTCTGGTGTGCCTCAGGTAGACAACTGCAGGGCTGCTACGTGGAGGTCTACGCATACCTTTGCGAAATTCTACTGCGTCGACAGGTATTCCAGGGAGGAGTCCTGGGGCGGCCAAGCAGTTCTAAGCAACCTGTTCGCTTGAGGGGAGTTTGTTCCAGAGATAAGAGTTGATTGCTTCTGTTGAGCCTTGCCACCTCCCGTGGTGTGTAATGTTGTACTGCTATTTATTTGTTATTCATGAGCATGTGAATCCATGCCAGACCCCATGATGGAGAAGTAAGTTACTTACCTGTAACTATTATTCTTCAGCATGGGTCTCGCATGGATTGACATGCAAACCCTCCCTCCGACCCCTCTTCGCTGCTCTTGGTCATACTGCCACTTTATGTGCTTACCAAATCTGAAGATGGCTGCCAGAGAAGGGGCTTAGGGTGAGGAATGTCATTGGATGAGGGCAGTATGACCCAGAGGACAGTGATTGGTTTAAAGGAAAAATACAGTTTGTTAGTGAAAGTGAAAACTGTTTTTTCTTTTACTGAGGATTCCCGGCCTGACGGCTGGGAATATTCATGAGCATGTGAATCCATGCCAGACCCATGCTGGAGAACAATAGTTACAGGTAAGTAACTTGTTATTTACTCAGCATTACTGCATTGACACATTCTAAAGCAGTTTCACAGTTGGACAAGCGGTGCTGAAACATCGATTTGCTGCTGTACCTTCTAACAACCCACCACCTCCTCCAGATACTGCTCTCTAGTCTATGCATAGCATGTGATCTAAGCAGATCTACAAGCCTCAGAAGGGTTACATTACTTACTGTAATTGTATTTGATGGTTGTATCTGCTTAGATTCACATGCGCCCACCCTTCCTCCCCTGTAGAGTAGAAGGTGCCATAGAGTAGTAAAACCAGAAAACCTCAATCTTCTTTAATACATCTGTACTCACACTACACTTCATGCTGCCTCATGTCAGAAACAAAACAATCTGATGGACGTTGATGCATGAAGGACCATTGGTACGGGAGATGTCGCACTAGGGATGGTATTACTGGCAAGCCTAGTCTACGTCCCTTTGTTAGGGACAATTCTCAATGTGCTAATTCCCTTCACCTTAGAGACCCCCAGCAACTTTGCTGGATTTTGAGGACTTGATTTTCTAACTTGGAGAGAGTGTGACCCTTTTTCCCATTGTCTCATGTATTTTCATGTGTGTTTTACTCTTGTGTTTTCTTTGGTTATGGAGTCTAAACCACTCCATAGGCATCATCTTTTCATTTGTGTCACACAACACTCTCAGTGCAGTGGCACAGGGAATCCTTTCAGGCTTTCCCAAGGTTTAAATACCTTCTCTGGGATAAACTACTGTTTCCCAGAGTAAGTAAAGTGAAATTGACTTTACTAGTCTTTTAAAATTCATAGACCCAGCACACCCCATTTTACAATAGTGCTGGAGGTGTTACTTAGTATCCCCTGTCTCTAGATACTCCTGTAGCAGTCAAATGCTACCCGTTCCTCTCAGGAACAACAAAGTACCATGATTTTTCCTGCCCGCAAACTATTCATAGCTCCCGTAACATTAAATCACAGGAGCCATGTTTTTCAAGATGGCGTCTGAGTCCCCTCTGTAAAAACAGGTCCCAGTCTTCTTTTTTCACCATTTCTTTGTGGAAAGGTCCTTCTAGAGTTTCTCTGCGCGCCAACCCAGGTTTGGTCTTTGTTCATTCGCCTTTGGCGGGCTTCAGGATTGAAGACCGCCTCTGGCACCTGAGTGTCTGGGGTGGGCAGGAAGTGAGGGAGGTGCCCCAAACTATGTGTGCTTAGTCTCCTAGGAGAGACCCAAATGCACTCTGTGGTGATTGGCTGGCTGACTGCCCGGCAAGGACAGCCACCCTGCAGGGTGAGTGACAGCTAGGATGGAATGAATGGGATAGAACTGAATACAAGGTGAGTCTCTTGGCTTGGAAGGCAGTCGACCACTGGAACGAAAGAACCGAAGACGAGATTGAAGAGGACGGCTGTTGCAACTCCTGGACCGTTGGTTTACCCGGTGAAGCCCTGCTGCAGGTCCGAATCGCCAACTTCACCTCAACAGAGGAGCCCTGCAAGGACGTCTTATCTCTTTGAGTTGGTGGGAGCAATCAACTCAACAATAAGCCACCTGGACACCTATCTTAGCTGGTTGCATTTTCCTCAGAGTGCTACAGGAAACGTATAACCAGAGAGGGACACCAGCTTGTGTGCATTACTTACAGCCACTGCAATTGAAGTTTGCCAGTTGCAAGCTTTTCGACCAGTCCCTGTGCAGGAGTCCCCCGACGTTCTCCCTCTTGTCCCCACGACTGAGACCTAGTAACAGCGAGATCTGCAGGAACTGCTGGGATCAGAAGTCATCAGCTGCATCTTTTTCTTCATTGAAAGGTACTGTGAAATGAGACAGAGTACTTCCCTCTTGTGGTGCAAGTGCTTGAAACCTTTGCAACTCGTAGGCCTAATCAGCTTGTGACCCAACATATGATTCTTCTTTTTACAAACTACTTCTGATAACTTGTGCAGAGACTTTACAGTTTACTTACCAGAACTGCTTTATCCTATCCAAGACTTTAGCCCATTGACTTTGGCCTAGTCTATTGAATTGAATTGACTCTTCTGGTGAACTCCACGTATTTGCACTGTCTAAGAGTAATTGTAAGCTTTCATTTTCTAATAATCTTTGCCTTTTACTCCTCTTGAAAAGTATTCTGAAATAGTATTGAACTATATTTGTGTTATATAATTTCCTCCTTATGAATGTTTTATAACTGACTGATAAATTAATAAGTATTTATCAAATAAACCTCGAGTGTAAGAGTTTATTTGAAAACCTGCAATTGTAGACCTCTTTGTAACATCATTACTGCTCACGTTCCCCTCTTGAGATCAGCCTGGCTGCTCAGCTCCGCTACCAAAACTGCAGTACAGACTTATACCAAAGGTTGGTTTGCTTACACCACATCATTTGTGTGAAGTGGTCCCAGAAGGTACTGCATACAAACTCTGCCTAATACCCTTTTCGAGTTTTGAAAACAAAAGAATGTAATACTCTGCGGCTACCGCTAGATGTCGGCCTATGCATAGCATGTGAATTTAAGCAGATAACAAGCATCAGAAATAAGATCACGGTGAGGAATGTATGCCATATAAAGGACTTTACTTACAATAATGTGCTTTTTCTCTAGCGCTTTCGCCAAAGTGCTTTACATATAACATATTTACATACAGTATCACCCAAACCAAAGTGGATATTAATTTAATCACGTTGTTAGGATGTAAGGCTGAGTTGGCCTTGCAGGTATTGGAAATTGCGACCTGCAGATCAGCAAACACACAGATCTCACTGCAGCAGCAAGTTCTCCTCTTGCTGAGCTATATTACGAGCAATGATCCAATCACAGATTGATTAAAGAACTGATGAGTGTGGTAGTGTTCTTTGTTCAAATGGGGGGGAAGGACTCATTTGATCAGTGACAGTTGGGAATGCTGTTTTGGTTGCTGTTGGGCAAGATTTAGTTTGTTGCTGCTTTCCCTCCACAGACATCAGTTGGACACACAATGTTTTGCTTCCGTTTTGCACCTGTTTTGTCGTTTGGAGGCCAGTAAAGGTCTTTTGGTTTCACTGGCCTTACTAAGCTCATCTGTTTTGGCCCACTGATCAGTCTTTATGGCTGTCAGTGCTGTAGAACAATGTTCTCTAATAGAATTCTTGTTTTTTTTTCTTGCATACACCCTATGCTTACAGCGTAGTGCGTTGCAGACACTTTGCATCCATGTATCCTTGTTATTTGCAACTTTGTTGTACTAACGTGATGTGCCCAAGATGACGTGCTGCGGCAGGGGAAACCTTTTTACTGTTAGTTTTGTCTCATGCACTTTTGCAGTTTGCCACTTAATAGAGTACCATATACTCTCAAATGGCTGTCTCATGAGATCTTTTTGTTTTGCTTTCTTACTTCTCTGAAAGAACTGGCATTGCCATATATGAAAAAGTATTTCCCAGGTAATGTTCAAGATTTCCTGAGAAAAGCATCAGTCTGTGGCCGGATGTGGGGGCTGAGTCTGTCTGGACCATTCCAAATCCATGCCAAAGCGTCTGCTGCTGGGTAGATGTGAAGGCCAAAGGTTGTCAGGATTGGACAGCCCCTGCTGGTTTGAATGGTGCAGATCCTTATCATTGGTGGGCATAGGGGCGAATCTAGCTCTAATCCTGTTTAAAAGGGGGACTCATTCAGCCATTCAGCTGATCAATGTTGGAGCCTAGACCACTATGAAGAAGAATATCCTGCTGAACTCCCAGAACCTTTTGTTGGAAGCCAGACAGCAGCAGCACTCCAATCGTCCCGGCGAAGCCCTGCTTTCTTGCTGATCTCAATTGGTGCTTCGTCCCCTGAACCGGTGGGAACAACCTTTCTCAACCCCTGCTTGAGGACCTTGCCTCCTTGCCTTTGGAAGCCTTCGGAAGTATCCCATGACCATCTTTTGAGCTGACCAGCTTTCTCCTGGGCTACCACGTTGCATCAGTCATTGTCCCAAGTTGATGCTTGGGACTCTGCAGATCCTTGACATATGAAACAAGCACCCCCCTGCAGTTGCAGCTCTCCACCCAAAAGGGGTGCCTTGCAAGACCAGTTTTTGTTCTTGCTACAAGGGCCATCTGCCACCATTTCTTTGGCCTGGCCATCGCTGAGTGTTAGGACAGATTTTCTATACTCTGGCCTGGTGGACAGATGTATAGACGGCCAATCTAGTTTAGTGACCGGGACAACTCTGGCAGCTGTAGCCAAACCAGTTCAATGTAGGTGGACAAGTGGTCTAAACAAAGTCAAGAGGTGGTGAGCTTGTAAGGGGCCCTCAATGAGCACACACAGTGGAAAGTCAGGGAACGAACTTGACTATTAGTTATAGAAATACGTTTTTATGGCCATATAATACTATGGAAAATGACTTCTAGCATGTAATATCACACAACACTAAATAAGATACATATATACAATCACAGGAGTAGGACAAAATACATAAACCCCTGAAAAGGAAGGCAAGCATTAGTATGCTGCACTACAAGTCCACAGAGATGCATCACTAACTTTAGATATCCATCCCTAAGATGTATGGGGCCTTGTGCCCAAAAGTTCAAAGTTCCACACAGGTTTGTGAGACTGGAAAAAGAAATAGTGTAGGGCTTCTGGGGTCCAATTAAGAGTTCCAAGTGATGGATGACAAGTTCTTCTATCTAACAAAAGTATCCCCAACTTTCGGAGTGCTTGCACAAGCAAGCGATTGCAAAGTAGACTGTTGTAAACGTAACTAAACTTTTAAAAAGGGAGATAAGGGTTCATGTGAGTACTGTTACTGTTGTAACTCACACCCCGTACTCCAATTCTTCTTAGGACTTGGCAGGTCTTCTGAAGAGGGCCCAAGGTCGCTTTTCCTGCCGTCAGCTTCTGCCATTGATGCCCAGGGACTGGTGCAACGTCTTCAGGTTGGAGAATACAGAAGAACTCTATGCAGGCCCCCCTCCGCACAGGACTGGATGCAGTAGAGCTGTTTTGGACAGACACCGATGCCCTGCAACGCTTGAGGACTCACTTGGTCGGTACCCCTTGATGCTGGAACCACAAAATCTGGCAGAGGAGTCCTGTAGCACAAACTGCCCAGCTCCTACGTTCTGCAGCAAGGTAGCCCAACCTCTGAGCTGGTCAGCCACTGGGTGATCCAGGGACACTGCTGAGGGCTCTTCTTTACAGGACTCCGAGCTGACGTTGAGAATGGATGTTTTCTTCGGAGCTCCTTTGGAGGACTGCTGGAGATGTTCAACAAGACCGGGCTCTTCCAGGACAGCAGCATAAGTTGGTTGCCAGGCCTTCTTCAAATGGTTACACGGTCTCCTTGCAAGACTTGCAGCTGGACAGGATACTTGGCTACTTCAGTTTCTTCCAGGATCTCTCTGAAGTGGGTACAGGGGTCCTCTTCTTATCCAAAAAGCCAGATAAGAGTCGAAACTCCCACTAGCCAATCAAAGATCTCTCCTCCACACACACACCCCAACAGTGGTCCAATCAGGACCACTGGTGGCACAGCTCATGCATACCAGTCTGACACTCTGAAACCAGTTTGTGGTTTGGGACCAGACAGTCCCAACCCATTTACTGGCAGCAAACACACATGGCATCTGCTTTCCCAGGCACTGGAGTCCATAGAATGTTGCTTTCCTCACGGGTCAGGAGAAGGGTTAGTGACAAAATGGCAAAGGGATAAACGGAAAACCTCATGGCATGGCCATGTTTGGACACTAGCCACAGTAGGTAGCCAAACACAGTAAAAGCAGTAAGGGTAAATAAAGTAAAATGCACCAAAAAAATAGCAAAAAGTAAATGCTGCCAGCAGCTTGCCCATTATGCACACCTAAAGTAAACAAAATCCTGAGTGTTAGTTTAGGGTAGAACAAAGTGTACCCCATTGTACTACATTGTAAGATGTATTGCACAATGAGAACAAGTTACCAAAAGTGGCAACAAAGTAACAAGACTATTGGAAACTGTTTCCTGGTACTGACAGCTTGAAGGACATGTCGGTTTCCCCATGGAGGATGCCACTGTAGTGAAGGCTTCACTACACTGTAGATAGTTTATATTGGCATTCTCCCTATCTAGGAGTAAGTTCAGAATGCACTGCAATGTTTACCACTGCTAGAGTTTGGACTGACTTGCTGGAAACCCTGCATGTAGGTACATGTTGGTCTTCCTTAACGCCTCACCACAAAGCCTCCTAAGACCACCTATATGTTGTATGGACACAAGTTAAAAGAATATGGAGGGTTCAGTCTTTCTAGGTTTTCATACCCTGAAGGGCATAATTGGATGTCATTTCGATTAGCCATTTTTGATTTCCTGAAATTCCTTCCAGCAGAATTAGTCAATCTAATGTTTTTTTTTTTATAAGGCAAAGGATTTTCTTTAAAAAAAGTAGAATGTTTATCTTGAGTGCATTTTCAGATTTTCATGTAAATCCATTCTTTCCTCCATTTTATTTCTAAATAATTTTAGAGGAATGTTTTTGCTTATAGAACCCTTGAATAGTTACTTAATAGAGCTGAAGCATCCATTAAAAGTATCTTATTTTGCCAGTGTTAAAGGTGAAACTGTTTAAGCAAAGTATGTCTTAGACCTGTATAGGTTATTTTTTCCACACATCTAGGATACCGACTCTTGCAATTAAGGATAGGGTTTTAATGCTATTCCTTTTCTATTCAGATTATTTACCTGTGGATCCAGATGAGTCCAGTCGGCCAAGGAAGTCTACCCTGCAACCTGTGGTCCACCTTAAGGCACGGAAAAAAACAGAAAAGGTGGGCAAGTGGAAATGCAGTTTTGGGTTTAGGCTTACTGTCACTCAATGAATCTGTGACAAACTTCATAACCACAATAATTCGTCCTCCAATTTGATCTTTTCTCACTGCCGCTCCAGTTTGTCCTGCTTATTTCACATCCCTCTTTGTTGCTCCATATGTCTTCAAACCATGATGAGCCTCTTTCCTTGTAGCTTTTATTTTCACTTCCTACAAATTAGTACCAGCTTCTCCACTAGCGCTCTTCCTCTGCACCCCCTTTTTTTACTTGCAACCTACAATGTGAATTATCCGTTTTGTTTCATTTTGATAGGATCTTTTTGCTATCACTACTTCTGGCCCACTCCCGAATGGCTGCAGTGGCAGATTAAAGCCTTCTGAGGATGGAATCCACAGAATCCGCATAGACTTCAAAGTGAGTATGGCATACGGGCTAGGGCAGGTCCTCCTACCTCCTTCACCTCCCATTATGCAGGGAACTGCAATAGTATATTCTGCATTTATTTGATCACACACATACGCCTTGGGCAGTTCCACAAAGCTGTTTCTGTAGTCATGTTGGTAGGTTCAATCCTTCTGTCATAGCGGTTTTGTGATATGAATATCGATGCTCTTTTCTTACTACACAAGCATCCTCTATTGTTGGACTATCAAAATAAATCTGATCCTTTGTAATGCATACATTTCTAGCGTCATCTTGTTCATACTACTGTGTACGCCATTCATCCCTCTTTCAGGGTTTCAACTCCCTCTTGTGTATTCATGACAACTATTCATGCGGTGATCATGTTGGATTCCCATCTAACCAACATTGCTCTCTTTCAGGAAGACTGTGATGTTGAAAACGTGTGGCAGTTGGGTGGACTAAGTGTCCTGACTTCTGTGCCTGTAGCCCCACAGCTAATGTGCCTCCTATGTGCCAGCAGAGGACATCATGAGGTATGTTGATATATGGCCATATCTAGTCCACCGCTCTAGGCACCACCTGCTCCAACATTAATGACCACCTTCTTATAAGCACCTATATAAACCTTTATAACCATGTACACATATCAGAACTGATACTCCTAGGTCTCAATCCCTTCACCCAATATTTATGGGATGTCTGCTCCAACAGGTGTTAGGGAGAATTCTCAGACATGTGCTAATTCCTCTCTACCTTAGAGACCCCCAGCTCTTTTGCTGTACTTCAGGACTTTGATTTTTTTACCTGGAGGGACTGAGACCCTTTTTGCCCACTCTCGTATTTTAATGTGATTTTGAACTCTCGTTTCTTTTGGTTGTAGAGTCTGACAAACTCCATAGGCATCATCTTTTTACATTGTCAAACAGCACCTTCAGTGCAGTGGCCCAGGGAAGTCTTTTATATTTCCAAAGGTTTAAATACCTTCACTTGGATAAACTATTGTTTCTAAGAGCAGTGAAGTGAAATTGACTTCTTACTTTGTCACTTTCTAGACCCAGCACACACTCGCACTATTCTACAATAGGGTGCTGGAGTGGTTACTTAGTATCCCCTTTGTCTAGCTTCTCATGTAAAAAATGTTACCCTTTCCTCGATGAATGGCTGGTGGCAGTGGTTTACTTTTAACTACCGTGGTGTGCATTTATCGCGGGCTGCGTTCGCAGCTGCAGTAGAGGCCCCAAGGGTGCCATTTTTGTCAAAATGGCCCTGGTCTTTTTTTCGCCATTTCTTTGTGGAAAAGGCCCTTCTTGAGATTTACTCTGTGCACCAAACCAGGTTTGGTCCCTTCGTTTGTTTTGCCTTTGGCGGGATTCACAAGTGAAGCCCGTCTCTGGCTCCAGGGTGTCTGGCGGAGGCAGGAAGCGAGGGTGATACCCGAAACTCCCCGTGCTTAGTCTCCTAGTAGACAGGAATGTACTCTTAGGTGATTGGCCGGCTGGCTGTCCAGCAAGGACAGCCACCCTGCTGGGTGACTGACAGCTAGGCTGGAATGAATGGGAGAAATGTGCATAAAAGGCGAGGCTTTTTGGTTTGGAAGACAGTCGACCACTGGACTAAGGAATCAGAAGAAAAACTTGAAGACACCTGCTGCAACTCCTGGACCGTTGGTTTGCCCTGTGAAGCCCTGCTGCTGTGCTGAAACTCCAATTTCGTTTTGACTAGAGAAGTTCTGCAAGGACGACTTCTCCCCTTGAGTTGGTGGGACCAATCAACTCCAAAGTAAGCCACCTGAACAGCCTCTTGGAGCTGGTATCATGATCAGTGGCCCAAGAACACAGACACCTCACCATCAATTGATGGGGGTAATAGGTCACAGGATGCATACACACTGGGGGCGCGGCTGGACTCAGTCCTGGCGCCTTTGGCGCCAGGCTCATGTAAGGATCTAAGCAGGAACACTTTATTTTTGTGTAAGAGTGCTTTATTTACAAGAACTATTTCCATGTGCTTTTATTTCGGTAACATTTCCACGTGCATACTGTTGGGGTGTGGCTCCCCAGGCCCACGAGCACGTGTAGACTCTAGGAGTTGCAGGGTGTGGCAGGCAGGCCAGGACTAGAGGGCGTGGCCCCAGGAGCTCAGCTGTATAAGCTGTTCCATCTCCAAGGCCAGCGAGTCGTGTTACTTTGCATTCGCGTGCAACGTGACGCTCCCCCTGCTTGGACCAGCTTACTTACATTTTGGAACCCAGAGTTCATCCTGCATACTCAACTCTTGGAATCTGGCGTTCATCGTTTCATCTGCATACTCATCCTCTGGAACCCAGCGATCTTGATCCCGACGCTGCGTTCCTCATCCACGGACTCGATTCCTGTGAAGAAGACAAGGTTAGACAGCTATCACCCATCAGTCTAGGATCGCGCCGCATTCAAACCACGCACGCATCCCTAGCAGACCACTTACCTGTTACCGGGCCATCGTGGTTTCATTCCTCGTTCGCTCCGGCTGCCATCTCTTGCTCTGCAACTGCTGCAGGGCCCGCAATATCACCTACGCGGGGAGAGAGCAAAAGAACGACATTAAAGGAGGAGCGGACAACAATACAGGAACGATCTATACAAATACAGCGAAAGCAGGCTGAAAGCAAATGAACTATCAACCAAAGCAGGCTGAAAGCAAAC
Organism: Ambystoma mexicanum; assembly: GCF_040938575.1. Lineage (NCBI taxonomy): Eukaryota > Metazoa > Chordata > Amphibia > Caudata > Ambystomatidae > Ambystoma > Ambystoma mexicanum. Next base: position 1,166,380,575 of record NC_090921.1, read on the forward strand.
AGGCGAGGGAAGACAAACAAACACCTGGAGAGAGGTGGATTAGTCACAGCTGGACTGGACTACCACATGCAGGAACCAGTGAAGGAACTCCGCCCCTGCCAGAAGTAGCAGGACCGAGAGCTCATCCATAATAATCAGGTGAGCCTTCTAGGGGCAGCGCAACCTACGTGAATCACGTCTTGGGAGGAAGGGTTTGGAGGGTCACAGACTGGCATACTCACGTCCCCTTATATCCTCACAGGAGCAGTCCTGAGCAGCACTTCCTAATGCCGCAGTTCACTGCATAAGTACAGAGAGAGAGAAGCAACAAGGGCGACCTAATCCCTGGGAGGGCTGCAACTGTGCCCCAGCGCCTCCGCTGAGACCAGGTGAGCGTAACAGCTGGTTGAAATTCCACTGCAGTTGCTGCTGGAACCGAATACCCAGGGAGAGGAACACCAGATTGTGCGTGTTGCTTTTAAGTTGGCCAAGAGCTCCAGGAAGATCCTCCGGACTCCCAGGAAGCAAGACTGACCGAGCCTGAGACACCTCAACAGAGTCCTTGCATCTGGGGTCCAGCAATGTCCATCTAGACAGCCAGAAATCGCGCAGTTGCTATTTGCGGTAGTCGTGAGGAGCTGGAACACCGAAGTGCCACTTGTTTTAAGATTGCTGGTTGCGAGCGGTGACCGTCCCATTGCAGTGCAGGAGTTCGCAGAAGTCCTCCATCTTGTCCCCACGACTGAGGCACAGAAACACCAGGATCTGCAGAGCTGCACAGGAACAGAAGTCATCTGCTGCACTTTTCCTCAACCTAAAGGTACTGTATAGTTTATTTACTTGTATAGCACACCTGACCCAGGGGTATCTGGGCGCTAGTGAGTAAGAAGACGGTTGCACGATACAGTTCAAAGGCATTGTACATATGACACATGGTACAAGGCAAGATACAGTTAATACACATAGTACAAGCATGAATCCAGTCATGAACGAGTAGAAGATGCATACGTACATACATGGACAGAAGGGTGCATTTGCCGAGTAGTCAGGGATGCATAGCTGAGAGAAAAATTGGGTTAATTCTTATTGAGTAGCCAGACAATGACACTACTACTGGATTTTGTGAATATTTGGATGGATTTGATGTCCGGCGGGAGTTTCATAGTTGGCAGTCCATGACCGGGAAACTGGAACCACCTGCTCTTTTAAGGTTGTATCTAGGTACCACTAGTTGGGAAGTGTTGTAGGATCTCAATGTGAATTTATCAGTGAGATAAGGTGGGGCTACCTACCTAAGAGAACCTACCTAAGTCCAAGAGAACTTACTGTTGTGTAACTACACTTGTTTTCTGTTGGCAAGACTTGTCGTCGTTGCCCTGTAGAGTTGCTTATAGCTTCTTTACTTAACAAGCCCAAACAGCTTGTGGCCCTACTTTGCATTTTTTTTTCTACAAAGACTTAAAAAACATTGTGCAAGACATTTACCCACCTCTGAGAAGTGCTTGAGTTTCACCTAGATTGTTGCTCAATTGACTTTGGCTTAGTCTGGCTCCCTGAGTGACTCTTCTTCCCTCTGTGAATGCGTTTGGTCTTCCTTCCAGGAAAGAGTTAACTAACTTTGCATTGGGGGGTTTACAAAAGTACTTACCTGATTTGAGAAAAATGTGAGATCTCTTGTTGTGTCACAATAACCTTTCTCTTTGACAAACTCTTAAATCTGATTCTAAATGCAACAGTGATATATTAATATCCCCAGCACCCTAACTATTGAAGTCACCTGAGGGTGTAGGTTGTGTCTGGGCCATCTCAAAAGGGTACTTAATGATTTAGAAATATTAAGAGTGTGTATTTTTGAAGTGTATTTGAGCGTTACTGTTATATTGCCCCCTTCTGAAGAAGGCTTACTCTGACTGATAAATTAATAAGTGTTTATTCAAGAAACCTTGTGTGTAAGTTTTTATTTGAGTACTTGTCACTGTGAATCTCTGTGTAACTCCCCTACAACTCATATTGACCCATCTTGCGATAAGCCTGGCTGGTCAACACGCTACCTATCTGTGTAGTACAAGCTTATACCAAAGGTTGGGTTCCTATTGCCAGGCGGTCAGGGTTGTTGTAGTGCACCCAAAGGGTACTGCATACAATCTTGCCAAACATGCACCCAGAACACTCAGATGTCGGACTCGTTCCCATGAAATAAGCACTTGCATAATTAGCGAAGTCGTATTTTTCCTCTAGTTGGATTAAAACAAAAGGGGAATTGCGTGCCGAGTGTTGGGGAGTTTTGCAAAAGGCCCCCTATGGCTGGACTATGGTCTGACTAGAGCAGACACATTCTTAGATGTGCAGGTTTCCAATTCTTAGATTTGGCCCCGAACTACCCAAAAGGTTTGGTAGCAATGACTGAGCACCCAGGCTTAGTCTAGGAGGGAAGAGGGCTGTAGGAAGGCACAAGGGACTCGGAGCACAGAAGGTGTTTCAAAGAAACAGACACACTAGCAGTTGATATACAAATAACACGCATTATAAATACACAGAGGTTATGGCTGTTAAAATGCCGATAGAATAAAAGGTTGTATCCTTTAACTCAAAATGAAATAAAAGGAGTCCTACTTTAAATCAAAGTAGGATACATGCAATGTTAAAACTCTTGTAATAGGTAAGCAAACGTTTTAATCACTCTGGTAACTTAAATTAACTCTTGCTTAACAAGGCTTAACCCTAGGTGCTATACACACTCAACGGGGGACTGGAGGTCCAGTGATCAAAGTTGAGGAGGAAGGAAGCAGGTTGTAGAGAGCCAGATGTAGTACACATCTCTGCTGCCTGCCCGCTCCTCTCCGTCATACTGGAAGAACAAGAAGAGAGCATGTTGTGTAAGAATGTAACCAGTACCCTTTGGGTGCACTACAATAACCTTGACCTCCTGGCAATAGGGACCCAACCTTTGGTATAAGTCTGATCTACACAGGTTGATAGTTTGGCTGAGCAGCCAGGCTCCTCTCAAGAGGGGTCAATGTGAGCAGTAATGTTGTGACAGAGTTTCACAGTACACTTATTCAAATAAACACTTGCACTCAAGGTTTCTTGATAAAACAATTATTAATTTATTTCACAGTCAGTTGTATAAGCCTTCTTAAGAAGGGAGCAATATATCTAATACTTATAATATACTTCAAAACACACTCTTAGCTTCCCTAAAACAGATGATACCCATTGGGGATGGCACACACACTTCCTACACCCGCAGGTGACTTAAATAGCTAGGACACTGGACTTAAATATATCACTGGTACATTAAGAGCAATACGGAGTTTGGCGTAACAGATGGGGGAATAAAACAAAGATTAACAAATAAATCATAAACAGGTAAGCACTTTTTGAAACCTTCCAATGCCAAATAGGTTTAACCCTTTCCTGGGTTAAAGATAAAGCACAGAGTCAAAGGTAAGAAGAGTCACTAGGGAGCCAGGGCAGCCAATGTTAATTGCACAATGTCTAGGGGAGCTGATGATCTTCTTTGCAGGTAGGAAAAGTCTTGCACAATGTTTTTCGAAATGTTTGTTGAAAATGGAACACTTGAAAAGCCAGAAGCCGGTTAAGCTTGTGAGGGGCAAATCTATAGAAACTCTGTAAGGTAACCAAGACAGGTCTCAACTGAGAGCAAGCAAGGCTACACAACAAGATCGAAGTTCTCTTAGACTTTACTGTACCTCTGGTTAGAAGACATTGATCCAGCTGGCTTCTGTTCCTGTTCAGCTCTGCAGATCCTGTTGTTCCCGAGTCTCAGTCGTGGGGACAAGAGGGAGGACGTCTGGAGACTACGGCTCTGCAATGGAAATGTCAGCGGCAGCAGTGGGCAAACTTCAATTCAGCAGTTCTTCTATGTTTCAGCTCCTCGTGTCTGACGGCAAATAGCAACACTGCGGTTCTCAGATACCACTGTAGACTTTCCTTGCATCTGGGGTCCAGCACTCTGCTGAGGTGGCTCAGGCTTGGTCAGTCCTGCATTAGGGAAATCCAGAGGATCTTCCTAGCGCTCTGGTCCGACTTAAAAGCAATGCAAACAATCTGGTGTTCCTCTCCCTGGCACTTCGGTTCCTGCAGCAGTGGAAATACAGCCAGCTCCGAGAGGATGTCCAGACGGGCTTACTTTGGAGTTCATTGGTCCCACCAACTCAATGGGTAGAAGTCGTCCTTGCAGGGCTTCTCTAGTCGAGGCGAATTTCGGAGCTTCAGCACAGCAGCAGGGCTTGACCGGGCAAACCAACTGTTAGGGAGAATTCTCAAAAATGTGCTAATTCCCTTCACCTTAGAGACCCCCAGCAACTTTGCTGGATTTTGAGGACTTGATTTGTTTACCTGGAGAGTGTGTGACCCTTTTTCCCCACACTCTCTCGTGTTTTGAAATGTGTTTTACTCTTATATTTTCTTTGGTTATGGAGTCTAACCTACTCCATAGGCATCATCTTTTCATTTGTCACACAGCACCCTCAGTGCAGTGGCACAGGGAAACCTTTTTAGGCTTTCCCAAGGTTTAAATACTTTCTCCAGCATGGGGTCTGGCATGGATTCACATGCTCATGAATATTCCCCGTCGTCAGGCTGGGAATCCTCGCTAAAGAAAAATCAGTATCAGTTTCGTTTCTGATCGGTCTTTCGTAGTAGTAACCAATCACTGATCTCTGAGTCATACTGACCACAGCCAATGACTGCCATCTCCCTAAGCCCCGCCTCTGGCAGCCATCTTCAGATTTTTACCGCACGTTCAAGTGTTGGGAGTCCTCATGCTTAGCTCTCGAGCTTTTGCTGCGTGTTTCGTGCTTTTTCAGGTGAATTTTCAAATTTTTCGGTTAATCGAGCCTCAAGCTCCACCGTTTCTACTTCCGTTAACGGGTACCTGTTGCGGGATTTTCCTATGCACCTCAAGTGTGAAGATTTCATCGAATCAACCTTTTGGGGGATTCCAGAAGATTTGCGGCCTACTTCGAGATAGCCCAGGATGCGAGTTTGTCACTCGGACCCAAGCTGTTTCGCAGCTGCCCTGGATGCGGGCTGCAGAATGTGTTTAAGGAGGACGAACATTCACGATGCCTCTACTGTCTTCATGGGGACAAGACTAATGTAGAGAAGGACTGCCAGTTCTGCAAGAACTTGTCGGCGCAGACCATGAGGGACCGTCGATCCCGTCTCTCCAGCTGGTTGGAGAAGGGTTCAACCGGTGAGAAAAAGAAGAAAGGGTACGAGCGGGCTTCGAAGTCCTGTGCGGGTGGCCCGGCGACGGGGGCCCAACACCAGGCCAAGCGCCGCGAGTCCGCTGGCTCTGGGAGCGTCGAAAGGGCGGGCTCTTCGGTTGCCAGGCAGGGCGCACATTCCCCGGCACCGTCAACCACGAGCCAGCGCTCCGGTTCGGGGAAGAGGAAGTCCGAGACCCCGGGTAAGCTTCGGGAGAAGCCCCGTCCGATCTCGGGAGAGGGGGAGCGAGGCGTCGCCCCTCCCCCTAAGGAGAAGGCCCAGGACGCACCTAAGGTGGTGAAGGCCCCTACCCAGCAGGCAAAGGCCTCTATCGAGGCGACTCTGGCCAAGCCGGCAGAGACCCCGCCAGCGGAGACTGCCTCCGGGACTAGAGTTTCCCTGCCGCCAAGGAGGGAATCCTCTTTTCAGCCCATCGTCATGGCCACCATGATGGAAGAAGCGAGGGGGGGCATGGTAGCCTCCTCGAGCTCGGAGTCCGCCTCGGAGGGGGAACTGACCGAGGCCGTGAGGAATCTCGAAGTCCAATTCGAGAAGGTTCGATCCCGCAAGGAAGATCCTCGGGAGATAACCGAGGAAGACGACAATGGCGAGGAAGAGCAGCCTTCCCCTCCGGCACAGCCGGAACCTAGGCCTCAGGATAGCTCGGCGGCCATTTTGTTTGCGATCCAGTCCTTATGCTCTGAGATCAGGACGAGATTACCACGGCCCAGGCCGGAGGACCCGCAACCTGGCCCGTCGGGAAGTCCTCAGAACAAACGACAGAGGACCCAAACCTCTCCTCCACTCGCCCCTGTAAGGCCTGCAGTTCCCTCCTCATCCGCCCACGAGTCGGGAGATGACGGTGCGGTGGGCTCGACGACGGGTTCTGACGACGACGGAACGGGTCTCCCGTCTCCCGTCACACGGGCCTCTTCGCCCGACGAGATTGGCTCATTCCACGCCATGATCGCCAGGGCGTACGAATTGTTCCAGCTCTGCCCGGAGGAGCAGAAAAAGGAAGGTTTCCTCTATCAGCGCCGGGAGGCCAAGAGGAAGATGGCATCGCGGTGCCTCTAATCAATGACATCTGGGAGGAGGGCCTGTCGGTACTCAAGAGCCCTTCCACGGCACCAGCCAAACGGGACCGGTATGAGAAGAAGTACCGGGTCCCCGAGACCGCTCCCCTGTGCCTCAGGGCCCAGCCAACGCCAGACTCGGTCGTCTCGGCGGCGGCGAAGAAGAAAGCGGCGGGGTCAGGAGCCTCAACGTCGAATTCCCCTCCGGACGGCGAGGGAAGGAGGGAAGGAAGTTGGACGCCATGGAGCGACGGGCCATTTCATGGGCGGCGACGACGATCAAAGCGGCCAACGCCCTGGCGATCGTGGCTTGTTACGACAGGGAGCTCTGGTTTAAGCTGCCCCCCATATTGGACTTCCTACCGGACGACAAGAGGTCCGAGGCCCTGGAAATACTTCAAGAAGGCGAGGTGGCGTCGGACCACGCCATAACGGTGGCAACCGATATTGCCGATACCGGGTTCCGCCAGCTGGGCAACGGAGTTTGCCTACGACGACGGGGTTGGCTGGGGGGGTACCGACTTCTGTCAGGACGTCCAAACCAGGGTGTTGGACATGCCGTTCGACGGCAGCAACTTGTTCGGGAAGGCGGTGGACGAATCCCTCCAAGCCATAAAGACGGACATGGAGACGGGCCGCGCCCTAGGGCTCTTCAGCAACGACGGCCCTTTCAGAGCTCCGGAGGCAGACAAGGGGCCTCCAAGGGATCCAGCGGTGGCTCGTCCTACAGCCAGGCGGCACGCTCCTCGTCTCAGGAGGCCTACAGGGGTCGCGGCAAGCAGGGAGCGCCTCGCCGCCGTCGGCAAGGTGGCCAGGGCGGCAAGGCCACCACCTCCAAGCAGGACTGAACCGGCTGTGGCCTCGGGCCCCCACCGAAGCACCCCGGTGGGAGGCCGGCTGACGAATTTCGTCGGCGTGTGGAAGTCCATCTCCACCGACCGTTGGGTGCTGGATACCCTGGCAAAGAGGACACTATCGAATTCCTGAAGAAGTGCCCTCACGTTCCACCTGTGGCCAGGAAGGAAAATCACGTCCCGCAACTGCTGTTGGAAGTTCGGGCGATGCTCAGGAAAGGCACCATAGAGCTCGTCCCGAAGAGGCTCTGCGGCTCCGGGGTGTACTCAAGGTACTTCCTCGTCAGGATGAAGACGGGCGGCTGGCGCCCCATCCTGCACCTTGGTCGTTTGAACAAATACATCAGGTCACAAAAGTTCAGGATGGTCACCCTCCAGCACGTGCTGGGACAGCTGGAGGAAGGCGACTTTCTATCGTCGTTGGACCTGGAGGATGCATACTTCCACGTTCCCATCCTCAAAAGTCAACGAAAGTTCCTCCGGTTCGTCGTCCAGGGACGCCACTACCAATTCAGAGCACTGCCGTTCGGATTGAAGTCGGCCCCCTGGGTCTTTACCAAGTGCCTAGCACCTGTGGCGGCGCGGCTGCGCCTGCAGGGGATTCACGTCTACCCCTACCTGGACGACTGGCTCATCCGCTCAAGGACGAGGGAACTCGCCGTCGAACACACTGTGAGGACCGTCCAGCTACTCACAGACCTGGGATTCGCAATAAATTACCCAAAGTCCCACCTGGTGCCGTCGCAGGTGGCCCTGTTTCTGGGAGCGAAGCTCGATACAGTGAGGCGCCTGGCGGCACAGTCGGAAGAACGGACGAAGAGCATTCTGGGCAAAGTGCAGCGCCTGCTAGCCACGGACGTGGCCAGGGTGAGGTCCATAAAGTCCCTCCTGGGGATGATGTCCTCTTGCATCTACCTGGTCCGCCTCTGCAGACTACGGATGCGCCCTCTTCAAGAATTTCTCGACGCTCGTTGGATGCAGGCGACGGGCACCTTCGAAGACAAGGTCCCCCTCAACGAGGTGTTCCGGCGGGCGATTCAGAGGTGGGGAGTTCGAGCGCACCTCACTGTGGGCAAGGACTTTCAGACGCCGGCGTACCAGGAGACTGTGACGACGGAAGCTTCCCTGGAGGGTTGGGGCGCCCACACCGGAGATCTCCACGCAAGAGGCCTCTGGCTCCCGGATGAGAAGCTCCTGTACATCAACATCCTGGAACTCCAAGCCGTGTTCTGGGCTCTCAAATCGTTCCTCCTGTCGCTCAAGGGCAAGGTGGTGCGGATCTTCACGGACAACACCACGACAATGTTTTACATAAGGAAGCAGGGAGGCACCAGATCCCCAGCCCTATCCAAGGAGGCACAGGATCTGTGGCACTGGCGGCTGCCCAGGGGATGTTCCTGGTTCCCTGCCACCTGGCAGGAGAAAGAAACACCATCGCCGACTCGCTCAGCAGGGAGCTGCGCGCGTGTCACGAGTGGGAGCTGCGCCAGGATCAGGTGGATTAACTCTTCCGACGATGGGGCAAACCCCAAATCGACCTGTTCACAACAGCGACCAACTCGAAGTGCTAGAGGTTCGCCAGCAGGTTCCCCCAGCCGAGAAGCATGGGCGATGCATTCTCGTTCCCCTGGGACGGCCTATACCTGTATGCGTTCCCTCCGTTGCCGTTGCTGCTTCGACTCATCAACCAGCTCAAGAGGTCCCGGTGCAGGATGATCCTCGTCGCACCGGCGTGGCCGAGGCAGATCTGGTTCCCGGACCTTCTGGACTTGTCAACGTCCCCACCCATCAAGCTGTCGGCGGACGCGGATCTTCTCTCCAGAGAAGGAGGCGCCATCTTCCATGACGACCCGGCGTCGCTGAACCTGCAGGCTTGGCTCCTGCAGTGCTAGAGTTTGGAGGGTACGATATACCGGCCGACTGCAGAGAGGTTCTTGCAAAGGCCAGGGCGTCCTCGACTCTCAAATGCTACGGTCACAAGTGGAAGAGGTTCTCTATCTGGTGCCGAGCACAGAAGATCAACCCCCTACGGATTGCAGCCCCTCAAGTGCTGCCGTACCTGCTATCGCTGGCAAAGGCTGGGCTAGCCCATGCCTCCATTAAGATTCATCTGGCGGCAATCTCCAGATATACCAGAACCACAGGACGGACGTCCCTGTGGTCCCATCGACTGGTAAAAGAGTTTATGAAAGGACTGTTCCGGTCGTTCCCGCCGGTGAAGGCCCCGGCCCCGGCGTGGGAACTTAACGTGGTGCTGACCAGGCTCATGGGGCCCCCATTCGAGCCGATGCACGCCGCACCGATGAAGTTTGTGTCGTGGAAGACTGCATTCCTGGTGGCCATTACCTCCGCACGACGAGTGGGAGAGATCCAGGTCCTATCCTGCAAAGCACTGTACTTGACTTTCCATGCCTCGAGGGTGGTGCTTAGGACGCACCCCTCCTTTATGCCCAAGGTGCCGTCGGACTTCCATCTTAACGAGCCCCTGGTGTTACCTGTTTTCTTCCAGTCTCCTTCGTCGCCGGCCGAGAGGACTTTGCGCTCGCTGGATGTGGCTAGAGCGCTGAAGTTCTAAGTGGACCGCACAAAGAGTTTTAGGAGGACATCACAGCTGTTTGTGAACTTTGGACCTGTGAATCAAGGGAAGGCTCTCTCGAAGTCTTCCATTTCCAGATGGCTCTCCAGCTGCATCATGCACTGCCACCGGTTGGCTAACCGACCGCTGCCAGGCCGTCCGAGAGCCCATTCGACCAGAGCGATCGCTGCTACTACGGTGTTCCTATCTGGTGTGCCCCTGCTGGACATCTGCAGGGCTGCTACGTGGAGGTCGACGCACACCTTCACGAGATTCTACTGCGTCGATCGGGATTCCAGGGTCGGCCAAGCCTGCCGCCTACCCCTCTGCGGCTCTTCACTTGGTCATACTGCCACTTCACGTGCTACCAAATCTGAAGATGGCTGCCAGAGGCGGGGCTTAGAGAGATGGCAGTCATTGGCTGTGGTCAGTATGACGCAGAGATCAGTGATTGGTTACTACTACGAAAGACAGATCAGAAACGAAACTGATTTTTCTTTACCGAGGATTCCCAGCCTGACGACGGGGAATATTCATGAGCATGTGAATCCATGCCAGACCCATGCTGGAGAACAAGTTACAGGTAAGTAACTTGTTCCTTCTCTGGGATAAACTACTGTTTCCCAGAATAAGTAAAGTGAAATTGACTTTACTAGTCTTTTTAAATTCCTAAACCCAGCACACCCCATCTTAAAATAGTGTGCTGGAGTGGTTACTTAGTATCCCCTGTGTCTACTCATGTAGCAGTCAGGTGCTACCCTTTCCTCTCAGAATGGCTGGTGGCAGTGGTTTTACAACAAACGATCATGATATTTTTCCTGACCGCGAACACTGGTAGCGTTAAATTGCGGGAGCCATGTTTTTTAAGATGTCGTTTGAGCCTCCTTTGTTAAAACTGGTCCTGGTTGTCTTTTTTTTTTCGCCATTTCTTTTTGGAAAGTTCCTTCTAGAGTTTGTCTCTGCGCGCCAATCTAGGTTTGGTCCCTTTGTTCCTTTGCCTTTGGCGGGCTTCAGGAGTGAAGATCGCCTCTGGCGCCTCAGTGTCTAGGGTGGGAAGGAAGTGAGGGAGGTGCCCGAAACGCTCTTGTGCTTAGTCTCCTAGGAGACCCAAATGCACTCTGTGGTGATTGGCTGGCTGACTGTCCGGCAAGGACAACCACCCTGCTGGGTGAGTGACAGCTAGGCTGGAATGAATGGAAGAGCTGAATAAAAGGCGAGTCTCTTGGCTTGGAAGGCAGAGTCGGCCCCTGGAATGAAATAACCAAAGACGTGCTGGAAGAGGATGGCTGCTGCAACTCTTGGACTGTTGGTTTGCCCGGTGAAGCCCTGCTGCAGGTCCGAAAGTTAATCTCGACAGAGAAGCCCTGCAAGGACGACTTCTCCCTTTGAGTTGGTGGGACCAATCAACTCGACACTAAGCCACCTGGATACCAGTCTCGGAGCTGGTTGTATTTTCCTCATAGTGCTGCAGGAAAACCGAATACCCAGGGAGAGGGACATGAGCTTCTGTGCTTGACTACAGCTACAGGAATTGAAGATTTGCCAGTTGCCAGCTTTTCGACCAGTCTCAGTGCAGGAGTCCCCCGACTTCCTCCCTCTTGTCCCCACGACTGAGGCCCAGGAACAGCGAGATCTGCAGGAACTGCCAGGAACAGAGGTCTTAAGCTGCATCTTTTTCTAGATTTGTAAAGGTACTGTAAAATCAGACAGAGTACTTACCTCTTGTGGTGAAAGTGCTTGAAACTTTCCCAACTCACAGGCCTAATCAGCTTGTGAACCAACATGATTCTTCCTGCTACAAACTATTCCTAAGAACTTTTTCAGAGACTTTTCCGTTTATCTACCGGAACTGCTTTATCCTATCCAAGACTTTAGCCCATTGACTTTGGCATATCCTATTGAATTGAATTGACTCTTCTGGTGAACTCTAAATATTTGCACTGTCTAAGAATAACTGTAACCGTTCATGTTCTAATAATCTTTGCCTTGTACTCCTCTTGAAAAGTATTTCTGAAATGGTATTGAAGTGTATGTGTGTGGTATATAATTGCCTCCTTACGAATGTTTTATAACTGACAGATAAAATACATTAATAAGTATTTATCAAAAAAACCTTGAGTGTAAGAGTTTATTTGAACACTTGTGATTGTAGACCTCTGTGTAACATCATTACAGCTCACATTCCCCACTTGAGATAAGCCTGGCTGCTCAGCTCCACTACCAAAACTGTGTAGTAAAGACTTATACCAAAGGATGGTTTTGCTTACACCTGTAGTCCTAGTTGTGTGTAGTGCTTCCAAAGGCTAAAAGGGTACTGCATACAAACTTTGCCTAACACCAAAGGTCCAGGATTTGCCGCAGGCGTCTCTTCCAAGTTCTTCTTCGGATTCCTTCGTCCAGTGGTCGACTCTGCCTTCCAAGCCAAAAAGCCTTAGCTTTTATGCACGTTTTTCCCATTCATTCCAGACTAGCTGTCAATCGCACAGCAGGGTGGCTGTCCTGGCCAGACTGCCAGTCGGCCAATCACCTTTGGGTGCATTCCTGTAACCAATGGGATTAAGCATAGGGCATTTCGGTCACCTCCCTCACTTCCTGCCACTGCTAGACATGCTGGAGCTAGAGGCGTGCTTCACTTGTGAATCCCACCAAAGACAAAATTAACAAAGGGAGCAAACTTGGTTTGGCGCTCAGAGTAAATCTCAAGACGGACCTTTCCAACAAAAAAAGGCAAAAAAGGCTGGTGCCATTTTGACAAAATGGGCACCATGGGTGCTTTACTGCAGCTACAAACGCAGCCCGCGGTAAACGGACACAATGGTAGTAAAAAGTAAACCACTGCCACCAGCCATTCATTGTAGAAAGGGTAACATAAAAATGTTATATCAGAAACTAGACAAAATGGATACTAAGTAACCTCTCCAGAATCCTATTGTAAGATAGTGTGTGCTGGGTCTAGAAAGTTACAAAATGTAAGCAAAGTCAATTTCATTACACTGCTCTTGGAAACGATAGTTTCACCAAGAGCAGGTATTTAAACCTTTGAGAAATCTAAGGCTTCCCTGTGCCACTGCACTGAAGGTGCTGTTTGTCACAATGTAAAGAAGATGCCTATGGAGTTTGTCAGACTCAAAGGTCAAAAGAAACCAGAGTCCAAATCACAATAAAAATACATGAGAGGGTGAGAAAAAGGGCTCACCTAAAGTCCAGCAAAAGCGCTATGGATCACTAAGTTAACAAGGGAATTAGCACATTTCTGAGAATTCTCCCGAACAGAGCACTTGTAACACCAGGTACCGGGCAATACTGCATCGAAGATACGAGAGACGGTATGCACTCAGACAACCGTATGGCATGTACCCTCACACTGATGTGGTGGAATGGTGTCTGCATACACCACTGGATATAGAAGAGCTGTAGGTAAAATCAGACCAGAGTAAAGCGACGTCATGAAGAGAAGACACGAGGACGCACTGAAAGATAAGTGAATACTTAAAGAATGAAGATATAACAGAAGTAACCGGAGAAATATTTATGCAAATAAAAAGAAATCATAAACAGTAAGAGAATCGGCAAATGTATATACGCAGAAACACACGGTAGATGACCTATAGAAGCTTGCTGCAGGAGTAAATGACGCGAGTAAAGCAGCCATGATGAAAGATGGATGTTGACTCTGTGTAAAGAATAAGCAAGACACCTTGCTTTACTGGTGGATTATATTTCCCTTTCCCTCAGTGAGTGGGAACCTTTTTCCACACTCAGAATCTTCTACCCTTTTTATCTGTGTCCTATTTAAGACTCTCCATGGTGTCTTTTTAATGTTATACTCTTTGACAACTTTTGGCACATATTGCCTATTGTCGCTGGGTTGCCTTGGGGCTCCCCTTTTAACTTTCTTTGGCTAACCTTGTGAGAACTACAGTTCCCAAGGGTAGAAAGGATCTTTTTCTCCCTTGTATATAATATTAGTTGAGTCCAGCACCCCCACCTTATGTGGAGTGCTGGGGAGGTACTGGGTATCCCCTTTCTCATTCTAAATGTAACCTTTGTTACTAGGACAAACTTACCTTTAATGGCTGGTGTCAGTGAACCTTTTTATTAATTTGCACCAAATTTAGTAATTTGGTGCACCTTTACTGCATGCTGTTTCCACAGCCCCAGTAAAGGCACATATGGGTGCTCATTTGACCAAAATGGCCCCTGCCTTCTTTTTTTGTGCCATTTTAGTGTTCCTTGTCAGTTCTTGTTCCTTCCCCTGACATCCAGGGTGGGGAAAGTCCTGTGCGATTTTTATTTCGGTGGAAATCATGTGGATTCCCCGGCCAGGCTCCAGAGTGTCTGTGAAGGTAGGAAGCGAGGGAGGAGTCAAAAACTTCAGTTGGTCTTCCCTTTGTCTTCCAGCCTAACTGTGAGAAGCCAGTTCAAACTAAGAGTCTGGCTGTCCTGAAAGGACTGGCAACCCCATATGTTTGAATGTTGCATGGGTGTTTGATTGGCTGGGGTCCTGCGTAAAAGTCTGATGCTGGATGTAGCCGACCACTGAATCCGAAGAGGAAGAAAACGCGGCAAACGATTTCCAGATACTGTAGAGCCTGCTATGTAACCAGAGCCTGCTGTAGCTCTTCCTTCCAATCGACCTGTAGACTCTGAAAACGACGGCAGCGACCCAGAGCCTGCTGAGATCCAATGGACACAAGACCTGAATTTTGAGCCGTCTCACGTCATGCTGCGACCTTTTGGGTCTGCAATACCCTAGAACATCGAGCCATTGTGCGGTGCACTCTCTCCCTGAATTCAGAATCTTCCTGAAACTTTGTGGGCATGCCTGCTTGACCTCCAGAGACGTGAATAGAGTCCAAAAAGGCCCTTCACCAGAGTGCTGGAACTTTGCGAACAACGAAAATCCGACCAGCGATATTCAGCCGCCTTCTGGCTCCTGAAAAGGGCACCAAAATCCTGAACTGCACCCAGCCGTGAAGAAACGTGCCTGGTGACGTCCCCGTTGATCCCTGCTGCAGAAGCCCTTCCACTGTCCTTTCTTCATGGTAAAGTAATTAATCGGCTGTGTTTTTGCCTGCAGATCCTGAAGTCTTCTTGCTCAAACTCTTTTACCATGCTAAAGTACTGTGCCGATTGGGTTGGTTACTTTCATTAAACCTTTGTGAGTCCTGTGTAGCTTTAAAGTGTTTATTGTGCTTGGGAGGCCACCCATCCAGTTCACCCAGGCCCACTGCTGCAATCCCCCTAGGGTGTCTTCTCTCAGGTCCCTGGACCCTCAACTAACTTTTAAAGCATAATACTTACTTGTGTGAACAGTCTTTCTCAGGAACTCTGACTTTGCCTGCAACTGAGCCTCCTCACCCTGCCTACAGCTGGCTCCAAGACCACTAGGGGTCCCTCTTCTGCCTCCAAGATTACTTGTGTGTCAGAATTGGGAAGGACTGGATAATTTAAGGGGTCTGCCTTGAAAGGTAAAACAAGTGTTGAAACGTGTTCTTGCTTCTAAAAGAGTTGGTTTCTGCCTTCTGAGAGTGAACAGTTACAATAAAAGTTATTACTTACCTTAGATATGTTCTGCCATTCTGAAAAGGGTATGTAAAGTCTTAATTTCCTTAAACTGTTTTGCCAGAGTAAATGTATGATATGACATTTATAACGTGCCTACAGAATAGTGTTTCAAGGCGTGAGGTTAAGTTACTCACCTGTGAATTGGCTGTGGCTCTTCCCCAAAAGTAATGCTGCTGGTTCTACTTCACTATTCCTGTTAGGATAAATGTATGAGTGTCCCCAATTGGGTCTTGCTTCCCCTCACTGGCTGTTAGCCTGTCCAGAATAAGTCTTCCAGAGGTTATACTGACCCTGAAGTTTCTGATGACTGCTTTGAAAAGTATATAGCTTTTACGTATCTTGAGTTAGCTGTGTGCCATCCTGAAATACGTTTACGGAGTTATTGCTAACCTTAGTCAGTGTTCCACTGAGCGAAAAGCAGCCTGTAATTGTATATTACACCATAAGGTCCAACTCCCCTAGTATAACTGTTATCCTGAATCAGGGTTATCGTTTTTTACTGTTCCATGAATGAGTGTTCCACTATTCAGAAAAGTATATTGTCCAGTTGATTTACTATGTGTTTTCTTGCTGAGCGTCACAGTAAAACTGCTAGGGTCTACTACCCTTGTATTACTGAAGGTGATCGAAAAGTAACTATTGGTTTTTGCGCCCCATGAATAGGTGTGACTTGTGCTAAATGTGTATGATAATGTTTGACTTCCCTAGAACTCCTTTTAGGTAGTCTACAAAAGGTCTTATTCTTTGGTCTGCGTACCTTCAAGCATAGTGGTGTTTTTATATATGTGTTTACGAAATAAACCTTAATATTTTATAATGCTTCTGGTTGTCAGTGTTTCTATTGAATCCTTGGTGTACTACAGGTACAGTGTACTTTCCTCTATCCCTCCTAAGATTAGCCTGGCTGCTCTGTCTACGCTACCATGAACGCGTGTGGTGCAGTCTTATATTAAGAGTGAGGTCTTATACTGTCTCAGTTGTATTGTTTTACTAAGCCCATAGTTGGATTTCAGAAAAACTGTCCTAACAAGTCCAAAGTAAAATGCTGTCTGTGTCACAACCTATTCTTGCCCTTACTTCTAATACTAACAATGTGCTGGAATGTTCAAACTAAATAAGTTTTCCAAAATCATATGACTGTGCCTTTCAGGAGCTTCACACAGCTCCCTTCCCCAGGTTCCAGACACTAGGGGTAAAATTCCACAAGGTTTCAGGATTCACTTCAAGTAAATGTCACAGTACCTTACCAACTCAGTTCTTGTTCTCAGCTTCACAATCTTACTGTTTGGTTTTCTCAGATGAACAAACAACAAATGTCCAGCTAGTTACTTGGGCTTCTCTTGCCTGAACTCGGAAAGCAGCACTTTGTTTTTTCTCTCAATGTCCACAGTACCTTTTAGACTTGGGGTTCCCTTCCCCAAGTCTCCACTCTTGGGTGTAGCTGTTGTAGGTTTTCACAAACACTTCTGGGGTTCCCTTCCCCACCTCCGTGTTCCACTTTCAGGCTCCCCCTGGTCTGGGCGCAGTTGTCGGTCCGCGCTGTCCACCCATGGTCACGCAACCTGGGGACTGGGACTTATAGCTGTGCCCCCTCCTTGTCAGTTCACTTAGTTTACTAGGCTTGGCTCGGCTTTAAGTGTTCCTCTCTTGGACAGCCTTCTGCCGGCTCACTTGTAACACTTGAGTATAGGCGTGTTATGAATCCCATATCATATATATCATATCATTGTTTCTCGATTGCCATCGCCACTTAGCTCGCACTTTGTACCTCACACAGCTCCCCTCGGGATGTCAATTTCCTTCTTTCAGTCCACCAAGACTTTCGACAATGCAATCTTCCTTACTCTACCACTGAGTAACTTTGTATCATGTAAGGTTCTATTAATTAGTGTTGCCACATCCAGTATTTTCAGTCTGAAGGCCTTGACACTGGGTTTTCCCTTCCCACCCCACGCCTTCATTCAGATACTCAGTTTCTTCTTTCCCAGTCTGCATTATCCGATTGTCTCACAATCATGGATGACTGCAATAATGGATTTCCTTTAATTCCGCTTACACTCGCTACATAGTATTTAGCACCGCGCATCACATTGCAAGACTCCCTGTACTTAAGACTCATCGGCAGTGATTTTGCTCTCTTCCAGGCTTTCTGCTTCTAGAACAATGTAGCTGATGTCAGGGTCTCGCCACCTGCCCCTCAGTCACACCTGGCCACGGTAGAATGAGCACACCTGGCTTAGATAAGGGAAGGTCGTCCCTGTCCAAGTCCTTCCCTTTTTAACCACACTGGCTCCCTGGAGAGACGGCTCCCTCTCCACCACAGAGCCTCTGCTCTGCCACGGGGTAGCGTGCTGCTTGTCAGTTTCCTCCACCTGGTTTTCTCTCCTCCTTGCTGCTCGCCTCTAGAATGCCGGTTCCTTGCCAGTCAGGGACGCATCCTCCCAGTTGCTGTCTCCAACTGCTGCTCCCTGCACTACTGAATGCCCCACCTTTTATACACCTGCCACAGATTAACAGGCTGCAGGTGTGGTCATTGTAGAGACTGCCTGACCTTCCATTAACCAATTATCTAGACATGCCTGTCCTTTGGCTTGGAGTGAGTTGGATCTTAAAGTGGGAGTGTCTTTTCCTTCCCTGCCTTTTCTGGCGTAAAACATTAAAGGGTATTCCAGGGGTTTTGATGCCAATAGTCCATAACGGCAGGGGGGAGGGGGGTCTAGGGGAGGTCGATGTCGGGGAAAATGGGGATGCCATGTGTCAGTTTTGACTCTTATTAGTTCAGAGGGGTAATGATTTACAATAAGTCTGGATTTCTCTTTTTTACTTTGTGTTGCCCTTCTCAAGCTTTTTCCTTTTTAGCTTGGTCAGTACCCCCAGGGAAACCCATGTTGGTCTTTTGGGTTGACACTCCCTCATGATGTATGGTAGAATGAGTCTTGGGACTACATGAGTGGCAATAACCTACAAAGATGGAGGGTAGGTGTTCCCTCTGGGGTTGGAAATAGTCTCTCACTTGACGGCATCATCTTTCCACTCCCCAAGGATGCCCTACTGTTAGGTAAGATTTTAACCTTAGTACTAAAGCCACCTCACTTGTGAGAACCCCATAACATTTTGCTGGGCCGGTTGATTATTTTTCCTTATCTCAGTGAGTGGCAACCTTGTTCCACACTCAGACCCTTTTATTCTTTTTATAGGTGTCATTTTTAACTTTGTCTGTAATGGCCTATTAATATTATCCTCTGACACCTTTTTGGTATATACCTTTTATTGTTACAGGGTTGCCCTTTGGGGCTCCCCTTTTACTTTCTCTGTCTAACCTTGTGACAACTACAGTTTCCGAGGGTAGAAGGGACAATTTCAATGGATTGTGTCCTCCAATGTATTCCACATCTTTGACATGTAATGTCCACAGCTGTGCACTTCGGAAACTTTTTCGGCAGAGGGCGTCCTGCGTCGATGGCGTCGGGTCGATGTCCCTTGAAGGCCTCCGTCGAGGGCAACTTCACTGGATGTTATAAATGGGATGCATGGCGTCCGTAGCCTCAGTTCGTTTTTTTCCGCGAATGTGTTTGCTTCAGACACTCGGCGCGCCTAGTTTTTTCCTAGTGAATGTCGTCTTCAACCCCTCCGACTCCACGGTCTGGCTTTAAGACTTGCCGGGGCTGCAAGTCTAAGATGTTGATTACGGACCAGCATCACATTTGTTTGTGGTGTCTGGACGAGAGTCATGACACTGACAACTGTTCCAAATGCCATTCGCTGACTGCTAAGTCCTTGCGGGAGAGTAAGGGGAAATTACAGGTAGGTAGGGGTTCCAAACCCAGGAAGTCCCGTAAAGCTGCTAAAGGGATGTCCACCGACGATTCGAGCAGCGACTCTCCTCGTCGGAAGTAGTCCTGGGGATCTCGGTCCCGGAGTGGTTCCCGCCATTCGTCCTCGTCTCGGCATTCCCGGAAGCGCCATCACCGGTCGCCTTCCCCTTCGTCCTCAGAGGATGGCGCCGTGAGAAAAGTGGCTTGTCCTACAAAGTCCTCAACTCTGGAGGAATGGGCAGCCTTCAGGGAGCAGATTCTGGCGATTTTTGCGTCCCAGGGCACAGTTCCGTCCGCGCCTCCAGAAGAAACCGACAGGGTACGGTCTCGGTCCGTGGCGCGTGCGCCTTCGGGCTCGGGTCCTCGGCGTGATTCTCATTGGGAACTTTCAAGGTCCCGTTCAGACAATGTTCAGGTTGGTCGCCAGAGGCGTGCTTCTAGATCACGGTCCTCGTCCCTGGCGAGACCGGAGAAATCTGCCAAGGGCTCGAGGTTGGCGTTGACTCAGTCAGTGCCGTGTCCGTCGGATACGGATGTCGAAGCGTTGCCTTCACCACAGCCATCAGCGCCGTTTTCGACACCGAAGCCGTCGGTGCTCTTGATGCCTTTGGGGCCTTTTGGCTGCAGTTTGCCGATGGAGGTCCCTGGTACTGTGGATCCTCCAAGGAAGGCTACTTCCAAGTCTGGGAGGCCTGTTATGGATTCCAGACCCTATTCTGTCCCGAGGCAGTTCTTTCTACCTCTGGATGATATCTATGAGGAGGAAGAGGAGAGGTCAGAATTAGAATTTGACCCTGTTGAGCCTGATGTGGCTCATGTCTTTTCCAGGGACAGTCAGTTGGAAGAGTTACGTCAATCCCTTCATGATGCCATTGGCTTGGACACTTCTCAGGAGATGGATTTTGGCAGACCTGAGCCTGGGGCTCATTCTGCGTCATCCTATAGGAGACTGATGGCTAGGGTCACCGAGTATCTTGGTTGGTCTAGTCCTCCGGAATCTTTTGTCCAGGGAGACTTAACTGATATTTTGGATCAAGGTCCGTCCTCTGACCCAGAGTTACCTTTTCATTTGACGTTGCAGAAAGGGTGGCTTCTGCTTGGCAGACACCGGAAGCTCTTCCGGCGGTTAACAAGTTGTTAATCAAGAAATACCGCCCTTCCAGTAGCAACCCCAGCTACCTTTCATCACACCACACTCCTGAGAGTTTGGTGGTTCAGATGGCTACGGCCACCTCAAAGCAGGCGGCATACCCTACCATCCCTCCTAATAGGGACGACAAACGCTTCGACGGTTGGGCACGCAAGGTGTCTTCTGCAGGGAGTATGGCGCTGAAGTCGGCCAACTCCACTTGTGCCTTAGCAAGATTTTCACACACTCTGTGGAATTGTTTCTCTAGCGGCTGAGCATATTCCCGAGGGGGAAGAAAGGGAGGGGTTCCTTGCTCTCGTGTAAGATGGCAAGAATGCCATATGTGAATCCCTTCACTCGGGTTTGGACATGGCCGACAGTGTTAGCTGATCCATGGCTGCAAGCACCCCTTATACGTAGATTTGTGTGGTTGCGGAAGTTGGGTTTTGCTACGGATGTGCAGGCCCGTCTTTTGAACATGCACTTTGATGGCGCACATTTGTTTGGCAGCAAGGCTGACGAGAGCCTAGAGAGGTTGCAGACCTCAAAAGCTGTGGCTAAATCTTTGAGCGCAGCTGTGCTTCAAACTCTGCCTTTTTGTCCTATGGGGACATCAGTGGAGGGGAGGTTCCTTTTGTTACTACTCCTCTTTTGGTAGGACGAGAGGAGCCGCCAGTCAAAGGGGTCAGCGTAAAAGTACCTCTGGTGGTCGGGGAAATGGAGGTGCCAAAGCCGCTCAGGCAGCTGCCTCTTTGCCTTCAGGCACTGCCACAGCCGCTCCAAAACAATCATGAAACCATGTTGCATTGTTGGCCGGTTGGGGGGGCAGACTGTGTCAGCATCTCAAAGAATGGTGAGCTATTACTTCGGATGCGTGGGTTCTGGATACAATAGCCCACGGCTACTACCTTCCCTTCCTAAAGCAGCCTCATGACAATCCACTGGGGAATCTCTTTGAAGCTTCCGGATCCGCTCCTTGTGCAGGAAATCTTGACCCTGCTGGAGAAAGGCGCTATAGAATTGGTGCCTGTAGCGGAAAGGAACAAGGAACAATGGATGGTATTCCCCATACTTTTTGATTCCAAAGAAAGACAGGGGTTTGAGACCCATCTTGGACTTGCGTTGGTTGAGCAAACTTCTCAGGAAGGACTAGTTCAAGATGGTCACTTTCTCTGGTCCCCCAGGCCCTTCAACTTCAGGATTGGTTGGTGTCTCTGGACCTACAGGATGCTTACTTTCATGTGCCGGTTCATCCAAAGCAGAGAAAGTACCTGAGGTTTGCGGCTGGCAGCTCGCACTTTGTTTCGGGTCCTGCCATTCGGATTGAACTCCGCCCGAGGGTCTTCACCAAGCTAATGGTGGTGGCAGCATATCTTAGGCAAGGGGGGGGGGGAGAATTCAAGTCTACCCCTACCTGGATGACTGGCTGATCCATGCGCGTTTTCCCGAGCCAGCGATGGATCATCTCGATCTCACCTGCCGCTCCCTCCAAAGCTGGGCTTCTCCCTCAATTTCAAGAAGTTGCATCTGACACTTTCCCAACAGCTCCAGTACATCGGGGCTGTGGGCTGTGTTGGACACGTCCTTGGGGAAGTGCTCACCTCCCAAGGTGAGGGCTCATCACATTGTGCAGATGGTGGACAAGTTTCAACATCTCCCGGCTTTCGAATTCTTAAGGTTGCTCGGCCTCTTGTCGTCCTGCATTTTTATGGTGCCAGAGGCCAGACTGAGGATGAGATCCCTGCAATTGGTCCTCAAGATGCAGTGGTTGCAATTTTCAGGCAAGATGTCGGATCCCGTTCAGATTCCACTCTCGGTCTCGCAGGATCTTCTGTGGTGAGCCAACAAAGGGAACCTGATGAAGGGGGAGCCATTTTGGCAGTCGTGGCTGGAGGTGACTGTAGTGACGGACGTTTCTCACAGAATGGGGAGCTCATGCTGACTATCTGTCGGAGTCCAAACTCGATATCAGCCTGTTAGAGCTGAGGGCCATCAGGCTGGGCCTGAATGCTTTTCTGCTGTCTGTGCGGGGAAGGGTGTCCTGATCATGACGGACAACAAAGTGCCCATGCATTAACTCAACAAAAAAGGGGGGGGGGGTGGGGTCACTTCTGTTGTGCAGAGTGGCAATGCAGCTCTGGTTCTGGGCAATACAGCAGGGAATATCGCTCTTGGAAGTTCATCTGGCCGGAGAGGAGAATGCGGCAGAGAACACTCTGAGCAGGCAGAGCACGGTCTCTCATGAGTGGGAGTTGGCTCCGGAAGTCCTTCTGGAGATCTTCACCCTTTGGGGAACCCCACAAGTGGATCTCTTTGCGACCAGTGCCAACCGGAAGTGCGAGAGATTCTGCTCAAGGCAATTTCCTTCGAGAGGAGCCTTAGGAGACGCATTTGTCGTGGACTGCTTATTCCCGCTTCTGTACGCGTTTCCTCCTGTCCCCGTCATTACTCAAGTGTTAAGGAGGTTGCGAAGGTTCGGTTCCCACATGATCCTCACTGCTCCGTATTGGGCTAGGAGAGCATGGTACCTGGACCTTCTAGAAATGTCCATCTGTCCTCCACGCCCTCTTCCCTTCCAAGAGGATCTGCTCTTGCGTGAGAGGGGGTCAGGGGAGGAGGGGGTTCTCCATCCAGAGGTCAAGGCTTTCAACCTTCACGCTTGGTATCTGAAAGGTTGAGGTATAAGGATTGGGACCTCCCAGATGACGTGATGGAGTTGTTGCTTTCGGCCAGGCAGCCAGCAACCAAATCCCTGTACTGTTGCTGTAAGTTTTGCGACTGGTGCAGCAACAATTGGACCAGGCTATTACCAAGCAGACCTTGTCCAGGTGGGTTATCCTCACTATTACTGAATGTTACCGATTGGCGGGCAAGGACCCTCCTGAAGGGTTGCAAGCTCATTCCACTAGGGGCGTGGCTACTTCCACAGCCCTGCAGCGGGGAGTTCCTGTTAGGAATATTTGTGACGCAGCGACATGGGCTTCTATCCACACCTTTGTCAAACATTACTCCCTGGTCAAGATATGGCCTTTGGTAAAGCGGTTCTTTATTCTGCCATCTGATTGGGTATTCTTAATTCTTTTCCCTCCTCCATTTTCTGGTACTGCGTTGGGAGTCTGGATGTTGGAGGACACAATCCATTCGAAGAACAAGTTACTTACCAACTGGGTGTTCCTCCAACGTATTCCACATCGCCCTTCCAGCTTGCCCCTCTGGAGAATTTCCTATGCTATTGTAACTTACGTTCCCTCAAGGCTATGAGCAGTCAAGCAGGCATTGTGTATCAGCAAGTTACAAGTTATGGAGGAAAAAACATAAACTGAGGCTACGTGCGCCGTGCGTCCGATTTATAACATCCGGTGATGTTGCCCTCATCGGAGGCCTTTGAGGGAGATCGACCAGATGCCATCGACGCAGGATGCCCTCTGCTGAAATATTTTCCGAAGTGCACAGCTGTGAACATTACATGCCAAAAATGTGGAATACGTTGGAGGAACATCCAATCGAAAGAAAGTTACCAGTTGGTAAGTAACTTGTTCTATCCCTTCTACATTTGGTTGGGTGAAACCAGCACACCCCAACTTATGTTGAGTGCTGGGGAGATACAATGTATTCCCTTTTTCTCTAGCCCTGTAACAAATCTGTTACAGGGACGAGCTTAGCTTAAATGGCTGGTGGCAGTGATTCTTTTTACAAATTTGGTGCACCTTTACCGCGGGCTGTAATCTCAGCTGCGGTAAAGGCACCCATCGGTGCCCATTTTACCAAATCTTTTTTTGTCTTTTTTTCGCCATTTTAGTGCTTCTTGTCCCTTCTTGGATCTTCCCCTGCCCTTCAGGGCGGGAAAGTCCTTTGTGTGATTTGTATCTTTGGCGGGAGTACTGTGGACTCCCCGCCCAGGCTCCAGAGTGTCTGTGAAGGTAGGAAGTGAGGGAGGAGTCCAAAACTCCACAAACCTTTGTCTTCCAGCCTGACTGCGAGAATCCAGTTCAAACTGGGAGGCTGGCCGTCCTGAAAGGACTGCCAAACCCCCAAGTTTGAATGTTGCACACCTGTTTGGCTGGATCCCTGCATAAAAGCCCGATCCTATAAGCTGAAGAGGTAGTCGACCACTGGACCTGAATCCGAAGAGGAAGATGAAGTAACCGCTGCTGAGGATTCCCATCGACCGGAGAACATGCTGTATAACCAGAGCCTGCTGTTACCCTTCCTTCCAACTGACCATAGGACTCTGAAAACGAAGACCCTGACCCAGAGCCTGGTGAGATCCACTAGACTCAAGACGACCTGTATTTTTAGCCATCCCACATCGTGCTACGACCTTGCAGGGCTGCAATGCCCCAACACCCATGGTCCTCGAGCCAGTGTGTGGTGCACGTTCCTCTGAATTCCAAAATCGAGCTGAAACTTTGGTGGCATCCTGTTGGACCATTAGGGACGTGAATATTCAAAAAAGGCCCCTCATTATACTGATGGACCTGGCAAGTGACGAGAATCCAACCAGTGTCTTCTGGCTCCTGAAAAGGGTGCCAAAACCATTGAGCTGCATCCAGCTGTGAAGAAACTCTTGCCTGGGGTCTTACTCCGTTGATCTCTGCTGCAATATTCCTCCCAATGTCCTGTTTTCATGGAATCAATCGACTGGGTTTCTGCTGCAACTCTTCTCCTATGCTGACGTACTTTGTTGGCTGGAGTATTTACTTACCTTAAGCCTATTTGGATTCTGTAAAGCTTTTGGGGTGTTTCTTGTGATTGGGAGTCCTCTCAAGAAGTTCACCCACACCTAGGGTTTCTACTCGGAAGTCCCTAGACCCTAACTAACTTTAAAGTGAACTACTTACTCACCCTGCCTACAGCTGGCACCTAGACCACTATGGTCCCTCTTCTGCTTCTGACAGAACTCATGCAGTAGGCTAGGAAAGGACTGGATAAGAAAGGGATTCTACCTTAAAGTATAACAAGTGTCTTTTTTCATCAGGTCTTTGTAGAAGGGGCCTTCTCGTGTTTCTCTGCACGCCAAACCAGGTTTGGTCTCTTTGTTCATTTTGCCTTTCGCAGTGGTTCTGAGAGAAACCCGCCTCTGGCTCCAGAGTGTTTGGGGTAGGCAGGAAGTGAGGGAGGTGCCCGAAACGCCCTTGCTTAGTCTCCTAGGAGACCCAAATGCACTCTGTGAAGATTGGCTGGATGACTGTCCGGCAAGGACAGCCACCCTGCTGGGTGAGTGACAGCTAGGCTCGAATGAATGGGAGAGAACTGTATAAAAGGCGAGTCTTTTGGTTTGGAAGGCAGTCGACCACTGGATGAAGGAACTGTTACGCTCACCTGGACCCCACAGGGTTGTCGATCAGACCCGGACAGCTGCGGTCTCCTTCAACGTGATGCGTAGTGCAGAGATGACTGTCTGGACTGGCCTGCCTAGTCTTGTCTGCTGGACCCGAAGAAGTATTTTCCTTATGTTCGTAAAAGATGAGCTCTCCATCCTGCGTGTCTTGCAGGGGCACGTAGATACCAGATACTTCACTGGTTTGAAGGCGTTGGGAGAGTTCCGGTAAGTATTGACTCTGAAGTCCCTGGTGGGATTGGTAAGTATCAAGTTCAAAGAGTTCAGTGTGCCCAATGTTCACTCTTGTCCCCTTCCTTCCTTAAATTGCAACTGAGTTCGTGAGAAGGTCTCGTCGCTGCTGCTGGCGTTCAGGTAAGAGTCTGTTACCCAACGCTGTCCGGTAACTATTGCATGCGTTAACGTGTTGTTTTTCTCCCTCTTTACAGATGCGGCATAAGAAAATGTGGAGTTATGGAATAATACCGCCGGTGGTAAGTCTATGGCGGTAAGAGGTATTTGTTGATTCCCTTGGCTCACCTTGTTTTTTCTTGTGTCCCCTAGGTGCCGGATTACGGCGAAAAAATGGAGACAGTGCTGGATCGAAAGATGCTGTGAGAACTGGTGAGTATGGCGCACTGCTGGAGCTGGCGAAGCGTGCAGGACTGATGTACTTTCCAAGTCCGGAGATGAAATGATTCCGGAATTAGATGAGGAATTTGAAAGAAGTTCGTTTTCTAACCTTGTCCTTTTCTTCTTCTTTATTCTAGGAGCTCCGGATTCGAGGCGGGCGTGGCAGAAGACTGGATGCTGCCTGCAGGCACGCGGGCGTGGCAGAAGACTGGATGCTGGCTGCAGGCACGGTGAGCGTCACACTGCTGGATGCAGAAGAACGCGAAGCATGTGCTGCTGTTCGGGTGTGGTTTAAATAGCCTCCAAAGTAGTTCCAGGTAAGAAGTTCCTTAGAGCCACGCCCGAGTACAAAATAGTCCCTGTAACAAAATAGTCCCATCCAGGCCTCATGTAGGCTTGGACTCTTTTGCAGCATGGTCTGCATCAGGTAAGTAAGGTCTGAGCCTGGCGTCTATGGCGCCAGGACTGATTTCTATGATGAGCCTGGCACCTAAGGCGCCAGGACTGAACCCAGACAACCCCTAGCCGGGGCTGCTGAGGTTTAAACAAATGTCTGGATGCCTGCTCCCGGAACTGAGGGCCTTGGTCCTGATGCCCGGGGGTAGGCATCATGACAGGAACCGAAGAAGTGCTTGAAGAGGACACCTGCTGCAACTCCTGGACCATAGATTTGCCCGGTGAAGCCCTGCTGCAGTGACTACTTGCCAAGTTCGCATCGACAGAGAAGCTCCTGCAAGGACGACTTCTCCCTTTGAGGTGGTGGGACCAATCAACTCCAAAGTAAGCAACCTGGACACCCATCTCGGAGCTAGTTGAATTTCCTCAGAGTTGCTGCAGGAAACCGAATAGCCAGGGAGAGGGACACCAGATTGTGTGCGTTACTTTTAAGCTTGCCTAATGCTTTAGATCCTCTGGACTCCCATGAAGCAGGATTGACCAAGCTTGAGCCCCCTCAGCAGAGTGCGGGACCCCAAAAGTAAGGACAGTCCACCTTGACAGCCAGGAACCGCGCTTATTGCTATTTGCTGAACCGCAAGGAGCTGAAACGTGAAACCGCCACTGAAAGTAAAGTTTGCCGGTTGCCAGTTTTGACAGTGCCGGTACAGTGCAGGAGTCCCCTGATGTCCTGCCTCTTGTCCCCACTACTAAGGCCCAGGAACAGTGAGATCTGCAGAGCTGCACAGGAACAGAAGTCACCAGCTGCATCTTTTCTTCCTTACCAAGGTACTGTAAAACAAGTCTAAGAGAACTTACCTCTTACTGTAGAAGTGCTTGTAACTTTCACAAGTCTAATCAGCTTGTGACCCTACATTTGATTCTTCTTTTCGTCAAAGACTCCTAAGAACTTGTGCAAAGACTTTTCCATTACTTACCAGAAGTGCTTTATCATATCCAAGACTTATGCCCATTGATTTTGGCTTAGCCTATTGAATTGAATGACTCTTCTAGGGAACTCTAAATGTATCTGCACTGCTTAAGAATATTTGTTGTCTATTGTGTTCTAATAACCTTTGCCTTTTACCACCTTTTAAAGAGTATTCTGAATGCCAACAGTAAGGTATTAATGTCCCCAGCAGCCTTGTTACTGAAGTCACCTGTGGGTGTAGGTTGTGTCTGTGGGGCATCCCAAAAGGGCCTTGTCTGATTCAGAAACTCAAATTGTACAGTATTGATGTATATTTGTTACTATTCTATTGCTCCCTTCTAAAGAAGGCTTTATAACGGACTGATAAATAAATTGTTAATAGTGTATGCAAGAAACTTGAGCGTAAGAGTATTTGAATACCTGTGACTGTGAATCTTTGTGTAACTCGACTACAGCTCACATTATTGCTTACCTTAGTCTGTGTTACACTAATCCGAAAATCAGCTGTAATAGTATATTACATTAGGTTTTACCTGCCTAGAATAGCTGTGTGCCATTCTTAAATAGTGTTCTGTTGGTGTAGCTGACTGGTGCAATGCTAAATTAGTGTAGAGTTCTTGCTTGCCTTGATCTGTGTTCCACTGAGCTGAAAAGCAACTGTCGTATATTATACCAAAGGTCTTACCCAACTAATATAACTGTTATCCTGAACGTGGTTATAGGTTTCTACTGTTCCTTGAATGATTGTTCCACTATTCAGAAAAGTATGTTTGCAGGTTGCTTTACTATGTGATTCCTTAACTGAGTATCACTGCACAACTGCTAGGGTCTCATACCCTTGTATTACTGAAAGTAATCCAAGTAAGGCATGGTTTTAGACCCCATGAATAGGTGTATCCTATACTAAATCGATTTGATAAGGTCTGATTTCCCTAGAACTACAGTTACTTATTCTGAAGAAGCTTTATGCTTTGGTCTATATGCCTTCAAACATTGTGTTGTGTTTTTATAATGTGTTTGACTCTGACAAAGTACTTACCCCCAACTTGGCCTAATTGTATTTAAATAAACCTTTTTCTGATGCTTGTGGATCTGCTTAGTCACATGCTGTGCAAATAGTCTGACATCTCGTGTTAATTGCAGAGTATTGCATCTTTTTTTTCGAAGATCAAAAGGGACGGCGACATGGCCGTGACTGTAGCACTATCCCTAATGTGACGTGTAGTGTAATCAAAATCCCTCGTGTCGAGGTCCCACTAGATCTTTTTCCGCCAACCTAGTTGGTCGCTTATGCGGAGCTCATAAGATTTCTATATTGCTTAGCTAATCCCACTGCCTGCAGTGGTTTAGTCAATCTTCAACCATCTCGACGGCTGTTTCGTGGGATTCCTGCTTGCTGATGCCTGAGTCCCCGATGCAGGCCGAGCGCTTTACCTCCGCGGGCACCGAAAGCTTTGGATGAGGTTTCCATCGACGGCCATGTCTCCGGTTCGTAAGCCATCGACCTTTCCGAGGAGCCTACAAGCTCTCATGTGTCTGCCCCTGGCCCTGCTATGGGGAGGTTTCACCCCGCGACCAGATCACCCACACACCACTTGTCCATAAATGAACAACCCACAAGGCTTCTTAAACGGGATCGTCGAAGAAGGCCTCAACGCCTCTAGGCCCGTCAAAGTCTTCGGAGGAGCCTTCCAAACCTGGTAGTTCGGTGCCCTCCACGCAACTGCCACCACAGCATGCAAATGGACATAAAACCTCTTCTGGAACAGGCGGCTCCCTTCAAACTTCCACCACCGACACGTTACCGTCCAAAGGCGCTGGGACGCCGAAAGAGGCGGTAGCATTGTGGGCCGCGGCAGCGCCTACAGATGCGCCAAAATCCTCTAGGCCATTGATAATGCTGTGGAAGCTCCGCAAGAACCTTTCGGCTACCATTTTGACTGCCAGGAACTCCAGGGAAGCCCCCCTCTTCCTGGGGCTTCCCTGGGGGCACTATTCTGAGGCCTCCGAGCCTCTTTCGAAGGTCTTACATAGGGATTCACCTCCTTCTTTGCAGCCCCCCCCTGACCATTCACCTTCCTCAGAATGGACAAGGGAAAGATTTGAGGAGTGTATGGCTCAGATGGGTGAGTTCATTCACTTTTCAGTCCAGTATGATTAATAACTAGAAGAGGCATAAAGAAGTGGACTCATGCCCCATCCCCTCTAAATCCCATAAACGTCCATCCCCGGGTGCCCAGGTTCCCTCTTTGGTGGAGCCGCAGGAACACCACGTAGATATCTTTGGGTATGACCCCGAAGACCTGTGTCAATATGCTTCTTATATGGTTTTTGACCTTTATGACCAACCCATCCCACCCCCCCCCCCTCCCTCTGTCAGTCAAGGTTTCCAGACTGGGACTAGTTGGACGACCAGGGCTTGTGGCATACACCACCACATAACATTGACTGAGACGTCTTCTGTCTGGATGCCCCCACTACTCCTCTGCCAAGCGATTCGTCGCCAATTGACGACCAAATGCTGTTTAACTCCCTCCTAAAAAGGGCAGCTGCCCATTTTAAGATCACTACACACAAAGCATCCCCTGACTCAGACTTTGTGGAGGACATCCTCAAGGAGAAAGCTCCCGTTATCCAAGCCATTCCCTTATTAAACTCCATTAAGAAACGCCTGGCTCCCTTCTTACTCTCCCCGTCCCTAACACAGGCAGTTAATCCCTGTGTGGATAAGCTGTTTCATCCGGCCCCCTCTGATCCCCTCTACATTAGGGCCCACACCCCACTAGAATCTTGGTTGTAACCACCACACGCAAGTGAGCAGGGGTACCACAATCCCCGGCAGAATCCCCTCTAGTCAAGGATTGTAAACAACTTCACGCCCATGGTAGGCGCGTCACTGCCTCTGCAGCTTATGCCACAAGAATTACAAACGCCACACTCCTTGCAAGCTATAGTGATGTTCAGTGAGGCCTAGTACAGGATGGCCTTCAGGAAGTTCCAGAGCCTACCCGATCATGCCTGCTGGCAGCCGTGGTTGAAGGCAGACAGGTTACCCAGAATATCCTGAAGAACATTCTGGACTCTGCTGAAACTGCAGGGTGCACCCTTTCCCAGGGAACCCTGCTCCAGTGGCACGTCTGGTTTAAAAACTCTGGATTCAAGCCCAAAACACAAGCTTCCTTAAGTCAGTCGAGGAAACCAATCTAGTCAGGAAGGCAGTCGACGCCCTGGAAATGGCATAAAAGAAGCATGAGACATTAAAGTCACTCAGCCAGATCTCGGCTAAACCCTTTGACCAGCGCGACGGCACAAACACCCACTGGTCCTTTTGCGGCCAATCCTTCTCCCGCTCACCCCATTTTCAGTAAAGCTCATGGCGTGGGGGTTGGGAGGAGGGTTTCCAATGCGATTTCCAGTATCACCAAAGAGGCTTTTGTCGGGGTAAGAGCAAGGGTAGAAACTCTGCTTCCAGAGGCTCCCCGGCCGCCTCCTCCTAGTGACTCGTCGGTACAGGTACCATCCCATGCTTCCCGGTCAGGGGGTCACCTGTCATCATTCATCCACGCTTGGGATGGGATCAGATCAGTGGGTACTAAAGACCGTCGCCCACGGGTACTCTAGAGAGTTCCTCCGACCACCTCTCTACCATCCACCAAGAAGCAGACGCCTGTCACCAGAACACCTGTGCATCCTGCTGGAAGTAGTTCAGGTCCTGCTGCAAAAGGGCACCATCAAAGTTGTCCCCTTTCTCCAGCTAAACAAGGGTATTCAGTATACTTCCTTGTACCAAAAAGATCTCACTATGCGCCGTGTTTTAAAACTGCGCCTTACGAACAAGTATGTCAAACCCCAAATTCAGTATGACAACACTTCAGGAGGTAATCCCACTGCTGCAGCAGGGGGATTACATGGCCACATTGGACATGAAAGATGCAAACTTTCATATTTCAATGTTGCCAGCGCACAGAAAGTACCTTGGGTGCATGATAGAGGACACCGACTATCAGTTCAAGGTTCTACCCTTTGGCATTGCCTCAGCCCCAAGAATGTTCACAAAGGTACTGGCGGTAGTGTCGGCCTACCTGCGCAGGCAGTCCATCCCTGGCTATCCCTACCTCAACGACTGACTCATACGTATGGAACATGCCTAGCGAACACCCAGAAGACAGTGGATCTTCTCTTTGAGCTAGGTTTCTCCATGGAGAAGGAATCCAGCTTGACGCCCAGCCAAATCACAGTTTCTGGGGGCACTGATTCGGACAGAAGAGTGGTTTGTCTTCCCTTCCGAGAGGGTGAAAAACATGCTGTTCCAGATCCCTCTCTATGTAGCCAGTTATCGGGTAACTGTACGCAAGGCCATGCGGCTGCTGGGGATGGTGGCTTCCTGCGTCTTCCTAGTTCCTCACGCTCGTCAGCGCATGTGCCCCATAAAAGGGTGGCTCTTGAGCCAATGGTGTCAGGCCAGAGGCCAATGGGATGATCTAGTGGTTGTCTCGACAGCCCTCATTCAGTCTCTGCAGTGGTGGTCTAGGGAAAACCTTCTGTAGGGAAAAACCTTCACCACCCTTGCAGTAGAAGCCACTCTTACCACAGACACATCTGTCGGGGTCGGGGGCTCAGCTCCTTCAACAGATGGCATATGGTCCCCTTCAGTAGCGTCCAACCACATCAACCAATTGGAACTGCTAAGTGTTCAAAGCTCTGAAGACTTTCCAGGCACATCTCCAGGGGAAGACAGTTATGATCCTCACGGACAGCACCGCAGCCATGTACTACCTGAACAAACAGGTGGGCACTCACTCTCTGGGGCTATCCAGACTGTCCCAGAACATCTTGAAGTGGGCACTCAATCAGTGTTCCTCCTCTCACAGCATGTTCCAGGAGAACTCAATCTTCTGGCAGACTTACTCGGCAGAGACTTCCCCCTACCCGTAGAACACAAGTGGTGGCTACTAGAGGACATTTTACTCCACGTCTTTGGCGAATGGGGCTTCCCAGAGATCGACTTGTTCTTCACTCTGCAAAATGCCCAATGCCCAGGCTACACCTCCAAATAGCCTCACAACCGCTCCGAGGGGAACGGTCTCTGGATAACATGGTCCTTGAGATTTGCCTGACCCCCACCCCCCGATTCCCCTTCTCAACAGAATAGTGCACATGATGTACCAGGACCAAGTCAAGATGATCCTGGTGGCCCCTATGTGGGCCTGCCAGCCTTGGTTCTCCCATCTCATGGCAATGTCAGTCTCCCCTCCCAGGAAGCTGCCATGCCCATAGAGCATGCTGTCCCAAGATCAGGGACTGACACTACCTCCATGCCCCCAAGCACTCAACTTAGCAACCTGGCTCCTGAAGTCATAGTTTGGATACCTTCAACTCCCTCAGAGATGCCTGGACATGCTCAGGGAGACACAGAAACCAGACATTGCTACTCCAGTAGATGGAAGCGCTTTGTTACCTGGTGTAATACCAAGGGTGTCAATCCTATTGATTGCTCTCCTAAAGACATTGTCCTTTACCTAACACGCCTGTTAAATTCAGGACTGGTTTTCAATTCTCTAAAGGTCCACTTAGCCACTCTTTCCACGTACACCACGTCCAAGAGCAAGTTTCGTGGTGGAAGATTCCTGTCCTTAAAGCCTTTATGCAGGGAACACTTAAGGGCTTTGGCGCTTTACAAATTACCTAACCTAGCATATAGGGGGGAGGGGGGCATAAAAAAATCTCACCTCCCTATCTACAACCCAGCGCCTAGATGGGATCTTGATGTTGTCCTCATCAGACTAATGGGACCTCCCTTTGAACCAATGCACAAGGCTAGCCTTAAGGCACTCCACTACAAGACTACCTTCCTAGTGGTCATTACCTCTATAAGGAGAGTTGGTGAACTGCAGGCCATTTCAGTTGAGGACCCTTTCGTTATGATTCACAAGGACAAGGGGGTTTTTGCGCACACCCACTCTTTGCGCCCAAATTCATCTCAAAGTTCTATGTGAACCAGTCCATCGAGCTGCCCACTTTCTTCCAAAACCCCACTAAGATGGCAGAAAGGACCCTCCGCACACTCACTAGATGTGAGGAGAGCAGTGATTTACTGTTTGGAAAAACCAAAACCACTAAGAAAAAATGTTTCTGTGGCAGCTGGGTAATCAAATATTTCCAGGTGGATCGCAAACTGCATAACACTGTTATTCTTTCCAAGAGAGATCTACCCCTCACGCCTAGAGCTCACTTGACTCTGGGCAAAAGGTCTACCTTAGCATTCATTGAAAATGTTCCTCTAGATTCCATTTGCAAAGCAACAACCTGGAGTTCTGTACACACTTTTACACAACACTACTGCCTAGATGCAAACTCTAGGTCTGATTCTCAGGTGGGGCAAGCTGTGCCAAGACATCTTTGCTACTGTTCCTTCACACTTCCCACCGCCATCTCTGGGTATTGCTCGCTCGTCTGTGCACAGCATGTTATTCTAAGCAGATCCACAAGCATCGGAAGACATGCATTACTCACCGTAATTATATTTCAAATGGATTGTGTCCTCTCACGTATTCCTCATCTTATGATAAGTCGTTGTCCCCAGCTTCGCTGCTTCGGGAAAAAAAATTCTCTTGGCAGAGCGCTGTGCTCGAGGTCGTGGCAACGATTGTCCCTCGACGGACTCTGTACTCTGTCGACGTCACCGATGGTATAAATAGCTCGAGCCGTGCCTATTGCTTCAGTTCCGTTTTTCCGATCGCTTCGCTACCGAGAACGGCGCGCTTCAGATTTTCTGTGAAGAAAATGTCATCTTCAACTCCTTCGACACTCAAGACTGGGTTCAAGAAGTGTGTAGATTGTGGATATAAAATGTCGATCACGGATCCCCACCGGATTTGTCTCTGGTGTCTCGGTTCCAGTCACTGAACCGACGACTGCGGCTCCTGCCAATCCATGACCGAGAAAGCTCTTCGTGAGAGGAGAGGTAAACTGTCGGTGGGGAGGGAAGCCTCTAAGAAGGGTATGTCTAAAAAACCTAAGAAAGCGACTGATTCGAAGGAATCGCATCGCCATAGGCACTCCAAGAGATGTCGATCTAGGAGTGGATCGAGACACTTCGTCATAATCTAAAAAAATGAAGAGGAGACATATATCTCCCTCATCATCATCATCATCTTCAGTCGACCGAAGAAATTTGAAGTCCGACAAAATCGGATTCTAAGAATTCCGTAAAAAGATGGAGGTTTTCGAGAACGCGGCCTGACCCCCTCACAAGAACCTCGAAAAAGCCATACCCCTAAGGTCGCGCCATTGGACGACAAACGGAACTCTAAGACTACCAAGGTAAAAACCAGTAGTGCCGAGGATACTAAAAAAACTCGAGTCAACGCCAAGCCGTCGAAGACTCTTTGAGAGTCGAGCACTTCTCCGGTGCCATACAAAAACCACAAGTCGTCAAAGGCTTCGACTTCATCGACGGCGTCGACCATTTCGGCACCGAAACCAAAAACATCCTCGACGCCTGTGTCGAAGTCATCTTCAAAGTCATCGAAGACTCCTTCGACAACTTTGAAGAATTTGTCAATCCCTTCGACGCGTATGGTAGAAGAAGAAAGGAGATTCACTCTTTTGCCCAGGTCAGACTAAGTCCATGTCCTCAATTTATGAGGAATCTGGCTCAGAAGAAGACGTAGTTACTCCTTTTGCAGTTTATTATGGCACAAAGCAAGTTCCTGAGGAACTTATTGACCAGGAATCTAGAATGAGACCTGAGTGATACTCTAATTCTGGGGAGGTGTCAATTCCACTGGCAGAATGTAGTTTGCCGGACCTGATCCTGCAGAGCATGCAGATGCTGGGTACAGGGGTCTTATGACCAGAGTAATAAAATAAATGGGTTGGGGTAACACTTCACCCGTTTTTTAACAGGATGACATGATGGATATAATTGTCAGAGGGCCTCAAAAAGATCCAGTTCTCCCCTTTCACAGGGCCCTTCAAAGGACGGTGGAGAAAAACTGGGATAGACCTGAGAGTATTGCTGCTGCAGATAGCACTTTTCTCAAAAAATATAGACCAGCTGGAACAGATCCTGAATACTTAAATAGGCATCCGACTCCAGAAAGTCTAGTCATTCAGGCAGTATCTACATCAAAACAAACTGCATATCCCACTATTCCTCTAGATAGAGGGGATAAAAAAAGTTGACGCATGTGCACGTAAAGTTTTCACGTCAGGCAGTATGGCCCTTAAATCGACAAATGTCACCTGTACCCTGGCCAGGTTTACCCATACCCTGTGGGACTGTATTTCGGCGGCGGCTGATCATATTCCGGAAGGCAAGGAAAGGGAAGGCTTCCTGAATATAGTCAAAGACGGGAAGGAGGCAATGGGGGAATGTCTCCAGTCTGGACTGGATACTGCTGATAGTATCAGCAGGTCCATGGCTGCAAGCGTTGTGCTACGCAGATTTGCGTGGTTGAGGAAGTCGGGGTTTGCACCAGATGTGCAAGCCAGACTCCTTAACATGCCATTTGATGGCTCGAGGCTGTTTGGCAGCAAGGCTGATGAAAGCCTAGAAAAACTTTAGACCTCGAAAGCGGCAGCTAAATCGCTTAGCGCCTCTATGCGCCAGCCTCTAAAACCCTATTCCGGCTCATCTTCCTGTAGGGGTCGTTCTTTTCGATACTACTCCTCTTTTGGTAGAAGAAGTGGACAGGCTTCTCAAAGGGGCAAAAGAAACCTCCCTCGTGGAGCACGAGGAAGAGGTGCAAAATCAGCCTCAGGAGCAGCATCTGTACCCTCGGCCCCTCCTGCAGCCGCCTCCAAATCCCTGTGAGACCTTGTTGCACAAAACACCAGTGCGAGGCAGGATCTCTCAGCATCTGAAGGAATGGCGGGGCATTACCTCTGATGCTTGGGCACTGGAAACAGTAGCCCAAGGTTACTGTCTCCCCTTTCTAAAAAGGCCTCAGAATCACCCACTGGGAGCCAACTCCGTCAAAATTCCAGATCCGCTCCTGTTGCAGGAAATTTAACCCTGCTAGAGAAAGGTGCCATAGAACTGGTACCTTTAGCGGAGAGGAACAGGGGTTGGTACTCCCCATATTTTCTCATTCCAAAAAAGGACAGAGGACTGAGACCCATCTTGGACTTGAGAAACTTGAACAAGTTCCTCAGGAAGGACAAGTTCAAGATGGTGACTTTCTCAGATCCTTCAGGCTCTCCAACTCCAAGATTGGTTGGTATCATTGAACCTTCAGGATGCTTACTTTCATGTGCCAATCCATCCAAAGCACAGAGTACCTGAGGTTTGCGATTGGCAATTCTCATTAGTTTCGAGTTCTGCCATTCGGGTTCACCTCTGCCCCGAGGGTTTTCACCGAACTGTTGGCGGTTGTGGCAGCAAGTCTCAGGAGAGGAGGTATTCACATATATCCCTACCTGGACGACTGGTTGATCGGAGCAAGTTCTCCAGAACAAGCTCAGGAACATATTTCGATCACCTGCCACTTCCTCCACAAATTGGGCTTCTCCCTCAATTTCAAGAAGTCCCACTTGATAGAATCCCAGAAGCTCCAGTTTATCGGAGCAGTCTTGGACACTTCCTCGGAAAAAGCCTCTCCTCCCGAAGTGAGAGCTCTCCACATCCAGCGGATGGTAGCAAAATTCCAGAATGCCCTACGTCTACCGGCCTTCGATTTTCTCAGGTTGCTCGGCCTCATGGCATCCTGCATTTTCCCAGTGCCAGAGGCCAGGTTGAGAATGAGATCCCTTCAATGGGCACTCAGAACTCAGTGGTCCCAGGTCTCAGGGAATATGTTGGATTTTCTGCAAGTCCCAAGCGCAGTTGTTCAGGATCTTCCATGGTGGGCTTGCAACGACAACATTCTCAAGGGAGAGTCTTTTTGGCAACCATGGCAGGAGATAACAGTAGTGACGGACGCCTCACTCTCAGGGTGGGGAGCACACACCAACGATCTGACCATCAGCGGTCATTGGTCTCCATCAGAGTCCAAACTACACATCAACCTTTTGGAGCTGAGGGCAATCGGACTAGCGCTGAAGGTCTTTCTGCCCTCTGTACAGAGAAAGAATGTCCTGATAATGACGGGCAACACGGTGGCCATGTACTACCTCAACAAAAGAGGAGGAGTAGGGTCACTACCACTGTGCAGAAAGGCAATGCAGCTATGGTTCTGGGCAACACGAGAAGGAGTCGCTCTATCTACAATTCACCTAGCTGGAGAGAAGAACACGGCGCAGACGCTCTGAGCAGGCAGAGCATAGTCTCTCACGAGTGGGAGCTGGCTCAGGAAGTCCTTCTGGAGATCTTCGCCCTTTGGGGAACCCCTCAAGTGGATCTGTTCACCACCGCGATCA
The DNA here is from genome assembly GCF_040938575.1 of Ambystoma mexicanum. Taxonomy (NCBI): domain Eukaryota; kingdom Metazoa; phylum Chordata; class Amphibia; order Caudata; family Ambystomatidae; genus Ambystoma; species Ambystoma mexicanum. The sequence continues at coordinate 1,166,418,487 of NC_090921.1, forward strand.
ACCGGAAGTGCGATCAGTACTGCTCAAGGGAATTTCCTCAAAGAGGTGCTCTGGGAGACGCATTTGTAGTGGAGTGGAAGTTTCCACTGCTGTACGCGTTTCCCCCTGTCCCCGTGATTCCTCAAGTAATCAGGAGGTTGAGAAAGTTCAGGAAAACCATGATCCTAATTGCCCCGGATTGGGCCAGGACGACGTGGTACCCGGACCTTCTAGACATGTCCATCTGCCCTCCAATACGTCTTCCGCAAAAAGGGGATCTTCTCTCGCAAGAGGAAAGTCGGGTTCTCCATCCAGAGGTCAAGATACTCAACCTTCACGCATAGTTTCTGAGAGGTTGAGATACAAGGATTGGGATCTTCCGGGTGACGTAATGGAAGTCTTGCTTTCGGCCAGAAGGCCAGCAACAAAATCTTTGTATCGGTCGCTGGAACAGGTTTAGTAACTGGTGCAAAGATAAGGATGTGGACCCTTTTCAATGTGGCACCCCAGTAGTGCTCTCTTTTCTATTACATCTAGCCAATCTGGGGCTCCAGATAAGAACAATCAAAGGATACCTTGCTGCGCTGTCCATTTTCAAGCGCACCTCGGAAGAGCTTTCATATTTCAAAATACCACTAATAATTCAATTCGTAAAAGGACTTACTAACGTATACCCTCCAGTACCTTTTCATGTCCCAACTTGGGACTTAAATTTAGTATTAAAATTCTTGACTTGCATACCTTTTGAGCCTCTGCACTCATGTCCATTGAGGCTTTTAACACTAAAAACTGTCTGTCCTTCTTGTGGCCCTATCATCAGCCTGCAGGGTTAGTGAACTTCAGGCTCTCTCATGCAAACCACCATATACTATTTTTTATAAGGATAAGGTAGTCCTTAAAGTTAAACCTTCATTGTTACCAAAGGTAGTTTTGGACTTCCATTTGTCACAAAAAATAGTACTACCAACTTTTTATCCTCCTCCTCATTTGGGCAAGGAAGAGGAGAGACTGCACGGACTAGATCCCAAGAGGGCTCTTAGTTTTTACAGCTCAAGGATGTCTAAATTGAGACAAGATGACCAACTATTTGTGGGTTATACTGGTCATAAACTAGGCTTATCTGTAACAAAACAGACCATATCCCGCTGGATCATTTTAGCCATAATTGAATGCTACAGATTAGCGGGAAAAGACCCACCAGATGGGCTTCAAGCCCATTTTACAAGGGGAATGGCTACTTCTGCGGCTCTAAAGAGGGGAGTCCCGGCAGCAGATATTGTGCAGCTGCAACTTGGAAAACAATGCATACTTTTGTCAAGCATTACTCCTTGGATACTGCCTCCTCCAATGAGGGATTCTTTGCCAAGGCAGTTGTGCATTCTGTTCACGAAAACTAAAACTAGTACTCCCGCCTCCAAAATTGTCACTGCTATGGGAGTCTACCATAAAATGATGAATACGTGGGAGGACACAATCCATTCGAAGAACAAGTTACTTACTGTAACGTTCTTTCAACTGGATGTTCCTCCCACGTATTCCTCATCGACCCTCCCATCCTACCCCACAGTACAGTTTACGTTTTCTTACACTTTCCTCTCACGATGAGTGCATCAGTTATGGGGCACGCCTGGGTGTTCCTCCTATATGTTTCATCGAAAAAACAGAACTGCAGCAATGGGCGCGGCTCAAGCTATTTATACCATCGGGAACGTCGACAGAGTACGGAGTCCGTCGAGAGACAATCGACGCCACGACCTCCAGCACAGCGCCCTCTCCGGAGAGAACATTTTTTTCCGAAGCAGCAAAGCTGGGGACAACGAGTTATCATAAAATGAGGAATACGTGGGAGGAACATCCTGTCGGAAGAACGTTACAGTTGGTAAGTAACTTGTTCTTCTGATGGTTGTATCTGCTTAAATTCAAATGCGCCCACCCTCCCTGCCTTCTTGTAGTAGGAGCATACACTTCCTACACCTTCTCTCTTCTGTAATCACTCACGCAGACTAGAAGGCTCCTTCACGGCAGAAAAAACCCCACCACTGGGACCTCGATACCTTAGTAATTTTGGGTACACTACACGTCGGGGATAGTGCTAGTTACGGCCATGCTTTTGATCTTTCAAAAAAAAAGATCCAAAAGTCAGTGATTACCAAAAGATGTCGGACTATATGCCCAGCATGTGAATCTAAGCAGATCGTCATCGGAAATAAGATTACGGTGAATAATGCATGTCATTTTTTTATAAAACCTCAGGTTGTAAGTGTTTCTGTTGAACCCTTGGTATACTACAAGTTCTTTGTACCTTCCTACAACCCTCTCTCCCTCCTAAAATATGCCTGGCTGCTCTGTCTACGCTACCATATACTCAGATGGTACAGCCTTGTACTAAGAGTGGAGTTTTATACTGTCTGTTGTATGGTTTTACTAAGCCCTTACTTCAGAAAAACCTTACTAACACTCATGAGCACAGATGCGTTCACAATTGTTTGTGCAGAGATGTAGTTGAAAATCTTTCGAAGAAGCTGGAGTCCCTTTCTGCCTCGGCTGCTGGTGGCCTCCCAGTCCACTCCTGTGTTTTGTCCCGTCTCACTATAGCTGTCTCTCCCGTCTGTTAGGCAAGATTGTATGCAGTACCCTTTGGGTGCACTACAATAAACCGGACCGCCTGGCAATAGGGACCCAGCCTTTGGTATACGTCTGAACTACACAGGTTGGTAGTGTGGCTGAGCAGCCAGGCTCATCTCAAGAGGGGTCAATGTGAGCAGTAATGTTGTGACCGAGTTTCAGAGTACAGTTATTCAAATAAACACTTATACTCAAGGTTTCTTGATAAAACAATTATTTTTATTTCAGTCAGTTATATAAGCCTTCTCTGAAAGGGAGCAAAACATATGAAACTTAGATATACTTCAAAAACGCACTTAGTTTCTCTAAATCACATGACACCCATTGGGGATGGCACACACACTTCCTACACCCTCAGGTGACTTAAAGAGCTAGGATACTGTGGACATTGATTTATCACTGGTAAATTTAGAGCAATACTGAGTTTGAAAGATAGAATAGAGGAATAAAACAAAGGTTAACAAATAATTCATAAACGGGTAAGTACTTTTTAACACCTTCCAAAGCAAGGTAATTTTGGCCTTTCCTGGAGGAAAGGCCAACACACAAAGTCAGAGGCAAAGAGGAGTCTGTCAGGGAGCCAGGACAGCCAATGTTAATTGCACAATGTCAAGGGGATCGGAAGATCTTCTTTTGCAGGCAGGTAAAAAGTCTTGAACAATGTTTGTAGAAATGTTTGTAGGACATGGAACACTTGAAGCACCACAAGCTGAGAGGCTTGTGAGGGGTAAAGCTTTAGCAACTCTGCAAATAACAAAGACCGGTCTCAACTGAGAGCAAGTAACGCTACACAGCAAGAGGTAAGTTCTTAGACTTTACAGTACTTCTGGTTAGAAGAAGTGATTTCAGCTGGTGTCTGTTCCTGGGCAGCTCTGCAGATCCTGTTATTCCTGAGCCTCAGTTGTGGGGACAAGAGGGAGGGCGTCGGGACTCCTGCTCTGCAATGGGAAGGTCAGTGGCAGCAATGGGCAAACTTCAATTCAGCGGTTCTTCTGTGTTTCAGCTCCTTGCGTCTGACAGCAAATGGCAACACCATGGTTCTCAGATACCACTGTAGACTTTCCTTGCATCTGGGATCCAGCACTCTGTTGAGGTGGCTCAGGCTTGGTCAGTCCTGCAACAGTTAAGTCCGGAGGATCTTCCTAGTGCTCGGGTCTGACTTAAAAGCAAAGCACACAATCTGGTGTTCCTCTCCCTGGCTCTTCGGTTCCAGCAGCAGCAGTGGAAATGCAACCTGCTTCGAGAGGATGTCCAGATGGGCCTACTTTGGAGTAGATTGGCCCCCCCAACTCAAAGGCAGAAGTCGTCCTTGCAGAGCTTCTTTAGTCTAGGCGAATTCGGAGATTCAGCACAGCAGCAGGGCTTCACCGGGCAAACCAACGATCCAGGAGTTGCAGCAGGCGTTGCTTCCAAGTTCTTCTTTGGATTCCTTCGTCCAGTGGTCAACTCTGCCTTCCAAGCCAAAAAACCTTGCCTTTTATGCAGGTTTCTCCCATTCATTCCAGCCTGGCTGTCAGTCACCCAGCAGGGTGGCTGTCCTTGCCGGACAGCCAGCCGGCCAATCCCCTTTGGGTGCATTCTTGTAATCAAGGGGATTAAGCACAGGGAGTTTCGAGCACCTCCCTCACTTAATGCCCTTGCCAGACATACTGGAGCCAGAGGTGGGCTTCACTCATGAATCCTGCCAAAGACAAAATGAACAAAGGGACCAAACCTGATTTGGTGTGCTGAGTAAATCTCAAGAAGGACCTTCCCGACAAAAAATGGCCAAAAAAGACGACCGGGGTCATTTTGAAAAAATGGGCACCCATTGGGTGCCTTACCGTGGCTCCGAGCGCAGCCTGCGGTAAAAAAACATAATGGTAGTAGAAAGTAAACCACTGCCACCAGCCATTCGTTGTAGGAAGCGTAACATAAAAATGTTACATGAGAAGCTAGACAAAGGGGATACAAAGTAACCCCTTCAGCTTCCCATGGTAAGATAGTGTGTGCTGGGTCTTGAAAGTTACAATGGTAAGTAGTCAATTTCACTTCACTGCTCTTGGAAATGGTAGTTTTACCAAGAGCAGGTATTTAAACCTTTGGGAAATCAAAGAGACATCCCTGTGCCACTGCACTGAAGGTGCTGTGTGACACAATGCAAAGATGATGCCTATGGAGTTTGTCAGATTCCAAAGTCAAAAGAAACACAGAGAATACATCAAATTAAAAGTACAAAGTCCCAAAGTTCAGCAAAAGAGCTGGGGTCTCTAAGGTGTGAGGGGATTAACACATTTCTGAGAATTCTCCCTAACATTCTGTCCCAATTCTCTTGATCTCACTCCCTCTTTGCGTGTCACAGACTGTGTTACTGTCTTGCACCATCTCATCCTCTTTCTCCTCCTTGTCTTTCTCTTCCCCTCAACTCCATTTCTGACTCCCTTTCATGCTTTCACTGTTTCTCTTTCTCTCTCCCAGTCTCCCTTTTTCTCACTGTTTCTCTTACCCTTGCTCTTTCTCTCGCCCTGTTATCCTTCATTTCCCATCTATCATTGAATCTCACTGTCGTATGTAGCCCTTTGCTCTGTCATTCTCTGTATTCATCTTTCACTCATACACGCACTTAAACACACACCTACTTAAACACACACACCTTCCCTTGCACACATACATTCATACACACAACACCCTCACATAATACACAAAAATGCTTTTTTCTTCACTGTTTCATTCTCTCTCACGCACGCGCACACCTCGTTATGTAAGATTTCTCTTTTGGCAACTTTACCTCTCTAGTTCCTATGGACCCCCAATCTTATTGCTTTTTTTTTTTAAACCTGCTCTGACTTTTTGAAGTGAATTAAATCCTTCAGATTCAATTATCTTTTTCTAATTTGTTATGGGGAAACTGATCAGTCCTTCAGACTATCAGAACTGGGCAACTGTTTCCATATTCTCTTTTACACGTTTGTGACTTTTTAACATTGCACATAGCATCTTGCAATTCACTGCACTGGGGATACTTTTGCATCACCGTAGCTTTTTATGCTTGATATTTCTGGTTACTTTTGTGTGTGCCTAAATACAAGCTCTGATGGCAGCAGTTACATGTTTACAATGCTTGCATTATCTCTAGTGTGCATGTTTGTGTTTTCCCTGTATGGCTACTAAATATGACTTGTGCCCTAAGATGGCTTTGCCATGAGATTTTTGCATATTCTTTGGTCATTCCGGAGTTTGGCCTTCTTCCTGCCTTGACAATCCAGGAAATCCCATTTAAGGTCATGCACTTGCCTGGGAAAGCGGCTGCTTTCATGGGCTAGTGCTGCTTTGTGTGTGGCTGTGTGGTACAGGAAGGGGGTGGACTGTCCGGTCCCATTCCACATCCATGGTTCCAGTGAGTGTGGGGCATGAGTAAAATCAATAGTTGTACCTGATTGAACAGCTACTGGGTTGTTGAAGGGTGCAGATTTTAAGGGAGAATTCTCAGAAATGTGTAAATTCCTCTCTCCCTTAGAGACCCCCAGGACTTAATATTCTTGCCTGGAGAGAGAGAGCCTTTTTTCCCACTCTCTCATGTATTGTAATGCGATTTTGATCTGTGTTTTTCTTTTGGCTGTGGAGTTTGACAAACTCGATAGGCATCATCTGTTAACATTGTCACACAGCACCTTTATTGCAGTGGTACAGGGAAGTCTTTTACATTCCCCAAGGTTTAAATACCTTCTCTTGGATAAACTACTGTTTCCAGGAGCAGTGAAGTGAAATTGACTTCACTTACAATGTAACTTTCTAGACCCAGCACACACTATTTTACAATAGGGTGCTGGAGGGGTTATTTAGCATCACTTTTCTCTAGTTTCTCATGTAACATTTTTATGTTGCCCTTTCCTCGATGATGGTGGCAGTGGTTTACCTTTTAACTACCGTGGTGTGCATTTACCGCGGGCTGCGTTTGCAGCTGCAGTAAAGCACCCATGGGTGCCATTTGTGTCAAAAAGGCCCTGGTCTTATTTCGCCATTTCTTTGTGGAAAGGTCCTTCTTGAAATTTACTCTGCGCGCCAAACCAGGTTTGGTCCCATTGTTCGATTTGCATTTGGTGGGATTCACGAGTGAAGCCCGCCTCTGGCTCCAGGGTGTCTGGTGGGGGCAGGAAGCCAGTGAGGTGCCCGAAACTCCGGGCTTAGTCTCCTAGGAGACAGGAATGCATTCTTAGGTGATTGGCTGCTGGCTATCCGGCAAGAAAAAACACCCTGATGGGTAACTGACAGCTAGGCTGCAACGAATGGGAGAAACGTGCATAAAAGGTGAGGCTTTTTGGCTTGGAAGGCAGATTCAACCAATGGACAAAGGAATCCGAAGAACTACTTGAAGAGGACTCCTTCTGTAACTCCTGGACCGTTGGTTTGTCTGGTGAAACCCTGCTGCTGTGCTGAAACTCCAAATTCGTTTTGACTAGAGTAGCCCTGCAAGGACGACTTCTCCCCTTGAGTTGCTGGGACCAATCCACTACAAAGTAAGCCACCTGGACATCCTCTCTGAGCTAGTTGAAATTCCACTGCAGTTGCTGCTGGAACCGAATAACCAGGGAGAGGAATACCAGATTGTGTGCGTTGCTTTTCAGCCAGCCAAGAGTTCCAGGAAGATCCGGACTCCCAGGAGGCAGGAGTGAAGTGCCTGAGCCACCTCAACAGAGTGCTGGACCCCAGATGCAAGGAACGTCCATGTCGACAGCCAGGAACCGCATTGTTGATATTTGCGCTAGACGCGAGGCTCTGAAACACCCAAGTGCCACTTGTTTGAAGATGGCAGGTTGCGGTCGATGACGTCCCATTGCAGTGCAAGAGTCCCCAGACGGCCTCCCTCTTGTCCCCACGACTGAGGCCCAGGAACACCAGGATCTGCAGAGCTGCACAGGAACAGAAGCCATCTTCTGCACTTTTCTTAGACCTAAAGGTACTGTACAGTCCAAGTGAACTTACCTCTTGTTGTGTAACTCTACTTGTTCACTGTCGGTGAGACTTGTTGTGGTTGCTCTGTAGAGTTGCTGACAGCTTCTTACTTCACTCGCCTATACAGCATGTGGACCTGCTTAGATTTCTTCTTTTCTACAAAGACTTCTAAAACATTGTGCAAGACGTTTACTCACCTTGAAGTGCTTCAGCTCACCTCGACTTTTGCCCAATTGACTTTGGCTTAGCTTCGCTCCCTGAATGACTCTTCTTCACTCCGACATTGTGTTTTGTATTCCTTCCAGGAAGGGATTAAATAAGTTTGCATTGGGGGGTTACCAAAAGTACTTACCTGCTTCAGAATATTTGTGTGATCTCTTTTTCTGTTCAAATAACCTTTTTCTTTGATAAGTCTGATTCTAAATGTTAATGTTTTTTGATTGATATTTTATTTCTATCGCGCTCGTACACAAGTGTTTCAGAGTGCGACAAGGCAGGGGAACAGGGGAACAGGGGAGAACAAAACAGCGATCTTACTAGGCCCTGTGACATTGAGAACGCGCAAGTGCATGGGAGAGGGGGAGGGGAAAAGTGCATGGAAGGGGGGAGAGGTGGAAAGTGCGAAGCAGAGGAGAAACAGATAAATAACAATAAATAATAAAGGCAAAAAACAATGGTAATGCAGCCAGCAATTTGCAAGTGCTAGGTTTAAGGCAGCAGACAGGGTAGGTCTGATAAGTGCAGGAAGAAAAAGGGGGCGCTGTATGGGGACAGAGCCCAGTGCAAGAGGTGGTCCGGAGGCAGTGCTGGAGGGTGGCAGGATGAGCAGGTACCTGGGCCCAAAAGACAGAGGGTGGCCAGTTGCACGGTGCCAAAGAACAGATCAGCAGGGGAGAGGAGGAGCGAAGGCAGAAGAAAAGAGGCAGGTCTTGAGGTGCTTCCGGAACCGGAGATGGTTTTCCTCAAGTTTTAGAGTGGCAGGGAGGCTGTTCCAGAGGGAGGCCCCTGCCGAAGACAGAGATCTACCCCCAGCTCGTTTCTTAGAAAAACGACTGACCCTAAGTGAGTTGGAGGTAGAGGAGCGAAGAGCTCGAGAGGGGGGAGGTGTTTGCGGAGGGATAGCTGAAGGTATTTTGGACCCAGGCCCCAGAAAGCCTTGTGGACAATGCAGAGGGTTTTGAATTTAATCCTTGCATCCACTGGGAGCCAGTAGAGAGATTTCAGAGCTGGAGAGATACGATCCCAGGGCTTGAGGCCAAGGACGAGTCTCGCAGTCCTGTTCTGGATTAGTTGCAGAGGGCGGAGAGTAGAGGCAGGTAGATTTAGAAAGAGGCTGTTAAAATAGTCCAAGCTAGAGAGAACCAGAGCTTGAGATACCATGAGCTTATGGGGGAAGGAGAGGAAAAGCAGAGTACCTCTGAGGAGGTGCAGTCGGAAATTTGACTTTTTAGAGACCTCAGAGATGTGGGCGGAGAAGCAAAGGGTGGAGTCAAAGATGACCCCAGGATTCATAGCCTCGTAGGTGGGGGTAGGAGGGCGGCCAAGGGAGGCCGGCCAGAGAGTGAGGGGAAAGGATGGTGAAGGTGTGCCGATGAGGAGGATCTGTCTTGCTGGCATTCAGACAAAGATCATTGGCGGCACACCAATCTTGAATGGCAGTTAGGCAATCAGAGATGAGAGAAGGGGGGGAGGTGGCAGAGGGCAGCTTGAAAATGAGTTGTCGTCAGCGTAGCACTTGAAATTTGAGCAGAAAATGGCAATGCAGTGGGCTAGAGTTGCCAGGTATTGGTTGAAAAGCCAGGGCGAGAGGTTAGACCCCTGGGGAACACCACAGGTAGAGAGAAAGCTAGATGAAAGGAAGGACCCAAGTTGGACCTGGGAGGGTCGATCATCTGAGAGGAAAGGGGTCAGCCAGGCCAGAGCCTGATCAGTGATACCCAGGTTTTCACTGAGACAGTTGAGCAGGATGGTATGGTTGACCGTGTCGAAGGCAGAAGAGATATCAAGGAGGATGAGGACAGAGGGAATTTTAGAGTCAAGGTTGGTGAGCAGATCTTCACGGATGTTTAGGAGAGCAGTTTCCGTGCTTCTGGCAGCTCTGAAGCCAGACCGGTGGTCATGGAGACAGCCAACAGAATTGGAATGAAGGTTAAGCTGAGAGATGGCCAACTTTTCCAGGAGTTTGCCAAAAAAGGGAGTAATGGAAATTGGGCGATAGTTAGCTGGACAAGAAGGATCAGCTGTGGGTTTCTTAAGAGGATGCACAAAGGAGTGCTTCAGAGGGGAGGGGAAGGATCCAGAGGCAAAGGAGTAGTTGCAAAAATCATTTAGGGCTGGAGTGAGGGTGTCAATGTGGTCCTTGATGGTTTTAGAGGAACAGGGATGAACCTGTTTTGAAGAGGCTTTCATAGATCGGACTTGTCTAGCAACCTCGTCAGGGGTGAAAAGAGGAAAGGACAAGAAGGATGGTGGGAGGGTGGCTAAAGGAGTGTCAGCAAGCACAAATGGAGAGGGAAGAGGAGGAGTGTGGGTGGAGAAGGTGGACAGGATGTCCTGGGTTTTTGAAATGAAGTGAGAGGCAAGGGCATTGCAAAGAGCCTGGGAGGCAATGTTAAAGGACATTTGTTCCGCGCACTATCACCACCAGAGTGGTCCCCTGGCGCTCTGGCGGCTCTGAAAGAGGAGGGGAGGTTGAGTTAGTGGGAGGAACATTACATCCACATAAATGCAAACAGTGGTATATTAATGTCGACAGTGTCCTAATTCCTAATGTCACCTGAGGGTGTAGGAAGTGTCTGTGTGCCATCCCAAAAGGGTACTTACTGATTTAGAAATATTAGGTGTGTGTATTTTGAAGTGTTTTTGTGTTGCATTATATTGCCCCCTTCTGAAGAAGGCTTACCCTAACTGACTGTTAAATGTATGATTGTCTAATCAAGAAACCTTGTGTGTAAGAATTTATTTGAATATTTGTCACTGTGAATCTCTAACTCCCCTACAGATCACATTGACCCCTCTTGAGATGAGCCTGGCTGCTCAACATGCTACCAACTTGTGTAGTACAGACTTATACCAAAGGTTGGGTTCCTATTGCCAGGCTCTTAGGGTTGTAGTGCACCCAAAGGGTACTGCATACAATCTTGCCTAACAAAGATCCTTACCATTGGTGGGCTTGCAGTTGCTTCCAGGCTTGGTTTTGGATAAGACTCCTCCTCCTGCAGCCATTGCTTCAGATCAGAGTTGCAGCCAAGAATTCATTGTAGATGAATAGCCTACTGAAAATCCTGAAGAGGCCTGGAATCCATTCCTGCGTCTGGCCTGCTGAAGCCCTGTTTAACGACCTGATCTCCTAAAACCCTGAGCAGTGCTACAGCCCTTTGACTAGTGGGACCGACTAGTCTCAATGCCTTCTCGAGGATCCAGCTGTCTTGAGCCTCCAGAGGTGTCCCTGGACCACCCGGTGGACTGACCAGCTCTCATGGGCTACCTGGCTTGAAGGGTTGCCGTTCCACGTATGAACCGGGAACTTTAGTTGTCGCCAGCTTTTGGTAGAAGTTACCTTGCCTGCGATGGTCAGCCTCCAAACCGCAAGGGATCCTATCCCTGGGAAGCTTCTTCAACCACGACTGGAAGGAATCCTGCCGCTGTGTTCGGGAGAGTTATCTGTTTTATGCTCATTTCCCCTCTCCCAGTGAGGCACCCAGCACTTTTTGCTTGACTTCTGGACCTTTTTTTCTATCCTGAATGAGGGGAGCCTTTTTCCCCGCATTCATTCTTGGGGGCTCTGACTTTGTGGTAACATTGTTCTTTTTGTATTACCTTATCTTAAGGAGTCTGCTTTCCTCCATATCAAGGGCATCTGTTAAACCTTTGCAGCACACAGCACCCTACGCACAGTGTTGCCTGGAACCCATTGTGTTCTCCTCTGGTATTCGCTGACTCCTTAAAAATGACTGTTCTTAAGGATGGAGGGATACTTTGTATCCTCCCTAAAACATTAACCTATGAGAGATTGGCACACACCTTATGTGGAGTGCTAAAGGGATACCTAGTATCCCCCTTCTCTCTTCTCATGTGACTTTTGGTCAGTGTCAACCGTATAGTAATGGCTGGCGGCAGTGGACGTGTTCTACCAACATTTGTGCTGTTTTCTACCGCTGACTGTATTCACACTCTGTTTTGCACAAAAGGGTCACCTATGTTCTAACATGGAGGCTCTTTTAATTTTTCGCCATTTCTTGAATGGTTGTTCTTTGTTAGCTCTTCAACTATTCTGGGTGGGGAGGGGACTGAATGGGAGCTTTGTCTTTGGCGGGAACCCTGGGGTGTCCCTGCCTAGGTTCCTGTGTCGGGAAGGCAGGAAGCATGGGAGGAATTGAACACTCCCCCTCTCCTTTGTCTGCCAGAGTGCCTGAATGGAACCAGTTCCCACTGCAGGTCTGGCTGTCCTGATTGGACAGCCACCTGCCCCTTTCTGTAAACTGCTGGGAGAGTTTGCAGAGGAGTGAAGGTGTATACAAACCTGCTTAAACATGGAAGTGGTCATTAAATGCAAACCCTTGACGCCATGTATGCTGGACCACTGTTCTAGCGTGATTATGTGCATGATTTAAGAAAATGAAACCACCAAACCACTAAGATTATTTATCGAATGCTTTACTGCATACATGCGTTATGTTCTTTCGATCCCGAAAGCCGGGATTTGACTTTTTCACGCTGCAAATCTTTCCGCTCTGCAATATTGACTCATTCTTTTCAGCTTTGATCATTTAACATAGAACCTTGAAAAATACCCATCACTACTGTCCATAAGGTGCCTACCTAGAAGAGCTACAAAATAGATCTAAATATGGAACATCGGCTGGATTACAGTCCCTAGATATGGTGGTGGTCCCGCAGAAAGTAATGGGAACATTTATTTTCTACTGCATTCTAACACCTGCCATTGTACGCTTTGCAAATGAAGTTTTTACAAAGTTTCACATGCATGTGCATTTTATTTAAGGATTCGGTTACCCAGTTTTTGTCCTTCATTAGATGATCTACTGTCAGGTGTGCTGTGAGCCTTTCCACCAGTTCTGCCTGGAGGAGACTGAGCGGCCACTCCCTGAACAAGAAGAGAGCTGGTGCTGCCGCCGGTGCAAGTTCTGTCATGTGTGTGGCCTGAAGGGAAAAGCGTCCAAGGTAAGAGCAAATCACCTTTAGGGCTGTAGTTTACTGTGGGGTTATAGGAATTATCCCCTTGTATCCTTCATATGTAAGAGTATGCGGACCCCCAGAGCATTTCTCTCCCATTTTAGTTTTAGCCTAATACTGGAGTGAATATGTAAGTAGCAATGAGGCGACTGTTATTGAAATGGTCTCACATATTGCAGGTGTCGAAATAGTTGATAATTGTTCTGAGCACCTGTTCTCATGTCAAGTAGAGTTGCTGCAGTTTGTTTGCTCTATCCTTGGAACTTGTTCTATTTGCATTAAGCTTTATTTAAAAAATGTTTTCTCAGCAACTGTTGGAATGCGAGAGATGTCGAAATTGCTATCATCTGGACTGCCTTGGTCCGAACTACCCCACAAAGCCCTTCAGAAAAGTAAAGGGTTGGGTAAGTCTGCATTCTTTTGGCTTTGGCAGTTTTTTTGCAAAGGAGGTTATTTAAAGAGTTTTATTTTACCAAACAAAACCAAAATTAAGTAGTTAAAGTCTTTCAGACAAAGTAATATCAGCTGAGGATTTTACATATGCCCAAATTGTTGGATAGCTGGAGTGCACATAGTCCTTTATTGTATGTCTTGTAAAAGTCATAAGTTTGCATAAGTTCCTGTGGTCCGAATTTCAGTGGTGGGGCTGCTTGTGTGAGACTGAATGTTGCAGTTCTGGTGTAAGGGCCTCGAGTTTGATATTCAGCGACTAGCAGTAAGGCAAGGTCAGCCTGCAGCAGTCTGCTGCTCAGCTGGCACTGTGCCTGCCAGGGAGCAAGCCATGGATATGTAAAGTGTGTGTGTGTGTGATCTCCAGTTGAGAGCCCCAATTATGTATGTATATGTATTTCTGTGGCTAGTGAATCTTCTTCGATTCACATGCTATGCATTTCCTGACGTCCAGTGATTGCTGCAGAGTAATAAATCCTGTCTTGTTTTTGAATTAAAAAAGGGTGTCATCAGATTTCTTTTTCTTTTCCACCATTGCATTGGAAGCAAACACATGGATTTAAATTGTATCAATAATCACACTGCTTCACATGAAACTGGCATATTTGAATGCCACGATCCCTAACATTCTTGGCAACCACACTTGCTGCGGGCCTGCTAGAGAATACATTGTTCAAATTCTGCCAGCCCTCTTAACACAAATTTCCCTGGATTGATGCGCCTCAGGTGTGCAATAGTCTATTGCGAAGGGATGACGGGGAGGATAAGTGCCAGGTTTGCACATTTTTTAAGGCTAAGAGAGGGTGCACAACCGAGCACTGGGAACTGTACGCGATGCAATTGTAAAAACGGGATGAGGCATTTGCGGTAGTGGAAGACTCCGAAGTAGAGGAGGGGGAAATGTCTATTTTCGAAAGCGATGCAGAACCGCCAATCAGGAAACAGTCATTTGCCTGCACCTGGTGTTAGGAAAGATTTTCTTTTTGCAACGTACCCTCCATAGTTTTCTATGGGAGCCCATTCCTTTGGCCTGCTTTTGATCCTCGTTAGGTAAGAATTGATGCAGTTCAACTGGCGTGGGACTAGCCAAGACTTATCTGCTTGGTATTGGGTAACCCACCTTTTAATATAGGCCTGTACTACACAAGCTGGTAGTGTGACTAAGCAGCCATGCTCATCTTAAGATGGGTAATGAGAGCTGTACAGCTCTACAATGCAATCAGTGAATACAGGTATCAAAGTAAACACTTGGACACTTAGTTATAGTGTAAATTATTTATATATACACAGATATTTAAAGCATTCTTTTTTTTTTTAAACTTTATTTTTGGATTGCAGGTCACATCCCAATCGCTTCAACTTCCCAATAGTACAGGATATACATAACAAAAACAATGGTTTTCTCCCTCCTGCTCCCATATTGTAAAACGACATTGCATTTTTTAATGATAGTGCAATTTTAACGCATTAGGTATTTGTGGTGAGAGTTTCCACATGTGGTTCAACCGGTATCTAATTCTTCTGAGTCTGGTGAGGTAGTTTCGAGGTAAGATCTGAATGGTGCCCAAATGTCTTTGGGTCTAAATGGTGAGGGAACTAGTCCTATGTAGGTTTCTTCAGATTCGTTGACATATGACAATGTTGTAAGGAATTGCTTTGCATGCGGGGCATGACTACTTTTCCACTTCTGCAAAATACATTTCTTGGCCACTATACATGCTATATTGAACAGTCTCCTGTTTTTTTCTGGGACTTTTCCTGTCTCGCCAAATAGGTATTTTTGGGGGTTGAGTTGTGCAGGAATTTGTGTTTTATCTTCCAAGATATTCGCTACTTCCTGCCAGAATCCAGTTATCATAGGACAGGCCCAATACATGTGGTATGCGTCATCTTGCGGATTATTACATTTGGGACAGTTTGTGGTTATGGACTCATGAAATTTTGCCATTTTAACTGGGGTGTAGTGAAGCTTATTCAGTATTTTAAACTGTATGAGCCTGAGCCCCGCATTCAAGGAAAACACCTTTGTGAGGAGACAGTATATGTTCCATTTCCCCTCCTCTATTGTTATGCCCATGTCCTCTTCCCAAGAGGCCTTTATGCTGTTGGATGATTTCGTGTGGGTTTGGACTGTTAAATAGCGTGGAGATGCCTATGCCTGTTTGTGCATGAAGTGCTTGGTAACAGGGGTGTTCGGGCGGTTCTGTTGGGTATGTTGGCCATCGTTTCTTGAATGCTGCCTTCATGCGGTGATATTGTAAAGTTACGAGTTGGCCCTGCCCCACTGTGTCTGCGAAGTCTTCCGGGGTAACAAATCTACCGTTTGGAAACATGGCCTTCATTGGGATGTCATAGTTCGGGATCCAGGCTTTCTGTATACCGGTGTCGTAGGTAGGTGCAATGCCTGGGAAATTCCATAGTGGAGCCTGTGAGTCATAGGGAGTTTCAATGTAGAGTAGTTTACTGATTGCGGCCCATGCTGCAATTGTACAGGATGCTGGGTCATAGTTGCAGTCATCTTTGAGATTTCGCAAAGATTATGGATCTTAAGTCCGTTGGGCGGACTGAGTATCGTTCTATGGGGACATTTGGTGTTTCTTCTGTGGGGTTCTGCCACTATTTGTCGTATTGTGCCTGTGACACTTGGTAATACAGCTCGAAGTTGGGTGCGGCGAAGCCCCCCATTTCGTAGGGTTCCACCAGTTTATCCCATTTGAGCCTGTTGCCCCCCCCCCCCTCTCACCCCCACTCCAGTTCCATATGAAGGTGGTTGCCAGGGACCGTACGTTTTCAAGGAAAGGGTTGCATGGCCATATGGGGACGTTATTGAAAATGTATAGGAGCTTGGGGAGGACTACCATTTTGAGTACTGCTATCCGACCAGCGAGTGATATGGGAAGTCTAGTCCAGATTTGGAGTTTAGTATTGATCGTCTGCAGTGCGGATTCATAGTTGTCTATGTATAATGACGGTTTGTCCCTAGATACCAGGATCCCCAAATATCTGATGTGGTTGGGGGACCATCTCAGACCATGAGTGTGGGAAGGGCAGGTGGTGGCCTGTGTCAACAGGAACATTTCAGACTTGGCGGAGTTGATTTTATAGCCTGAGGTAGAGTGAAGTCTTTTATCACTGCCAATATAGGCTCTAGGTTCTTCTCTGGCTTACGTATGTACAATAGTGCATTGTCTGCGTACAGTGAGATGGACTGATAAATGCCGGCCATCTTTATGCCCCTCATTTGTTGTTCCCGTCTCCTTGCGGCCGCCATTGGTTCAATAGTAAGGGCGAAAAGAATGGGGTAGAAGGGATAGCCCTGTCTGGTGCCTCTATGTAAAGTGAGATGAGTAGAGAGGGTACGATTTGTAAGGACCCTAGCTTTGGGAGAGGTTTAGAGCAGTCTGACGCACTGTGTAAAGTATGGGCCACAACTCAATTTGAGGACCTCAAACATGTATCTCCATGAGACTGAATCAAACGCTTTCTCAGCGGCCAATGAGATGGCCACTGCCTGTGCGTCCGGTTTGATCTGCTCCAAAATACTAAAGAGTCTACGCAAGTTTAAGGCCATGGACCTCGTTGGGGTGAAGCCACATTGGTCAGGGTATATTAGAGTGGTCATTTTAGGGAGTAGTCTATTAGCGAGTACTTTTGCATTTATCTTTGCGTCTGTGTTTATCAGGGACAGAGGACAGTTCGAGCGCTCATGGGCAGGTTATCTAGGCTTCAGCAAGACTGTTGTGACTGCATCTGTAATTGAATCTGGAAGGGAGACGGAGCTCAAGGCTTCCTCCCATACGTGTTAGTACAGGGGATAATATTACAGCATATGTCTTGTACAGATCAGAGCCTAGGCCATCTGGGCCAGGGGTTTTACCAGCTGTCAGTGACTTAATCGCTTCAGCGATCTCTTCCCTGGTTATTTCCTGTTCAAGGGCAGTTGTCCTCTGGTGAAAGTCTAGGGAGTTCAATGTCTTAATATTTTCCTGTGTTTGTGTATCATGATTTGCGTATAGGTCAGTGTAGTATTTAGCAAATTCAGCGTTAATTTCTTCCTCTGTTTGTACGGGTTCTCCCTTGTCTGTCAAGATGCTAGTGATGGGGGCATGGTTGCGTTCATTTCGTAATATACGTGCCAGGTGGTACCCTGCTTTATTTCCTTCACTGTATCTACGCACCCTGATTGGAGTGGACATATATTGTAGTTCTTTGGTTGCTAGATCATTGAATTTTTGAAGGTGTGCATTAATATCGGGCAATGTGTTTTTGTCGTGTGTCGTACAATAATCGTTCTCAAGTGTTTTCAGGTATGTTTCGGTTTTGTCCAGGTTCGATTTGACATTCTTAAGGAGACCCGTAGTTTTGGACATTAGATTGCCCCTCACCCATACTTTAAACGTTTCCCATACTGTGGCCCACTTGCCCACTGACCCTGTATTCAACTGAAAGAATTCCTCCATTTCAAAATGCAGTGATTCAACGATGTTTGGGTCCTTAAGGATGTTTGGGGGCATTCGCCAATGCTGAGTTGGTCGTTTTATGTTCTGAAGGGATATCTCGAGCGTGACTGGGGAATGGTCCGAGAGTGTGCGAGCGAGTATTTCACAGCACACTACAGAGCTCAGCAGGGCAGAGAACATGAACCAGTAGTCTATCCTGGGTTCTGTATCGTGTACTGATGAGTAGTAGGTGTATTGTCGATCTGTGGGTTGTGTCCCTCTCCAGGCGTCGGTCAGGGCCAATTCCTGCACGGCTCGATGTATGGTGGTGGCTGATCTAGTAAGGGTCCTTTGTCTACTGGAGGACCTATCTAATAGCACATCTAGGATAGTGTTAGTCTCCACCCCACAGTACCCATTCATCAGTTGTTGCGCCTATTTCATCAAGGAGGTGGGCATAAAATTCGGGATCATCTGTATTCGGACCATAGGAGTTGATCAGAACCAATTATTCACCTGCCGCCGTGCCCCATATCACCACATCTACCCAGCGGGTCCGTTTTGCTTTTTTTCGGGGCGAACCCTAATGAGGGATGTATCAACGTTGGGAGACACCTGTTCTGTGATGAATATTCGGTGTAGTACCTGGTGTTGCCCCATTGTTTCAAGACACTCATTAGTCCCCCGCAATGCATGGGTTTGCTGAAGCATTACTATGTGCGGGCGATGTCTATTAATGTATGCCCCCACTTTGCTGGATTTTGCTCTGTTGTTAAAGACCCCGGATATTCCAGGATAACATTTTGAGTGTCAACCCGCTGGATGAGTGTGCCCTCGGTGCCATTTCAGCGAGTTGCGGTCAATCTTGGGAGGGAAGAGTGTCACCAAGGGGGGGGGGGATCAGCGCGTGATACTGTGATTGCATTTTTTACATTAAACATAACTGATAACTTCTTCTCAAGGTGCCCAACTGGGGCTCTCACCGTGAATGACCCATGTACCTGGCCAACAAAACGGTTCCAAGTTCCCTGTACCCACCCCTGCCCACACCATCGGGCCCAACTTGATGATGAATCCCATTAACAACTCTGTGGTTTCACTCGTGGAGGGGGACGAGTGCTGCAACTCAGCTTCCATAGCCGAGCGCATCTCATCCGCCTTTCTTTAATAATTGAAAAACTGTGTTATCCCTTTCTGCTATTACAAAAGTGTAAGTCCAGCGAGAGCAAGGAGGAGATTAGGTGCTGCGGTCGATCAACATGCCGGAGAGAGATCTATACTGCTGCTGTAGGAGATTTTGATCGAGTTTGTTTCTTCCAGGTGGAAGGGGGATAGCAGATTCCACGTAAGCTAATGCAGCTGCCAGAGAATCAGTGTGCACGTCTGGCATGTTGTATGCGTAGCTTTGCTGGAAACAAAAGGGCGTACAGCACCTGTTTTACTCGTAGCTGACGCTTGTTGGATTCATAGGAACGTCTTTGGACTCGCGCTGAGAAGTCAGGATATATGTGTATATTGTCGTTGCCGTGTCTCGGTGGGCCCTTTTCGCTCGCCAGTTTCAAAACAGCTTCTCTATCTCTGTATTTCAATAGCTTTACAATGATCGTGTGGGGGGGAGCCCCCAGTTTGGGTGGTGGGGCAAGTGTGTTGTGCCCGTTCGACCAAGAATTGAGGGGAGAATGATTCAGCACCCAGGAGTGTCTTAAAGAGGGTTTCGATTTGGGTTTCCTTCGGACCTTTGCAAAAGGACCCTGATAGGCCTACAATGCGTACATTGTTCCTTCTAGACCTTGACTCCAAATCATCACACTTATCACAGAGTTTATTCATTTCACCTTTCAAGAGGGTGATGTCATGAGTGTTTTGGTGGGTCGAGTCTTCATTTGCACTTATTCTGTTTTCGGCATCTGTGATTCTGGCGCTTTCTTTATCTATCCTGGCTTTGAAGGAGCCTATTATGGAGATGATGTAGTCTAATTTAACATTAATTGCCAAGAACCCGTTTTCGACGGTTGTTAGGACTTGGTCGAACTTGGAGTCCTCTGCAGTCGGGGACTCAGCAGCTGCCGCCGCTGGGTCAGAGTTCTCGGAGGTTGTTTGTGAGTTTGTGAAGGAATCCATCGGCCCAGGCTTTCTGCTTTTAACCACGATTTTTCCAGGCATTGTGTGGTTGTCCACTTGGTTATATCGATTATGGTGAGGAACGTGGATGTCCATCGGAATTAGTGTTCACTGTGATACGTAAACGGGATTGCGCCCACGCTGCCCACCAGCTGGGATGATCTCAGCGGCAGCCACTGCAGGTTTCTGGTTCTAGTATCCCATCCATCTCACCACTCTGCAAAAGGACGATTAGGAAGATTTGGGCAACAGAGTTGGGTGTGCCGGGGGATACTTGCCTTTATGTGCCAGTCAGCATTAGACATGCGTTTCCTCGGATTCACCAATGTTCTCTGGAATGGGCTGTGTCCTCCCACGTCCCCGCGTGTTATCAGGATTGCGTTGACTGGGATGCAGGAGTAATATTTTCACTACCTGGGCCTGAGGGCAAGCTGCCCTATGATTGTGAGGTCTGCCGTGGAGGGATGGGTTGGGCAAGTTAAGGATAACCAACTTCCAGAGGGATCAGCCAACGAAAGGCAGCTTCGGCCCCGCGCGGGTGTTAGCCAGGTGGGATAGGTAGACTTGGGGCGGATTCACAAGGTGCCGCCTTGATATTGCCGCATCAGGTAGTAACGACTCATATCAGGCCCAGGGGGAAGCCGTATGATCTTCTGTCCGCACCTGCACAGGTGGATCAACGGAGTTGATTGTCCATGGCCAGTGTTGCAGCGTTAGTTGTACTTTCTGGCAGTTTAACCAATGTTATCAGAAATGGTGTGGCTGTGTATTGTAAGGGTTACGTTGGTGGTAAAGAAGGAGCTTCGCTTCTATTGCTCTGGCTTGAGGGTGTGTTGCCCTTTGCACATGTAGTGGGCAAAGTAGGGGTGGATCAATTGTCCTCCCGGGGGCATCAGCAAATGGAAGTCAGTTTTTGTCCCTGTGCGGGTGTTGGACAGGTGGAGTGGCTTGTCCTGGAGCAAATGCACCGGGCGGCTTCTTAGAGTTTCTGCTACAGATTACTCTGAACCCAATTGATCCAAGGGGGAGATCGTGTAATCTTCCCTCCGCTTCTCCCAAGGAGGGGATGATGGAATAGTTTGTCCCCGAGCAGTGTTGTGCCCCGAAGGTGCTGCCGGCCCCGGGCCTAAGGCAGGTTCCACACGTGGGGTGAGCGTTTGATTAAAGATTAATGTGGGCACCCTTCAAAACAGGGACTTTTCTGCGTAACCCCCTGTACACACGTCTGGGGAAAAAACGCACACAGCGTTCTTACAAAAGTGCCTGTTTCACTCGTTCACCCTTGGGCGCCCGTCAACGGCGGGCTGCGTATACTACGCGCGCTAGTGTTGATGCCTCGTGCGATCCCACCCGTAGCAGGCTCACAGGAGAAGAGTCGCGTTTTATTTTCATATGTTGCCGGCTGCCCGATGGAGCTCACAGCCAGCAGTGGGGGCTCTACACGGCCAGCGCCGCCCCAGGCGCGCCATGGGCGCGGGATGCCCTCAGCGCCGGGTTAGTGGACCAGAGATGGGTGCGTGCGATTCAGTATATGTGAGGGGGCAGGTGGCGCAAATCCTACCAGAGCGGACCCGGTCCTCGTTGTGCGTATGTTGCCCACAGTCTGATGGCTCTGGAGGCAGCTCGGGTCGCCGGAGTCTCTGTCCGCCGCCTGCAACGCCCGTGGGCTGGTCCCACCCTCAGCAGGGCCCGCTCACCACCAGGAGCCGCGGCTCCCGCGTTAATCACTCTGGCGCTGTGGGGTTGCCCGGGGCCTCCTGTCCGCGACCTCGTCCGTAACTGGGCACACAGGGTCCAATTTCACCTGTTGCTTTTCCTGGAGGGTACGGGATAGCTGCTACGATCAGTGCCGCTGGTCTTGTAGCTCAGAGGAAGGCAGTTTTAGGATATATTTTCGAAAGGATTATATGCCGGAGAGGAGCTCCACTCTTAAGCGGCCGTCTTGTTGCGCAACAGCGCCCCCCTCCTTATATTTAAAGCATTCTTTAAAAAGCAGCAACTAATAGTAACATTAATCCCAAGTTAGGATTCAATTCAAAAAGTGAATACAGTAGGTGAGTAATTATTTCCTATGCTATACCTTTTCCAGCACCATGGGTGACGTCATTTGAGGTCAGTAATAACACTTCTGCAGCATGGGGTCTGGCATGGATTCACATGCTCATGAATATTCCTGTCAGGCCGGGAATCCTCTTTGAAAGAAAACAGTTTCACTTTCACTTACAAACGTTATTTTTCATCTAAACCAATCGCTGAACTCTGGCTCAAACTGCCCCAACCAGTGACTGCCCTCTCCCTAAGCTACTCCTCTGGCAGCCAGCTTCAGATTTGTACTGCACATTCAAGTGTTGGGAGTCCTCGTGTTTTGATGTTTTTTTTGCATTGTATGCTCTTTCTCTACATTGGCTGACAACCGGGGATCGGTTTCAGTGAATTTCAACACCCCTCAATGCCAAGAATCATCGAAGTTTCATTGAAGATTCCAGAAGGCAATCAGGCGGACTCCGCACTCCAAACCATGTCGGAGGAGTAGGAGGGAAGCTCCCTTTTCAAGCTCTGCTCCAGCTGCAGACTGGAGAATATATTTGTAGAGGACAAACGCCTCCAGTGCCTCTGTCTTCATCCGGATCACAGGGAAGCGGATTGGAAAATCTGCCTTGGGTTCTCCAAACAAACCGTGAAGGATTGTCACAGGCTAGTGCCGTGGCTCAGCGCCAATGCCTCTGCCCTGTGCGAAAAGCAGGGGAATGCCTCACCCAGGACTGGCCGGTCCGAAGAGCAGACTTTGAAGTCCTTTGAGGGTGCTCCATCGGTCGGTGCCCAAGACTAGGCCAAGCACTGCGAGTCCGTTTCTGTTGGGGGCGCCGTGCAAGTGGATCCCCCGATGGGCATGACACATTCAGAGTCACCATCTGCCTGCATCTCCAGCTTTCGCTCCAGCTCCTCCTTGGAGAGGAATTCGGCTAACCCGGAAGAAGCTGCAGGAAAAGCCAGAAAAGACAAAGGCGCAGGAAAAGACAACCGACCTGCCCAAGAAGGCCCAGGCAGCCCAGTTGAAGACTACGATCGAGTTGGTGGCGGCCACCCTCTTGAAGGCAAAGGGGGCTGTCCCAGTCAAGGTAGCCAAGGCAGTGGCCAATGTATCCCTGCCAAGCAGATGGAGAGGACAACAGAGAAGAGGATGCCATCCCTGAGCCGGAACCAGACTCCCTGGGATGCAAACAGAGGGGTGCTGGGGGGAGGAGGCCTCAACCGTACTCCACGGCACAGATATTTCTTGCTTGGATGAGGAGGACCAGGCATCAGTGCACACGATCCAGGAGGATGTGGGGGACGCTGATGGCGAAAAATCCCCCTGGGGACGAAGGAGGTGAAGACTGTAGACCTGCCGACAACGGCGCAGGGTCCAGTAGGCCTACCACCTGACCCCTCCTTGGGATGTATTGCTGTAGATCCTTTTGACCGTGCACACCTGGGTGTCGGAGATTCAGAAACTGATGCCGGCCCCGGTGGCCCCGGATCAACCTCTGGTTAAAAAGAGGAAGCCGCACCCTATGCCACTGCACCAACCTCCACACGTCCCCGTCCCCCCCAGAGACACAGGGACAGACACGACTACCGCAGACAGGGACAACGACATGGCCACAGCAGGCGGTTTGCCACAGCCAATGGCTTCTCCCTCGGACGAGGTGGGGTAGTTCCATGCCATGGTCACCAGGGCATCCCAACTTCCAGTTGACACCGTAGGAGTCCAGGAATTAATGTTTCCTATATCAATGATGTGAGGCCAAGAGGAAGACCATCTTGGCGGTAGCTCTCCTGGACGTCTGGGAGGAAGGCCTGGCTTTGATAAGAAACCCGGCCACGGCCCCAGCCAAGAGGGGTTGACTGGAAAAAAAATACTGGGTCCCTGAGGCCACACCCAAGTGCCTACGTTCACAGCCTTCCCCGGACTCGGTGGTCTCGGCGACAGAAAAGGTGTTGTCTAACCACTCGTCTTGGTCATCCGTCCCTACGGGTAGCAAGGGGTAGAAGTCAAATGCCGTGGAAAAAAAAGTAATGTACTCAGTGGCGTCAATGGTCAAGGCGGCCAACGCCCTTGCAGTCCTGGCCACATACAACTGGGAGCTGCGGTATAAGATATACTCGAGTTCCTTACCCGACGACAAGCAGGTCGAGACAATTTCCATCCTCCAGGAGGTGGGGAGGAGGCATCAGAACATGCCATCACGGTGGCCCTTGACGTCATGACCTCGGGGTTCTGACAGATGGGGGAAAAGTGTCTCCCTTCGTTGTAGTGGCTGGCTGAAAGCCACCAACTTTCGTCAGGAAGTCCAGGGGAGGGTTCTGGACATGTCCTTTGGGAACAACCTCTTTGGGAAGGCCATCGACAAGTCATTGCAGGCCATTAAGACTGACACAGAGACGGCCCGTGCCTTGGGCACTCTTCCAACACCGCCCGTCCTTGCGTTCCATCCGGCGGGAAGTCTGGCAGATCTTCGAAGGGTTTCGGCGGAGGATCCTCCTCGTACCGTCAACCCTTCCGGTCCACGACCCAGGAGGCCTACAGAGGCCATTCCAAGGCTTTCGGTGGAGGTGGCCGACATCTCTCCCAAGGTGGCACGCAGGCCCCAAAGCAAGATTGAACCGGCCAGGACGTCGGGCCCCCACCCATGCACACCGGTGGGAAGCTGGCTAGCGGGCTTAGTCAGCGAGTGGAAGATCTCCGACTGATGGGTGCTGGACGCTCTCGTCCACAGACACACTCTAGAGTTCCAGCAGTAGTGTCCACAGAGACCACCGGTGGCCCGGCAGGAGCAGCACATCCTTCAGCTACTGCAGGAAGTACAGTCCATGATGAGAAAAGGGGCGATAGAGCTGGCTCCTAAGCGACTCCGGGGCTCCAGAATCTACTGCAGTTTCTTCTTGGTAAGGAAGAAGACCGTGGGCTGGAGGCCCATTCTGGACCTGCAGCATCTCAACAAATATCAAGTGTCAAAAATTCAGGATGGTCACATTGCAACACGTGCCCAGCCAACTGGAGGAAGGAGACACCTTGAAGTCGCTGGATCTGGAGGACGCATACTTCCACGCCCCCATTCACAAGAAGCATCGGACGTTCCTG
Organism: Ambystoma mexicanum; assembly: GCF_040938575.1. Classification (NCBI taxonomy): domain Eukaryota; kingdom Metazoa; phylum Chordata; class Amphibia; order Caudata; family Ambystomatidae; genus Ambystoma; species Ambystoma mexicanum. Next base: position 1,166,443,354 of record NC_090921.1, read on the forward strand.
CGCTTTGTTGTTCAGGGTAGGCACTACCAATTCAAGGCCCTCCCTTTCAGACTGAAGTCAGTGCCCAGGGTGTTTGCGTAGTGCCTGGCACCAGTGGCGGTCCATCTGCGTCTACAGGGGATACACGTGTACGCGTAACTCTACTGGCTCATCCGGGCCAAGTCAAGGGTCATAGCCATCGAACACACAGAGGACCGTCCGGCTGCTGACAGATCTGGGGTACTATGTCAATTTTTGAAGTCCTGCTTGATACCATCGCAGAACGCGCTGTTCCTGGGGGCCAGGCGCAACACTGTCTCCTGCCTGCCGTCTCCCTCGGAAGAGAGGATAGCGGCCCTGCTGGGCAAGGTGCAACGGCAGTTGGCACTGAAGACAGCCATGATGCGGACCATTAAGTAGCTTCTCAGCATGATGTTGTTGTGAATTTACCTGATCCGGTGTTAGGCAAAGTTTGAATGCAGTACCCTTTGGGACCACTACAGACAACTATGACTACAGGTGTAAGCAAAACAAACCTTTGCTATAAGTATATACCACACAGTTTTGGTAGAGGGGCTGAGCAGACAGGCTTATATCAAGAGGGAATGTGAGCTGTAATGATGTTACACAGAGGTTTCCAATCACAGGTGTTCAAATAAGCTCTTACACTCAAGGTTTCTTGGTTAAAAATACTTATTAATGTATTAACCATTCAATTATAAAACATAATTTTTATAATTGAGGCAACTATATAATAAACTCAAATATACTTCAATACCAATTCAGAAATACTTTTCAAGAGGAGTAAAAGGCAAAGATTATTAGAACATGAAAGATTACAATATTGTTTAGACCGAGTTCACCAGAAGAGTCAATTCAATAGGCTAGGCCAAAGTCAATGGGCTAAAGTCTTGGATAGGACAAAGCAGGTAGTTAAACGGAAAGGTCTCTGAAAAATTTCTTAGGAATATTTTGTAGCAAGAGGAATCATATGTTGGTCACAAGCTGATTAGGCCTGTGAGTTGGGGAAATTTCAAGCACTTTCACCGCGAGAGGTAAGGACTCTGTCTGGTTTTACATTACCTTACAAATGAAGAAAAAGAGCAGCTGATGACTTCCGTCCTGGCTGTTCATGCAGATCTCACTGTTCCTGGGCCTCAGCTGTGGAGACAAGAGGGAGGACGTCAGGAGACTCCTGCACTGAGACTGGTCAAAAAGCTTGCAACTGGCAAATCTTTGATTCCGGTAGCTGTAAATCAAGCACACAAACTGGTGTCCCTCTCCCTGGTTATTCGGTTTCCTGCAGCACTCTAAGAAAAATGCAACCAGCTCTGAGATGAGGTGTCCAGGTGGCTTATGGTCGAGTTGATTGGTCCAACCAACTCAAAGGGAGAAGTCGTCCTTGTGGGGGCTTCTCTGTCGAGGTGAACTTGGCGATTCTGACCCGCAGCAGGGTTTCACCGGGCAAACCAACGGTCTAGGAGTTGCAGCAGCCGTCCTCTTCAAGCTTGTTTTCGGTTCTTTCGTTCCAGTGGTCGACTCTGCCTTCCAAGCCAAGAGACTTGTCTTTTATTCAGTTCTCTCCCATGCATTCCAGCCTAGCTGTCACTCACCCAGCAAGGTGGCTGTCCTTGCCGGACAGTCAGCCAGCCAATCACTAAGAGTGCATTTGGGTTTCCTCGGAGACTAAGCACAAGGGGTTTCGGGCACCACCCACACTTCCTGCCCACCCCAGATACTCCGGCGCCAGAGGCGGTCTTCAGTCCTGAAGCCTGCCAAAGGCGAGGAACAAAGGGACCAAACCTGGTTCGACGCGCAGAGACAAGAAAAAGAAATGGCGAAAAAAGACTGGGACCTGTTTTTACAGAGGGGGCTCAGACGCCATCTTGAAAAACATGTCTCCCGTGATTTAATGCTACCAGAGCTACGAATAGTTCCCGGTCACGAAAAATGATGGTAGTTTGTTGTAAAACCACTGCCACCAGCCATTCTGAGAGGAAAGAGTAGCATTTGACTGCTACACAAGTATCTAGGCATAGGGGATACAAGGTAACACCTCCAACACTCTATTGTAAGATAGGGTGTGCTGGGGTCTAGGAATTTAAAGACTAGTAAAGTCAATTTCACTTTACTTTCTCTGGGAAACAGTAGTTTATCCCAGAGAAGGTATTTAAACCTTGGGAACCCCTAAAAAGCTGCCCTGTGCCACTGCACTGAGGGTGCTGTGTGACACAAATGAAAAGATGCCGCCTATGGCGTTGTCTAAAACTCCATAACCAAGGAAAACACAAGAGTAAAACGCATATCAAAATACATGAGAGAGTGGGAAAAAGGCTTGCTCTCTCTCCAGGTAAAAAAAAATCAAGTCCTCAAAATCCAGCAAAGTTGGTGGGGGTCTCTAAGGTGAAGGGAATTAGCACATTTTTGAGAATTCTCCCTCCTGGAGGAGGGTCTCTTCCTTCTAATTGTTGCCCTATTTCTTTGCTTCCCTGTCTTATGAAGCTTCCTGAATCACTGGTCTCTCTCCCCCCCCCCCCCCTTCTGTCTTCCTTCGTGGAGTCCTCCGGAATGCTTGATCCGGCCCAGTCAGGTTTCTGCTCCAGCATGGGGACTGTGAAAGTCTCCTCGTCTGTGCAGGACGATCTGGCCAGGCTGGTTGATCTAGACGGTGTCTGCGCCCTGATTCTTCTCGTTCTCTGTGGCGTTCGACACCATGGATCATGGTATCCTGCTCACTTGCCTTGCCCAGATTGCCATATCAGGACGGGTACTGGCCTGGTTTGGATCATTTTTGGATGACAGATCTCAAACCCTTTCCTTACCTCCTTTTCTCTCTAATCCCTCACTTTTGAGTTGTGGGGTTCCCCAGGGTTCTGCCTTGTCCCCGATTATTTTCAATATCTATATATTTTTCCTGGTTCGCCTTATCCGCTCCCTCTGCATCGGATGCTATTCCTACGCTGACGACACTCAGCTGCTGATTCGTTCAGACCTGGATCCAGCTGTGGTGTCTGCTGACCTGCATAAGTGCCTGTCTGCCGTCGGAGAGTGGATGGGCAACAATTGGTTGAAATGGAATGGGGATAAGACTGAGGTGTTGATGGTGGGTTCCCCTCCTGATCCCCCTCCCTTTGGATTTCTTCTTTCTAGCCTATTATCACTTGGCCCTCTTCCGGTCCCTGGGGTGACTGTCAGCCAATCTCTTTGACAGCCCAAGTGTCATCGGTGTGTCAGCAGGGGCATTTCGAGGGGATTGGGTCCTCCGACGTATTCCATATCTATGACATGTAATCACCACAGCTGTGCTGCTTCGGAAACTTTTTTCGGCATCTGCGTCCTGCATCGATGACGTCGATGCGCCGTCGTCGAGGACCTCGTCCGACGTCATCCGATGTGATAAGTAGGACGCACGACGCCCGTAGCCTCAGTTCCGTTTTTTCCGCGAACGTGTTGCTTCGTGAATCTCGGTTAACGCCTCGACTCTATGGAGTTCTGTTCTTCTCGGTTCTTCGAACCTGTTCGTTTTGTGAAAATCCTTCGTGTGAAGATGTCTTCTATTTCGTCTTCGACCCCGCGTCCGGGTTTCAAGAAGTGCGGGGAGTGTGGGTCCAAGATGTCGGTGATGGACTCGCATGACGCCTGCCTCTGGTGCCTCGGGGAGGCCCACGACGCGGATGAATGTATCGACTGCCAGTCGCTCACGTCCAAAGCCTTACGCGAACGTAAGAAGTTGCCGGTAGGTCGGGTGTCCAAGCCCCGGAAGTCGAAGTCTGCGGGGCTTTCGACGGATGATTCGAGGGGTGACTCTCCGCGTCATCGTCGGAAGTCTCGTGGGTCTCCTTCTAAGAGTCGGTCTCGCCACTCCTCAGCCTCTTCAAGGCATTCTCGGAAGCGCCGACACCGGTCGTCTTCGGAGGACTCTGCCCGGCACATCGCTTACCCCACCAGCCGTGCGACGCCGGAGGAATGGGCTTCCTTCGGGAAGAAAATGCTGGCGATGCTTGAGTCGCAGGGTACTAAGCCGTCCGCGCCCCCGGGTGGGGTCGGTCGTGAGAGGTCGAGAGACGCCGCTCGCAAGAGTGGTCGGCACGAGTCACGGGAGAGGTCCCGTTCGGACAAGGAGACTCGTTCTCGACGTACCCATTCCAGGTCCAGGTCCTCGACGCGTTCGAGACCGTGTGCACCTGTGAGGTCTTCGAGGAAGACATCGACGTCTGAGGCGTCGAGGGCGTCGACAGGCTTTCTCGAGGCTCCGGCTCCGAGGAAGTCGTCGAAGCCGTCGACGCTCAGGGCTCCGGCTTCGAGGGCTGTGTTGACGCCGGCAGCTGGCGGCGCGGCCTCTGAGGTAGACTTCCTCGACGTCGACGCTCTCGGCGCCGATGCCTGGTCTCTCGACGTCGGCGCCGATTTGCTCGACGCCTTTCGTGTCGAAGGTACCCCGTGGCACGGGGGAACCCCCTAGGAAGGCTCTGGTTAAGAGCAAGCGCTCTCGGGTGCCTTCTTTTCGCCACCTGGAATATATTTGAGGCGGATGAGGATTCTGATGGCCTGGTTCCTAGTCAGGTTCCAGATGAAATTGTCTCGGGCCATAGTTAGTTTGACGATTTGAGGCAGTCACTGCATGATGCCAGTGGACTGGACACCTCTCCGGAGGTGGAGTTTTGTAGGCCTGAGCCTGGCTCTCATGCGATTCCTCGTACTGGCCCCTTATGGCTAGGGTTTCTGAGTATTTGGGATGGTCTGCTCCCCCAGGGGAGTTTGTGCAGGATGATCTGACGGACATCCTTGATGTTGGTCCCCCAACTGACCCGTTACTGCCGTTCCATATGGCTTTACAGAGAAGGGTGGCGGCGGCTTGGTCTGCTCCGGAGAGTCTCCCGGCGGTGGGCAGATCCTTGTTGCGAAAATACCGTCCAGCCAGTAGTGACCCCTGCTACTTGACCAGGCACCCCACTCCGGAGAGTTTGGTGGTGCAGGCGGCCACGGCCCCGGCAAAGCAGGCGTCGTACCCTACCATCCCTCCTGATAGGGACGACAAACGTTTTGATGGCTGTGCGAAGAAAGTGTTTTCTTCTGGTGGTATGGCGCTTCAGGCGGCCAACTCCATTTGTGCCTTGTCTCGTTTCACACACAATCTGTGCAACTGTGTTGCGTTAGCGGCTGAACATATTCCCGGAGGGGACGAACGGGATGGTTTCCTTGCTATGGTCCAGGATGGTAAGGATGCCATGTGTGAGTCAGTTCAGTCGGGTTTGGACTTAGCTGAATGCGTCAGTAGGTCCATGGCGGCGAGCACCGTGATACGCAGGTTTGCGTGCTTGCGGAAGTCGGGGTTTGCTCCTGATGTGCAGTCCCGGCTCCTCAACATGCCCTTTGACGGTGAACACCTTTTTGGCAGCAAGGCTGACGAGAGCCTTGAGAGGTTGCAGACCTCAAAAGCTGCAGCGAAGTCGTTGGGCGCTGCAGTTCGCCAACCTCTGCCTTTTTGTCCTAGGGGACAGCAGTGGAGGGGTGGTTCCTTTCGCTATTACTCGTCCCTCAGTAAAGCGAGAGGAGCTGACAGTCAAAGAGGCCAACGCAGGGGTACCAGAGGTGGACGACAGGGTACCCGTGGTGCCAAGGCCGCTCGGGCAGTTGCCTCTTTGCCCTCAGGTAACGCCGCAGCCGCTCCCACTCAGTCATGAGGCCATGTCCCATGGTTCGCCGGTTGGGGGAAGGCTGGCGCAGCATCTTGTAGAGTGGCAAGCCATTACTTCAGATGTGTGGGTTCTGGAGATCATAGCCCACGGCTACTGTCTTCCCTTTCGGCACAGGCCTCGCGACAATCCACCGGGGAACCTCTCTTTGCAGAGTCCGGATCCGCTCCTTGCGCAGGAAATACAAGACCTGCTGGAGAAAGGCGCCATAGAACTGGTGCCTGTAGCGGAGAGGAACAAGGGATGGTATTCCCCTTATTTTTTGATTTCGAAGAAAGACGGGGGATTGAGACCCATCATGGACTTGCACGGTTTGAACAAACTCCTCAGGAAGGACAAGTTCAAGATGGTTACTCTCTCTCTCAAGTCCTCCAGGCCCTTCAGCTTCAGGACTGGTTGGCGTCACTCGACCTCAAGGATGCTCGATCCATCCCAAGCACAAGAAGTACCTGAGGTTCGCGGTTGGCGACTCGCACTTTCAGTTTCGGGTCCTGCCGTTCGGATTGACCTCTGCCCCGAGGGTTTTCACCAAGCTCATGGTGGTGGTGGCAGCGCATCTCAGGCAAGGGGGGGATTCACGTCTACCCCTACCTGGACGATTGGTTGATCAGGGGGAGCGCTCCCGAGCAAGTCCTGGATCATCTGTCCGTCACCTGCCACTCCCTTCACAGGCTGGGCTTCTCCCTCAATTTAAGGAAGTCCCATTTGACGCCAACACAGCGGCTCCAGTACATCGGAGCAGTGCTCGACAATTCCCTGGGTCAGTGTTTTCCTCCCCAGGTGAGGGCTCTTCACATTCAGCAGATGGTGCACAAGTTTCAGCATGCCTAGACGCTCCCAGCGTTCGAGTTCTTGAGGTTGCTCGGCCTCATGGCATCCTGCATTCTTCTGGTGCCAGAGGCTCGCCTGCGGATGAGATCTTTGCAGTGGGCACTCAAGACGCAATGGTCGCAGTCCTCCGGCAGGATGTCGGACCCGGTTCAGGTGCCGCCCTCGGTCGCCCGGGACCTTCTGTGGTGGGCCGTCAAAGGCAACTTGATGAAGGGGGCTCCATTTTGGCTTCCCTGGCCGGAGGTGACGATCGTGACGGATGCATCCCTCACGGGATGGGGAGCTCATGCCAACGGGCTGACAGTCAGCGGTCGTTGGTCTCCGCCGGAGTCCAGACTCCATATCAATCTGTTGGAGCTGAGGGCCGTCAGGCTAGCCCTGAAGGCTTTTCTGCCGACTGTGCGAGGAAAGAGTGTCCTGATCCTGACGGACAACACAGTGGCCATGCACTACCTCAACAAAAAGGGGGGGGGCAGGGTCACTTCCTCTGTGCAGGGAGGCGATGCAGCTCGAGTTCTGGGCCATCCAGCAGGAAGTTTCGATCTCGGCAGTTCATCTGGCCGGAGACGAAAACGTGACGGCGGACGCTCTGAGCAGGCAGAGCGCGATCTCTCACGAGTGGGAGTTGGCTCAGGAGATTCTCCTGGAGATCTTCGCCCTTTGGGGGACCCCTCAAGTGGATCTCTTCGCCTCCAGTGTCAACCGGAAGTGCGAAAGGTTTTGCTCGCGGGAATTTCCTCCAAAAGGAGCCTTAGGAGACGCATTTGTGGTGGAGTGGTCATTCCCGCTGCTGTACGCGTTTCCTCCAGTCCCCGTCATCCCGCAAGTGCTGCGGAGGTTACAGAAGTTCGGTTACCGGATGATCCTCATTGCTCCGGCGTGGGCTCAGAGGACGTGGTACCAGGACCTTCTCGACTTGTCCATCTGCCCTCCGCGTCGTCTTTCCTACCGAGACGATCTGCTCTCATGGGAGGGGGGTCAGGTTCTCCATCCAGAGGTCAGATCCCTCAACCTTCACGCTTGGCTTCTGAAAGGTTGAGGTATAAGGATTGGGACCTCCCTAAAGACGTGATGGAGGTGTTGCTTTCAGCCGGAAGGCCAGCAACAAAGTCTCTGTACCGTTGCCGTAAATTCTGCGACTGGTGCAGAGTTCAGAATGTGGATCCTTTTGCATGTGACATCCCCATGGTTCTGTCCTTTTTACTTTCTTTGGCCCACAGGGGCTTGCAAGTGGGTACCATTAAAGGTTACCTGGCGGCGCTGTCCATCTTTAAGCGCTTGTCTGAAGAGTGTTCTTACTTTAAAATCCCTTTAATTTCACAGTTTCTGAAAGGGCTCACTAATGTGTTCCCTCCGTCACCTTTCCTGGTGCCCGGTTGGGATTTAAACCTTGTTCTTAAGTTTCTTATGGGTGCTCCGTTTGAGCCTTTACATTCTTGCCCTTTGAGGCTGTTAACTCTGAAAACTGTGTTTTTAGTTGCGGTTACTTCCGCTCGCAGAGTGAGTGAGTTACAGGCACTTTCAGTTAAGCCACCCTTCACTGTATTTCACAAGGACAGGGTTGTCCTTAGAGTTCGTCCTTCTTTTCTTCCGAAGGTCGTGACAGAATTTTATTTGGCCCAGAAGGTTGTTCTTCCGGCATTCTATCCTCCTCCGCATCCTGGTAAGGAAGAGGAGAGGCTCCATAGGCTTGATCCTAGGAGAGCTTTAAGCTTTTATGTTTCACGCATGTCCCGGGTCAGAGTGGACAATCAACTCTTATTTGGTTACGCTGGAAAGCGTTTGGGGCAAGCTGTGACGAAACAGACTTTGTCTCGCTGGATTATTTTAGCCATCTCAGAGTGTTACCGCTTGGCGGGTAAGGACCGACCGGCTGGCTTGCGGGCCCATTCTACCAGGGGTGTGGCTGCATCTACTGCCCTGCAGAGGGGTGTTCCTATTCGCAACATCTGTGATGCAGCCACCTCGGCTTCAGTACATACATTTGTACGTCACTATTCCCTCGATTCCATCCGAGGACAGGATCTGGCCTTTGGCAAGGCGGTCCTTTGCTCTGCTATTTGATTGGCTATTCTAAATTTCGATTCTAAATTCTTTCCCTCCTCCTTGCTCTGGTACTGCTTTGGGAGTCTGTCATAGATATGGAATACGTTGGAGGACCCAATCCCCTCAAAGAACAAGTTACTTTCTTACCTGGTAACGTTCTTTCGATGGGATGGTCCGACGACGTATTCCATATCGCTCCCGCCCTGCCTTCCCCGCTGCAGAATTTCTTTTGCGATTGCAGCTTAGGTTCCGCAAGGATTTGTGTCCGACTGGCAGTTGACTAATGTCACACGTTCTGGGGGAAAAAACTACAACTGAGGCTACGGGCGTCGTGCGTCCTACTTATCACATCGGATAATGTCGGAGGAGGTCCTCGACGACGGCGCATCGACGTCATTGACGCAGGACGCAGACGCCGAAAAAAGTTTCCGAAGCAGCACAGCTGTGGTGATTACATGTCATAGATATGGAATAAGTCATCGGACCATCCCATCGAAAGAACGTTACCAGGTAAGAAAGTAACTTGTTCTTCCATCTTAAGATTTTAAGGGGAGTGGTTCACTTCATCCCTGCCTTAATGCGTCCTCCGGTGGTGGCAGCCATGATCCTTAGCAGGCTGGACTAATTTAATTCGCTGTACCTGGCACAACCTAAGGGGTTAGTGGCCGGACTACAACATCCTAAGAATCTGGCCGCTCGGGTGGCAACATGGACCCTGTATGGCTCCCATATATCCCCTGTGTTGCGAACCCTCCATTGGCTCCCGGTGGCGCAACGCATTCAGTTTAATTGTCTTTATATCGTGCATCGGGCTCTGCACTGTCAGGGCGCGGAGTACCTTTGCACTAAATTTGAACGTTACGTACCTAACCGGTTGTTACGGTCTGGCTTGGCTAGCTTGCTATGCGTTCCCCCCACCCCCCCTTCTGTCATTCTTGGTAGGGAGGGCAGGCTTTTTCTATTACATCTTCCCAGCTTTGGAACGGTTTGCCTCTTGCTCTAAAACTGTGTTCGAGCCATTTGGCCTTCCGCAAAGCCCTGAAAACCTACTTATTTTATCTCTGTTCCTTTTTGGCACTCCTTCGGATTTATTAGTCTTTTTCTCTTTAGCGTCTTGATGCCTTCGGGCTACCGTGCGCTTTCTAAATAGCAGTAACATAACATAACATCCGGCTCTGCAGGTTGCGGATGCAACACCTTCAGGAATTACGGGACGCTCGGTCGGTCCAGGTGTCCGGAAGCTTCGCTGACAAGATTGCGCTCGACGAGACGTTCCATCGAGCGATAAGATGGGGCGTGCGCTCCAACATTGATGGGGGTACAGGTTTCCAGAGGCCACCGTACCAGGAGACGGTCACCACGGATGCTTCCCTGGAGGGCTGGGGAGCCCACACCAGACGTCTCCACGCCAGAGGCCTGTCTGTCGTAGGAGAGGAATCTTCACATCAATGTCCTGGAGCTGCGGGCAATGTTCTGGGCCCTCACGTGGTTCCTTCCGTCCCAAAGGGCAAAGTGGTGAGGGTCTTCATGGACAATAGCACCATGATTTTCAACATCAGGAAGTGGGAGGGCACCAGACCCCCAGCGCTCTCCAGAGAGGCTGTCGCTCAAGAGATGATCTTTTTACCTGGCAGGAGTTGGGAACACCGTCGCCGAATTGCACACAGCTATTCTAGGCAGGTAAAACCTAAGGTTGTAATATACAATTACAGTTTGCTTTTCAGAACAGTTAAACACAGAATAAGGTAAGCAATGACTCTTTAACCTGTTTTAGGAAGGCACGCAGCTGACGCATGTTAAGTAAAATCCATACACTTTTCAAAAAGGGCGATCAGCAACTTGGAGGGCAGTATAACCTAAGGCAGACTTATTCTGGAATGGCTCACAGCAATTCAGGGGAAGAAAGACCCAATAGGGGACACTCATACATTTATATCCTAACCGGAATAGTACAGTGGAACCAACAGCATTACTTTTGGGAAGAGTGAGGCCCAATTCACAGGTGAGTAAATTACAGATCTGCTTTCTTTCAGAATGGCGAGACGGTTTTGTAAGGAAAGTAAGACTGAGATCAGTTATTCAGCATTGCACATAGCTAGCTATTCCAGGTAGGTGAAACCTATATACACTTTTTTCAGAATGGCAAAACATATCTAAGGTTAATAATAACGTAGTTACCAACTACTTAATTTACAAGAAAGTAACTTTTTCAACACTTGGTAGACCACTTAAAGTATCCAGCCCTTCCCAATTCCAGTACATGAGTTCTCACAGGCAGAAGAGGGACCCTAGTGGTCTAGGAGCCAGCTGTAGGCAGGGTGAGATAGGGCTCAGTTGCAGGAAAAGTTCAGAATTCCAGAGGAGGACTGTTCAAATAAGTATTTTAATTTAGAGTTAGTTGAGGGTCCAGGGACTTCAGAGAAGACAGCCTAGGAGGATTCCAGCAGTGGGCCTGGGTGAACTGGACCAGAGAAATCACAGAAAACACCCCACAACTATACAGGAATCACAAGAGACTTATGGCAAGTAAATCTATGAAAATCTTACCCACCAGTCCTTCTTTAAGATTCTTTTTATATAACCTCAAACTACAGTTCTTAAGGATTAGTGTCTCTCCCAAAACTCTATAGCCTGAGAGATTGGCACACATCACCTAATATGTAGTGCCAAAAGCATGCCTAATATCTGTTGGGGGTGTTTTCCTAAAGTCCTACTGGAAGTAAGACTTTAGTAAGCTATCCGAGTGGTTTGTAGGTCCCCAACTATTAGTGTCAGTCTGCACTAGCTCAGGACCTTGGTAGTGTGGCAGAGTAGTCGGGCTTATCTTAAGAGGAAGATGTGAGCTGTAGGTAAGTACTCTGAATCTTATAGGGGCACTGCAAAGAAGCACTTACACATATATTTATATAAAAGATATATTATATTTACACCAGAATCACGTTAAATACTTCCGACGTTTACGGTAGAACACTCAGGAATACTAGATAATACACTTCAAAGGCACTTTCACTTTTTTGTTTGTTCACGGTTACAATTGTAGCAACATTAGAAAGGGAAAAGACAAGTTTCTCCAGCATGGATTCACATGCTCATGGATATTCCCCATGGTGAGGCCGGTAATCCTCGGTAAAGAAAAAAATCTAACAACCAATCGCTGAGCTCTGGGTCATACTGCCCCCAGCCAATGACTGCCCTCTACCTAAGCCCCTCTGGCAGCAATTGTCAGATTTGTACCGCACGGACCGTGAAGGCTAAGGTACAACCAACAAAGGCCCAACCTTCTATCGAGGTAGCGTTCGCGTCCCTCGCGAAGGCAGTTGTGGCGGATCCGCAGGGCGCACCCTGGAAGACAAGTGTCCCTCCGGGCCAGGAGGAAGTGCTCTTTCCAGCCCATAGAGAAGACCCCAGCGAAGAATATGCCGGTCATTTCCCTGAAACTGTCCCCTCTGGTAGAGAAGAAAGGTGAGCGCAGAGGCTCTCCAGAGCACGAATATCTCCTCGGAGGAGGAACTCGCCTGCCTTCAGACTATTCAGGAGAACGTCGGGAGCAGGCCCTACGATGAGGGCCACGATGTAGGAGATGACGAGGATACCGTCTAGGAAGGCGACATGGACCTGGGCGCCCAGCCTACGCCCTAGGTGCTGATTCTGCCTCCACCTCAGTTGCCATCTCCGCCTCACCTGCCGCCTAGAGACCTTTTAGTGGACATTCTCTCGGCACTGCATACCCTGGTCTCCGAGATAGAATAGGATGCCTATTGCGCCGGCGGCCCCGCTTGCGATGGCCGACCTCCCTGGCAACGGGAGAGCCTCCGGCCAAGAAGAGGATACACCCTCCCCTTGCCACCCTTCGCCAACCCCCCCCACCCCTCCAGGGGATGAGGCAGATGTTGACACAGCGATGACCGGCACGGACTGTGGGATGGGGGACGTCCCGTCGACACACCCCAGATCTTCCCCGCTGGACGAGATGGGCTTGGTTTACATGTTGATCTCCAGAGCTTCGGAACTCACCCAGCTCGTTCCAGAGGAGAAGGAGGGCTTCTTATATCCGCGGCACGAGGCGAAGAGAAAGACCATCCTCTGTCCCACTCATGGATGACTTTTGGGTCAAAGGCTTCTCCAGCATGGGGTCTGGCATGGATTCACATGCTCATGAATATTCCCCGTCGTCAGGCTGGGAATCCTCGGTAAAGAAAAAACCAGTATCAGTTTCGTTTCTGATCTGTCTTTCGTAGTAATAACCAATCACTGGTCTCTGCGTCATACTGACCACAGCCAATGACTGCCCTCTACCTAAGCACCGCCTCTGGCAGCCATCTTCAGATTTTTACCGCACGTTCATGTGTTGGGATCCTCGTGCTATTGCTCTCGAGCGTTAGTGCTATTTTTTCGCGCTTTTTCACAAAAACTTCGATTCTTTCGGTCAAAAGAGCCTCAAGCTCCACCGATCCTACATCCGATCAACGGGGACCCGTGTCGGATTCATCTGTGCCCCTCAAGGGTGAAGATTTCGTCGAGCTACACTTCGGAGGACTCCAGAAGCTTCTCAGGCCCGGTCTCGGAGATGGCCCAGGAGAAGGGAAGCTCGACGCCCGGAAAGCTGTTCAGGGCCTGCCCTGGATGCCAGCTGCAGAACGTCTTCAAGGAGGACGAACACTCTTTCTGCCTTTACTGCCTTCATGGGGACAAGACGCACGTGGAGAAGGACTGTGCGTTTTGCGGCAACATGTCGGAACGGACCATGAAGGACCGCCATCAACGTCTCGCCAGCTGGCTGGAGGGTAAGAGCCCGTCTGGCGAGAAGAAGAAGAAATCTGAGCGGTCTTCTAAGACCTTTGAGGGCGCCCCGGCGACGGGGGCCCAACATAAGGCCAAGCACCGCGAGTCCGCTGGCACCGGGAGCGCCGAACGGTCGGGCTCTACGGGCGCCAGGCAGGGCGCACCCTCCCCGGCACCATCAACCACGAGCCAACGCTCTGGGTCGGGTAAGAGGAAGGCCGAGCACCCGGCGAAGCTCCTGGAGAGACCCCGGTCGAGCTCTAAGGCAGAGGAGGAGCGTGGCAGTGCCCCCTCCCTCAAGGATAAGGCGGTGAGCGCACCTAAGGTGGTGAAGGCCTTGATCCATTCGACCAAGCCCTCTATCGAAACGGTCGCGGCGGCCCTGGCCCAGCCTGTGGAGGCTGCACCAGTGGTGGCGGCCTCGGGGCCCAGAATCTCCCTGCCTCCTCGGAGGGAGTCTTCTTTCGTGCCCATCGATAGGACCCCCGTGAAACCCTCCGTGGGGAAGAAGGGGGGGCAGGGCGTCGTCGTAGATTCGGCCTCAACCTCAGAAGAGGAACTGATCGAGGTCTTAAGCCACGGCCTAGGCGTGGAACAAGACCAGCCCGTCGGAATGGGCCCCGACGCAGGTGACGACGACGACATCGTCGAGGATACCGACGGGGCCCCTGCTCGCCCGTCGGATTCCCCTCTGCCAGCGCCGCAAGACAACTCAGCGGCCATTTTGTTGGCTATACAGTCCTTATGCTCCGAGATAAGGACGAGACTACCGTTACCGACGGAGGAACCTCTCCCGTCGGGGGATCCAGAACCGGGACCTTCTGGTGTTCCCCCTACCAAGAAAAGAAGGATCCATCCACCGCCTCCTTTTCAACCGTCGCGCCCCGTCCAGCCCTCCTCCCCGTCCACCCGAGGGGATGATACGGGGACTGACACGGCAGCGACGGGTACGGACGACGAGGCATACGACGAGGATTTTCCGTCGTCGCCTCCCACCAGGGCTTCTCCGCCCGACGAGATTGGATCGTTCCACTCAATGATCGCCAGGGCATCCGAGCTTTTCCAACTCTGCCCTGAGGAGAAGAAAAAGGAAGGCTTCCTTTACCAACGGCGCGAGGCCAAGAGGAAGACGGTCCTCGCAGTGCCTCTGTTAGACGACATTTGGGATGAGGGCCTTTCCCTCCTCAAGAACCCTTCCACGACGCCAGCGAAAAGAGACCGGTACGAGAAAAAGTACCGGGTCCCGGACTCGGCCCCCCTATGCCTCCGGGCGCAGCCTACCCCGGACTCCGTCGTCTCCGCGGCAGCCAGGAAGAAAGCGGGGGGGGTGCGGCCTCCACGTCGACTTCCCCGCCGGACGGCGAGGGAAAGAAATTGGATGCCATGGGACGCAGAGTCATCTCGTCGGCGGCGACGACGATTAAAGCGGCCAACGCCTTGGCTATCGTGGCCCGCTACGACAGGGAACTCTGGTACAAGATAGCTCCCCTGCTGGATTTTCTGCCGGACGACAAGAGGGCGGAGGCCCTTGAGATCCTGCAGGAAGGTGAGGTGGCCTCGGACCACGCCATCACCGTGGCGACGGACATCGCCGACACTGGGTTCCGCCAGATGGGCAACGGCGTTTGCCTTCGACGTCGCGGATGGCTCAAGGCGACGGACTTTCGGCAGGACGTCCAGACCAGGGTCCTGGACATGCCTTTCGACGGGAACAACCTGTTTGGGAAGACAGTGGACGATTCCCTTCAGGCCATCAAGGCGGATACTGAGACGGCCCGGGCCCTTGGAGTACTGCAGCAACGGCGGACGCCCTTTCGGAGCGGCGGAGGCAAGGGCGCCTCCAAAGGTTCCGGCGGCGGTTTCGCTTCCTACCGTCAAGCGGCCCGCTCGTCGTCGCAAGAGGCCTACAGAGGACGAGGCAAGTCTGGCGGACCCCGCCGTCGTCGCCAAGGAGGCCAAGGCGGCAAGGCCGCGTCCAAGCAGGATTGAACCGGCCGTGGGGTCGGGCCCCCACCGAAGCACCCCGGTGGGAGGCCGGCTGGCGGGCTTCGTCAGCGTGTGGGAGTCCATCTCCACCGACCGTTGGGTGCTGGACGCCCTGGCCCGGGGCCACGCGCTCGAGTTTCAAAGAAGGTGCCCGCGCGTCCCCCCCGTGGCCAGGAAAGAACTTCACGTCCCTCAACTTCTCCTGGAGGTAAAGGCGATGCTCAGAAAGGGCGCCATCGAACTCGTCCCAAAGAGGCTTCGGGGCTCCGGAGTCTACTCGCGTTACTTCCTCGTGAAGAAGAAGACGGGAGGATGGCGCCCCATCCTGGACCTGCGACGCCTGAACAAGTTCATCAAGGCGCAGAAGTTCCGGATGGTCACCCTCCAGCACGTCCTGGGTCAGCTGGAGGAAGGAGACTTCCTATCGTCGTTGGATTTGGAGGATGCCTACTTCCACATTCCCATCCTGAAGGGGCACCGAAAATTCCTCAGATTCGTGGTCCAAGGGCGTCATTACCAGTTCAAAGCCCTTCCCTTCGGACTACGGTCGGCACCCAGGGTTTTCACCAAGTGCCTCGCACCGGTGGCGGCGCAGCTGCACCGCGAGGGGATTCACGTCTACCCCTACCTGGACGACTGGCTCATCCGCGCCAAGACGAGGGAGCTCGCCGTGGTCCACACGGCAAGGACCGTCCAACTCCTCACGGACCTGGGATTCTCCGTGAACTACGCCAAATCCCACCTGGTGCCCGCGCAAGTCGCACTGTTTCTGGGAGCGAGGCTCGACAGTGTCCCTTCTGGCCTCCCCGTCGGAGGAGAGGACCAGGACCATCTTGGGCAAGGTGCAACGGATGTTGGTGGCCGACGCGGCCAAGGTGAGGTCCATCAAGTCCCTCCTCGGGATGATGTCTTCCTGCATCTACCTCATTCCCATGTGCAGGCTCCGGATGCGCCCCTTGCAAGAGTTCCTGGATGCGCGCTGGATCCAGACGACGGGCAGCTTCGAGGAAAGGATCAAGCTCGACGAGAGTTTCCGACGAGCGATACGGTGGTGGGGCACCCGCGCGCATCTGACGGCGGGCATGGACTTCCAGACCCCAGCCCACCAGGTGACTGTGACCACGGATGCCTCCCTAGAAGGGTGGGGAGCGCACACCGAAAATCTGCACGCAAGGGGACTCTGGCTCCCGACGGAGAAGTCCCTGCATATCAACGTCCTGGAGCTCCGTGCAGTGTTTTGGGCCCTCAGGTCCTTCCTTCCGTCCCTCAAGGGCAAGGTGGTGAGGATCTTCACCGACAACACCACCACCATGTTTTACATCAGGAAACAGGGCGGAACCAGGTCCCCAGCGCTGTCCAAGGAGGCGCAGGACCTGTGGCATTGGGCCGTCGCCCAAGGGATTCTTCTGGTGCCGTTTCATCTGGCAGGGATAAAAAACACCATCGCCGACTCACTCAGCAGGGAGCTGCGCTCGTGCCACGAGTGGGAACTACGGCAGGATCTGGTGGATCGCCTCTTCCGACGGTGGGGCACACCCCAGATCGACCTGTTCGCGACGGCGACGAACACCAAGTGCCGGAGGTTCGCCAGCAGGTTTCCCCAGACGAGGAGCATGGGCGATGCTTTCTCGTTCCCCTGGGAGGGCCTGTTCCTCTACGCGTTCCCTCCCTTGCCTCTGCTAATCCGGCTCGTCAACCAGCTCAAGAGGTCACGGTGCAGGATGATCCTCGTCGCACCTGCGTGGCCGAGGCAGATATGGTTCCCGGACCTTCTGGACTTGTCGGCGTCCCCGCCAATCAAGCTGCCGGCGGACGCGGATCTACTCTCCAGGGAAGGAGGCGCCATCCTCCACCACGACCCGAAGTCGCTGAACTTGCAGGCCTGGCTCCTGCAGCGCTAGAGTTTGGAGGATACGACATACCGGCCGATTGCAGAGAGGTTCTTGCAAAGGCCAGGGCGTCCTCGACTCTTAAATGCTACGGACACAAATGGAAGAGGTTCTCTGTCTGGTGCCACGCACAGAAGATTAACCCTCTACGGATTACGGCTCCCCAAGTGCTGCCGTACCTGCTGACGCTAGCCAAAGCTGGTCTGGCACACGCGTCCATCAAGATTCATCTTGCTGCGATCTCCCGATACACCAGAACCACGGGCCGGACGTCCTTGTGGTCTCATCGTCTGGTGAAAGAGTTCATGAAGGGACTGTTCAGATCGTTCCCGCCGGTGAAGGCTCCGGCCCCGGCGTGGGAGCTCAACGTGGTGCTGACCAAACTCATGGGACCTCCGTTCGAGCCTCTGCACTCGGCCCCGTTGAAGTTTCTATCGTGGAAAACAGCTTTTCTCGTGGCCATCACCTCCGCACGACGAGTGGGAGAGATCCAGGCCCTTTCCTGCAAGGCCCCGTACTTGACTTTCCACGACACGAGGGTAGTGCTCAGGACGCACCCATCCTTCATGCCCAAGGTACCGTCGGACTTTCATCTCAACGAACCCTTGGTGTTACCTGTGTTCTTCCCGTCGCCTTCGTCGCCGGCTGAGAGGACTTTGCACTCGCTGGATGTAGCTAGAGCGCTGAAGTTCTACGTGGACCGCACGAAAGGTTTTCGGAAGACGTCACAACTCTTTGTGAACTTTGGACCTGTCAATCAGGGGAAGGCTCTCTCGAAGGCTTCCATCTCCAGATGGCTCTCCGGCTGTATCATGTACTGTCACCGGTTGGCAAACCGACCGCTGCCTGGCCGTCCGAGAGCCCATTCCACCAGAGCGATCGCAGCTACCACGGCGTTCCTATCTGGTGTGCCCCTGCTGGACATATGCAGGGCTGCTACGTGGAGGTCGACGCACACCTTCACGAAATTCTACTGCGTCGACCGGGATTCCAGGGAGGAGTCCAGGGTCGGCCAAGCAGTGCTGCGCAACCTGTTCGCCTGAGGTGAGCCTGGTGAGGAGGTAAGATGCTTAATGTTGAGTTGATGTGATGCTTAATGTTGAGCCTTTGCCACCTCCCGTGGTTGTGCATGTGTGTACTGCTATATATTCTTTATTCATGAGCATGTGAATCCATGCCAGACCCCATGCTGGAGAAGGAACAAGTTACTTACCTGTAACTGTTGTTCTCCAGCATGGGTCTGGCATGGATTCACATGCGAACCCTCCCGCCTACCCCTCTGCGGCTCTTCACTTGGTCATACTGCCACTTCACGTGCTTCCAAATCTGAAGATGGCTGCCAGAGGCGGTGCTTAGGTAGAGGGCAGTCATTGGCTGTGGTCAGTATGACGCAGAGACCAGTGATTGGTTATTACTACGAAAGACAGATCAGAAACGAAACTGATACTGGTTTTTTCTTTACCGAGGATTCCCAGCCTGACGACGGGGAATATTCATGAGCATGTGAATCCATGCCAGACCCATGCTGGAGAACAACAGTTACAGGTAAGTAACTTGTTCCTTGTCTCATGAAGAACCCTCCTACAGCCCCGGCAAAGAACGATCGCCTTGAGAAGTACAGGATGCCGGACTCTGTGCCCAAGTGCTTGCACGCCCAACCGTCTCTGGTGTCAGCGATGGCAAGAAGTCCTCAGGCGTTTCTTCCTCGGCAGCCTTCACCCCTCCAGACAGCGAGGGAAAGAAGTTGGATATGCCATGGAATGACTGGACATTTATTCTGCGGTGACGATCATTAAGGTCTCCAATGCCCTCTCCATTGTAGCATGCTACAACAGAGTTGTGGTTCAAGATTGCTCTCATCATGGACTTCCTCCCCGACGACAAGAGGTTGGAAGCGCTGGAAATTCTGCAGGAAGGCAAATTAGCGTCGGACCACGGCATCACAGTGGCCAGACATTGCGGATGCGGGGTTCCGCAAAATGGGCAACATTGTTTCTTAGTCATGGATGGCTCAAGGCCACCAGCTTTCATCAGGACCTTCAGTCGAGGGTGTTGGACATGCCCTTCGGGGACAGTCTGTTTGGGAAGCCTGTGGATGAGGCTCTACAAGTCGTCAAGACTGACCTGGCGTGTGCCTTGGGCACTCTTCAACAGAGATCGTCCTTTTGGTCCTCGGGCAGCAAGTCCCAAGGGTTTCAGCGGGGGCTCCCCTTCTTACCGCCAACCCTCCCGCTCTTCGGCCCAGTAAACCAACAGGGGCTGCTCCAAGGCCTCCGGAGGAGGACATAGTCGCCGCCAGGGTCCCCAAGGAGGCCCTTTGATGTCCAAGCAGAATCCATGGCATTGGGGCCCCCACCCGTGCAGCCCGGTGCGAGGCCGGCTGGCAAACTTCATCAGCGTTTGGAAGACTGTCTCCACCGACCGTTGGGTGCTGGACGCTCTCACCCACGGATGCACCCTGGAATTTCAACTGAAGTGTCCCCGAATACCACCAGTGGCCCGGCAGGAAAACCACATCCCTCAGCTGCTGCTGGAGGTGTGGGCCATGTTAAGAAAAGGCGTTATAGAGCTCGTCCCAATGAGGCTCCGGAGTGTACTCGAGGTACTTCCTCGTGAAAGACCAGAGGCTGGAGGGCCATCCTCGACCTCCGTCGACTAAACAAATACATCAAGTCCCAAAAATTCCAGATGGTCACACTTCAGCACGTGCTCGGACAGCTAGAAGAGGGGGGGGGACTACCTGTCGTCGCTGGACTTGGAGGATGCATTCTTCCACATCCCCATTCTGCAGGTTTCTGCGCTTTGTGGTTCAAGGGAAGCACCATCAATTCAAGGCCCTTCCCTTTGGATGGAAGTCGATGCCAAGAGTTTTCACCAAGTTCTTGGTGCCAGTGGCGGCGCAGCTGCGACTGCGAGGAATCCACATCTACCCTTATCTGGATGACTTGCTCATCCGAGCCAGTTCAAAGGATATCGCCGTCGATCACACGGCGAGGAACGTTCGCCTACTGATGGATTTGGGGTTCTCTGTGAACTATGCAATGTCCTGCTTGACTCCATCACAGGACGCGCTGTTTCTGGGATCTCGACTCAACAGTGTCGTGCCTGGCGTCTCGTCGGAGGAGAGGATAGCGGCCATCTTGGGCAAGGTGCAATGGCTGTTGGCATTGAAGGTCACCATGGTGAGGACCATCAAGTCTCTGCTCGGCATGATGTAGTCATTCATCTCCCTCATCCGACTATGCAGGCTACAGAAGCGTCCGCTACAGGAGTTCCTCGAAGACTGTTGGATACAAGTGTCGGGAAGCTTCCAGGACAAGATCATGCTTGACGAGAGATTCTGTCGAGCGATAAGGTGGTGGGGAGTTCGTGCACATCTGTCCGGAGGCGCGGATTTCCATACCCCACCGCACCCACCAGGAGACTCCACCCTGGAAGGATGGGGAGCTCACATCGGAAATCTTCACTCAAGAGGCCTGTGGCTACCGGAGGAGAAAAAGTTGCACATCGTGTTGGAGCTGCAGGCAATGTTTTGGGCCCTCAAGTCTTACCTTCCGTCCCTCAAGGGCAAGGTGGTGCGGGTCTTCACAGACAATACCACTGCAGTGTTTTACATGAGGAAGCAGGAGGGCACCAGATCTGCAGGACCTATGCCACTGGGGATGTTCCTCATCCCGTTCCATCTGGCAGGAGTGAAGAACACACTCCTGACATGTGGCACTATTGCCACGAGTGGAAGCTTCGCCAGGACCAGATGAATCGCCTGTTCCACAGATGGGGCAATCCCCAGATCGATCTATTTGCGACAGCTACGAACACCAAGTGCTGGAGGTTTCGCCAGCAGGTTTCCCCAGCTGGGGAGCATGGGAGGCGCATTATGCTTCCCCTCCTTTGCCGTTGCTTCTTCAACTAGTCAATCAACTCAACGGTACAGGTGCAGGATGATCCTCGTCGCACCATCATGGCTGAGGCAATTCTGGTACCCGGAACTTCTGGATATGTCAGCGTCCCCTCCAGTCAATCTTTCGGTGGTCGCATATCTTCTCGACCGGGAAGGAGGCCCAATTCTGCACCACGACCCAGGATTGCTGAACCTGAAGGCCTGGCTCCTGCAGCATTTGAGTAGGGTGTGTGGGGAGGGTTTATGATCTCCCAGCAGACTGCAAGGAGGTACTTGCCAAGGCCAGAACATAGTCTACTCTTAAATGCTACGGACATAAATGGAAGAGGTTCGCCGTTTGGTGCCGTGCACAGAAGATTGACCCTCTGCGAGTCACGGCTCTGCTGGTGCTACCGTATTTGCTCTCGTTGGCCAAGACAGGACTGGCCCATGCCTCCCGGCGTGGGAACTCAATGTGGTACTGACTAGGCTCATGGGACCTCCATTTGAACCTATGCAGACAGTTCCATTGAAATTCTTGTCAAAGGCAGCGTTCCTCGTGGCCATCACCTCTGCACGACGAGTGGGTGAGATTCAGGCCCTGTCCTGTAAGCCACCTTAATTGACTTTTCACTACATGAGGGTGGTGCTATGGAAGCACCCCTCCTTCATGCCCAAGGTGCCGTCGGACTTTCATCTTAACAAGCTCATGGTGTCGCCTTTATTTATTCTGATGCCTTCATCGCTGGCTGAAAGGACTTTGTACTCGCTGGATGTGGCTAGAGTGCTGAAGTACTTCGTAGACCGCACAAAGAGTTTCCGGAAGATGTTGCAACTTTTTGTGAACTTTGTTCCTGTGAATCATGGGGAGGCCCTCTCCAAGACTTCCATTTCCAGGTGGCTCTCCGGCTGCATCACCCATTGTCATCGGTAGGCAAACCGACCGTTGCCTAGCCGTCGGAGAGCCCATACGACCAGAGCGATCGCTGCAACTACGGCGTTCCTGTCTGGTATGCCCCTGCTGGACATCTGCAGGGTTGTTACGTGGAGGTCGACGCACACCTTCACGAGATTCTACTGCGTCAATAGGGATTTCAGGGAGGAGTCCAGAGTCGGCCAAGTACTGCTGCGCAACCGGTTTGCTTTAAGGTGAGCCTGATGAGGAGGTAAGAGATGCTTATGTTGAACCTTGCCAACTCCCGTGGTTGTGCATGTGTACTGCTATGTATTCTTTATTTATGAGCATGTGGGTCCATGCCAGACCCCATGCTGGAGAAGGAACAAGTTACCTGTAACTGTTGTTCTGATGCTTGTTAATTTGCTTAGAATCACATGCTGTGCATATGGTCTGACATCCAGTGGTAACCGCGGCACCGAAAGGGGACGTCGGCATAGGCGTGTCTGTAACACTATCCCTATCGTGACGTGTACCCAAAACTCCTCACGCGCAAGGTCCCGCAGATTGTTTTTTTCCCGCCCAGATAACTGGTCGCCCTATAGTGGAGCTCTTACTAGAGACATTGTTTATCATTACCAAATTGTCGGTTTATTCCCCATTAAGTCACTTCGCCCAAGAAGAACATCTTCGACGAAGACTACGGGGGATTCGTCTACGGCTGTGGATTTCGGTGCCTAAGATCCAGCAGCCGATTTTCCACGAGGTCGGGCCTTCTGGCCGACCCTTACAGTAGGGAAAGTGGGGTCGGGGTGGCCATATTGTCGGTATGTCTTTCCTTCTTTTCCCTCTTTTTCCCTGTGGGTCTGGTCATCCTTCCCTTTAGCTATGGAAAGGACTCCTTTTAGATTGTGCCCTAAGTGTATGGTCAGATATATCCTTGGAAGGACGAAAACAGGGCGTGTAACACCAGTCTCGCCCCGCCCCCCTCTTCCCCCCAGAGCACGACGAGAAGTGGTGTGCAAACTCCTTCGGCCTAAGACCCTTAAGGAGCGCTGTGTAAAGCGGTGGGCCGCGTACGGTATGTCACGCGTGGAACCCATTCCCCCACCGCCACACCCGCTGAAAGTGACAGGGGTACTTCGGATGACCAAACATCCGTTACGGATGTTATAGACCTTGAGGCGGACGCTTCTAGGTCTGCCACGCCCGTCCCCGACCCTTTAAGGCTTGACTCTGGTCTTGGTACAGGGACAACACCCGGCGACAGGGGCGTACAAGCGCATTGCACTAAGCATACAACCTCTACGCCGATTTCAACGTCTTCGTTGAAAAAGGCAAAAGCGCCAACAGTGCAGCTGGAAACTTTGCTGGTTACCTCGGATTGTTCAGATTGAAAGCCTTTCCGGCATCCGCAGCAGCGTTTTTTGCGACAGGGCAATCTAAACCAGCTAAGGGCGCTACTCCGAAACCTACACGCGTCGAAGCGCAGGAGCCTGATGCTTCGACGGTCTCTAAGGCCTCGGTAGGCCCGAAAACTACGGCTAGGCCTCTAACTGGAAAACCAACCGCTAGGCCCTCTAGCGCCGCGAAAGGTATTACACCTGCCGATAAACCATCGGAGCAACTGTCTCACGATGATTCAACGACTAGCGAAAGCAGCATCGGAAGAATTATGGCGGCAGTGGGTCTTACTCTGGTTCCGCCTAAGGTTATGGGACAAACCGCTTAAAAAATGTTGGCGAATTGGGTTCCTGATTCTGACGACGCTTACGAGGATGGTCGAGAGCCTCTTTCTGACACCCTGAGAGGCTCCTTTCGACGCTGCAGGGCGGGGAATGTTGTTTCTCCAGCATGGGGTCTGGCATGGATTCACATGCTCATGAATATTCCCCGTCGTCAGGCCGGCAATCCTTGGTATAGAAAAAAATCAGTATCAGTATCAGTTTCGTTTCTGATCTCTTTCTTAGTAAGCAATCACTGGTTTCTGGGTCATACTGCCCCCAGCCAATGACTGCCCTCTCCCTAAGCCCATCCTCTGGCAGCCATCTTCAGATTTTTACCGCACGTTCAAGTGTTGGGAGTCCTCGTGCTGTAGCTCTCGAGCTTTTGCTGCGTTTTCACGCTTTTTCAGGAGTTCTTTCTCATTTTTTGGTTAAATAGAGCCTCAAGCTCCGCCGTTTCTACATCCGATCAACGGGCATCCGTTTCGGAGTTTTCTACGCCCCTCAAGGGTGACGTTTTCGTCTAGTTACGCTTTTGGAGGATTCCAGAAGTTCCGAGGCCTACCCCGGACATGGCCCAGGAGAAAGGAAGCTCGACGCCCGGGAAGCTGTTCAGGACCTGCCCTGGATGCCAGCTTCAGAATGTTTTCAAGGAGGACAAGCATTCGTTATGCCTCTGTCTCCATGAGGACAAGACGCACATGGAGAAGGACTGTGCGTTTTGTGGGAACATGTCGGAGTGGACCATGAAGGATCGCCACCTCCGTCTCGCCAACTGGCTAGAAGGGAAGAGCCTGTCAGGCGAGAAGAAGAAAAAGAAGTCCGAGCGGTCTTCTAAGTCCTGTGAGGGTGCCCCGGCGACGGGGGCCCAACAAAAGGCTAAGCACCGCGAGTCCGCGGGCACCGGGAGAGCCGAACTCCTTGGGGGGGCTCCTTGGCTGCCAGGCAGGGCGCATCCTCCCCGGCACCATCAACCACGAGCCAACGCTCTGGCTCGGGTAAGACGAAGTCCGAGAACCCGGCGAAGCTTCTGGAGAGGCCCCGGTTGATCTTGAAAATTCCGGCAGAGGGGGAGCGAGGCTCGGACCCTCCCCCCAAGGTGAAGGCCCCAGGCGTCTAGAAGGTGACGATGGCCTTAATTCACCCTGCTAAGACCTCGATTGAGGATGTCGCCGCGGCCCTGGCTCAGCCTGTGGAGGCGCCCTCAGGACCCAGAGTCTCCCTGCCACCGCGGAGGGAGTAGTCTTTCAGGCCCATATAGAAGACCCCCACGAAGTCCTCGTTGGAAAAGCTGGGGGAGGGGCTGGTGGCCATCGTGGATACGGACACGACCTCTGAAGAGCTCATCGAAGTCGTTGAAGAGGCCCAGCCCATCGGGAGGGATCCCGACGAGGGCGATGACGAGAGCGACAGTGTCGCCGACAGCGATTCAGTCCTTATGCTCGGAGATGAGGACAAGGTTGCCCCTTCCCCCGACGGAGGTACCTGAGCCAGACCCGACGGGGGAACTGGAGCTAGGACCTTTGGAAAGTCCACCACATAAGAGGACGACGCATCCTACGCCACCTCTCCCACATCTGCGGCCTGCTCTGCCTTCCCCCCGGTCTACTACCCACGGGGATGATACAGGTACAGATGACGACGGAGGGCGATGACGGGACGTGTCCCCCGTCGCCCCCTGCTCGGGCGTCCCCGCCCGACGAGATTGGATCCTTTCATGCCATGATTTCCAGGGCATCCAAGCTTTTCCAGCTCTGCCCAGAAGAGAAGAAGAAAGAAGGGTTCCTTTACCAACGGCGCGAGGCTAAAAGGAAGACGGTCCTCGCCGTACCGCCTCTTGATGACATCTGGGATGAGGGGCTCGCCCTCCTCAAGAACCCTGCCACGGCGCCAGCAAAGAGGGACCGGTACGAGAAGAAGTACCGGGTCCCCGACGCTGCCCCCTTGTGCCATCGGGCACAACCTACCCCGGATTCGGTCGTCTCGGCGGCAGCAAAGAAGAAAGCTGGGGGGGCATCGGCCTCGACATCAACTTCCCTGCCGGACGGCGAGGGCAGGAAGTTGGACACGATGGGACAACGGACCATCTCATCCGCAGCGACGACTATCAAGGCGGCCAACGCCCTAGCTATCGTAGCCCGCTACGACAGGGAGTTGTGGTTCAAAATCGCCCCTCTGTTAGACTTCCTTCTGGACGCCAAAAGGGCTGAGACCCTTGAAATCCTACAGGAGGGTGAGATTGCTTCGGACCACGCCATCACGGTGGCAACGGACATCGCTGACACCGGTTTCCGTCAGTTGGGCAACAGCGTTTGCTTGAGACAAGGATGGCTCAAGGCCACGGATTTCCGCCAGGACGTACAAGCCAAGGTTTTGGACATGCCCTTCGACTGGAACAACCTGTTTGGGAAGGCGGTTGATGAGTCCCTTCAGGCCATCAAGGCAGACAGAGACTGCCCGGGTACTGGGAGTGCTCCAACAACGACGGCTGTCCTTTCGGAGCTCCGGAGGCAGACAAGGTGCCTCCAAGGGATCCGGCAGTGGCTCCTCCACGTACCGCCAAGCGGCAAGATCTTCGTCCCAGGAAGCCTACAGGGGACGCGGCAAGCCAGGTGGTGCCCGCGTCGATGGAGGTCAAGGAGGCAAGGCGGCCTCCAAACAAGATTGAACCGACCGTGGGTTCGGGCCCCCGCCGAAGCACCCCGGTGGGAGGTCGGCTGGCGAGGTTTGTCAGCGTGTGGGAGTCCATCTCCACCGACCGTTGGGTGCTGGACGCCTTGGCCCAAGGGCACGCCCTCGAGTTTCAGAAGAAGTGCCCTCGCGTTCCACCCGTGGTCAGGAAGGAAAATCACGTTCCTCAACTACTGTTGGAAGTAAGGGCGATGCTCAAGAAGGGTGCCATCGAGCTCGTCCCAAAGAGGCTTCGGGGCTCCGGAGTTTACTCAAGGTACTTACTCGTAAAAAAGAAGACAGGAGGATGGCGCCCCATCCTGGACCTACGAAGACTGAACAAGTACATCAAGGCGCAGAAGTTCTGTATGGTCACCCTCCAGCATGTGCTGAGACAGCTGGAGGAGGGCGATTTCCTGTCGTCGTTGGACTTGGAGGATGCGTAATTCCACATCCTCATTCTAAAGGCACCGAAAGTTCCTCAGGTTCGTAGTCCAAGGGCGGCACTACCAGTTCAAGGCCCTCCCGTTCGGATTGAAGTCGGCACCCAGGGTATTCACCAAGTGCCTCGCACTGGTGGCGGCGCGGCTGCGCCTACAGGGGATCCACGTCTACCCCTACCTGGATGACTGGCTCATCCCGGCAAGGACAAGGGAGCTTGCTGCGAAAACCGTCCAGCTGCTCACAGACCTGGAATTCTCCATCTTTCCAAAATCTCACCTGGTTCCGTCGCAAGTCGCCCTGTTTCTGGGAGCCAAGCTCGACACCGTGGCGCGGCTGGCCTCGCCGTCGGAGGAAAGGACCAGGACCATTCTGGGCAAGGTGCAGCGTCTGCTGGCCACGGACATGGCCAGGGTAAGATCTATCAAGTCCCTCCTCGGGACGATGTCCTCCTGCATTTATCTGGTGTGCCTTTGCAGGCTTCGGATGCGCCCCTTACAAGAGTTCCTCGACGCCCGCTGGGTCCAGTCGACGGGCAGCTTTGAGGACAGGATCCCTCAACGAGACGTTTCGTCGGGCGATCCGGTGGTGGGGTACCCGCTCCCATCTGTCGGCGGGCACAGACTTTCAGATCCCAGCTCACCAGGTGACGGTGACGACGGACGCCTCCCTGGAGGGTTGGGGAGCGCACTCCAGAGATCTTCACGCGAGAGGCCTTTGGCTCCCGGAGGAGAAGTCACTCCACATCAACATTTTGGAGCTCCGCGCGGTGTTCTGGGCCCTCGGGTCCTTTTTCCCGTCCCTCAAGGGCAAGGTGGTGAGGATCTTCACCGACAACACCACCGCGATGTTCTACATCCGGAAGCAGAGCAGAACCAGGTCCCCGGCCCTATCCAAGGAAGCCCAGGATCTGTGGCATTGGGCCTTCGCCCAACGGATGTTTCTGGTGCCTCTTCATCTGGCAGGAATAAAAAACACGATCGCCGACTCACCCAGCAGGGAGCTGCGCTCGTGCCACGAGTGGGAACTACGCCAGGATCAAGTGGATCGACTCTTCCGACGATGGGGCAAACCCCAAATCGATCTCTTTGTGACGGCGACGAATTCCAAGTGCCGGAGGTTCGCCAGCAGGTTCCCCCAGCCGAGGAGCATGGGCGATGCTTTCTCGTTCCCCTGGGACGGTCTATTTCTTTATGCATTCCCTCCGCTGCCGTTGCTGCTCTGGCTCATCAACCAGCTCAAGAGGTCCCGGTGCAGGATGATCCTCGTCGCACCGGCGTGGCCGAGACAGATCTGGTTCCCAGACCACCTGGACTTGTCAACGTCCACACCAGTCAAGCTGCCGACGGACGCAGACCTTCTCTCCAGAGAAGGAGGCGCCATTCTTCACCACAACCCGGAATCGCTGAACTTGCAGACCTGGCTCCTGCAGCACTAGAGTTTGGAGGGTACGACATCCCGTCCGACTGCAGAGAGGTTCTTGCAAAGGCCAGGGCGTCCTCAACTCTCGTGCTACGGACATAAATGGAAGAGGTTCTCTGTCTGGTGCCGTGCACAGAAGATTAACCCTCTGCGGATTATGGCCCCTCAAGTACTGACGTAACTACTGTCGCTGGCCAAAGCTGGACTGGATCACGCCTCCATCAAAATACATCTGGCTGCAATCTCCTGATATACCAGGACTGCAGGACGGGCGTCCTTGTAGTCTCATCGCCTGGTGAAAGAATTCATGAAGGGACTATTCCGATCATTTGCGCCGGTGAAGGCTCCTGCCCCGGCGTGGGAGCTTAATGTGGTGCTGACCAGGCTCATGGGGGCCCCATTCGAGCCTATGCATTCGGCGCCTCTGAAGTTCCTGTCATGGAAGACAGCTTTCCTCGTGGCCATCACCTCCGCACGACAAGTGGGAGAGATCCAGGCCCTATCTTGCAAGCCTCTATACTTGATTTTTCATGACACGAGGGTGGTGCTGAGGACGCACCCCTCCTTTATGCCCAAGGTGCCGTCGGACTTCCACCTCAACGAGCCCTTGGTGTTGCCAGTTTTCTTCCCGTCGCCTTCGTCGCCGGCCGAGAGGATTTTGCACTCGCTGGATGTAGCTAGAGCGCTGAAGTTCTACGTGGACCGCACAAAGAGTTTTCGGAAGACGTCACAGCTGTTTGTGAACTTTGGGACTGTGAATCAAGGGAAGGCTCTCTCGAAGACTTCCATTTCCAGATGGCTGTCCGGCTGCATCATGAACTGTCACCGGTTGGCGAACCGACCGCTGCCCGGCCGTCCGAGAGCCCATTCGACCAGAGTGATCGCTGCTACCATGGCGTTCCAGTCTGGTGTGTCCCTGCTAGACATCTGCAGGGCAGCGACGTGGAGGTCGACGCACACCTTCACAAGATTCTACTGCGTCGATCGGGACTCCAGGGAGGAGTCCAGGGTCGGCCAAGCAGTGCTGCGCAACCTGTTCGCCTAAGGTGAGCCTGGTGAGGAGGTAAGAGATGCTTAATGTTGAGCCTGTTGCCACCTCCCGTGGTTGTGCATGTGTGTACTGCTATGTATTCTCTTTTCTGATGTTTGTTAATCTGCTTAGAATCACATGCTGTGCATAGGTCCGACATCCAGTGGTCACTGCGGAGTTTTGCATTTTGTTTTCGTATTCGAAAAGGGACGTCGACAAGGCGTGTCTGAAACACTATCCCTATAGTGACGTGCGTTGTACCCACAATCCCTCACGCGTCGAGGTCCCTCAGATTGTTTTTTTACGCCCAGCTACTGGTCGCCTTTACGCGGAGCTCCTCGAGAGACATTGCAGATTTCATCTCCTCGACCTTTGGTCGTTTTCCTATATTAATATAGAACATATCGATCCCCCCCCTCGACGCTGTTGTGAAGCTGTCTCCGCCGAGCAAGATCTTCGACGGAGGGGACGAGCCGAGAAATCCTTCGGCGATGCCGAACACGTGGCCTGGCCTCGCAGGCCATATACGGTAGGGAGAGTGGGGGTCGTGGGACATCTCTGGTTCTTTTCTGAGAATGCCTTTCCTTTTCCCCTTCCTTTCCCTTGGGGTGGTTATCACGATTTATTGCCTCGGCTATGGAGAGGACACCCTTTAGGTTTTGCCCTCTTTGCAAGGGCAAGTTTACTTGGAAGGACAAGCATTCACGGTGTAACCGCTGCTTGCCCCTCGATCACAGAGGAAGGTTGCACGGCTTGTCGGCTTCTTAAGCCGAAGACCCTAAAAGACCGTAGGGTCAAGAGGTGGGCGGCCTACGCTATGTCGAAGGCCGACGCTTCACCCACCGTTGCTACCACCGACAGTGACGAGGAACGTGATACAACGACCTCCGCTACGGAAGTCGAAAACCCCCCTAAAGAGCGCACACGCGCTTCGTCGTCTGTCCCCGGCCCCGACGGGCTCGGCTCACGCCCTGCTTATGGGGATGAACACCCCGGCGACATTGACGCACACAAGACCACACATAAGCACACAACCCATGGCTCTTCTTCGTCGAAGGCGAAGAGAGCATCAGCGCCCAAGGAGACGCAGGTTCCACCGGCGGCCTCCTCGGACCGTTCGGGTTCGAAGCCCCTCTCGCAGCCGCGACCAGCGACTGGGCTTTCGGCAAATAAGGCCGCCGCCCCCAAATCATCGGCCGGCGCGCATCAGCAGAAAGCGCATGCCGCCGTAGAACGATCGACACCCATAACGTCGAAACCACAGCCCTCCACTGACAAACGAGTCGCTGAGAGCTTGGCGAGGATCGTGGTAGCCGACACCCACAAGCGTACGCCGAAAGACACGTCGAGCGCTACGCAGAGGTCGAAAGACACGCCGAAAAAGCCAGAAGAAAGGCAGGGACTACCCCCTTCAGTCGAGTGGACCCCCAACACACCTGAAGGCTTTTCGGAGGGCGACGGGACACTTTCCTCGACGTTGTGGGAGAGGTCGAGCCGTTTTCAGCTACAAGACACTATTTTTCCCCCGCTAGACCGCTCAGGGGTACCCCATGAAACCATGGA